>NC_049190.1:4219638-4821015 GCF_009769625.2 Cygnus olor | reverse complement strand
CAAAAAGAGATTTCAGAAAAATCATGGTCAGTTAGCTAAAGATTTATGAATTTTATTCTTAGTGCACTTTAATTGCACCTATAAATTAGAAATGAGCTAATTCTGTACTGTGTAAAGTGACTGCATTCACCTAAAAAAATTGCACTTCAACTTTTAATTCCACTTCAATTGCACACATGCACAAAGTTAACACTGTGCCACGTGGAAAACTCGGATCGTGCACTCTGGAAATTGCCATCGCAATTTAATTCCACCTCGGCTGCACACATACATTTTTTAAAAGTTACTGCTGTGCCGTACGGAGCGACATTAATTGAGTGTTAACGAGCTGTCTGATCAGCTTCCCACTGTCCTTATTACTGGACATCAGGGTCTCTGCAATGTCCCAATTAAACAGAATCAAAGAATACTTAATACACGGTAAACTGGTTCCCAGCCATTTGAACCGATTAACCAGATGTTCTCTTTCTGTGGGCCCCTGTTCGACAACATTGTGCCGCCTGTAAGGCCCAGGCAGCTCCTGTCTGGTGGCGATGAGGAGAGCATAAATGGGGATTTAATGGGGAGGCAGATCAGCTCAGGACAGTGCCCCGGTGCAGACTCATCCTGCAATGTCCTGGAGCAGGATAATGGAGACAGAACCAGGCTGGGTATCTCAGGTATAATTCAAACTGGGCATCCAACATCACAAGTCATTTTGCAGGTTCTGTTTTACTTAACCAGCTCGAGTGATAAAGACAGAAGAGGAGGAAATAGATTGGATCAGTGAAGAAGAAATCCTCCCATCTTAATACAACAGAAATAAAGGACCCAGAAAAACTCATTGGCAGTACAAGATCAGCTCAAAACATAAGGACCAGCAAAACCTCCTTGCACATTCACTCAGGGCTGGATGGCTGCTTTGGCGTAAGATAAAGTGCTTTCCTGCATTCGCATTAGCTTGTGTGGAAAGTGCAAGTGCAAGAGACTCCCCAAGAGACTCCCCAATTCTCAGCTGTGGGGACACCCCACATGAACCCTTTATACTGCCCTAACACCATCCTGCTTTCTCCTTTCCTGTGATGCAGCGCTCCACCAATTCCCACCGTGTAATGAATTCAAATCTCATAATGTCAGGGGGCAGGAGAAAAACCAACTTCAGGTAGCACCCGGGTCCCTCTTTGAATGGTTTCTTTTTGTAAGGCTCTCACCCCGCCACCTCCAAAGCCTCCAAGCCTCTTGGGACACACGCATAGGAACAAGCAAAGCCAAGGTGCCGCAGACCATCGCATCCACCTTGACACCAACCCACAGCACCTCAACTGGTCCAATGGGGCTGTGCAGCTGCAACACTGCTGCTCTTGGTGCAAAAAATGGGGATGAGGATGGAGCAGGGAGCCCCATTCACCCACTGGGGCTTTTTCCAGCTGCAGGCAGGAAGATGCTCCAGCTGCCTGCAGGCTTGGTGGTGACAAGAGTTGAGATAAAAGAGAATTTAAGGTGCAGAGGAGTGCTAAGCAGATCCTTGTAGATTGGAGCCGAACAAGATAAGGGAGCAATGATGAATATAGACACATTACGCTAGGACAATTCAAAGCACATGCAATTTTGGCTCATGGGAAAAAGCGATAGTGCCATGTACTTACAGTCCCCGAGCGGTTCGCAAAGCCGGCGGCCAAGGTTTGCCTGTGTCAATCTCAACCAGGCTCGGGTCATCATGCTCTAAGAGGCAAAGAAAACACATGCTAAAACCATCAGTATCTAACCTCAGGAGAGAAATTTGAGGCTTCAGTAGCAAGGGCGTTCCTCAAAGCTTGGGCAACAACATTTTTACTTACTTATTTTACAAAACGGACGTGAAGCACACAGCACAATTATCAAAGCTTTCGGCTCCCCCCACTCCTAAATGGAACAGTCAAGGAAAATAGTCTAATTTGACAATTTTCAGCTAGTTGAAATGATACGTGGAAGAGACACGGAAGAAGGAACGTGTATTATTCACTATCTGATAAATTATCGCCATTACACAGGAAGCAAATCTGAGCACAGGGGATGCAAAGCACTGCTGCGGGCTGCACACATGTTTTTGCCAGCCACCAAAGGGCATCACCATGGGACACAGAAGCCCTCCTCAGTGCTCAGCCCTTGCTCATGAAGCCATAAAACAAGTAAAAGGAGCAGGGATAAATGTTTGGCAGATTGGGTCCGACAGTGGTCACCCACCCCACCATGCTTAGGGCGGACAGGGATAACTGAGCAGTGCGCAACCACCAGCAACACTCGGGGCACCCGCGGCAGGGAGATTAGGACAAAATAGCTGCAATTTTATATGGAGATGAGAAAATAATACACCTTTTCCCCGTGTTTCTCCCATTCCCTCACATGACCACCAATGTTCATCTCAGTTTGTAGCACCAAAGGTGGGAAGACACGAGTCCGGGGCAGCAAGGTCGATTCCTTCTCCTCCCAGCCCCAAATGATGCCGCGGGCAGGCGCAGCTGGGACACATGCCCTGAAGGGAGAGGGTGCTGGAGCCATGTGAGCATGGACTCCCCATCCCTGCGGTCCCACCTGCACCCCAAAATGCTGTCCCCATCGCTCCCAACCCGCGCAAATGTATTCATGAATTCGTTTAGAAAGTTCTCTCTGTGCTCGAGCGGGTGCTGCTTGTAATTGCTGGCGGCCAAAATCTGTTCTGTTTTTTCTGGCTGAGGTACCAGGCAATCATCAGCTGTAATTATTTCGAGTCTTGTTACAGATGGATCTCCGAGCTTTCAGTCTTAAACAGAATTCATTATTCAAATGCCTGCTCCAGCCTTCTGCGGAGGGCTGGGCACGGGCGCCGCGGGCTCCCCGCAGCCACAGCGAGCAACAAATGGTTGGGGGAAGGCGAGGACGACAGTGGGATCTGCTTGTCAAAGCTGCCCCGCTGCCTCTCCCGTTGCTTTGGCTGGGACTGGGGGAATGCATGCCCTAGAGGAGCTTCGTCCCACAGGGCTGGGGGTGGTGAGGGACCAGCTCCTGGGTTCTCGTGCAAGATTGAGATCGGGATGCGTCAGCAGCCCAAAACAGCATGGCCGTGGGCTCGCCTTGTGCTGAGCTTGCTTGCTCTGCACCCACCAGGGTCTCCAGCAGCCAAGGTCACCCCGCAGAGGGTCCAGAAAGCCCCAAACCCCAGCTCTGCCCCCCCAGCCAGTTCCCGAGCTCGATTTGGATGCATGACAGCACGAGTGGGAAGAGCCAGCAGGGCCTCAGGGTCTGGGGAATGATCAGAGCCCTGTGCCAGCGTAGTATGGAGGGGCTTGGCCTGGGTTCTTCTGCTCCTACCCCAAAATTTCCACTTGGTCAGATATAAAAATGTAGTGGTAGAAATAGGTTAAATGGAAAAAGTGTTATTTGAAAAACAAATCAACTTGAGCTTTTTCTCAGCTGAACCACCCATTTCAGCATTGTTTTCAATGAAAATAAATCCCGTTTTGCTCACTTTACGTCTTTCTGCTTTCAGAATGGATATTATCTTAAAATATAAAATTAAATATAAATATAATTATAAAATATAAAATTAAAATATAAAACACTTTTGAAACTGCAGAAGTCAAATGTTTGGGGGAACCCTAAAAACAGGCCAGGACAGAAAACATTCCCCTACTGAGGGGAAAAACCTGTGGGGACTGCCAGGGGTGCACAGACACGAGCTGCACGGGGACGTGGCACCGAAAAGCCCCAAAGCCGTTTACATCCTGGCTCAGAGAGGTTTTGGCACCAAGGCAGCAGCTGGCATCACACTGAGCACCCCTGCCGATGATGCTGGGTGCTGGGTGATGCACGCACAAAAGAAAGGAGGGTTTGGAAGTTCAGGTGCTGCCTTAGGGGTGGTGAGATGCGCTTCCTGGCTCCTCTCTGGTGCTAGAGGAAAGCTCTCTTCTCCCTTCCTTGCAGCCCCCTCCCCAAATGCATTTTGGGTTTATGACAACATAAAGATTTGCAGGGAAAGTGTCTCATTTCCTTTCAAATTTTCAATTTTTGTATCGGAAAAGGAAAAAAAATGGATTGTTTCCTGGCTGCCTTCCAGACCAAAGCTGGGGCAGTTTCCAATTTAAAAAGTCAATATTTTCCATAGGAAATTTCAATCTTTTTTTTTTTTCTTCCAAAAAAGATAATTTTGTCAAAGTTTTCCACCGGGAGGGGGAGAGGGCCGCTCACAGCAGGCAGCAAAGTGTTGTTAATCTTATGCACACACAAAATGGAAACGCCACTTCCTGGTGGGATTGCTGGTATTTTGTTTTGATAAAAATTTTAATCTCTGTATCCTCCCGCTACTGTTTGTATTTTTTGTGTGTCTATTTGAAAAGCAAACAATATTGCCTGCTCTCATGGCGCTCTGGGTTTGGTTTTGCTTTACACTTATTTATTTTGCTCGGCAGTTTAAATTATTAGTCCTCGACCCTGCAAATATTTTACGGTATGTATGTCGCAGTGCACACAAGCAAAACGTGCTGGGCTGGTGGCAGAATGCGGCCGGGGGGTTGTTTGCAGGAAGGAAACGTGGGTGCTTTGGTGTGAACTGGTCAGTGTGTTTTAACCTGAAATGCAAAAGAAATGGGCCCATCCATTTCTGACACCTTCTGAGCGCAGAGGCCAGTGCCAGGTTTGCCTGGAGGGTACCAGCTCCCCTCCTGCTTTTGGAGAGCAGGGAAATGGATGGGGAAGGGACGGGAGCACCTGGAGAACTGTGGGGTGAAGGCAGAGGCTGTTCTGAGTCCCAAGAGCTTAGGGAAGGGACTGGCAAAGAGAGGAGCCCGCAGGCACCCAGGAAAGAGAACAAACCATCCCCTCCTGCTCTGATCCATCCCAGTTCAGCAGCCTTTGCTAGCTCAGTGACCGGACAGACACAAAGAAAATGGGAAAAAAAAACCTGCTTCATATCAAGCTGAAGCAGTAAAGGAGAGGGAAAAAAAAAAAAAAAAAAGTCTAATTTTCTTTCCTGAAATGAAAACCTAAATAAAACAAGTCATTCCGTGGGCGCTGGAGTTAATGAGCCCTGCTTTCCCCTAGATTTATGCCTCCTGGACTAATGACTTTCAGGCCTCAGGTGCAGGCAAGAGCAGAGCCCATGGTGAGGGCTCGGGGAAGTGGGGGGCCACTGGTTGTGCTTTTGGGATGCCCTGAACTTGGTTAAAATGGGGTCGGTTCAGAAGCCCCGCAGACCCAAAAGCAGGCTAGAGCCTGCCTTCAAACCTCACTGCTCACCTTCGCCTTCAGTCCCTTTCCCCACTGAAGTAGGCAGACCTGGCCCTTTCCCAAACCCTAGAACGGACCCTAACACCCCCCACCCCAAAAGGGTCCCTCCTTGCAGCTGCTGGATCCAACCCTGCTGCCCTAGGGAACAAGGACAGAAGGAGTGGACCCCAAGTACAGGGGGCAGCACCAGAGAAACCCCAGGGGTGCACCCCAACACAAAGGGACTGGGAACCCCTGGGAAAGGGGTGAGTTATGGTCCAGAGGAGGAGGAATGCTGCTAGGAAGAGCGCTCTCCTCATCCATTGCTCACGATTCCCTTGGGAAATGCTCACTGCACATAGAGCAATTCCCCAGGGACGTGCAGGACACCTTGCTATTACCCCTTCCCCGCCTGCCCTAAGCCAGCGAGACCGGGGAGATCAGCAGCCAGAACACCTTCCCCGGCATCACTGCCCAGGAATCCAGCTCTCACCTTTCACACCGTCGAAATATTTTAGTATCAGCCAAACCAGCCAGAAATGGGGAAAAAATATTACCCTGGGTGGTAAAGGGCAAACCCAGCTCTGCTTCCCCTTGGACACCCAGCTCTGGAGCAGCCAGGTTTCACGCGTGGGCAGCTCGTGCTCCCTGAGCAATGCAGGGGGGCACAGCGGGACACAGGTGGGGACAGCAGGGGAAATCGCAGGCACGTTGGGTAGCCTGTAGTAAAAAGCACCTAAAACCAGGCGTGTTCCTGAGGGTGATGTGTGGGAACATTTCTTGGCAGCCCTATAAACCCCATAAAATGGCATTAAGGAAAAGAAGCACGGGGATGTCACCCCAAAGAAAGCCCTGTCAGAACTGAAAATGCAGTTTATCACTTTGGTTAACATCCACTTGTTAGTGAGTTTCTCACAGAAGGAGGGATAGGGTCAGGGACAGGGCGCACATCATCCCTGCTGCAGCTCCCTGCCGACAGAGGCTGCAAGCCCACCATCCTGCCCAAACCTTGATTTTGGGGTTTTGGGGGCACTGGGGACAGACCCCAAAACCGCCATAATAAAAATGCTGTACAACAGCAGCAAGGGGCATGCAGGGAAATAGGGGATGTACTACCAAAACCCCAATGTGAGGAAAAGGAGCATGATTTACCCCTCTCTCCCCCTCCACAATGTCCTGCTGGGGCTGGGGGGATGCATCCTGCTGGAGCTGGCCCCGACCCCAAGGATGCTCAGAGGAGCCCTGCGGCCTCCTGCCAGCGTGCTCCGGGACCCAGCTGAAGCAGCACCAGCAAGGATTGTGTTTTCTCCGGTTTGCAACGCTGCCTTTGTCTCTTGCAAAAACAAAAGCCCTGAAGAAACACAATTAAAATATTATAATTATTGGTGGTGGAGTGTTTGCTTTTATCGGCTCCCACTTAAAAAGATGCAAATAGAGGTGATTTTAGCATTCCAGTCATCCCCGCTCCCTCCTACAGGCATGGAAATATTTGGTTTAGTCAACTTTGTTGTGCTGATTCTCTACTTTCTCTCTTTTTAGTGACGAACATGATCACGCTCCTCCAGCAGCTGAGCCACCCCGGGGGTGCTGCATCCCCCTGCTGTGCTCAGACTCACCCTACAAGTGCAAAACGCCTCCACCCAGACCCCAAAACCCCCAGGGTGAGGGGGGAGCAGCAGCAGGACACCACCCCAATGCTTTTTTTTTTCTCTCAGTGCAATTTTTGCAGTAGATGCTACCTGTGAGCAAAGGGTTCAGGGACGTGGGTGACCCCACAGGGAGAAAAGGGGAGGCTGGGGGTAGGGGGAACACGAGGGTTGTGATGGGATGGGTTGGGGTCACTTTCCTGGATCAGAATGGGGTCTGGGGGCAGGGGGGTGAAATTATGGTGCTATTTGGGGGCAATTGTGGGCTTGGAGCACCCTCATCTGGGCAAAGCGGAGCCCTGCACCTGGTGGAGAGCCGGGACGAGGAGAGAATAGGGTCGGGCCGGGAATTGGGGTGACCCCAGCTCCTGTACCTGTGCCGGGCGGCAGAGGTGGCGCAGCCCCCCCCGTCCTGTGTCCCCCCGGCTCCTGTCCCTGCGAGGGAGCACGGAGGTGGCACAGGAGCAGGGACCGGGATCCGAGTCTAAATCCCTGCCCGAACCATCCCTGTGCTGGGGCCCTACAGCACTACGGGGCGATTAAACCGGATTATTTGGGCTGCGAGCGAAAAAAAAGCAAAAAACATCAGCAGAAATGAAGAGAAAAGTCTTTGCCTTCTATCACACTCACAAAGCATCTTCATCCCGTGTCCAATAACTCCCTTCACAATGCAGTACACAGCTACTGAGGATAATTAACTGCCTAATTAAAGATTAGAGCACTGTTGTTGTTTCCCCCCACAGGGACAGCCTTAAATGCGATACAGATAAGTGTTACACAAATTGGTGGCGGTGGATGTGGCCACTGTGTACGGCCTTGGAGAGGGCATTGCAAAGCCCAGAGATTGCAGAGCCGCTGGGAAGGACACGCTGCTTCTGGCTTCTCCTGCTTCGCACTGAATTTGGGGAAAAAAAAAAAAAAAAGGAAAAAGTGGAGCAAGAGTTGTGAGCACTTTTTGATGGGAGAAATTGGTGACATACGTGTTGGGTTAGGGCCAAAATCAGGGTTAGGGTTGTTAGGGTTTGGAGAGAGAGAAAGCGTAGAGTCCTGTTGTGTGGGGGGTTGTGTAAAGGCTTCCAAAGGGAGTTCAGGTCTTTCAAAAGGTTTTTGTTTCAATCACTTTTCGATGGGAAAATTTGGCTATGTATGTGTTGGGTTAGGGTCATAATTATCATTAGGGTTAAGGTTCACCTCCAGCTTCCCAGGGTCCACAAGCACCACCAAGCCTCCAGGCAGGTTCCAACATTTTGGTTAACAACTTCCTCAGAAAGGGGGCACAAATAGTCTTTTTATTTAACTAATTTAAAAGTCGTATTTAGAATTAAACACAATAGGACCAGACATTTAAACAGCCAAAATAGATGTATGTAAAATATATTTTATATGACATCTGCTTATTAAAAAATTCCCCAAGAGAAATCAGACAAAGGAGCAAAAGTCTGGGAGTGGAAATAGCTTTGCAAATAATGAATATGTATTTGAAAAATTGAATATACTCACTTAGAAAGTAGTGTAGTTGCTAGGCTGGTAAATATCAGTCTATAAAGAGAAAATTGCTGTACAGACTTGGTTTATGTAGTCTGATGTGAGGCTTCATGAAGGCTCAGGCCAACCTACTCAACAGCTCCATAAATGGAATTTTCCTTTTTTTTTTTTTTTTTTCAGATTAAAAGCACAAGCTAGTAGTTGAGGAACAACATCAGCCTTTTTTATTACTTTTTGTGGAACGACATAGCTGGTTTCGTTGTATTCTCAAGTCTCAATGAAAAGAACAATTTAACCCAGATTTACACATTTCCCTGTAGCATGTGAAACTTAGAGGTCTTCTTACGGATTGTGAGACCCTGGCTCCAAAACAAGAGTCAAAGCAAGTAGAGCTCATATCTGTATTCATATTTGCCAAAATAAATAAATAAATAAATAAAATATAAAAAAAGAAAACAGCCACACAAAAAGGCTGGAAAACTAGCATGCACATACAAGAAACATGTGAGTTGGAACAAATTAAAGAGAGGGAGGGTGACGTAAATTCTGCTAAAATTCACCATTTTGAAGAGCAATGATGTCTCCTGACGTTAAGGAGAGCTGAAAATATATCACTACCTCAACTCAGTTTTGGATCCTTCAAGCAAGCAGCCAGCCGGGTCTGCTCAAAGCATGCATCCCACATCAGCTTGCCCACTCCTGCACCCCTAGAGCATCCTTCTGAGGGTACCTAATAAAGGCAAGGGGGCTCCCAACTCCTTCCCCCATTGAAGCTAATTAGTGTGAACCTCTAACGAGCCTCTGCCAGCAGCTGAATTGGGCCTTCCCTGCTCTTTGCAGCACTGATTCCGACTGAGCCCCCCCCCTCCAAATCTTACTGGGGGAGAGGAGAGCAAAAAGCAGAGCCAGAGGAGAGCCCCGCGGTGCAGAGCTGCCGCCCTCTGCCAGCTCACACCTCTCACCCCGCTCAGCTCTCCCAAGTCCCAACTCCTCCGTACTTCACCACTAGGTACGGCCACAAAGAATGAAGCAAACTGGTCTCCCAGCACTCGGCTTCAGGTTTTCCTAAGGGGACAGATAGGACTGATTATCTCTGCAGGTAATGCATGTCCCACTAACCATGAGCAATCCCAGTGCCCAAACGTTTCTGCTGGTGGGGATCCGGGGCTGCGAGCTGGTGCCAAATGATCCACTCTCGTCCCAAGGAAGCCCAGTGCTTGGCTGGATCAAAACAAAGAGGTCTGAGCATCAAGAGCTCTGAAACAGAGAGGGGAAGAAGGAGAAGGAGAGCTCGACGGGCCTTGCACACATGTATGGGTTGCGTCTGAGCTGCAGTATTGCAGCCCGTCCCCGCACCACCACGCAGCTGGCACCGTGCCGGCCTCGCGTGTTGCCGCTGGTGAGCGTAAGGGCAGATCTGATATACATAAATCAACATATTACTCATTTTCGAGCATTGCAGCCTGACAGCTGTTACATGAGCACATTGTTAAGAACTGTCAGGCAGTGATACATGGTGTCTTTTACAACATATGTTGACTTTTATCTGACGTTGTTCCATAATTAGCCCCAGGGAGCAGGAATCTGGGCATCCGGCTGGCTGTGTGATCCCGGCTGACCTTTGCTGTGGGGGGCAGAAGAGCTTCGAGCTGGGGCTGGGGAGGATGGAGGGGGATGAAGGAGGAGCACCGATCCACGTGGTCCCTGTGGGCTTGCATCCACAGCCCAGGGACAGAGCAGCACCATCCCCTTTTGGGTTCCTGAGTGTTTCAGAGCTGTCACGAGAGGGGCCCCACGAGGCTTGTGAGCTTTCCTTCAGGATGGAGCCCTGAATTTCAGGCTTAAAACAGGGCCATGATCAGAGGTATGGGGTGAGGAGGGGTCCCAGTGTCCTTCCCCAAGGGACAAGTGTGTAGATGGAAGGGGACAGTGCAGTCGGCGCGAGTCCTGGTGGGGAGAGCAGATAAAGGAAGGAGCAGATGGTGGAGTTAATGAACGGAAAGGATAGATGGATGGACAAAAAGACATTTTTGTCGCAATGGATGGTCGCACTTCTATTAGGATGAGGACAAATGTGCCAGCGATGCTCCCCATGGAGGGTGGGCTCCCAGCCAGCTGCAGGGCAGGTGAGGAGCAGGACATCCCCACCAGGTGGGAGAGGGCTCTCTCTGCTGCGTGGCGTTACAGCCCTGCCTTGCCTCTCCCATCAGTCCAAAAGCTGAGCGATGGCAAAGCAGGGAGCACCCTGGTGCTCCAGAACCAGCTGCAGATCACTCCCTTAACTCCTGTGGCTCTGATGCTCACACACACATAACACCTGTTTGTCTCTGGAGCCCAAAAAGCAGGGGCAGGGGGCAGAGGGACAGATGCCAGGAGCAACCACGGAGCCTTTGGAGCCCCTGGGCTGTGCACACCTTGGTGGAGATCTTCTTGTGCCAGCACTTGTTGCAGTGGGCTGCACACAACGGGCAGCATCGTGCACTTACCGTGCTTAGATAGCACAGCACGAGCTTGGATTCAGGCACACGAATGCAAAGCAAGATCCAATCCCTAAATATCCCAGCTTAGGAAAGACCCCAAGCCTCAGCAGCCACGATCCTGCTCATCCCCAGTCTTCTCTGCAATATTCCCAGGCTCCTGCTCCCTCAAAACAAGCACCAGGCTGCTCAGAGGACTTCGCTCTCTCCAAGGCAGCGCTGAGCTTTGGGGCTTCAGCCTGGAAGTGGAGAAACCCATTGGGACTGCTCGGGTAGCAGGGAGAACCCACCGGATTCCAGGAGCCCCCCAAATGCCTGGCTTGTTTTCCCATCCTCACTGCAGCTTACTGAGCTTGAAAAACAGGAGAGGAAAATAAATCAATAGGACGCGAAGATAAATACGCTTTTTAGTGCTTGTGCGTTGCAGCTGATTTCTCCTGCCATGCTGTGGTGGCTGCATAATTCATGAACTCCCCGGTAACATGCAAAGTGGGGGTCTGCGGGCACCCAGCTCCTGCTCCATGCTCCTGGCACAGCCACAGCTCCTGCTTCTGGAGGTGGGGAGGGAGGTCCCAGTCCTGCATGGGACAGGGACTTATTTAGGGTGTCCCTGTGCCGCTGCCCTGCTGGCTCCTGGCCTCTCCATGCTGTTCACCGCCTGCCCTTGGGCCTGCTTGCTGCAGTTTTGATCTCAGCACCCGCAAAGTGAAAGAGCAGGCAGGTATCCCCAGCAGAAGGGTGAGCTCAGGACAGTCGATGACCCAGCAGAACGCCTTCACATGGGCTCAGGTCTGGTGAAACCAGGGGACTGGGGCTGCCACAGCAGGGACAGGAAGGTGTCTGCCTTTAGACATCGCACCCCTCGTGGGGACCCCACCTCCTCCCCACTGAGCCACCACTGACGGGTTTTATCTGAGGATCTGGGATTTTAAAGGGGAAGATTTGAGAGGCGTTTCCTTCCAGTCTTTGAAACAAACACAACCGCGAGGGAGAGCACAGAGCTAAGACCTTGATGCTCGAGAAGGGCAGAAACCGACCTGCTTTTGTGGGAGATTAGGGGAAACCTAGTTTCATCTTAAGCCACCAAAGGCTTCTAAAAGCCCCAAAGAATAGACTGTGCAACTCCAAAGAGCCTCTCAGGGCTTAGCTAAGAAAAGTCAATTTAAAGTTCAGGTGCAGCCTACTTAGCTAAAGGGCTGAGCTCTGCAGAAAGCAGAGCTTTTGGGTGACCTGCGCGGAGCTGCACCACGCTGCAGACCTGCTCTGCTCCCCCACGAGCAAACACCATCCTCCATCACACCAGGCACTATTCTAAACAGCACCAACTTTTCTGCTTGGAAAATATTTTATTGCTCATCTTTGCATCGTGAAGGAGTCAGAAAGCATGCCGGGGGTGATCCGTGTCCTCGGTGGGGCAGCTCCAGGGTGCGCACAGGCTGTCCAGTAAGGACACATGGCGAAAAGGCAAACCAGAGGAAAAGAAAATAAAACTCAAAATAATCAAGAGCCTGCTAGACAGCGGGGCTGGAAATCACAGCACAAACACCAAATACATCTGCGAGGCGCAGGGGAAATTTTTAATCTTCAAAATTGGCAAAAGATTTGAGATAGCTGAAGAACAATCATCCCTCCCCTTCATGCCTGCAGGAAGTGACAAACTTTGCATAAACCACTTCCCTTCCCTCTGATCTGGCAAAGCTGCTGCCAGCCTGTGGAAGAGACCAGCAGCTAGCCCCCAAACCCCACCCCAGCAGAAGGCGCTAGGAAGGGGCAGTGCAATGGGATGGGGTCCAGCTGTGCCTGCCCTGAGCTCAGTTTCTGATTTCTGGGGCAGGGAAACCACAGCCCCACACCAGGGCTACGATGAGGAGAGAGCACCCCTCCAAAAGCAGGGGATGCGTTTCCCCGCCGGGTTAAATGTCACGAAGTGGGGAGGGGATTAAAACCAGCACCTTCGTGCTGCTGAGCCTCTGAGGCAGCGTCGCCCTGAGATTCACACCAGCCCTGGATGAAGCTGGAATATTAATGCGCAGGAGGACGGCGTCTGCCTCAGCCAGGCACCGGCTCTGCGCGGGAGAGAGATACCAGGAGCTCAATTTGTGTTTGCCTGAGCCAAGATGAAAATCTAATTAAACATGGCGTTGGGGCTTGGAGGAGCCGGGGATGGGGCTGGAATATAAAGCGCGGCTGCCACCCGCAGATCAGAGGGCAATATTAATAAACCCACGGAGGGGGACCGGAGGATCAGCTGGTAATATTGATAAATGTAAAGCAAAGACAAAGCAGCCGGGGAATATTGGATGGTAATGCTGATAAAAATGCTACAGGGACTGCCTCAACAACAGGCTGCTGATAGCCCTGCCTGCTTCCCGGGGTGGGGGACAGCATCAGGCATCTGGCACCCCTGCAGCAATGTGTGGTGGGGATTTCTGCTGGATTTAGCCCCTGGAAGGGCCAGGGCTGAAGGAGGAGTCGAGGGCAGAGGGTTTCACCCTGCAGCTGCTGCTCTGCAGGCTGAGAGCCTGCTGGCCTTGCCCAATTGCCCATCATCTTTCACCCGATCCTGAGTGTGCAAGAGGGATGTTTGTTCCCTCCCAGTCTCAGTGGTGCTCAGGGATGCTGGGGACGGCGTGGCGCCGTGCACAGGTTGCTCCCTGGCGATGTGTGCGCTAAGGGGGAGAGCACTGATGGGGACAGAGGGGGGAAAGGGGCCCCAGCTCTCGTGGCAGGGGTGGTGGTTGCATCTGACATCTTGTACAGCCCTTTTGGACTCCTCAGGAGGAACAAGTGAAGCTGTATGGGAGGCGCCAGACACGGAAATTCAACATAAAGCTGCAAGGGACCTTCCTCACCCACTGCCTCAGTTTGTCCCGTGATGTCCTCACACCACATTGCTCTCATTTTGCAGCAGGGAAGAGCGAGGCAGGGAGCGCTGGAGGAGAGCGGGGGCTGCTCAGACCCTAACCCTAAGGGCAGGACCCTAACCCTAACCCTAACCCCACCCAAACACAGCTGGGCTCCCCTGCAGGAGTTCCCAGGGCCCCTGGGGAGGAGCAGTGGCCACCAGCGACCCGAGCATCCCCCACCTCCCTGCAGCCACTGCTGGGGACACCAGGCACCCAGAGCCCTGCTCTCACCACCTCCTCTTGCCTCCCCCCCTGCAGCACACCCCAGCCGGGCGATCAGGAGGAGCCACCGAGCGCACTTTGAATCCCAGGCTGTGCGTTTCGGAGCTGCCAGAGCGATGATTTAAACATGAAGTCAGAGCAGGAACGGCACTGTCAGAGCCGCAGCACTCGCTCCGATCAATGGCTCCCAGAGGGGCTGCGACGTGCCTGCGCTCGGAGCCACCTGCAGACACTGCGCCTCCTCCAGAGCAGCCCCTCGGCTCAACGAGACCCCTTCCTCCCTTTGCTCTGCTAGGCAAGACCCTTGGACAAGAGCCCGAGGAGGAGAAGGAGGAGGAGGAAAAGGAGGAGGAGAAGGAAGAGGAGAAAGAGGAGGAGGAGGAGGAAAAGGAGGAGAAGAAGAAGGAGGAGGAGGCATGGTGCTGGCGATGGGAGGAGGAGAAGAGACAAACCTGTTACCTGGCTGCAAAAAGGGGACCTTCAGACTCTGGCAGTGCCCCAATTCATGGCTCATCGCAGCCAGGGCACCTTCTCTCCACCCCCCCAGGCTCCAGGCTCAGTTCCTGCACCCACGGAGGCGCCACAGAGCCCAGATCCCTCCCAGGCAGCCCGAGCTCTCCTCGCTGCCTTGAAAGGCATTTTTGTCCTGCTGAGGGACAATGTGTGACCCCGGGACACCTGCATGTTCCCCAGCCCCACCAGCACAGCTGAGCTGACCCCGTAACGCTAGGGATGCCAAGCTCGGGGGTCCCACACACCTCGATGCTCCTCAGCCACAGGGAGCACCTGCCCCAGCTGTCACCCCACTGTACTGAAATCCCTGACCCACGAGCACCTCAATTAGCTCCACCAGCATCACTTAGCTCCATAAATGCCTCGGTCATGGCTGAAAAACCTTGTATTTGCTGGTTGTTTCCCTCTAATTCTGTGCGACTCCTTTCCCCTGGAGTACAGGTGCAAGTGGGCGCGTTGGTTCCCCTCCTCCCTCCCGCAGGGCTTAATCAGGCATGGAGCAAAGCTTGATTAGAGCTCCTTAATGACCCCATCATCCCCCTCCCATGGGCAGGAGGAAGGCAGCCAGCGAGGGGGATGCTTGTGGCCTTCCCCTGCCTCCTGGTGAGCAGAGGGCTGAGCAGGAAAGGCAGCACCCCGAGCTGGGTGCTGCACCACCCCGAGCACCCACCAAACACGCCGAGGCATAAAAAGTTGGTGCATCCTCCCAGAGAGCAACCCGCCCCTCAAATCCATCATTGCAGGGAGGCTGGGGGGACACAGAGGGACCTGGTGCCATGGGGACAGCAAGGATGGAGAAGGGAAAAGGGGTGGATGGACGGGGGCAGCCACTCTGTCCCGGCTCCGCAGCAGGATAACCGATGGCCGGCGATGCTGTAGGAGGCCTCCCACGGAGATACCTCTTTATTTTTTTTCCCTCTCCCATCCTCTCCTTGTCATCTCACTGCTGCCACGCCGGCACTGCCACCTTGTGGCACGGCCACCAGGGGGGCTGGAGGCCTCGTGGCACCGGCCACCAGCCCTGGACGTGGCACCTGGACACAGCAGGCGCAGCCCAGCCGGTGCACGCAGCCTTTTATTTTTTTGGGGGGGGCCACATCTGGGCAAGCCAGCGCCACGGAGGTGACAAAAAAGTCCAAATACAGCCAGGGAAGGGGAGCGGGGAGAGCGTCAACCTGCAGGGAGAAGTGGAGAGCCGTAAGGGAAGAGGTGGCAGCAGCTGGGGCAGGGGCACGGGGGGTGCTGGGGGAGGCGAGCAGTGGGGCAGGGCTCGCTTACCTCCTAGTCCTCGCTGGGAAGCTGGACCTGGGTCTTGGTGTCCAGCGTGGAGTCCATCATGGGGTCCATCACGGGGTCCATCCCGGTGTCTGTCCCGGTGTCCGTTCCGGTGTCTGTTCCGGTGTCCGTCTCGGTGTCCAGCCCAGTGTCCGTCCCGGTGTCCATCATGGTGTCCATCACAGTGTCTCTCGTGGTGTCCATCCCGGTGTCCTTCACAGCTTCTGTCACAGCCTCTGTCACGGCCTCCATCACGGCCTCCATCACGGTGTCCGGCACGCCTTGGAGCAGCACCTGGGACACGCTGCGGCGAGCAGAGGTTATGGGGCAGGGGGCACAGGACCCCACCAGGATCGGGCACCCCCTTTCTCCTTGCAGGGAGCCAGGGTTTGATGCCCTCCTGCTTTTAATTCCTGGCTGATAAAATGACAGCAAGGTGAAAGGGATCTGGGCCTCTCCCCTACTGAGGGACCACAAGCCACAAATGTGGGGGTCTGTGGGCAAAGGGAGCCCCCCAAAAAAATCCACGCCAAGAGGACCTCACCCGTTTTCAGTTTGCTCCTTCCTGTCCTCCACCAGATCATCCTCCAGCAGGCTCGAGACGCGATGAACACGGGTCTGGCTGCAAAAATCACTCCTCAGATGCTGCCACAGCCACCGCTGCCCCCAGAACCCCATCCCGATGGTGCCCTGTGCCCCCCCGGGGCTTTACCTCCACCTCAAGTACTGGACCTTCATCCTGTCCTCCACGAGGACCTGCCCGGGTGCCTGCACCCCACGGTCAGCATCACCCTGGGGAAAGTGGGGGGGGGGGGGCAAGTTAACCATGGCAGCAGGTCCTTGGGGGGGGGGGGGGACAGGGGATGGAGGGACCGTGGGGTGGGAAGGGGGGTGAGGAAACCTCCCCTGGGCCCCGTTGGCATGGGCACAGGGTGGCTGAAGCCTGCTGCCTCTGAGGGTGCAGGCAGGAGGGTTTCCTACCTTAGGGAATGTCGGGATTCAGGCAGCCCCCCAGGGCACCCCATCCCGACGCCCCAGAGGGGTTTATTGGGGTCCCAGGTATTGCCGTGGGTGCTGACCTGGGGGCTTGGACCACCGGCTTGCTGGGAGGCTGGAGGAGCTGCTGCAGGCTCTGCCTGGGGCTCTGCCCGTGGTCCTGCCCGTGGCTCTCCTTGGGGCTCCGCCTGGGGCTCTGCCCAGATTTCCAGCACCCTCTGGAACAGCCTGGAGAGCAGCTCTTCACCCTGCAAAGGGAGCGTAGCCGCAGGCTGGCTGTGGGTGCACCAAGGGTTGCATCCCGACACGCAGTGCTGGCTCGGTCCTCTAAAGAATGCCCTGGATATAAAGCCCAGGCTCCCCTGAGCCCCTGCGGGCATTCTCCTGCCTCGTCTTCACCTTGCGCAGACACCAACTGACCGTGGCCAACGCATCCACCTCCACCACGGGGCCATCCTGGAAGAGGGGAACCCGGTGAGCCCCAGGACTCACCCAGGGACCAAACGTGCCCCAGGAGCCACGGGACAGCCCCCGCTGCCCCCTGCTTACCGGTGCGCTGTCGGTGGGGATGTGCACGCCGGTGCCTTTCCGTGCCGCGATGTACGCCAGCCACAGGGACACGATCATCCTGGGCACCCTGCCCCGGGGCAGCCCCTGGCACTGCCAGCCCCCCCGGATTGTTGGGTCAGAGCCGGAACTGGCACCACGGGGCTCCCGGAGCAACGGGGAGAAGGGGGGGGGGGGGGCCAATCCTGCCACGCTCAGCACAAAGCTGCCATTGCCCCGAGCTGCAGCATCGCTTGGAGAGGGTGGCAGAGAGCAAACCTCTCGCCCCACCAGCAATCTGCCCTGAAGAACTCATGAAACAGGGCTGGAGATTGGGGAGAAGCACCTCCACCCCATCACACCTCTGTGGCTGTGGGATTGAGGGCACCCAAGGGAATTCAAGCCTTGGCACCCACCCAACTCCCTGACCCCAGGGGACAAGCATCCCCCCCACCTCTCTGGCAACAACCCCAGAGCAGCCTGTCTGCTCCCAAGATCCCCAACCCAACTCAATGATGTCAAACGGACTTTATTATTTTTTTTTTAGCAAATGTTTATTTATATCAAAATACAAAACATTTCTGAAGCAGGGTAATGTTACATGAGGAGCAAGTTAATCAGTTCCAAAACCCATCATTCTCCTACAGAATGGCTAGTTGTACGTAACATTGCAACACCGCCATAATTTCTTAAGTGGGTACATTAGAGGAGAAAACAAACAAACAAAAAAGAAGTCAATCTATGAACATGCAATGTTACCGGCAATAAATTGTTAAGTACCCAGCAGGCCTTAAAATCCCAGCAGGTGGAGACCGAGGGACCAGCTACTTCCAGTAAGGCAGGGCTTCAAGCTATTCTCTTCCACTTTTTGTTGGCTTGTCAGCATTTACTTGGGAGCCAACACCAGTCCAGGAGCCAGAGGGGCCAGTTTGCCTTGGCAGAGCAGGTTTATTGCTTAGAGCTATCAAAGCAGACGCTCGGGGCCACCCCCAGCAGCAGGCTGGCTCCGGGAGGTCTGCGTTGGCCAAGCTGGAAGATGTAAACCCCCCCCCCCGGAGGCAGGCGGGGAGGACAGCGAGGAGGTCTCATTTCCCTGCCCAGGGCAGGTTAGCACCCAATTGGAAGAAGAACAGGGGGGCGAAGGACCCCAATTCTGCCCCGTGCTGCGCAGGGCGGATGGTGGCTTCCCCTCCCCGCGGCCCCGGGGTCCTTCCCGGGGACCCCGGTGCCAAGTGGCACCTGCGAGGCCACCGCCGGTCCCTGCTGCTGGCATTTCGGAGGCCTTCACGAGAACGGAGGCCGAGAGCAACAATACAGATACAGAGATTATACAGAGCGCAGAATAAGTTTTCGTATAAGGCTTTGGTACAGCACCATCATGTCTCAGATTTATTTCTAAATCGTTTACAGAAAAAAAAAAGCTTACTGAAAAAATAGTGTTTTGTTTCTCTTTTTTTTTTTAATTTTTAATTTTTTTCTTCTCTTGAGGAACATACCTGAAGTTCAAAAATTAACCCTCTAGTTGCCGTCTGGGCTCACACCAAATGCTATTTTTGCTGTGTGCATCTGTGCAAGTTAAAAACTACACAAATCAAACCCAGCTGCTGAAAACTGTTCCGCAGCCACCCCCTCCAGCTGCCCATGCAGCAGCCAACAGTTCGAAGTGCACAAGTCAGCACTCAACACCACAGAGACTCAGCAGCTGATCGCTACTAACTTCTAGTTTTAAAAACAAAAGGAGGAAAAAAAAAGTCACAACGACAAAGAGTATGGAACCAGCGGTACTAAAGTTTACTAAAGTTTTCTTTATTGTTACTGTTATTAAAAAAAGTCAGTTCCACTGGTTACCATTGAAACAGCACCAAAGAGCACCCTAATGTGTGTTATACATCGTAATACTCGACATTCGAGAAATGGAAACAAGGTTGGATGGTCTAGTCTGTGTGTCAATAGGCAAGAACTCTTAAAAAAATAATAATAGTTGTCCCACACAACCAGAGACCTGTTGAGTTGTAAAGAAAATGCTGGGAAAATACTGTAGAGTTAGGAGGAAATTATATCAAGACCTACCTATGGAAGTCTAAGAGGGTTCAGAGACTATGAACCTATCAAAGGGGGTTAAAAAGTCTGCGGTCCCCATGGGGGCTGGGGACCCTCCTAGGGAGCTGGCGCGTAGATGTAATTCTCTCTGGATGCCCAAAGGATGGCTCGAGAAACCTACAGAAACATCGGTGTTTCCATTTGGTTTCTGTAGGGCTTTCCCCCAAGGGAAGCACAGAGGGAGCAGGGTCCCCATAGCTGGGCAGAAGGTCCCACGTCACCTCCAGGGGCACGGGAGCATCCCCCCTGGCTGCTTTCTGCCGGCCCCACAGAGAAGCCGAGGCAGGGTTGTTGCATCAAGTGGTGGGGAAAAAGTTTTAAAAAGGGAGAAGTTTGGCCTTAAAGTGCATCTGGGAGGGCGCTGGCCTCTCCCAGCCGAGCTGACACCTCTCCGAGCAGAGACGGGCACTTTGCCCTGCAGCTCTGCCCCGTTCCCAGCAGAAAGAGCCTGGGAGGGGGCAGGAAGCCCCCAGGAAGCAAATACCCAGCGAGAAGCAAGCTCCCCCCAGAAACGCACTCAGCTACGGCGGATGGACGAAGCGGGGTTGTGTGTACCAAAAAAAATACATAAATATGTCAATGAGGGAAGCGGGATGATGCTGGCCCCGCGGCCGCCCCTTGGTCCCGCGGCGCCCAGGGGAGGAGCGGCTCTTTGTGTCTGTTTGGCATCCAGAGGGTTAACGGTACTGTGGAAAGTGTGCTTTGTAAACATTGTTCCTGTTTTTTTTTCTGTAAGTGATTCAAGGGGAGATGGGGAAAAGGAGAAAGCTGCCCACGACCCAGCCCACCCTCCCCGAGAAATACCCCAAAGCCAGCCGGCCTGACCGCTGCCAGGGAGCGACCAGAGACGTCCCGTTCCTTCGCTTTCTTTTTCTTTTTTAAACATATAAAATACTTCACTTATGTATTTACCGCTAATAAATGCAAGTTAGTTCCATCAAACATGCTTCGCTTTGATATCAAGAAGTGGTGCTGAACAAATCTTGGCTTGATATTAGAAACACCCTCCCCCCGACCCACCCCAACGAAGAAGACAGAAATATCATGGAAAATACAGGTGACACCTACGGAGGAGACAGTGCCGCTGCCAGGGGGCCAGCTCCGGGCACCCTTCGCCCTCCCAAACGCGTTACATTCATGCCTCGGTCGGCTGGGGACGCGGCGAGACAGAAGAAAAGAGGTCCTGCGTGCCTGGTACCTCTGCAGGGGGAACTGAGCCCAGAACAGCACCGGGGTCCCGCACGGGGCCATGGGACCGAGCCCATGGAGGGGAGCAGCATCCCCTGGCCCCATTGCGCAGCAATCCCTAAATCCTGGCCCCCGAGGAGGGGAGCAGAGGGACGGCTCCAGCATCTCAGGCTGGGCTCGGTGCCGAAACCGCAGCTGGAGCCTCAGGAGAGCACGGACCCCACAGGTGGATGCCCAGGGGGAGATGTGACCCCAAGGAAATAGTGGGGTCGCGGCGAGCATCAGGGGACGTGGCGGGTCTGTATTGCTTTGAAGAAAAATCCCAGAGCACCCCCACCACCTTCCCCACAAGAGCTGCTGCGGGCACGGGTCCCCCCTGTGCCAAGCAGGGCATTGATGACCCGACCCCCCCGTGTTACCCGTGCCGGTAACAGCAGCCTGCACGGCACCGCTCTGCCTCCACGCTCCGAGATCTTCTCTTCCCAAAGAGGTATTTAAGTGCCGGAGCCAGGCCCTACACTGGGAGACAGCACCGAGGCCGCCCAGCCAGGACTGCAGGAGCACCTAAGGGACCAAATCCCCTTGGCCCACACCGAGGGGGCTGCGTTGGGGTGGCACCGGCTCTGCCCCCCTCTCTCCCCAAGGCGTGTGGGTTTCCAAAGGCAGCGAGGACGAGGACGGGTCGCCGGCAGCGCCCGGCGAGGCAGCGCCGTGCCCTACGGGAGGGATGCACGGGGAGCCCGTCCCCACAGCACCCCCACCATGTCCTGTGCCACCGGGCTGCAAGCAGCCACGTCCTTCCCACTGCCAATAGCACCCTTTGAGCTAAAATTCCACTTGTTTCTCCGAAAAAAAAAATAAAAAGCAAGATGCGTGCCCCTCCGTGGAAGCACCACCGGGCACCATCACCTCGCCACGGCACGAGTCAAGCTGGCAGCAGCCAGGGCTCCCCTGGGAGCCCCCCACCCCGCTCCTATTTTTATTTTATTTTTTCCACTTTTTCTACTGAAGCAGCAAGGCGACAGCGAGCAGCAGCGACGACGACCGTGCGGCGGGACAGCAGGCGAAGCAGAGCAGACCATCTCGGAGGGCAGACCCCGCACAAAGCCCCCAGCCTCAGCCAGCCCTCTCCCCCCCTCGCCACCGTATTGCTCAGACAGCACTAGGCATGGATACAAAAATAAAACAGCTATGTGGCTTAGATATATATATTTTTTATATATATATTTGTATATATATATTTTTTTTGTCTATTTATAGGTGGATGGAGAAGCAGAGAAGCCTAAGCGCAATATAATGTAAAAATACTCGCTCTGCTCCTGCTGTTTTAGACTCTTTCCACCTCTGACAGCCTCTCTCATGCTGCACAGAAGTTTCTGACACCTAGTACTAAGGAATTATTTTAAATATTTATTCTCCCCCCCCCCTTCTAAAATAGAAAGTAACTATATATTTGTATAATTTTATATACAACGCGGTTTCAATACACCAATATCGTTTATTTAGATAGAGATACTGGGGCTCCTTTCTCTGGTCATTTTCTCTTCAAAGTGCTGGGTGGGTAGGAATCACAGGGGCTTCGAGACCACGGGGCTGAAGCCTGGGACTTGGGCGATGGGCACCCCCTTGGCAGCTCTCTTGCTTGCCTGTAGCTTCAAGAGAACTGAAACAAAACTCCCCCCAGGAGAGAAATCGGTATTTCGATGGTAAAGCAAAAACCTGGGCAAATTCTCCTTGTGGCGATGAGCAGGGGCTGGCCGCTCTGCGTGGCTGGAGCCGGTGCCCAGCAGCCCCCTCCCCGTTCCTGGTGTCCCCAGAGCCCCCAGCCTCACACAGGGACACCGCAGGGGACAGGCACGAGTGCTCCTGCTCCGACCAGTGCAAAAACTGAAGGATGCCAGCCCCTCTGTACCGCACACCCTGCCCCATTGCAACCAGTATAAAACCCCTATCACCTACCACTACGGCGCATGCTTGCAGCGTCCAAAACCCCCAAACCCTGAGCAATCCCTCTGCCCCCTCCCCGTATTCAGTCCTTCATCCATCCATGCACGTATCAAAAAACGCCCAGAGCCCTGGGGATTCGGGATGCTGTGGGCACACGTCCTGAGGTCACCCAGCACCGCTGGGCGAGACACCTGCTGCCACACACACCAAGGGACAGGCAGTTTAGACAGCACAAACCTGTCAGGCTAAAACACACAAAAATGGGGAAATTGGGGAAATACTGCTTCGTGTGGCTCCAGCTCGTCCCGGTCACTCGGAGAGGGGAGCAGGCTCCGTCCTCCAGCCTCTCCCAGGAGCCCGGAGCCGTGCAGTTTTGCCACGCAGCAGTGGATGTAATGGAAATAAAGGTCAGTGCTAGCTTTCTCCTCTTCCATGCACAGAAGGTGCCAAATCACACGTGCCATCACTGCTTCCTCATCCAGTAACAGCCCTGGAGTACCTGACTCATGTATTTCCCCTACAGATATTTCCCCTACAGATTTCAGCAATCACCTCTAATAGGAACCAACTGCACCTCACAGCCTCTCCTCCTCTGCAAGGACAGGCAAAGAGAAGCAAAGACATCCAGCAAAAGAAAACAAAACTAAGCTGAAGGGTGGAAATGGGAGTCGACATTCCCTTTAAGGGGTTACCCCATGCCCAAGCAGCATGGGGATGGGCTCCTTGGTGGGCGATGAACATGCAAAAAAAAAAAAATTCAGCCATCCCCATGCCCGGAGCCATCACATACTTTGCAATTTCAGCCCACGTCATCGCTGCCTGTGACCTCAATGGGTCCAGCCTGCCTTTGTGCCCTGCAAGGGGCTCCCGATACGGTGCGCAAAGCGGCGACGCTGCAGCGCATCAGGCAGGCGAGCTCTGATGTCGCCTCCGCCGGTGTCTTTGGTGGATGAATCCCCTGCCCCAAAAGTTCTGCTAACGAGTTTTAAAAAAAGACACGGCTCCATGTGGTGCCTGGGAGGGAGACAGAACATCTCGTCCCGCGGAGGAACCGCCGCTGGGACAGCCTGGCTCAGCCTGCGCGGCGCTTCGCAGCCAATTTAGCCGTATCCCTCTCATCTCATCTGACTCACGCTCTTCTGGGAAGAACAGATGCAAAAGCAAAATGCTTTAACGTGAGTAACCAGAGAGCAGCATCTACGTGGATTTTAGATAAGGGATTCTGCACGGCGTTGCTTTCCCTTTGAACGATTGCAGTGACACCACAGCTGAGGCAACATGATGTTTCTTTCCGCTTTAATGCCCCACATGCAGGCAAAAGGCCCCTCGCTCCTACCTTCTTCTCATTATCACAGCCCAGTGATGAGTCATGTACAATGAACACAGCAAAAAAAAAAAGGGGGGGAGGGAACATAAAGAAACCTGGTCCTGCATAGCAGGGATGGGGACGCAGTGAAGGGCAGGCCTGCTGCCACGGGGCAGCGGAGAGGTGCCCTGTGCCCATCCGTTCCCAAATCCCAAATCTGGCTGCTCCCACCCCCTAGCCCGACTTTGGCCATCCCAATCCCCCCCCCCGCTACCAATAGAGCTCTAAACACTCTCCCCCTATAGACAAACATAGCCTTTACATGCAAATATACCAGACTTCGCATACATATCTACCCTTGTCCTACACTTCTCTATATATTTATATCTCATATATACATTGCTTTTAGCTCCGACTCCTTGAAAAGACTTCCTTCCACACAAAAAGCATCAGCTCTGCCAGCCCAGGGCTGCAGCGAGCCCAAGCGGGGCGTGGAGAAATCCCTGCAGACTGCAAGCCTTCAGGCCTCCCAGGAAAACCTCCCTACTCTCCAAAAAATACCCCAAGCCCAGAAGTACAGCTGAAAACACGTGCTGAAACCAGCCCAGAACTCAGAGAAATCTAAATTCTCCCTCACTGCCTTGAGGAGGAGGAGAAACCAAACTGCCAGGCAGATTTCATCCTAACCCAAACTGCAGGATATGAGCAGCAGTAAGCTCAAAGGCGTGTGTCATGCCCAGGTGCCATAGACATGACTCAGCCCTGCTGGGACGGTGAGCTGGAGTGCTGAGCCCTCAGCACCCCTGGAGGTAGGCACAGCAGTGCTGTTATTCCCCCTATAGAGTTGGGGAAACCGAGGCAGAAGTCCTTCTGGGCAAACCCTTCCCTACAGTTTGGTACCTACCAAAACTCCCTGACGGGCAGTGACAAGCACAGCGTGGTGGCACTGGATGGGGTGACAAGGGAACGCACAGAGACGCAACAGCCTCGTGCCTACCAGCCACCCAGAACAGCCTCGAAGCCCCAAGTGACCAACACACAGCAGCAAGAGGGAGCTCCCTGCCCTAGAAAAATGACCAGGTACCCGCACAAACACTTCCCAGCATCCCAGGAGCAAACTGTGTCCCATTCTGCATGGGGGGGCTTCCACGTGGAGCCACCCACACCAGCGGCGTCGCAAGGTGCCCTCCTGTGCCAGAGGTGTCCCCGGCACCTCCCGGAGGCTCCAGCCCAGGGGGTCAGGGTGCAAGTCCATGAGAGGGCTGCAAAGACAGCTCCAGGCTCCCACCCTACAGACCCCATCTCAGTACACGTACACAGCCCCAGGCAGGCGCAGGAACGGAGCCCTACCAGCGAGCAGAAAATGCTCCTGCTCTCCCCACCAGCACTAACTTGCCTTTTCACTTACGTAAACACTGCAAAACCAAACCATAAAAAAAAAAAAAAAAACATCAGTGGGTTTGCACGGCAAAGTTACCTTAAAAATACCTGGCCTAAATCACTCAACAGCTCCTGCCACAAAACCAGGCAGCACATCTCCACATCCGATCCTGCCTGCAAAGGGAAAGCACCAATTTCACGGGCAGGGTGTGCAGGGTGGCACCCTACAGCCATCCTTTCAAGGGGTCCACATGACACCCTTGTGCATACCTCTCTATATTATCCACCCCCAACTTGGGGCAGCCTTATGCTGCCCATTTCTCACTTCCTAATGCTCGCAGAACAAACCTGCAGCGGCCTCGGTGCTCCTCCAGCCCCTCAGCCTGGCTGCAGCAGGCAGAGCCCATCAGAAACCCCTAGGGCACTGCTCCCACCCACCAGCAGCACCGGGCCCCCAGACCTGGTGCTCGCTGCACGGACACATTGGCACAGCCCAAGGACAATGCCCTCGTCAGATACAGAAGCGTTTTATCCACCGCAGCCCAGCTCTTTGCATGAGACCTAATGGAACACGTCGCGTCTGCGCCATGCAAGGAGGAACCACACGTTTACCAACGCAGCAAGAACCATCTACCTTGGACAAGCTTACAAAATAAGAGAGTTTGGCCCATGAAGATAAAAAAAATCAAGATATATTTTGCAGCACGAAAGAAAAAGGAAAAAAGCAGCAGCAGCCGTGTTTGCAAACAACCAAAACAAAACGGAGTTCAAACAGGGATGGAATGGGGGAAAACGTTTGGCATCGTCTGACACAGCTTCGATGTCCCAGGTCCACGGGAGGAGAGGAGAGAAACCCCATAAGGGCATGGAAACCAGAGAGCTGGGAGAAGCGAGGAAGTTGCCAAAGCAAGAGGCGAGCCCATCTGCCAAAGCACGGCCCAGCACGTGGCAAGAGTCTATCAGAAGGTAACTCGGTCTAGCGGGGAAAGGAGGTAAGGATGGTTTAGGGAAGAGACGCGTCCACGAGGCGCCCTGGCGGGATTTCCCACTCCAGCAGCGTGGCAGGTACACGGCTGAAAGAGAGAGGGCTGCAGCTCCAGCCTTTAAAGGTCGAAGACCATGAAAAGCAGGGGGGCCCATCGGCTCAAAACACCTGCAAAAGGAAAACAAACTCTCAAAAGATTGACCAAGCAAGCTGGCGCGCTCTGTCAACCTTCCCTGCGCTCCAAATCCTACTCCTTACAGCGGGGACTGGGGGTACGGTCCCGAGGTCAAAACCTCAAGAGCCCGAAGACGCTGCCTCGCCCGTAACAAACGGGCATTGCAAATAGTTTGGAAAGCACTCAAATGAAAAAGGAAGCTTTCTGCTAGAGCGGTCCAGGCCATGAGAGAGAAAGGACGAGCGAGCGAGCTGCGGCACGGAGCCTACGCGCCCCCCACCCAGCGGGGCATCGCGCCGCGGAGCATCCCCGGCCCCACGCGGGGTGAACGTCACCTGTGGGGCTCACGTCCACGCAGAGAGGGCGGCCACGACTGAGGCACCCGCTCGCCCCATCGGGCATCCTCAGGGAGGCTGGATGTGGCCCCCCACGGCCCCGTGTCCTCCTCCGCTGCAACATCAGCCACGGTCTGGGGCAGAAATCAGCTCCTCTCACGCCTACGCCAGTGAGCTGAAGTCACCCGGACAGAGATTTCCCACTGCCGAACGGGCAAATGGCATTAAATCAATTCAGATCCAAGTGGATTCTAGGTAAAGCCCTAAAACACACTCAAATAAAAGAAACACTCGGTCATACTGTTAGCAAAGTTGAAGTCTCGCTCTGGTGGTTGATGGTATTACATCAGGTCACGAGGTTCTCAAAATAAAAAAAGAGCCCTGACGCAGGCTTAAAGAGAGAGGCATTTCTAAGCGACCCTCCCTCCTTCCCGAGACAAATCTGCTCACGGTTTGAAGACCACCTAAATTAAGTTGTTAAAGCTTGAAGATATCTCTTTATCAATTAGAGGATTCTGTCAAGTGGTTCGAACCTAAGTCAGGGCTTTGAGATTTGGAAAGACGTGGTGCTCTGCTGCCACTGTCGCAGGTTTCTGAACATCCCGATGGAAGAGGAAGCACAACATTCTGGAAAAACAGAAATTTCTAGGCAAACTGACAAACAGATTTATACCTAAAACCTCCTGGGGAGCTTGGCTTGTTGGCATTGCCTTCCCCCGACCCCTCACTCTGGCCAGGCAGGCGAGAGCTCGCACGTTTCTCCAAACATCGAAGCCCTTTGAGGTTCAACCAGCAGCAAGAGCAATAACCAAGGCAAACCACAATTAAAGGCGAGATGGCAGAGCATCTCTTGGCGATTCTACCTGGGAATAAACTGAAGTTTTGTAAGCAAACAGCAAGCCCATGGCAAAAAAAAATGCCTACAGGCTCTTGGATTCTCCTGATGATTTTTCCACAGCCCGAATCCACTTAAAGCAAGGATATTCACAGGAAATACTTGGTATTTATTCCCAGGCAGGCTGGCGGGTTTAGCACTTTACCAGAGAAGAAGAAGTGTGCAAACCTGAATTAAGTGTTTGATCTTACCACTTCAAAAAAAATCTCTAACTATTTTGAAGGTAGGGTTCACGTGGTAGTAATAGCACTCAGTACGTAGGTAGCACTTGCAGCCTGTGGACAGCCAAGTGCTTGACAAAAGTGCTCAAATATGACTTATCCCCATTTTACAGATGGGAGAACTGAGGCACAGAGAGGTTCGGTGACTTGCCCAAGGCCACGCAGTTAGAGAGTGGAGGCGGAGCAGGAAAGAGAAGCCGAAGCCAGGTGTTCTCGGAGCAGGCTACAGCTTCCCTGCCGAAAAAAGGCCTACGTAACCCAGAGAAACATCAATTGCCAAAGGAACCTGCCCTAGGAAGGGGAAATACATTCTGGTGAAGAGTTAGGACAGCATTACCAAGAGGGGAACAGCGGGTCTCCTGGGACGGAGCAAAGAGAGGGACAAGTCCCAAAGCAGGTGTCGCAGGTCGCCTGGGCAGCTGGGCTGAAGCAGGAGGAGGGGGCACGCAGCGAAACCAGCAGCAACACGGGTCAGACCGATGCGAAATGCTGGGCTGAGCTTTGTGAGGCTGCTCGGAGAAGCCGTCCGTTGTGACCCACAGAGCCGGGCACTTCCCAGCTGCTCTCGCTCGGGATCAGTGAGCTGCCAACAAGAGGCTTTGGGGTCTACGCAACCAAACCCCGTTCGCTCGCACCCCTACAACGGCGTCGCCCCATTCTGCAGTTACGGATAAAGTTTACAAACGTTACCGTAGTAAGAAATCACATCACTGCACAGCACTGGAGAACATTTGCTAGTGATACACGGACTGTCAGGAAGAATTGATCAAAACCACCCTCACCAAGGCTGACACAAGCCACACTCGGGGGGAAGACACCCGTGGGTGAAAACAGTCCCATACCTGTGTGCTTGCAAAGTGTTCGGCACACGTTAACAAGGTTAAAATGCATATGCACAGACAGATTGTGATTTCTCAATCTCAGGCTGGTTTGAAGCCTTGGGGTCTTTCTGGTTTTCCCTTTCAGAGATAGGTAAGGAAAGATGTCAGTGACATTGTTGTTGCTGTTATCGTCACATAAAGGGAGGCTGGGAAGGGGGAGGCAAGGAGATTTTTCACAATTACAGCTTTCCTGGGATTACTTGGTCTCATTCTATCATAATCAGATTCAGGGGATTACCAGTTGTTAGTTGGACTGGTAGTTTCATGTCAATTAATTACGCCCCGCGTCATTTCTTCCAGCGATTCGAGGCCAGCTGCTTAACTTCACAATTTCTACCTACACGCACGCTGCAGAAGCAGATGTCAAAAGCTCCGCCTGTGCCTTTTACATCTGGAGATCTTTTCCGAAACCAAGGTGCAACACCCCCTTCCCACCCCATTGAAGCCGTAAGGGGGAGATGCAGATCCAAGCAGCCCCAGACAACCCCCCTGGACCCCAGCCCACCCCAGGGTCCCCCCCAGCTCATCCTTGCCATGACCCCCTGGCCCGGCGTGCACGCAGACGAGGCTCCAGCTCCCTCCAAACCCCTATTATTATATTTTTTTTTAACCTTCTTGGGCCGGCGCGAGGCTAAAGCAAAGTGGCGTGCCCGCTGGGGTCGTCGTGGTCCACGCTGTTGAGGATGGCTGTCTGGTCTTCGGGGAGCTGCCGGTGGCAGAGGTCGTCCTTGAGCGCCGAGAGGCGGGCGAAGGGGTCCTGACGAGGGTGTCTCTTCTTCTTGCGGAGGCAGACAGCTTCGTCAGGCCACAGAACCTGAGAGCTGGGAAGGTGCTGAACCTGGGAGGCAGAGCCGTCTGCGGAGGAGAGAAGGCAGATGGATGAGAGCCAGCATCCACCTGCGTGCCATAAAATGAGTACATCAAGCCCTGGTCCTCCTCCCTGTGCCACCCCAAACCCTGCTGCCCAAGAGGTGGGGAAGGGGGAGACTTCAGCTGGAAGGAAAAAGGGTGTTTTCAAGGGAGGAAGGGGAAAGTCACCTCGAGGGGAGGGTAGACAGGAAGAGAGGTCAGGCTGGGGGCTCCGCCACGCGAGAAGCAGGTTGGGCAGCAGAAAAGAACACAAAATCCTAAGGAAAGCCACTAGAGATGGGTAGATGTTAAAGGATGGAAGAGTAGTTTGGAGGCAAGGGAGGGACAGCATGGGGGCACGCAGCCATCCGTTTGGGAGGCAGGAGCTGGGCAGGAGCCCAGAGACCAACCCAGTGCTGGAGCCAGCGGGGACCAGCCTGAGCGGTCCACAGGGCACCGAGGAGACGCTGCTGGGGACCATGGGGTCCTCACACTCACTGGATTGTTTTCTGTTTTTCGAGGAGCCCTTGGATGACTTTTTGGGCTTCTTTATCCGCTGGTATTTCAGAGCTTCGAGCCTCTCAGGTGCAGCAGCGTCCCCGGACGGAGATGAACGTTTTCTAGAAAGGAAAAGCAGACACGCGCCATCAGCGGCTCCAGGCCACACTCGGACCGTGGGGCGTCCCAGGCGAGGGGCGGTCGACCCCAGCCAGCTCTGCCATGGAGAAGGAAAAGGTGAGAAGCCCGGGAGGAGACAGCACGGCCAGCCAGGCATGCTGGGCACACGCTGTGGGAGACGGGAGGCTCCACACGTGTGCGCCACCGTCCCCTCCCTTGTGCCCCCAGCTCGGCTGCGTCGCAAAGTCCAAGTGCGGAGAGGGCGCAGCCAGCACCCGGCTCACCTGCCTGCCACGCCAGCACTGCTACACACAAAGGACGGGGCAGATCCCATGTCCGATAAGGCATTTTTGGGAAGTGGTGGGAAACCCCTTGGGATGGAGAGGGAGGGGGAGACGGAGAAGCAGCACGACAGCTCCGAGACTGGGGCTGTGTGTGACACAGGGCGGGTGACACCGGCGCAACAAACAGGACGCTGGCAGGGATCCTGCCTGGCCCCCGCTCACGTGGAAAAGAAGAAACAGGGCCACACGACAGACAGGGACACGAAGGGCACAGCTGGGGTCAGCACCTCGCTCCCAGGTCCCTGCTAGAAGCGACAACAGAATACAGCAGCACAGGAGCTCCTGCTCTGTAACGCTGACAGCTGGATGCTCTGGCCCAGCAGGACGGGGCGCACCGGGACTTGGAGACAAAAACGCCAATGAGATTTCATTGCAAGGGACAAGGAGGGGATTTGCACAGGGATTTTTCTGATGGGAGAGTCAGTAGTTAAAAGCAATAGTTTCCCAGACTTAGTCCCCAGGTAACTGTTGTACAGGAACTTATTCAGTACAGGAACCTGCTCAAGGTGAAGTGGTCTCCCCTTCGCAAAGGGCTCTTGCTCTATTTTCCTTCCCTATACCTGTTTTTCCCTGGCCGAGGAGTGGAAGGTAGAACTGCTGTAGAGAGCAGGGCAGTAAAAGAAAACCTTTTCCTTAGAAAAGCAGCTGGTCCAGCTCTCATCTATAACACATCACAGCATCTCCTCTTTTTCTGCTTCCCCTCTACTCCCCCTTAGTTTTACTTTCATGTCTCTGAGTTGCACAAACACCTCAGGCCACGCAAGCAGAAGTCAGTCTAGGCAGCTAAGCCCCAGGTAGTGACCTAGGATCAAACTGAGTCATCAGAGCAACCTGCACACGAGGTACCCAGAGGTGGCACGGGGAGCATCCACAAAGCACCTCTCATTGCAGTAAAGCCAGGCAGAGAGGAGAACCTGGAGATTTAATGCAGCGTGCCTCCGACAAGCCTGCGCTCACCCCATCCCACCCTGCAGAGAAGGAGATGCACACGTCTGGTCTAACAACCCAGTCGCTGCAGGTCAGTGCCCAAACCTTGTCACCAAGTCAGTCACGCAGATAGCACTGTCAGATAGTGCTGACAGCAGCTCCTGGATCTTCAGGCGTGTGTGTTCGTGGCAGGGCTCAGACACCAGCTCATGCCATCCCCTGCTCACAGCCAGCATGCTCCAAGCCTCCTCCTCCAGCACCTCTGAAGCTGTGTGCAGCTCCTCATGCCTCCAGAGATATCAACAGCAGAAATCTGGAGCTAAGCTGTTCCCCAGGGCAGTTTCCAAGTCAGCCACCAGCACGGAGCGAGTACGTGGCACATCCCCAGCACAGTTAGAGAGCGACTCAGCAGGAACAAGAGCCCACATCTTCTAGAGGGCAAATCCTTCTTCTCAACAGGCTGACTTCCACCTAAACACAGGATGCTTTTCTTCTGTTCCCACTTCATCGCACTTCGAATTATTCACTCCAGGAATTCGGATTATCCAGTCCAGGAAGCCAACAGCAGCAAATAACCATGACAGACTCAAAACACAGGGCATGCTGAAAAAAAAATGTGCATAGGAAACAGCGAGGATCCTCGTGACAGCAGCACAAGAGAGGCACTCCCACCTTCCCCTTTTGACACTGCTGCAGACGAGGAAGGTGACAAGAAGCAAATGAGGATTGTGGCCAGGATGCCAGCTAAGGCACTGTCCATCAAAACTGAAAATACCAACAGGTTTGGGCTATATGAGCTTTTTATTTAAACAGATGAACGCATTGCCAAGAGCAAACCCAGACCGAGGAGTGCTGTGACCTTCAAGGACAGGACTCTCCATCTCCCCATGGTTTCAGGGGGAGCCTCTCCAGCAGAAGGCTTTCCTCTGCGAGTCTCCATGTGTGCCACAAAACACCGGTGTAAGCACGGCTCAAAGGCAACGCTTTCCATCCGAGATCCCAAGCGGCTGCTGGAGCAGCGCACACTTCAGCTGGAGTGGCGCAGGCAAAGAGCTCCCACGGGTTCCTTTCCCCCTTGAGGAGCAGAAGGGGTTGTTTTTGAAGATGCACGTGACTACAAAGCCTCTCCCTCTTGCTGTTAGCTTTGGAGAGCACCAAGGAAAGCGCAGCACAATTTGATGAAGCAGCTGGGGCACAGCAGATGCAATGGGAACCCAACGACTGGGGTATAGAAAAGCCCCTTTCATGCTTCCCATCACAACAGAGACATCAAGGCGTAGATGAGATACTCCTGGATATCCTCTCTTCCAGCTCCCAGCGGAGCAGCGCATCAGCCGAAGATGAAGCACCTCATTAGACGAGCTGGTAGTCCTGCCGGCTGGATCCACGCAAGCCTTCCCTTGTAGGAAAGACATTTACAAGCTTGTACAGTTGCTGTGCTTAAACGTCTTCTTCCCAAGGCCCCAGCTGCCTCGTACTGGCAGCCTCCAGCGAGAAATGCTGCCAGCAGCAGCTCCGAGCTCTGCTGGGGCTCTCCCTGCTGACTTGCACCAACACTGACAGCCGCCGTGCTGCACCCTGGGCACGTGCTGGCCTGGAGTAAGACCACAGCGACCCAAAGAGCCAAGAGCATGGGACATCCCTGCAGCAATCCCTGCAGGAACATTCAATAGCAGACTTTTTCCATTTTATGCCCACTGGGCACGAATAACTGCACACCAGTTGCACTTGGGCAAGTACGTGGTCAGTCACCAGCCTCAACTACTCCAGCTCCAGTCCCGTGCCTGTGGAGCTCACGTGCACCAAGCCCTGGATGCCAGAGAGCTCGGAGATCCTGCCACTGCCCATCAGCATCCCTCTTCCACCACCCAAACAACTTTACTACTGTTACTAGAGCTCCACACGTAAAAGCCTCTCACTATTTCCATTCTTTTTTTCCTCTAAGAAGCTGCTAGTGACTGTGGCATGTTGACAAAACTAGACAGATTTACGCAAGGGATTATGAGGAGATTGCCTGGAGCTCGTTTCCACTAGTTCTCCCTAATTGGGCTTGTATTTATGCACACAAATATCAACAGCAAGCGCACTGAACCCATGTGTCACTATAAATACTGTCTGACCTCTGGCAAGGAAGAGATGGAGTGGAGGACGAAACACTGCTACTCACCAGCCAAATTTTATCTGCTCTACCCACCCTTTACTTCTTCAAAGGTCTCCGATTCATTCGAATTAATTTTCATTTTAAGCCCAGCCAAAAGCCTCTTCCTGCCCCCAGAGTTGGTGTTTTGGGCAGCTGCCCATGCGTGAGAGATCCTGCATACCAACAGACGAGAGGTTGAGGGAGGCGGGTGAACTTCTGGAGACTTCAGCGTATTGCCAAGCAAAGGAGCTTCAAGAAACACGCAATTTCCTGACGTAAGCCTTCTGCGAGATGCCACAAAACACCCAGCACAGAATTTTCCTGGAGTCCTCAAAGGACAACCCTTCTGAACGAGAAAGGGTCTGAATTATGTGGTCCTGGAGACTGCAAAGGTACTGAGGGAGCTCCAGGCACCCCAAGACAGGAGGAGGTGGCTACAGGGAAAGAGTTATCCAGACCACACGTATCTCAGCTATGTCTTCTTCAAACATTATTCCACATTTGAAGCAAAGATGTAAGGGAGAAGGCCCCGAAAAGCATCACTACTCCTTTTCAGCCCACAAGGGGGAACCCATGAGAAAATACAGGCTGTGACATTCAAGGACACGGTGCGTGATGTCCCCTCCTGGAGGTCTCACACCCGTCCCCTGCCGCCTCCTCTCCTTGAGCCAAGACAGCGACATCCAGGAACAGCTTGGACACATCAGAGCATCCTCTTGGCCATCATCAGAGCCCACCATGCCCCAGCCAGGCTCCTTCAACCCTTCGTCCTCCTCATGTGAAGCGCCCAAGCTGCCTACACGAGGCTCAATCTCAAGCTCGAGTCCCGTGGGACCCCACAAGGTGTCCTGCAAGTGGGAATTTGCCCTCGGCCCTGAGGTGGTGCCATCCCGGGACGCCACTGCGCATCGCTTGAGATCCTTGAGCACGAGCAGTGCTGGAGAAGCGTGGCGGTCACGGCCCCTGTCCCCTGAGCACAGCCACGGCACCAGAGGGTGGAAGGGGCTGGTGAGAGCGGGGGGCACACCGGAGAAGGGGGGGCCCTCCTACAGGTCTGCAGACAGCACAACTCGGCTACACGACGGACTCCACCATGCTGACGGGAGAGGAGCAGGGAGGAGAGAGGGCGAGGGAAAAAGGGACTGGAGCGGAGAGAGAAAATGGGGATACAGTCACGGGGAAAGCAAGGGGGGGAAGAGAGGAAGATAAATGAAAAACAGGAGTAAGAAAATATATAAAGGAAAAAAAAGACTGAAAAGAAAGAAATAATAATTAAGAAAGGAAAGAAAAACGCACTCAGACAGGAGGACTCACAACTTCTCCAAGCGGGAGGAGGCATGAAACACATGCAGAGGATCAGCACATGGACAGTCTTTAAAGGGGAACCTGATTGCTTTCAAGCGGGGAGCGAGGGGTGCTGCTCCTCCCGCATGCCTGGCGCCGACGTCCCTGCGTCACCCGAGGCTCCGACATGCCCGAGCCCGCGAGCTCCCAGTGTCAGCAGCACTGCCCCGGCCAGGGGGGGCCAGGGGGGCCGCCCGGAGCAGGCTGCGATGCCGAGGGGCGCGGGGGCTTGGTGCCTGGTCTGTGGTTTTTGGGTTTCCCTCTGCAGGGAGGCAACAACACCCTCTTGCCTCTTAAGTGATGCGTTGCCTGCTCGGATGCAGCGAGCGAAGATGAAAAAGTGCTAGTGCTAGCCCACGAATGGCATTATTTATCCCTGTTTGTCAGTAAAAACTACCCAGGCTTCACCCAGAAAGAGTCACCGTGCGACGGCTCCTGCTCCCAGCACCACCGAGCTCGCAAACTGCCTCTCCCTGCTCTCCTCTCAGCTTTTATTGCTGCAGTACAGAAAGCTGGCTGCTCTAGTATAAAATCCCCGTGCTCTGCATCCACTGACAAATTTTACAACCCCAAATCATCAAGAAATTACTTGGCTGGGCTCTTTACAGGATTCCTCGCTTATTAGAGCGAGATTTATTTTCCTTATGGCTTCTCTTTTTTTGGGATGACGACTCTGGACTCGCTCCTGCAACTCCAACCCCTGGCAGCATCTCAGAGCTGGACAGAGGGCTGCTCCTCAGCCAGCGTCCTGCTGGATGATGGGACCCTGCTCCCCAAACCCCTCCAGCTCAGATGGGAGCAAACTGGGACCTGTGCAGCAGCCACACCAATCAAGGACATGAGCCTGGACTGACCCAGGCTGGGCTGAAGTCTTACTCGCTCAGGTATCCAGTTCTCCTGGATCAGGGGAAGCACTGGGGATAAAGGAGACACAGAACAGCCACAAGGGTTTCCCTCTTTCTCAAGAAGTCTGGAACAACCCAGGTGATTTTAACATGGCTCGGCATGGGACACCCTGCTCTGGGATCAGCCAAAGAGAACAGAAGGTGGCCAAGCACTCAAGAGCTTTGGAGACTGGAAGGCTCAAACCTAAAGGGTTTTGCTGTGCCAATAGGTTTTTGGCTCCTCCATGGAGCTCAAATCCCATACCTGCTCCACGATCCTTCCTCCCCTCTCTCCCCCTGCTGCTCTCCCCACCCCAGTACAAACCCTCCAGGTGAGCTGGAGGAATTCCCCTCTCCTGGAAATATCTACCCGATTTCCCCAGGCACCTCACCTCTCTCTCACAGGGCTCCCTTCCACTCCTGCAAGGCTCCTCAGGCTTTCTGGGGAGCATCAGCCAGGACCTTGACTCTTCCCATCCAAGGCTACAAGCTTCTGTTTTTGAAGACCAGTCCTAACAAGGCTTGGGCATGGCCAGGCCCCACAAACCATCCCATCTGCAGTCCCACCTCTTCTTTCATAACCAGCCCGGCTGACAGCAGAATGGGTCAGTGTTCTGTTCCTCTGGGTTGGGAATGAGATTTATCCCACCTCATTTTATCAGTTTTAGTGAAAGGGGAAAAAGGATAAAGTTATCTGCTTATAGGGTCTGGAAACCATCCCCAGACTGCTCCATTGCTGTTCCAGGGATGCCTGTGGCCATCTAGAAAATCGACCCCACCGGGGAGCCCGAGAGGTATTTTGTTGGGAGACTCTTTCCAGATTTGCTTAGGGCTGTTTAATTACAACTGGGTCAGAAGAAGTCTTACAGATTACTCCAAGGAGTATTTCAGAGAGGGAGGGCTTTCGCTACAACTCTGTTTGCCACGGGAACGATGAAGCACCTCACCGGCAGCCTCAAACTGTAGCTACACTGCTGCCGACTATAAAGACCACCTTGAAAAAGGGCTTCTCCCACTTTCTATAACAGAGAAACCTTGGGAAGAAGAAAATAGGTCCAGGTAACAACAGGACCAAAAATCTCCATTTTCTGGAACAGAACTGGGGACTTATTTTGGAGCTGCAGCCCAGGAGCACTGTTAGGAGCCAGCTTGCTCCAGAGGTGGCTATTTCATCTGGCTCAAGGTGCAAGACTCCAGGCTTTGGAGAAAGCAGGTCCCAGCACATGCCTCGCCAACACCGCACAGCACCAGCCCTGCCGGAGCCAGGGGTGCCTCCCAGCATCATCCTCTGCTAAAGAAGCCACAGCCACGGGCAGATATCAGCTTGGCGAGCCCCGGCACACATGTGAGCATCGCCATGAGCACCCCATGCCCAATACAGCTGCACCACCGGGCTCTCCAGCCACACTGCCTCCCCAAAGGGAGAGGGGAAACCCAAAAGCCACAGAGACTGTACGTCCAGAGGTGTTGCCTAGTGTTTTACAATTCCTTATTCCCCTTTAAAGGAAGAGATGGTATTGGAAAAGCCCCTTCCATGTCCCCTCTCATGCCCCGCTCCCGGCCACCCTCCACAGCGCCCACACCATCCTTTCGGACATGGATCACCCTTACCTATTGAGCTGAGGAGAAGCTTGTCTCGACAACACTGCCCAGATAGCTGAGATTAATCAAAAACAAAGCAGTTATCAACACCCGCAAGGAGCCGAGCTCCGCAACACATCAGCACGTCAACAACTCCAAAGGAAAAAAGGAGGGAAAGAAACTGAACTGAAACACAAACAAAACAAGGCTGGAGAAGAAAGGGGGAAAGAAACAGAAGAGAAAGGAAAAAGAACAAAAATAATAATTGACGAAGCAAATGGATACACTGCATAAAAGCACGGACAACAGTGCTCTAACACAGACTTGTCCTGCACCTGGAGCTCCTCGGGGCGCCCTGGCTCTGAGACTGTGTGGAGACGTGGACCTACGTGACCGTGCGTGCCTGCATGGCTACGGATCTGCCTTCCCAAAAAAGCCACGCAGAAGTCATCTCAGGCTCCTCCAGGTCTTCTCCCTCCCCGGCCTCTCCCGTGAGCCCTCCTGCACCCTACGCACCCCGTCCCCAGCCGTGCCAGAGGGATTTCCTAAGGCCATAACGCTTCCAGGTACCAGAGGGTGGGAGTGAAATGCGGAGGGCGCTGCGGGGTGAAAGGCTGCCTCCCCCCTCCCCAAAATCCACAGCTCTTCTCCGAATGCCTCCGACCGCGCCGGCGCTGCGGGGCTGGGGGCCCCGGCTCCCCGCGGGGCTCCACCACGAGCCGAGGGGTTCGGCCCCCCCAACACAACAAGCCGAAATGAAGCGAGACGAAAGGATGGAACGAAAGCACGGCTACGGGATCTAGGGTGCTGTGAAAGAGACGGAGGGAGAGAGGAGAAATACAGAGAGAAAGACACTTTTGCCTGGAGCAACCCTGGTACCTGGAAAACCAGCCGCTACTGTCTGTCTAGTGCAGCCACATCCCTCTTTAGGGCAGGATCTGAGCGTGCCGGCGGCCTCCTGATTTCCGCTGGGGTTTTTGTTTTGTTTTTTTTTTTCCTCTCCTGACAGGCTGCTGGTGGGGCTAAGTCCTCGATCTCTCCCTGCCCGCGTCCTGGGGCTGCAGCATCCCTTTTGCAGATGGGGCGGTGACTTTTATAGCTGTTTCTGTCATGCATTAAAGCTCTCTAGACTCCGCGGGAAGGAACAGAAGGAAGACAAAGGTGCGGCGGCCCTAACGTTCGAAGAAAGCCAAGAGCCAGCAGCTAGAAGAGGAAACAACCGCCGGTGACACCAGGACACTTACCTACGCGAGCCGGGAGCCGGGCCCGGTGGCCCAGATCTTTGCCAGCCTGGCAGACGGCCCGCAGCCCGAGTCACAGAGCTCCCGGTTCCCACGTGAGAGGTCGGGGAGGAGGAAAGCGCGCCGGCAGCACCGGAAAGGCCGTCTGCCTAACCCTGAGCCGGCTTGGGCAGAGGCCATGCACCCTGCGCCCGCAGCACGAGCCTCTTCAGAGCCACGTCCTAGCAAAGCCTGCGGGACGCCATCTCCAAAAGGGATGCTGCAGCGTACCCAGACCGACCCTACGAGTTGGGATGATGATGGTGGGGAGGGAGTCGGAGGGGTGGGGGGTCAAGGCAGGGCGGGAAAGCTGGGAGGGGGCCGGGGGCAAGGTTTTTTGGGGGGGGGGGGGGGGGGGGCGGGGTGGACCACAGGGTCTCACGCACTTACCCCGAGGTGGCTACCGTTGTCGATGTGGGCTCCGGTCTGAGGATCTCCTCGCTAGCCCTCCTCGGAGAAGGGATGTCTCCGAAAACATCCATGGTGTCCGCAGGCAGGGAGGAGCCCTGGGAGCCAGAATAGCCGGTGGCCAGGGGGGTGAAGGCCGTGGTGGGTCGGTAGCTGGGGCTCTCTCCCCGGCTGCTCGGCGCAGGGGATCCGGTCGACGGCGTGGACTTGCGGGAGAAGCTGACCGCTGCGGGGGGCTGCAGGGTGATCTCCGACACTTCTGCCTGCTGGATGAGGCCCGGCCGGGGCCGGGCGCGGGCGGTCAGCTCCGGGGAGCTGTTGCGGGAGCTGAGGGGGCTTTGGGTCAGAGGAGAAAGCCTCGAAGGTTGTAGCACCACCTGATGTAAACTGGGCTCAGCTCTCCTGACCTGCCGAGGGCTGGGCCGAGGTCGGGGTTGGGGCTCGTACCACCTGGTGTCCAGGCTGAATGTGCTTGTGCCGCTGTGGCTGACGGGTTCGGACGGTTCGTGGTAAGGCAACACGGGTATGCCCATACCTTGACTGGTATGTCTTAGCTGCCCTTGACATCCCATGGGTTGCATAGGTTTGTCCTGCCACTTGGTGGTGGGGGGCACGGAGGGTTGGCCCCTGCCGGGTGACTTGCCAGTCCAACTCTTTGGTGCCTCCAGGGGCAGGATGCCCGGGTAGGATGCGGGGACGACCTGGAGAGAGGAAGGGGGCGGCCCCCGAGGAAGACAACCGGTGGGCTGGGAGCCCTCGGCCGCCTCACACTGCTGGAGCTGGGGGGGGAACGCCGCGGGGGACGCCTCCAGGCTGCCGAAGGGGAATTCAGCCCCACCCCAGGGCTCGGGGGACCGGCCCCCCGTGGGGGTCTGGGCCAGGGGCAGCGTGCTGTTGGAGGCGTTCTCCCCGTTCTCCTCAGGGATGGTGGGGTGTCCGAAGGGCCCCTCGGGGTGCAGAGGCGGGGAGGACATGACCGAGCTGAGCGGGCTGACTTCTGGCATGTAGAAGGGCGGCGGGTCCACCTCCCCGGGGCTGCTGCTGCTGAGGTAACCGTAAAACTGGTGGTGGAAAGCCCGGGGGGCCGGCGGGCGGGCCTGGCCAGTGGCCTGCAGGGCGCCGGGACCCTCCAGCGCCCGGTGGAACCGGGGGCTGTATGCTGGTGGCTGAAGGTAGGACTCCTGGCTGGAGGACAGAGGGGTGAGCTGGGCTTTGAGGGCCGTGACAGAGGCGGGGACGACGGGGTCATCGTTCTCCTCATCCGACTGCCGGAACTCGGGGTACATGTCCGTCTCCTCCACGAAGGGGAAGCCCTCGATCCGCCGCGTCTTCAGGGAGGGCTCCATCTCCGCCGGGTCCATGACAAAGCGGCCGTCCGGCCCGCGGCTGATGAGCTCGATGGGGGTGGTGGCCTCAGCTTCGGCCTCCGCCTTGGAGACGCTGTACTTCTTGCTGCTGATGGCCCGCTTGGTCTTCTTGTAGAGGGAGAGCTCCTTCTCCTTGGTGGGGCTCAGCATCCGCTTGGCCTGCGGGCCTTGGTCATCGGAGGACTCGGAGGGGGGACGGAGCGTGCGGATGCTCTCAGGACTCACCTTGCCAGAAGACAACCTGGACCACAGGGGAGAAAAACCGAGAGAGGGGGCGGTCACCGAGGGGAAACAAGCTCTTCTCGCCCAGAAGAGCTGCCGGATCCGGAAAACAAAGCGTTACCAGCTCTCCAAGGAGGAACTGCTAGAAGAAATTTGTGGGGACTACCAAGACGGTAGAGCCTTGCCCAGCTCCAACACAGGCTGCGAGAAGCAAGTGGAAGAGAGGAGCCAGAAGCACCACACATCATACCTGCTCCTTGTGTACACCTTCGCATCCCCCTTAGGGCTGGCTGTTCACTCCAGTGCCTTGCAACAAACTCCACAGTCCCATCAAAATGAAAGACAGATCCAGAGCTCACTTCCAACTCCTTCAAAAGTTTTCTACGTTAACCTGAGATATCCACACCTGGGAAAGCCCCCAAGAGGAGGGGCTCCCCGATTTCTAGGGCTCCAGAGGGATGTCAGATAAGCATCCCCTCCTGCAGACCTCAGCATCTCACTTGGAGCTGCCGACGGATCATCTCAAATCAACTCCTTCCCTATTCCAAATACTCAAATTGAAGGCTGAGAGCCTTAAAAGACACGGAGGTGGCAGCGAAAGAAACGTCAGAACAGCATCCCTTGTCAGAAAGCCTTGGACAAACAGGATTGAAGGGCAAAAGGTAGCAGATCCAACAGAGATGGTGGGGGCATGGTATTTCAGTGCCGTGGATGAACTGTAAAGAGCAAGACTAAGATCCACCAGCACTGGGACATTTTGCAGCCATCAAGGAGACTAAGCATGAGGAGTCCACACCTCAGACTCTTTCTTGCACTCACATCGGGAAGATGCTCCTGCTGTTTAGTACCTACAAGTGCTTTTCACAGGCTCTTAGAGTTGTGGCTAGCGCAGCATCACGATCCACTGCCTTTGGGCACACGTGGAAAGAGGCTTTGGCAGGGGACTCTTCATGGGAAATGACAAGATAAGCAGTTAAGAGTCTGAATTTCCCAAGAAAAAACAAACAGCACAACTCAAAACTGCACTGGGCTTGCATGAAGGACTCCGTACGCAGCAGTAGCCCATTTCCTGAGGAGCCACTTCAAGCTGGGCGTGTAATTCCTTTCCACCTGGTCAAGGTGTACAGATCCACCGGTCGTCTCTTAAAGTCTTAAAGTTTGCTGTGTTTGTCCCTGCTGCTTTCTGCTCCAAAGCCTGTTTGTCTCTTGTGAACTGTTCTGTTCCCGCAAGTTTAGGGAACACGAAAACCAAACCATCAGAAACAATAAAACAAGGCCAGATATTTCCATTTGACCTTTGCAACAACTGTAGAAAGAGGCACCTTGAAGACCCACAGCCTGGTGCCGCATCTAAGACAGATACTTACGGGGACTCCAAACTCTTCCTGCAGTGGGTTATCGAGAGAGGAGGGTCTGGAAAAGAATAAAAAGGGGAAAGAAGAGAGAACGCTAAGGAGGCGCAACAAGACAGAGACAGACAAACAACATCACAACCACAAAAGAAGACACTCAACAAGAGGCCAAGGTTTCATCGCTCCAGTGCTTTAATGGTTGCTGACAACAAACGGCTCCCGTCACAGTTTCCTATCAGTCCTGTGGCCGCAGTCTCGCACGCTAGAGGCGAAGGAGCCGATTCCCCTGCCCTCTCCAGCTCCCCAGCCGCCTGGACGGGTGGTGGTTTCCCTACCGGGCGCTCCTGCAAGGCAGCTGCAGTCCCAGCTTTAGGGAAGTGGGGCGGCGGAGTCTCCTTCATGGGGTCTTCTCTAGCCTAGCACAGCCATCGGGCACTGCCCGTGCAGGCAAGGCAGAGCCCAGCGCCAGGGAGACCTCGGGGAGGGCCACGGTCCCCTCCCCGGCCAAGGGGACATCCCAGCCCTAGCCCCCAAGCTCTAGGAGTTGTCACCACGCAAAAGCGCGCCCTCGGACATCCCAGGCTAGGGTATCTCTGCCGCCTCTTCACCCACCCTTCCTCTCCCACTCCCGACCACGGACGCTTTCAGGCACAGCTGGGGGATGAAGTCAGGGCTTCACCTGAAGACGCGCAGGGGTGGAAGAAGAGACAGACAGGGAAGAACATTACCACCACAACACAGCCAGGGAGGAGAAGGAGAGAGACAATGAGGGGACAGGAAGGAGGAGGGAAGCACGCCAGGGCCGGGCTCACCTTTCTTGCGCTTGAGTTTGCGTTTGCGTTGCTTGTTGACGAAGCAGGCGGCGAGTGTGCTAAAGAGGATGGCAGCAGCCAGGAAGCAGATGGTGGCAACGATGCCAGCCAGCACCGGGCGGGCTAAACCCTCGTCCGTCAGGTCAGGCTGAGGGAATACGTCTGGGGAAAAAAAAAAAAAAAAAAGCCATCAGGTGTTAGACACACACACGCTCCTGCCTGCTGCTTCTCCCTAGGGGATCAACTGCAGTCTGAAGGGCAAAGCTGTCTTGATGCAAGGCAGCTCGCTTGCTCCTGGTACTGAGGATAACCTTGAAGCAAAAGCCCTGCCTTAAACCGAGCCCATGTGGGGAGACCTGTGAGTGCTGCTGCAGGCCGACACAGAGTAATTCAGCGACCTCACACGAGACGGACCCTTTGTCTCTGGTGATGGACACGTCGGGAAGAAATGTCCACACCACACAAATGCACGGTTATGCACGGATGAACACAGCTGCACAAAACCCACAGTTATTTTGGTTCCTGTAATAACTCACTGCAGCTGCAGCAGCACCAGGTATCTCCCTCCAAGCCCTCATCACAGCACTTCGCTAGCCACGAGTGAATCAGAACCACCACCGGAGCTTATTTAGCTGCCTCCATTTGCAGACACAAGAGTGGTTATCGCATCCTGCACACACCAGTGCTCCTGCCACGCACCCACACAGGGTCAGCGCGCATCCACCTGCTGGGAGCACTGGCGCTCAGCCGCAGACAGCAGCCCAGAAGGGCCGGGGCGCATGCACGCCCTGAGGCTGCAGCTGGCTCCGTGCACCCTGAGCTGTCAAACCCCATCAGAAACATCGTGCAAGAGGAGAGCAGCAGCTCTGGGAGGGCAGCGAGCAGGCTGCCAGCAGCAAGCAGGCTCCCTGCATCGCACCAGCACCACTTGGGGGCAGAGAGAGACCGCTGCATTCCTGCGCACAGCCGAGCTGGGCGGCTCCTCGTTTTTTTCCAGGAAAGCCATACAAGCAGGGCTCGTTGCATCCTCTCCTCCTGCAGACCTTCCCTTCCCATCGCCATCATCTGCTCTGCCTGATCCTGGCTGAAAAATCGCTCCTCCGAGCTGCACCGGGGTGCAGGGGACATGCTGCAGCGAGTCACCATCTCCTATTGCAAAGCTCTGCTGTGTTGTTTTTTTTTTTCCCCTCTCAGACACCGCACTGCAGTGCTGTGTTTCCCTCTCTGCACCTTTCATTTCCATTTCTAGGCTGCGCAGCGCCCGGCTCCCAGCTTTGTTCTCAGGGCACCCCACAGAGCTGAGCTGCCCCTCAGCTCTGACAGATGCTGCACCGCACCCGTTGGAAAGGAACAAACGGGGGGTTTGTCCTCGCCTGCTCCGAGCACCCCTCCTCTGTTTGTGCTGGGAAGGCAGCACCGCCACAGCTTCCCCCACCACCTCCCAGATCTCCCCTTGGCTGTGGAGAGCACTGACAGCATCAGCCCCTGCACTGCAGTGCTCATTTCCAGCACAGAGCCCACAACCAAGGCTTCCTGCGATCAGAAAGGCAGCAGCTGTGCCGGGACACTAATCCAAAGCCTGTGCCCACCACAGCCCAGCTCACAGCCAGGGTCTCAGGCAAAAACACAAACCCAGTGCTCCCAACCCGCTGCTGTGTTGCTGGTGCACCACCCGGGCACAGCACCAGCTGCAGGCAGCAGAAATGGTCCCATGGCCGCCAGGCACGGGGAGGGAAGAGGAAGCAGCACCCCTTACCTGTACTGGACACGCCAGCAACGTTACTGGGTTCGCTGATGAGATCCTGCATGACCGCCAGGACGCGGAACTCATACCAAGTGTCCTGAAACACCAAGCACATCCGTCAGAAGCAGAGCACCCCAAAAAGCACCTCCCCAGGGCCGCAGCAGGCACTGCTATGCCTGCACACTGCCGGAGCAGTGTCAGGTCGGTCCCCGCTCACCTGGGACAAGTCCTTGGCAAAAAACTCGCTCTCGGTCCCGAGGATGGCATCGTCCAAGATCTCCCACCTCTCCCCGACGCGGAACTCCATGATGTAGCGGTCGATGGGAAAGCTGTGGTTGGCAGGAGGGAGCCACGACAGGAGGACGCCTTGCTGTGTCCGGTTGGCTGTGAGGCACCTCGGTGGGGTAACCAACACCAGAGGCTCTGGAGTTGTTACAGGGAATGCTGCGGACAGGGAAGATGGAACAAGGCGCCTTTGAGGTGGGGGTAAGGGAAGCGCAGAGGATGCTCTCCTCCCTGGGGTGATAGCCACGATCTCTCCCTTCTATTGCAGGACAGGGGCTCCTTGTGCACCTGCACACCATGTCCTGCGAGGCACAGATGAGCCTGCACAACAGCAGCATGCCGGGATCTCTCCCACGTGCTGGCAACAGCACAGACAGTCCATGACTGCAGCAGCAGCTCCCTCCTCCCAGGAGGTCAGGACATGTCTCAGCACGTGCTCTGTCTCAGAGACACAAAGGCAGCTTTCCAAAAAGGGGAAGACTAAAGATGCACTGACTACAGAAAGGGGCACAGCATCTGAAAGCCTCCTCTTTCCCCGACCTACTTGCGAGACAGCCCCAAGGCGGGTACCCAGCGCAAGGCCCTTTGTGATGCTCCCGCTCTGAGCTGCACGCAAGTGGTTTTGAGCTCTGTTAATAACTCCTGACCCAAGATGAACCTAAGGAAGATCTGTAAGGTGACCAGCACAGCTCCCATGAACCATTAGGACAAGCTTTTAGGTGTCCTGAGCATCCAGCAAAGTCCACAAGTTTCATCCTGGACGCTCCAAAAAATACCTCTGTGGCTGGAAACCTCTGCTGCCAGCCACCAGCTCCATCCCAGCAGACAGGACACGTGGCAAGGAGCCAGCTCCCCTGCTCAGCAGGCCTCCCGAAGCCCCCTCACCCTCCGCCCCGTGTGTTTATGGAGGACCCACCTAGAGTGTTCACAGTGACCACCTCACTGAAGGAGCTGGTGCCCAGCTTGTTTTGAGCCAAGACGCTGAACTGGTACGCGGTCTCCGGTTCCAAGGTATCCACCAGGAGCCAGCTGGAACCAGCTGGCACAGGGAGAGACAGCCAGTCATGGGGGCCAAACTGGGCTCTCTTCACCCTGCCAAGAGAGAGGAGAGCATCCTCAGGGAAGGTGCCTCCAACCGGGAGGACGAAGATGCCGCGTTAACTTCTCGAGTGATAATGGAGCTGTCCCGAGAGATGGTTTGGTTTGGCAGCAGCGATGTGCATGGACGTGGCGCTGACACTCGCCACCCAAGACCTGGCTCAGGGTCAGCACACACGAGGACCTGGAGCACCATCCCATCACACCAAGGGCACTGCTACCAGCCCTCCCTGCTGTCTTGCAACCCCTGTGCCCTTATGGCAGGTCATGTACAAAAGCATGGCCAGCAGCCCCTCTCTAAGGGTTTTCTCCATCAGATCCCAAAGGCAAAAGGGCAAATTTGGTTATTTTTTCACTTTAAGTGATGCAAAAGTGATGGGCCCTGTTCTCGTTTATACCTCAACAATTCCCAAGCCAGAGCAAAGCAGCATCCCCTTAGCTGTATCCCTGTACATACAGCCCCACAGGAGACAGTTAACTAACTCACCATTTTTGCCAGGGGTCTAACCAACAAACCCAGGGCTTTTTTTCTGCATCCGGAGCCATCCCATGCATCCACCTCCAAGTCACAGCCACCAGGGGAAGCACCCTGGTGAATGAGTCCCGTGTTTCAGAGCAGCACCCCTGCACTGCGGCGATACTGCAAATACCACCGAACCCCATGCACGACCTAGAGAGATGCTCCAGCGAGCCCCAGCCCTCATCTGCAGGTTTCTGTCGTGTCCGCAGAGGATTTGGGAAAGATTACTGCAGCAGGTCTGTTCTGTATAGTTATGCAGGCATGTCTATAGCCTTCAGTGCACTGCCAGGGAAACCCACTGGGTAGGAAGAGCTGGAGCAAAGACGAGTAATGCCGCTGTAAAGGGAGCAAAAGGTGAGGCAGCAGCAAGCTATGGAAAGCAGCAGGCTGGCAGAGCGCCACGCATGTGCAGAGTGCTTCGACCAAACCCAGAGGCTGCGGGCAGGAAAGCCCCGAAACCACCACAGCTCCGGTGGGGACTACAGCTCCCAGGAGCCCAGGAGTTGCATGGCAGAGCTGCCTGCCACCCAGGGCAGGTGATCCCGCAGTATTTAACACCCCCCCTGTTGTCACATCCCTGCTCCTGGGTGCTGCTGTGGGCAGGGAGAGCGGATAGTAGATGCAATGCTCATCGCCCCAGCCGGGGGAGAACGCCCTCACCGAGGGGGCATGCACGCACAGGTGGGATGCTCCGGTGGCCCTGGCTGTGTCAGGAACAGGAACAGCATTTCCAGCAACTGCAGAAGCAGGAGGAACTCCCCAGGAGGTGAAGCAATGCTTTGCTTGAGCATCCCGTACCGCAGCATGGAGGAAAATACGTGACCACTGGCCAGCCAGCTCTCCGGATAGCACCAAATAAAGCCAAGAGAGCAGCACCCAAGCAAGGAGCAGCTCTGCTGTCACCTTCCACTCGTGATCCCCCCCCCCCAGCACCATCCCCATCCCCATCTCTCCTGGGCTCTCTGGGCCGAAGGACCAGCACAGCCCCAAGGACTCACATCCTACAGGACAAGATGGGTCTCTCCCTCCTTCCCGGGCTCCCCAAAGCACCCTGTAAATTTCCTAACGCCCTTCCCTGCCCCTGGCTGCCTTTCTTTTCGTGGGGGGTCTGGAGAAAAGAGGGCTGGGCAGGCAGCTGGGGCAGCGGGAGCAGCAGCTGCCACCTCCCTCCAAGGTGAGGCACGTCTCAGGAGCAAGGAGGTCAGATCAGTCCTTCCCAAGGACGCTTTTAGAGGCAGCCACGTGAGGTCTGCACCACTCCATCCACTCCTCCCCACTCGCTCCCTCATTTTTCTCTTCCGCTCGTTCAGTTTCTTCCATCTCCTGTCCTCTGTCTCCCGACACAATTATCCGGCCCCACCGTGCGAGCGTCGAGCCTGTCCTCAGTCCAGAGGAGAACAGAATTCATTACAGGCAGCATCTCTCCAAACCCCACTCTATCAGCAGACCCCATCTGGGCAAATTAAGGAAAGGAAGGAAAGAAAGGGAGCGAGAAGAAAGGCTCAAGAAGCGGAGGAGGACGTCAGCACCAGCCTGTGAAAGGCAAGGTGCCATCCCCTCCGCATTTCAAAGGACGGCTCTTCAGAGGAGAGGGACGACGAGTGCAGAGCCTGGAGAAGAGCCTGACCTTGCTGCAGCTACGTTTCACCCTCCCTGACATGGGAAGGCTGGATGTGCCCCTTTGCTTTGGGTACCAGCAGCTAAGGGAGCAAAGTCTCCCGGCCAGCACCACACGGCGGCTGGTCGCACGCTCAGCTGGGATTTAGCAGCTCCCGGGGAGTCAGAGAGGAGGGAGAGATCGTTTCTGCTTAGTCACATTTCTTCAGGAGGCACTCTAAAGATTGCATTTGCCATCCTCTCCGTGGCTGCTAAGCTTCATAAACAGTTTATCTTGAAATTAGATGCCAGAGGCAAAGTTACAAGAACGCAAAGCATCTCCCCTTGTAAGCAGAATAGAATTTGCTGGGGCAGACAGATGTAGTGGCTAGCACAAAAGGGAAAGGGAACACAGGAGACCTACAGCACTACTGCTGCCCGTCTCTCCGAGGCACTGGAGGGGACTGCAGCGCCGGCAGCTCCTCTGCACTCAGAAAAGGTGGGGAAAAAAAAATGGAAAAAAAGCTGCAGGGAGCAGCCCAGGGCCACCTCCACCCTCCCCATCCCTCCCATCTCAGGGCTGGGGCTTGCACCAGGGCATCGGGGGCTCTCCCCCATGTCATGGCACGACCCAAGCACATTGCCCCTCGCCACCCGTCCCCCCCGCCACGCCACGGCCCCGCTGCTGGAAGCTGGGGTCGGCTAGGAAGGAAAAGAAGCAGAGAGCAAAGCATGCGGGGATGACTCACAGAGGGCCGTACCAAACTGAGAAAGTCTGCTCATATCCACCGTCGTAGCCGGGCTCCCAGGAGACGTTGGCAGAGGTCATGGCAACCACAACATGCACACTGGTGGGGGCATGAGGGCTTGTGCCTGCGGGGAGAGAGACGGGTTGTTGCAGCGGGAGCAGGGGCACGGGAGGGATTCCTGGCATTAATGCAGCCCCACAGCTCCTGGGAGGGATTTGCTTCCAGCCACGATACGAAGGGACTCCTCCTAAATAGGAAAGCCTTTGTTTCATGCAGGATTTCTGCTAATCTGCATCCACAGGTGGCCAAAATAAAGGAACAGAAAACGCAGCACCACCAGTAACTAACATTAAAAGGAGACATCGTTCATCACGGGAAGCATCCCTATCCCATGTGTGACACCCTGCTCAGTGCGGTGACCCCCGGTGCCCTCCACCAGCTGTCCCCAAGGCCCTGTTTCCCCCTCCTGTCCGTACCTACAACTGTAAGGTGAGTGCTGGCAGTAATGCTTGCGACGACGTTGGTGGCGACGCACTCCCACTCGCCATGGTCGTCCTTGCCGAGGGAGCGGATCTGCAGGGTGCCGCCGGGCAGCGTGTTGTGCTTGCTCCTGCTGGGCTTCCCTACCTTGGGCAAGGAGCGGGGGGAGCAAGGCAAAGAGAGAGAAAACCACAACTCAGCAGCACGCCAAGCAGGGCGAGGCGGCAACGCGTTAACTAAGCTATCTGCAAGGCCTACAGGGCACCACCAGGCACGAGCGGGGCTCTTGGCTCTCCGCTGCTTGCGAGGTCTCCCCGGTTTCGAGAGAGGACCTGGCACGGTAACGCGAGAGACATGCGGACGGGGGCTGGTGTTCACAACCCGTACACAAGCGGAAAAACCCCACGGCACTCGGACGGGCACCGAGACCTTCGCAAGAACTCAATCCGGGTCCTCCAGCATCCAAAGCTGAAACTGCCACCGCTGTGGGGGACGGCACACCAGCCGTCCCCAGCAAACGCCCTCCGAGGTGGGGGCCTGCCCCCAGGAGATGCCCCAATGGCCCCTCTCGCCCCCAGCCAGCGGCGGAGGAGAGGCAGGACCACTCCTGGCAGAGGTTTCGGCAGGAGGGACCCCGGGGACGTGGGAAGCTGACGTGCACGAAGGTGCCTGGCAGCTCTCAAGCCGAGCGGAAAGATGGATCTTGCAACAACTCGTGTTTCTGCCCATTATCTGAAGCCGTGCAAATCCCCCGTCGCTCCCGGTCCTCTTTGGCTGTTCTTCACACGTGGATCCCACTGATGGGCTCCGGGGACCTGCAGCGCCTGCAAGCAGCCCGCTCCTGCGCAGGGGGAGCGGATGGGCACGGGGGTTACCGGTGCCCAGCCCAGGTCTTGTGGGGTCCTTCAGGAGGAGGCAGGTCAGCTCTTGGGGGTTGGTGGGGAGCGAGGGAGCTTTCTTCTTTCCCTGGGAAACTCCTCTCAGCCCAAGCCAGCCCTGGCTGAAGGCAGGGGAGGAAAAGCCCAAAGCCGTGATGTGAGGAGGAGGGCCAGAAAGCACAAAAGAAGTTGGAAAGAAACCTAAATAAGAAGGGGGTGGGGAAGGAAGGAAAAATAAGATCGATAAGAAAACTAAAGAGCTAACAACTTTCAGGTAGGTCGCTTGAGATCTGCCCAAGCTACAGTCCTCCTTGTGCTGGTAAAACTGTGAACAGACGGAGAACCTCACGCTGCAGGGACCAAGGACGGTGCCCCCAGGGCGATGAAAGGATCCTGCGCTCTCTGAGGAGCCCTCCTGGGAGGGCTGGAAGGGGGCAGGCAGCTTGGAGAGAAGATCCCGGCAGTGGGACAAAGAGCCCAGGAGGTGCCCTGCATTGTGGCTCTCCTACGGGCACAGCAAAGGTGGGAAGCAAAGGGAAGAGGGGACTGGAAAGCCCCGGTGACACCACACCAGGCCCTACCCTGCTCTAAAGGAAGAAACGTCCTCAAATCGTTATGTAAAGTCCAGCACGGTTAAACCAGCTTCTTCCCATGGTCTTCCAAGTCACAGGGCACCAAAGGAGGCACTGCCAGGTCCAGGCCCTAGCCAAAAATTCAGCCAAGTCCGAGGGCAGAGCCCCCTGGACAGGCTCTGGTGGCACGTCCCCTCTTGAGGGACAAGCATCGCCGGTGCCAGCTTCACCGGGAAGAGGAGGAGGAGGAAGGTGTCCCACAGACAGTGCCAGCGAGGAAGAGGAGGAAGGGGCCGGGGCGGGGGCAGTGCTCAGCTTTGCAGATGCTGCTGTGAAGGTTTTTTTCACAGTATTAGAAAGAACTCAGTGGCCACAAGCCGGGCTCCCCCACCCACCTGCGGGACAGGACAGCAGTGGCTCAGCCCAAAGCGAAGCAGCTGTACCTGCAGTTTGTTCTTACCGGGACAGAGTGTGGCTTCTCTGTCTGCAATATTCACCAAAAGCCAAAGGCACTGCAGATTTGTCTGGCAGGCCGGGTACCTTTCTCCAGGTGATGATAGGAAAGGGGTCTCCCGCAGCAGCACAAGGAATCAACAGCTCCCTCCCTGCCTCCTGTCTGTACTCCCAGCCTGGTAGCACCGTGAAATAGGGGGGGTCCTGCAGCCAAGGGAAAAGGCAAGGAGCGTGAGCCCACACCACCAACATCCCACCACTCACCAACATCCCGCCTGGCAGCTCATGCCTCCAGCTCCACACCACCAAAGCCTCCCAAAACGAATTCATCGGTGGTTTGGGTAAGGCCGAGGTGAGCAGCAGAAAGCGGGTGCTAATGAGGCTTTGTGGCACACAAAATCACACGCATCGAGGGAAGTTTTTGCTGAAAAGCCACCGAGCCACCTTGTTTAAATTTTAAGGAGGTAAACAGGAAAAAAAAACAAAACAACGCCCACGCCACATCAGATATCAGCCTGATTAGTCAGCTCGGTGGATGTGTGTATGTACAAGGAGGTTTGCAGAGCTCTATCGTGTGAATCTCAGCAATAAAACACTCCTCACCACAGCTCACGTGTGTCTTTTTGTTCAGGGAACAAAGCTCCTATCCCAGCAGCGCTGGTGGCTACAGCAGAGCAGCAAAAGCCCACGGAGCTTTTCTACAGCTTAAATCATCTTTTTATTAAAATCCTCTGCAAATCCAAGCTCGGGTCAGCAGGACTGAACATTTGTTGGCAAACAGGCCATCCCGGGGATATGAACAATGCTTTGTCAAACCATCCTGGTGCAGGTCTGCTAAGGCTCGATGCTACGCGCCAGCACCTTATTTTGGTTTGACACACAAGGGGCAGCACTTCCCCACTAACCTACACTCGTTAATGAACAACAGCTGCAGGCAGACTTTAAAAAAAATAGTAATAATCTTAAAAAATAGTAATAATCTACCTCTGCAGCACTGTGCTGAACAGGAAGGCTCACCCAGCCACACAGTAGCACAGTTTGGTGAAATGCACACATCCACAGCACCCAGCCCGGGACCCCAGCCCCCTGCACACCCCAAGAGCTCCCCTGGGGCCACCACCCACGGCAGATGTGCTGGGGCAGCAGGAACATTACCTTCAGTACCAGTCGGGCAGGGGGAGACTGGCCCATCGTACCCAGGGCGTTATAAGGCACACAGGTGTAAGTGCCGAGAGCATCTTCGGTTGCCTCCTCGATTCGGATCGACCCATCTTCCAGCAGGTTCCAGCCAGAGTACTGCGGCGGGGAGAAAGAGGCAGCTGCAGCATCCTGCTCACACCACCGCTTATTTGCCCTTCAGCCAACCCCAAAAACTAAGCCCAGGGCGGCTGGCGCATCTCCTGGAGGTGCCCAAACCGCTTTCAAGTCCCATTCCCAGCACCCAAGCCACCTCCTCAAACACAGAGGGGAAAAGCAGGCAAGATCAGCCTGCCCAAGTGCAGACAGCAAGGAAATCCACATCTCAGCCTTGGGTCTAGACCTCTTTTCCAGTTAACCAGGAGACTTTGGTAAACCCCACGACGTGATTTATCCCTTCCAGGAGTAAATGCCTCAACTCGAGCACAGACCCGTTTCCTGGAAGCACTGCTCTCTCTCCAAGGACTGCAAAAGCAGCCTGGATGACTAGTCCTCGACACCGGCATCAGCTCTGGAGATGTCTAAAATCAGGCGAGACAAATGCCACCCACGGAGCCCAAACACCCAGCGAGCTCCCGTCAGCAGCGGTGAGCAGGAGGTGAAGGCACAGCTTGTGCCTGCTCCCCAGGAAGGATTTCCCAGCCCTGAACACACCGATGACGCAGGGGTTTGTCTCTCTGATGCTTTCCTCCTTATATACAGTCAGGCTTCTTCAAGTGGCCCAACAGATTTAATGACAGTATCATACCTCAGGTAAAACAGATGGATTCAATGATCTTCATAGGTCCCTTCCAGCTGAACTACTCTATTGCAAAACACATGCCTAAAGGCACTGAAGACTTTTTTTCTTTCAAAGCTCTCCTGTTTGGTGTCCATTAAAAAAGCCTCCTGTGACACAGACTTCTGTCTCTTAACAAAAAAACCCACATCCTAAGAAGAGCAGCCACACAGCAAGGACCTCATAGGAAGGATGCCATGGCAGCAAGCACAGCAGCCTGCTCTCACCTCGCTATGTCTTGAGTAGACACATTAAAATCCCCCTCATCTTTCACTCCCTCCTTTTTAAATGCATTCTTAAAGTTAACTTAACAAAAGGAGCCATTTTGCCGGTGCTGGTGGGACATTTTGTGATAACAAACCTGAGCAGCTCACCAAGCATGGCCACAGCCGGGTTTTCCCTGTCCAGAGTAAGGCCAAGCCCCAGCTCACACCTTTTGTAAACTGGAGGGGGGGGACCAGGAGCCTCCACTCAGGCTCTTCTGCACCCCACGGAAGGGGAACACAGCCCTGCTGAGCCCTGGGGAGACCAAGGGCTGAGGGCCCCCAAACCTGGTGGCACCAAGATGACCCCACATGAGAAGCTGCGGGCACCAGTGACCAGGAACCCACACAGGCAGCAGGTTTAAAACAAGTGAAAACTCCAGATCGTTAATATTTAAACAAAAAAATTTAAAATACTGAGTGTTTTCCTTAAATATTTAATGGCTAATATCCTTGCTGAGACTATCAAAGCACGATTATAGGAAGACAGAGACTTGTTAAAAGGGTCTTTTAACCATTAGGTGCCCTTGGAAGAAAACAGGGCCATCGGAAGGTCATTTTAGAGGTCTGGGAGATTCAGACAGCGTGTCTACAGGCACCGTGGGCTCCCCAAAGGAACCTGAATTAACTCAGCCCAAGCTGCTCTGGTAGGGAAAAAACAGCGTCAGCCCATCCAGGGGCTTTCTCCTCTCTGGACACGAAGGCTGCGGCTCAGCAGCTCGGGTAGAGGACAGCACAGACACCCCTTACCCTCATCCCCCCTTCCACGCTGCTCCCTCACCTTCTCGACGCGCAGGGGCCGGCCGTCCTTGTTCCACTTGACCAGCGTGACGGGGGGCTCTGCCTCCACGGGGCAGCGGATGTACCCGTGTATCCCGATGGGAACGTAGATGACGGGGGGCATGTTCACCACGCGGGCAGGATCTGGGAGAGCAGCACCAGGTTAACACCGGGAAGGAGCCCGTCTCCCTCCCCACCTGGCTGCGGAGGACCAATACTGCTTGTGCAAGGAGTCCAAACCCCAAATACAAGTCCACATCCCCTAAATACGAGTCCAAACCCCAAATGCTCCTAAGTCTCCCACCAGCTGATATCTTCAGGCTCGCACTCACATCCACTGCAACACCTGGAGTTTCTAGGGGGCTTTATTTGCACCCAGTGGGTTTCTACCTGGAGCTCATTAAGAGCTGCACTTCATTAAAAGCTGCATTTAAAAGGCAGCACCAAACACCCGTTCCCACACCCCGAGCGACACCGCCCTGCAGCCCGCTCTCGCCAGAAGGAAAAAAAGGCTGTGGGCAAGCCTGGAGGCGCCTCCCAAGGCGACGACAAAGCTTCTGTTCCTCCTGCTGTGTATAGGGGAAACAACTCCAACCCAGCAAACAAAAACTGTTTTAACCCCAGCACCCTGAAATACACCAAGGGCAGCAGCCGAGACCGAGAAGGGACCTGCGGTCAGGCCAGCGTGAGCCGCTTCCCTCCTATTTGTTTGTACTCGCAGCCCATGCCTAATTGAGGCTGGGTTGCGTGGAAAAATCAGCCACCTCCACCCTTCCAAATAGGATGCAAAAAAGCTTAAAATATGTATCTAACCTCCCCACGTTTCACCACCCACGCAGCAAGACGTCTCGCAATCCTCAAGTCTAGAACGTGTCATTAACAGCGCTTCTAAGAGCTTTTTAATTAAATGCGAGTGGGTTGGAGAGAACCTAGACTTTCTTTAATAAGACGCTTTTAAAAAAAAAAGTTACTTCTAATAAGGAGAGCGAGTATTTCTACAAATCTTGTCTAGACACCAGCAGCACAAGGTTACGGGAAAATCCTAACGGGGCTTACGCTGCGCTGGGGAAGGAAATCGTTTTTTTGGGGTGCGGCATCCCCGTGCCGCTGATGCACAGAGGCAAAGCTTGGGGTAAAACTACGGGGTTGGGATGGAAGGGGTGGGTGACGGAGGGATGCAGGGCCCAGGATGTGCAGATCTGTCCCCTCTGCGCTAGGGCAAGGGTATCTGCGAGAGAAAACCCAGAGAGGAAGAGAAATCTCATCCTGCAACTGATGAGAACACATAAAAGTCAATGAGAAAAATTCATTGTGGCTTCTCTGGCCAAAGAGGGGGCTCAGAACCATTCCAGCTCCAGTTTGCTAAAAGCCTACCCCAAAGTTAAGGGGAAAAAAAAGAGTTCAGGGTTATTAAAGCCTGACACCAGAATTAAGACCCCTCATTGGTGCTTTTTTGGGGTAAAAGCACTCAAGCTCAGGAGCCGTGCAAGTTTCCAAAGCTGTGCGCACCGGATGGGAAACGCGACCCCAACAGCTCCCCAAAACCTCCTGCTGCCACGGGGCATCCCAGCACTGACCCCATAACCCAGATTAGGGAGCAGCATACATGGGACCGGCTTAGGAAAATGTAATCAAGGGGTGGGGCAGCCGGGGAGGAGGTAATGGGATAGAGAGGCTCCCTGCGAGGTCAGCAAGAACCCTGCCGCCGTCCTCCCGGCCGCATCCTTCCCCTTTTCCCGTGCCCTAAGGGAGCGCACAGGACCGCCAGCCCCAGCGCCCCGCAGACGTGGGGGTTTTCACTAACAGGCAGCTCCCAGCGGTGGGCCTACAGTCACAAGCTGAAAGGTCTTCAGAAACCGAGCTCCAAGCCCCATTTGTTCGAACCTATCTTTCATAATAAAATAAAATGACTGCAGCCTTTTACAGCAGAGCAATATTGCAATTGCAGACTGCAGAAATTTGGACCATTACTGTCGAATGCCATAGGATGCTGGTGGCACACTACCCATTAAAGCAGGGGGAGCCGGAAAGAACAAGCGTGGGAAGAAACGCTCCTTTCAGAGCTGTTCTCCTCCGTTTGTTTAGATCAGTTACCGCCTGAAATTATTACACGCAGCCCTACAAATTCACAGAAAACCACGTCACGGCAACGAGCCCCCACGACAAATACCGAGAAATAAAGCGGGGATTTCATATTAAGAGCCCTGATGGGGTGTTTGCAGGGACAACAAAAGGGAACAGAGCCCTGGGAGCGCCCACGAGATGCCCGCCCTCATTAAAAGGAGAGAAATCCCTTCTGCCCAGGGTGGTGGCACCCAGCACGGAGCCACCCAAAGGCTGCTGCCCAAGCCTCCCAGTCCCCCTGTGGGTCATACTGGGATGGCAGCACCTCCGGGCTGGCTCAGAGCCAGGTGTCCCCGTCCCATCCAGCACATGCTCATCCATCAGGATTTGGCCCTGCTTCCCACACTCACACTGCACCGTCAGGTAGGCAGAGGCGGATGGCGAGCGGCCCAGGCTGTTGCTCGGGATGCAGGTGTATTTTCCAGCATCCTCTGGCTTCACCCGGAAAATGATCAGCGTCCCGTCGATCAGGATCCGCACCCGCAGCTTCAGGTCGCTGCAAGAGACCAGGGGAGGAGAGGTGAGGGGGGAGAAAGCCGGAGGAGGAGCAGCGGGGAGCGAGGGCAGCCCCGGCGCAGGACGAGGGGAAGGCGCCGTCCCAAACTCACTTCTTGAAGTAGACGTTCTCCTCCTCCCAGTACCACAGGTAGGTGAGGTTCCCTGGGTACGCCTCGGCCTGGCAGGTGAACAGCGCATCCTGGGAGATGTTGACCGTGATGTTCTCCGGAGGGGAAACGATGAAGGGTGGGCCTGGGGATGGAGAGCAAGCATCACCCCTGTGGGGACGTGGGCTGGAGCCAGCATCCCCCCAAACGTGCCCAATGAGCCGTGTGGGACCGCATCCCACAGGACAGCGGGGCTGTCCCAAGGGGCACAGCGGTCCTGGGGTCCATCCCTGCACCTTCAGAGCTCTGCTGCCTCTCCCTGGGCACACAAGCTCCCACCTCTCTCAATCCCGAGCACATTTCCTTGATCTCACCACCCGCAGGAACAACCCAGGGGAAAAGAGCAAGCTGCCCAGACACAGCGGCGAGGGGCACGGCTCGCTGCCTGGGCGCACAGCGGAGCGCAGGACACCTCCAGCTCCTCTCTCTGCCGGTAGCTGTTGACCTAATTAAAGGTTGATTTAATAAAAGAGGGAGCCGAGCGCCGAGGAGCGGGAGGCCGGCCATGTATCACCGCTATCTGACGAGGCGCTTTGTGACATGCTCAATCTTTCCCCGCTTTCCAAACAAAACCGAGCTGCAATCAGGGCCCGGCTGCTAATCGGCACAGCTGCTCCAGCAAGCTGACAGCCCGGCCACCGGGGTGCCCCAATTACATGGATTTCTCTGCCCTACAAACAGGACACGGAGCCACCGGGCACCGGGCATGGTGCCGGCGAGTCATTTCGGCCCTGGCTTTAACAGCTCCATCCCAGTCCCCCCCAAAATCTCCTGCCACATCCATGCTGGGGACGAGGGGGATGGAGGCACACGCCGTGGGGACCGTGCCGGTGCTGGCCGGGTGCCCAGCCCGGCCACTTCCGCAGGAGGCGGCACCGGCCGTAATCCTGCTCCCCGTGCCGTCAGATGAGCTGGCAGGCTCTGATGTTATTTAAATGTCTGGGGTTTGAGCTTCATTTCCTTGTTTATTTATTGATGGCGTTTTTAATGGAAGGCTGCGGGCAGGAGGGGTGGCAGCCTGCTGCGGCCAAGGCGTGCCGGGGACCAGCCCGGGGCTGCACCACCCGCTGCTCGGGGTCCCCGCCGTGCCATGGGGAGGTAGCTGGGGTGCTCCCAGTGATAATTCTGCAGTGACACAGCCCTAACATCATCCCTAATGCACCCACGTGGCCCCGAGCACATCAGGGCACCGTCAGAGCCCTCCTCATCTCCTCCCAGCACCATCCCCAAACCCTCCTGTCGGTCACTTTATTTGTCCCCAACCTCCAGCCAGCCCAGGACCAGCACCAGAAGGTGTCTTGGGATCAGCTGGATGCAGGCAAGCCCCTTCCCCACGAACAAAGCGGGATGCATCAGGGCAATCCGCCCTCTCCCAGCTCCCAGAACCACGGAGACAGTGCGTTCATTGACTCCCCCTCCAGCCCCCCCGGGGACACAGAAGACAACCCCACAGGCACCGCGTGGGGATCCTACCTTGGACAAGCAGGCGCGTGGTGTGCACGGCCTCCCCCTGGATGCTGTAGGCTCGGCAGGTGTAGGCACCCCTGTCCTCCCGACTGATCGAGAGCACCGTCAGGCTGCCGTCGCTCACCTGGGGAACAGGAGGGGACCCTGGAGCACGTGGGGACCCCACGGGGACCCCCCGGCACGGGGACGCTGGCTCCCTCCCCGCTTCCTCGAGGGTGGGGAGGGTGGAGATGGAGAGGAGCCGTGGCTGCTGCTAGAGCCGGCTGAGAAATGGGCTTCCCCAACTCTGCAAGACTTCGATATTAATAAACCAACACACGCACTGCTGCTTGACGCCAAGGGGGGGAAAAAAAATAAAAAATAAAAAAACCCTTGCAACGTATTTGTCTCCTGCAGCAGTGACTGACGCGCAGCAGGCTCCAAACTGCTCCGCTCCTGCCAAACGCCTCGCGACAAGCCGTGCTCTGCTCTGCAAGGAGCGGGGAGTCCCACGGGAGGATCCCTGCCTGCCCTGATCCCACAGGACCCGCACTGTGTCCCCAGGGAACGGCCGAGCCCCGCTGCAATCAGGGCCCGGGGACGTGCAGGGGGCACAAAAGCCAAGCAGCTCCCCGCGGGCAGCGGCACCCGCGTCCCATGGGCATGGTGAGACCCACAGCCCCACACAAGCCGCCAGCCCCAGCCTGGCCCCACGGTGCTGCCCCACAGCCCCACAAGTGGCCAAATCCCCATCGGGACCCCGGGGACACGGCAAAAAAGGGCCGGGGAGCCTCACCCCCAGAGGCTGCAGCATCCCCCCCAGCAAGCGAGAGCCGCGCTCCCAGGCAGGCTCCCTCCCCACCGCTCACTCTGCCTCATCCTTCTATTTCAATTAGTAACAAATGATTCCTAATTACTCTCATTAGTGCCTGCGCTGATTCCAATGCCTGATTTACCAATTACGGCTCGGGTGGAATCGCTGCCTGGGAGAGGAGTGGGAGCCTCTGGGATGGGAAACGGGTCCTGGGGCGGGGAAAGCCCCCCCTGCCCGAACCGTCCCCCTTCTCCCCCTCACAGCCACCACGTTCCCAAGGCGCAGCCCCCACCCAAAACCCAGGGGGGGTCCAGCAGAGCCCCCAGCAGCCCCACCACCAGAAAACCCCTCTCCCACGGCCAAGAAGCAGGGAACAGAGCTGAGAAAGCAAGGCTGGCTGCAGACGCGCCGCAGCTGCCACCACCACGTTGTCACCCATCCCGTCCCTGATTTAAGGGACACGTGGAGGGGGTCCGTGGGGCGCCACCCCCCCTCCATGCAGCTGGGCCAGGCTGTTTCCCCACCACGCACCTACCTGGTACTTGCTGCTGGCAGCCAGCAGCTCTCCCTCTCTCAGCCAGGTGACGATGGGCTTGGGGTTCCCGAATGCCATGCAGGTCAGGGTGACGCTGCTGCCTTCCTTCGCCTCCACGTACTGCGGCGGCGTCTCCGTGAAGGTGGGGGGAGCTGGGGGGCAGAGGGAGACCCCGTCACCCCCCCGGTCCCACGCGCTGTCAGCCTCGTGGTGGCACGGTGACGGTGTTGGGGCAGCCACACGCAAGCTGGGGACACCCCACGAGCCCCCATGTCCCCAAAAGGGGGCTCCGAAATGCAAACGGGGCTCAGGCTGTGGGGACAGCAACGTCACAGGGGCTGTCCCCAGCGTGCCCTACAGCCCAGCGGTCAAGGGGAGAGCCAGAAACCCTTGGAGGGCACCCCAGGGCTCCAGCCCCTTCCGCACCCTCCTCCCCAGTGGCTCCATGTGCAGCTTTCCCCCCCCTACTCCCATCACACATTAACTTGCTATTGTCAAAACATAAGAAAACACCGCAGTGCAGATCGAAAGGCTCCTTTCTGATTAAAGAGGCTGGCAGGATTACAGCCCGCCCCTAATTACCAGCAGTTGTTAAAGCCCACTTTCGAGGAAGACAGGTTGGCAATTTAATCTGCTCGGAAAAAAAGAATTGTATTTTGTGTCTCCCAAAATGATTTTTTTTTATTTTCCCCCTAAGAAAATTAAGCATCCTAATGCGCCGGGGGAAAGCCACAGCCCTCCCCCGAAAGCTGTTTCCTGGGCCTGGAGGATTACGGTTATTATTTCGTTATTAAACCCGTGTGCGCCCAATAAAACCCATTTTGAGACCCCTCCGTGCAGGGACGGGATGCTCGGAGTAGCCTGGGACGCTGGAGGCACAACCCAGCAGCTCCCAGGCACCCCAGAGCCCTTTGGGGCTGGGCAGGGAGGAGGATATAAAACCAGCCGCTGGCAAACCAGGAGCTGGCCAGCCAGCAGCTCTGCAGGGTTTTTTTTAATCAAGGCTCAGGTCCCTGCCACCGCCCTGCGCAGCCCAAGGGCATTCCCCAAGCGCTTCCAGCCCCTTTGCAGGATCCTCTCCTCCTCCTGCACCTCGCCCGGGCGGCTGGAACATGAAGCCAGCCTCACCAGCCACCACAGCCGCCTTCCTCCCTTTTTCCCCACGCTCCTCCTCCTCCTTCCTCCCTCCCTTCCCAAGCTCTCCGAGCACACCAGCAGCTCAGCCCCGCGTCGCAGGGGAGCGGGCAAGGACGGAGCTGCTGCGCTCCCCGCCACCACAAGCCCTGCTTGCGCAGCTCCTTCCCGTTAATTGGGCTCAATTAGGCAGCTCTGCACCGCGCCGCAGCCCCGGCGTCCCGCCCCAAAGGTTAAATAAATCGCTCAAGGTCGGGCACGGTGGCGGCAAGGAGCCGGCAGCGCCCCACGGATGCGTCCTGCTTCAAAGCGTGGCTGCCGCTAAAAATAAAGACGTCTCCCGACGTGGAAGACGACAAATTGCTAATTAGTTTAATGCGCGGCGCTAATAAAATGAGAAAGTAATTGGAGTAAATCTGAATTCGGAGAAAACAAAGATTTGATTTTCTGATCTGTTTGTTAAGAGGAGATGCGGCCCCAGCCCTGCTTCTTGATGTCTTTCCTTTAAACAAGCTTGGCGTAATTAAACTGCGTGATTGCTAATGAAAGTTTGTCCCTTCTGTAAGCGGAGTTCCTGCTCGGAGCTGGCCTGGACGGCTTCTCATTTGTTTAGGAGGTGCAGATGCAATCGAGGTCCAGCGTGAGTCAGAAATCAAAGGGAAAACCGCCCCAGCCCTGCAGCAATCCTGCGCCCGGCACTGCTGCGCCGAAGCCCTCTGTCCTCCCTGGACATGGCATCAACCTAGGGAATGGCCCCAAACCATGGCAGTGACGGTGACAGGGACCTGGCCTTTGCTCCGCACGTGCCCTGGCACTGCTGCCCAGCACCATCTGCGGCTCTGCGGGTGCTGGGTGCCCTCCCGCATCGCCCTCTGCCAAGTCCCAGCCCCGGCAGCCTGTGCGGTCGGGCTTGCCAAACCTGGAGGGCTCGTTACCGTCCTCGTTACCTATCAGGACTAGAAAGCCACGCACAAAATCACACCCTGCAGCCCAGCTCAACAGGCAGCACCACCCTCATGCACCACCGTGAAATGCCAGCGCTGCAAGGATGCAAGGCCCCTCACCATGGGGATGTGAACGGGGTGGGCAAGCGATGGATGCTAATTTTGACCCCAAGTCCCAGTGTAAGAGCAGTCCTGCCCTCCTCCTGGCACCCACAGCACACTCATCCCCTATCCATCACCACCCCTGTTGGCTCAGCTCATCCACAGACCACACCCAGCACTACCGTGCTCTCCAAGCACGCAGCATCCCGCAGCATCCTACCCCACGGGCCACCCCCGGAACGGAGCAGCGACACCAGCGCCGAAACGGGCTGGATGTAGAGCTGCCCACGAACCCTGAGCCCACCCCGTGCCGCTGTTTGGGACTCACCGTTGACCGTGAGGTGCACCCAGCTGCCGTTGTGGAAGGTGTCGTACTGCTGGTCCAGCATCAGCACCTTGCACTCGTACCAGCCTTGGTCCTCGGAGCGCACCTGCTCAATGCGCAGGGACGCCTTGTCGTGCAGGCTGGCCCTGCCTGCGGGGGGAGAGGGCACAGCCCATCAGCTCTGCAGCCCCCAGACCCCACATCCCTCACCGGCTGCCCCAACCCCACAAACACATCCTTACAGGGGCTACCTCAACCCGCTGCAAACACCAAAATCGAGCTCCCCAAGGCAGCAGCACGTTGCGATGGGTCTACCCCAGCGTGCCGTCCCCAGCCCTCAGAGGTGCCACCAGAAGCCACACAGAGAGGGTGACACGTGTTGGTGTGCAGCCACGTGGGCTCTGCACCTCCAGCAGAGCCCTGCCACCTCCTCCTGGCCACGTCCACGGGGAGATGTCCCCGGGGGGGTCCGATCCCGTGCCCCGCTCCCCCGAGCATCCCCCGGGCTCGCAGCTGTTCCGGGGCGCAGCGGCAGCAGCCGCCGCCGCCACCACGCGTCACCCTGGGTTTCTCTGCCTCGGTTGCTCCCGTCCCACGCAGCCCAGCTGGCTTCCTAGTGCTGCTGCTTAATTAAAACCAACTGGGTGGAAAGAAAGCGATGAGAGGCAGAGCGCGCGCGGTTTCCTACGGAGGAGCAGATTGAGCAGAGCTGCGCGCTTGGCGGCACAGCACCGCTCACCTCGCGGCCCCCCGGCCCCCAGCCCCGCGCCCCCCAGCCTCACCTGCATACCCCGGGTCGACATGGGGAGGGTAGAACCCGAACTTGATGAAGATGGGGATGGGGACGCCGAACTTGAACCACTCCACCACATAGGGAGGCGGCTGCCCCGTGAGCGGGTGGATAACGTCGCATCCCAGGATCACGCTCTCGCCAGCGCGAGCGGTCACAAACTCGGGCTCCTCCCTCGAGCCGAGGGCACCTGCAAGGGGAGGAAGGCAGAAATTGCGGCCGTTGCAGGGGCTGAGCCTGCTGCCCACCACTGGACCCCCTTGGGAAAGCCCAAGTGCCAACCCCAAGGGCTCCCCCACCCCAAAAACCAGAAGCAAACCCGCTTGAACCCCCTCATCCTCCCCAAAAGCCACAGGAGTTTGGTGAGCAGGGCCAAGCATCCGCAGCTGTGGCATACCCTGGGATGTGGCTGTCCCGCAGGAGCCATTCCAGGTGGCCCAGTCCCTGTCCCTGGGTGTCACCGAGAGCCCCAGGCTCGAAACTCGTCTGCGACTTGCCACTCTGGCACCCCGCTTCTCCCCTGGCTGGAGCAATTAAACTCGCTGCTCTCAGCCTTCAGCCAAGGCTCTGCTCCACCCTGGCTGCATCTCCCAGCTCAGCTGCAGCCTGTTATCATCCTGCTCTTTTCATCAGCAGCAAAGCTCGGCACCACCCTCAGCACAGCTTTCAAAAAGGGAGATGGGGAACCAGGGCAGGGAGGTGCCCGGCCCCGAATCGCCTCTTTCCTACGGCTTCACCCCCTGCAGAAAGGGAGCTCACGCCTTTGGAGAGGGGAGCAGCAGCAGTGAGAAAGCACCGGCACAGCCAGCACGAGGAGAAAAACCCAGGCTGGGCTTTCAGAGCTCCCTGCAACCCCAAAACATCAATATGACGGGGCTGGGGGGCAGGGGGGGGGGGCGATGCGGCACGGGGCTCCGCAGCAGCTCCACGCACCACCTCACGCCCCTTCCCTTCCTGCAGCACTGCAGGCTGGGGATTCCCGAAACTGCAGATGCAGGGTTTGGGCTGGCCGAGCACCTCTCCTCCGGCGCGTCGCGGCAGGGGGACCCCCTTTTTCCCCAAACATCCGCCAACATCCGGCCACTGCCCGCTCCCCGGGGGATGCTCGGGGAGGGATGCTCTGCTCGGGGAGGGATGCTCGGGGAGGAATGCTCGGGGAAGCACGTTCCCACTCCTCCGCGCTGCTCTTCGGGGCCGCCGGTGATTGGCGGCGAGTGACATCACCGCTTCCCCGCCACGGGAGCCGAGCATCACCGGCTATTTTTGGCTCCGGCACAAGCGCGCACCACCGGCCGTGCCGTGCCGCCGTCCCTCCCGGTGTCCCACGGGACGGGAGCTCCGCCGGCTGCACCCAGACCCCTCCGTGCACCACAAAGCGGGTGCCCGTGGAGGATGGCAGCCCTCGGCCCTGCATCAGGCCAGGCATCCCCGCTCCCTGCGGCACCGGATTGCTGCTCGCAGGCAGAGGGAAGGGCGAAGGCATCGCGCCGCAAGCCGCTCGCGAGGAGCCTTTGCTGCATTGCACGCCCTCTGCTAGAGCTCATCCCTTGCTAGAGCTCATCCCTGCCGCCGGGGTCCTGCCCGGCCCCATCCGTGCAGGCAGGGGGTGGTGGCGGGGACGGGGCCACCTTGGCCCCCTTCGCACCGCCCCGGTGGCACGCTCGCACCTCCCGGGCCTCGTTATCGCTGCATCGCCGATGAGCTCAGGCTTTCGCACCCTGTCAGCAGAGACAGCATCGGCTCTGCCCTGATGGTGAAGAGCTGCAAGGATCCGGCCCGGCCCCAGCAGCACCCCAGGAACCTCCCCAGCATCCCCGGGACCTCACCAGCACCCCCAGCTCCCCGAGCTGCCCTGCCCTTGCTCCCACCCGCACGTGCCCGGCCGCGGCAGCAGGAGGGGACTGGTACCAGGGCAGCCTTGGGATGCAGGCAGCCTCCCAGCAGAAGCGGAGATGGCACTGGGAGCACTGGGATTCCCCCCGCCCCGGCTGCCCACAGCCCCCCTGCGCCGAGCGGGGCCGGCAGCTGTCACGTGCAGCTCAAGAGCATCCAAGGACAGCGCTCGCCCTGCCTCCCCGGCACGGGCGGCTGTCTCACCCCAGCGGGTCCCCAGCACCCCGCCAGGTGCCGCAGCATCGTCCACGACCTTCCAAGGGACAGTGTCCCCGCTTTCCACCAGCGGCAGAGGACAAAACCTCCCCACCAACCTACCACTGAGGCAGCAGGGGGCAGCCAGCCCGAACCCCTTCGCTCCCCAGCTCCGTCCCTAGCACCCCGCTCCTGCCCGAGCCCACAAGGGGACGGGACGTTGGCTTTCAGCTCCCAAAAGTCCAGCAGAGCATCGGTCTGCACACAGCTGAGCTTGCAGAGGTACAGAAGCACGCTGCCCGTGAGGCTCACCACTGCCACACACCCAGACACCACGGGGACGGGCCCTGGGGAACTCCTGCTTGGAAGCCGCTTGCTCCTGGGTCCCCCAAAGGTGACCCCAAGCAGCTCCTGCCTCACCCAAAGGCCCAGCACTCACCGAACACCCACGGCCTGGGGATTGCAAGCGCCAGAACGTGCGTGGAGGAAAAATAGGTCAGTGCTGGCAGCTCGCAGCGCCGGTGTCCCCTCCGCAGGCCGGCGGGTGACGGCACGCGTGGCTGCGCTCAGCCCCACGCAGGCAAGGCTGGCCGAGGGGCAGCACAGCAAACAAGCCCCCAGCATCCCCCAAATCAGCCCCGCTGCCTCCAAATCAGCACTCTTCCACCCAAAATGAAGGTCCCGGACACGGGTTCCCCACTCCAGGGCTGAACGTCAAGGATGGGCACGCAGGAACCCCCCTCGTGTCCTTGTGTCCCCACTTCCAGAGGGGAATGGGGACAGCACCCAGCTCTGTGCCCATCAGGAAGCAACGGGGCACCCATCAGGTCAGGGACACGGGCTCTGCCCCTTCCCAACCCACAAACGCAGCCCAGGTGCTGCTCCCGACCCCGCTGCATTCAGGCTTCCCTTGACGCCCCAGCTCTTGAAAGGGTATAAATAATGGAGACTGCAGCTTTCCATTAAAAGAAGCGATTCTCACCCTCACATTTGTGGAGAAATGCTTGAAAACAACCCGCAGATGCCAGAAGAAACAGAGCACAAACAGAAAGGGTATTTTTAAACGCGCTTGATTTTCCCAGCCAAGTTCAGGGGGGTTCGAGACTTAACCTGCGGTTTCGAAACGGGGTCAGCAGCGAGAGCCACGGCGGGGATGCGAACCCCAAGTACCCCCCCGGAGCAGTAGCTCACACCGAGCTGGGGGTGCTTTGTAAAGAAAAAACAAGCAATCAACAGGCTTCGTCATCAGAGCGGATCCAGGAAAAATAAAAGCACACAGCGTGCCAGGAGGCAAGAATACAAGATGTGGAGGTGGAGTTGAACACATCCCAACGGGAGAGGGAAGGCTGCCATCACGTAAGACGATGCCATCACGGGGCTCCCAACGAGGCTGGGGCCACCCAGATCCGGGCTTTCAATCCCTCCTGTCCCATAAAGAGGGAGGCAAAGCCACGGCGGCACGAGGCTTGGCTGTAAAAACAGGGGACATCCCTTTGGATGTGCTTGCAGGACCCATCCCATGAAGGATGGGAAGGATGGGGCCAGCAGAAAGCATCCCAGGGAAGAGCAGGGTCGCCCCAAGGACAAGCAGAGGCCGAGGAGCTCTGAAGAAGCCGGCGATACTGGGCCAGGAGGGGCTGGCACCGGGACACCGGCTGGGGATGCAGCTCTGCAGGACACGGGATGCACGCAGAAGGCAGAAAGCTGCAAGGAGCTGCTCGCTCCTCAATAAAACCACCCAGAGAGCCAGCCCAACCCTGCAAGCCACAAGCACGGCACCCCCCGTGCACCCAGGGGTGCTCGCAGCCCCCCAAGAGCATCTGCCTGTCCCCGTCCCCGGGCGGCCGCCACACAGCCCGCTCCCCTTCCCCCAGCTTCAAAGCAGCATCTGTTTTTTTTTTCAGCCAGATTCCTGCGTTTTAAACCCGATTTTCCAGATGGACGGACTGCGCCGCGCGGAGGTCAAGCGACTCGCCTCAAGGTCACGCAGGGAGAGGCGGCGGTGGCGCGGGATCAGCAGCTTGGCGGTGAGCTCGAACCCCGTCGTGGGGACAAGGGACAGCCCGTGCAGCAGCCGGTGCCATCCCGAGCCCAGGTGCTGCCCCACGGCGATGACACCGGTGGGATGGTGCCCATCAGGTGCATCGGCACCCATGGGTGCGCACCCAACGCTGTGCCACCCATTGGGGTGCAGGGATGAAGCGCACAAGGTGACCTGCCGGCGGTGACCGCACTGTCCCCGTCGCCCCAGCGCCATCCCACCAGGAGGAATCGGAGCTGGGGCATCCCCGCGCTCGACACCAGCGGCCGGGCACCTCCCGGGAGCCATCTCCCAGCAACAACCAGCAGCTCCCCGAGCAGCTGCCGGAGCAGGAACGGCCCGGGGGGAGACCTGCTGCTGCATCTGGCGCCCGCACACCCACGGCAGCTCCGCGCCCCGGTCCCACCGCCCCGCCGCTGTCACGGTCCTCCGGCTCATAACTCTGATGCGAGCACTCGGCGTGCTGACAGCCGCGCCGCCCGCCAGCAGCTCCTGAATCACGCTGTTCCTGGCTCAGGCAATCCTCCCACCAATGCCAGCCTCTCCAGCAGGAAGCAGGAGGAACGGAGTTGTTTTTCCGAGGCCAGCTGGTCACCGAGGGCCTCGGGCTCGGGAGACGCCTGCCGCAGGGAAGGGAAGGGAGAGAGGCTCCTCCATCCACGCGGGAAGGGACCGCGCCGGCTGCTCGCCCAGCTCCAGGGCCTCGCTGCCGCCCTCCAGCAGGGAGGTGAACGCGCTGACCTGTCCTGCAGCAGCTCCGGAGGGGAACGCAGGTTTGCAGAGTCCTCCCAGCACGGGGGAAGCCGCATCGTCCAAGCCGAAAGGCAACCAAGCCAGAAAAGCATCACCGCGAGAATCCTCCGCTGAGCGCCACGGCGCGTACGCCCCTCCCCGCCCTTCCATCCAACAGGTCAAGAGGGGCAAAAAATCCTCCAGGAAAGGATAAAAAGGGGAACTGGGCCAAGCCCCCGCTGGCCAACGCCAGTGCCAAGCCAACCCCTTGCCAGGGAAGCGCGGGGAGAGCAGCGGCAGCCCGCGGGATGCAGCACCCGAGTGGCGGCACCGCCACGGGTAGGCAAGTGTCTCCCCAAGCCAAGGTCACCGCCACGGGCCGGGCGGCCCCCTCGATGGCAGCCTTGCCTAAAACCGAGCCACCCCTCGGCACGCCGTGCCCACAAGCATCTCTGCAACGCCGCACCGGCGGGAGACGGAGGAAAGCCCCAGCGTCACAGCGCCACGGGAACGCTGGGAGGATGGGCCCCCCCCTAAACCTCCCCCCAACACCCACTGCCGATGCGCCCTGGCACAGGCACGTCCCCGCTCTCCTCCCCCATGCTGTAAGAGGGGATAACGTGCGCTCTCTGAGAGGATTAACGCCTGGAAAGCCCTCGGAGAGCCTCGCCAGGCCAGGGGACTGCCCGGGGACAGCAGGGCTGCAAGGCACCGTGCTTCTGCCCAGCTCTGCGAGGAGGAGGAGGAGGAGGCAGGGGGAGGAAGGCCACCTCTCCCAGCAAGGCAGGGAGGGTTGAAACCGAGCCTGGGGGTGTCAAAAACAGCATCGTGTTCAGCATGCAGAGGGAGATCTCAGCCCGAGAGCATCGCCAGCCTGGCAGGACAGCGCACCGCAGCCCTGGCTCGCTCTGCCCGCACGCCCAGGGTGCAGTGACTCAGGGCGGACACACCGCGGGGACGGCACCGCAGCAGCCACCGCAGCAGAGCCCAGCATGGGGCAGAGCCACGCAGCATTCCCAGGGGACGCCCACGGCCACCAGGACACCAGCAGACCCACGGGGCGCTGCCACCAGCCAGGCAGCTCGGCACACGCCGCGGGCTCCCTCCCCGCAGCCACATCCCCTGCAAACATCATCTCCAGTAGCTGCTGAGCGATGCGGGGTGACAGCCACCCACTTGTGTCCCTGCTTCCCGCCCCTCCACCAGGGTCCCCAACACCCTACACCCCCACCACGGTGCTTAGGAGGAATTGGGGCGGGGGGAGCAACCCCCCATAAAACCCCTGCTCTCCTGCTCCAGCCCCTGCTTTGGGGTGATGGGGGCGCGCGGCACCGCGGCGCCCGCTTGTTCCCCGTCCCCGCGCCGTGTCCCCGCGGGGGACGCGCTGGCCCGCAGCGCCCCCTCGCCCGCTGCGCGCGGCGCCCACCCACGCATTACTCACGGCACACTCATTCATCACGTACGCGCCTCGCCGTACGCGCGCCCCTGCAGCCCACCCTGCCGGGGGGGCCCCAACCCCATTAGGGCAGCCCCATCCCGACCCCAATCCCACATGTACCCATTGGGGGGGGAGCCCCACGGGTGGGCTGCGGTGCGCCCAGGGGCTGGGGAGCCCGGCGTGGCTGGGAGCCGGCGCTGCAGCAGCAGCAGGAGAGCGCAGGCAGCTTGCAGCTCACCTGCTACCTGCGGGGATGGCTGGAGGCTGGCGGCTGACGGGAGGGAAGGCAGAGCAGGAAAAGCAGGGTGATCCCCTGCTGCTGTCTCCTTCCTGACCTTGGACAACCCTGTGCCTCACTTTACCCTGGTTGGTGCTGCGGCCACCCTGGGAGGGGAGGAGGACGGATGCCTTCCCCGGGCAGGGACGTGGGGGGACAAAATCGCCCCCAAAGGCTGCAGAAGGAAGCGCTGACCTCGCCAGGGTACTGCAGGGGAAGCAGAGAGGGCAGGCACCGAATCCCTTCTGCGTTTCTCCTCGCTCTCCCAGGCTACCCTTGCACAGCCCTGCAGAGAAGGGCGAGCTCCGTCCTGCTCCCCAAGGAGGCTGGAAGGAAAAAACGGGGAGCAAGAGACCCCCGGGGGACAGGCACCCCCCTGGGACACCCTGCCTGTCCCCGCACCCAGCCGGCCGCGTCCCCAGCGAGGACTCGCCCCGATCAACTTCTTCCGAAGCGAATTTCCGAGCCCGGGGAGCAGACGCAGACACACACGCACAGCGTTTGCAGCATCCCAACGCCCGGAGCCCGAGAACGGCGCAGCTCGGCGCTGCTGCAGGCTGATGTCTCATAAACTTCCCGACTCGCAGCCGCTGCCCTCTGGGAGGTCACCGCAAAAACGAGGGGCGCCTTCAGGAGATGCGCCCGGCGCAAAGCCCTGACGGCACACAATCCCTCTATTTTTTTTTTAATTATTATTATTATTATTTTTTTTTTTTCCTAAAAGGGGGGAATAAAAACGCACCGAGCCCCCCCACCGCGCCCAGCGCTCGCCAGGCACCAGCACCGAGGGAACCCGGCCGCATCCCGAACCGCGACCAGCCGCGAGCACCGCACCGCCGGGGCGCGCTCCCCACGGCCCCCCCCCCCCCATTGCAAAACCCGGCCGCAAGCTGCGGGGCGCGGGGCGAGCCCGGGGCGCGACTGGGGCGCAAAACCCCGGCGCAATCCGGGCGCAAACCCCCCGGTGCAACTCCCCCCGCTCCCAACCGGCGCATGCCAGGGACCGACCCCCCCCCCCCCGGGGACCGACCCCCCCCCCCCGCACGCTCACCTTGCACGGGCACCCCGCGGGCGCCGAGCACACTTGCAACCAAAGCGGCCACATACCAAATCATAGTACTACCGGCCCCCGGTGCGCCGCATCTTCCGCCCGCCGGGCGGCCCGGCCGGGGCGGGGCGGGTTCGGCCGGGCCGGGACAGGGCTCCCCGGGGCCGGTGGGGCCGGAGGGGGCGGCTCAGGGCCGGCCACCGGCCGCCGCTGCTCCCATCCCGCCGGTGCCGGTGCCGCACCTGCCTCCGCCGCCCGGCGCGGGGGGCGCAGCCTAACCCCGGCCCCTTTAGCCGCTCGGTGCCGCCCCCGCCGGCCCGCCATTGGCCCGGCCCCCCGGCGGAGTGGGCGGCGATTGGTCGGGGAAAAAAGAAAAACGGGGGGGGGGGGGGGGGGGGGAGGGGGCCCGGTTCAAGGTGGGTTGGCTGGTGCGCGCGCGCGCGCTCCGCGGCCGCCCCCCCCCCCCCAAGTGCGCCGCAGTGTGGTGCGCAGTGCCCGGGCGGTGCGGTGCGGGGCCGGGGCCGCGCTGCTGCCGCCCGCTGTGTCCCCTGCGTCCCCTCCGTGCCCACATGTGTCCCCTGCTGGCCCCCCCCCCCCGTCCCAAATTTGTCCCCTCTGTACCCAGATGTGTCCCCTCCCGGCCCCAAAGGTGTCCTCTGCGTCCCCTCTGCGTCCCCAGATGTGTCCCCCATCTCCAAATGCGTCCCCTCCGTCCCCACATGTGTCTCCCATCCCCAAATCCGTCCCCCATCCCCAAATCTGTCCCCTACTGTCCCCCCCAGTCCCCAAATGTGTCCCTTCCTGGCCTCAGATGTGTCCCCTCTTGTCCCCAAATCTGTCCCTTACTGTCCCCTCCGTCCCCAAATATGGCCCCTCCGTCCCCACGTGTCCCCTCCTGTTCCCCAAACGTGTCCCCTCCTGGCCTCCAAATGTGTACCCCCATCCCCAGATGTGTCCCCTCCTGGCCCCCAGATGTGTGCCCTTCTGTCCGCCCCCATCCCCAAATGTGTCCCCTCCATCCTCAGATGTGTCCCCTCCATCCCCAAACGTGTCCCCTGCCTCCACGCAGTGCCACCCCCTTGTCCCTCACGTGCCACCCCCATCGCCAGATGTGCCACCTCACTCCAAGCAGCGCCACCTCCCTGTCCCCCTGTGCCACCCTGCCCGCCACCAGCCCTGCCATCTGGCCCTGCCACCCTGCACGGGCCCATATCCCTGCCACCATCTGTGTGTGTCCCCGCATCACTGCGCTGGTTCAGTGTCACCGCCCCACATCAGCCACCTGCCCTGCTGTGCCATCTCGCTGTCACCTGTGCCCCAGCCTCGGTTTGGCGTGACGTGCACCCACCACCCCACAGCCGTCACCGTTGGCACCACAGCTCGGTGCCAACGCCACCCCTGGCACCAGCTGTGCCACCTGCCCGACGCAGCTCGGTCACCGCCACGCGTCACCTGCCGCGTGTCACCGCCACCTGCACCGCCCGTGTTACCTTTGGAAGACCGCAGAAAATGGCAGGAACAGGTCCGTGGGATCCCTCTCCTCTCGGCAAAGACCTCTGGCGATGCCAGGTTGGCAAACAGGAGTGTGACAGTGACAGAAACGGGACATTGAACCTCCCCGGGGTGACAGGCAGCCCAGGAGGGGACAGCCTGGCACGGCCTTGTCCCCAGCACTCGCCAGGTCCCGATGCCCAAGCCGTCAGGAGAGGATCTGGAAAGAGCTTCGAGCAGCTGCTGCTCTCCCCCTTCTTCTTCCCATGCGTGCCCTGGCGAGGAGGAAAAAGGGCCACAGGGTCTGGGGAGCACCGGGAGCATCCCGTGCCCTGCTCATGGTGACACCAGTGGGCAGCACAGGGCCGGCACCGCTGCCCCGGCTCGTGCAGACTTCCCGGCAGTTTGCTTCCCCAGCAAAACCCCCGACTTCCGAAGAGCCTGACTCAGCTCCGAGCCCTCGGGTCTGAAGTGAAAGCTTGCAAATCTGCACGGGAGAGCTGGTGCCGCGCGCTCGGGAGCGAGAGGCCAGCCCGTCTGCAAGGGCACCACGCTCTGGTCAGCATTACCAGATCTTTATGGCTTTAGTTGGGCTTCGCCATGATTTGAAAAAGAACAAAATAAGCACCAAGGGCATTGATTACACACGTGCCAACACAGCCCAAGGTGGGAGGCACCAGGAGTGGTGTTCGCCCGTGATGGATGGGGGCGACCCAGCCCCGCACCTCTCCAAGCCGCGCGCCCAACCGCGGCCCCATCATCCATCAAGGAACTGGAAATATGGGCTCGGGTTGGAGCACGGCTGCCGGTTCACACCCTTGTTTTTCCAGACTAATTTGCTAGTTTTATAAAATCCCTTCCCCACTGTTTTCACACTTCTCTCCCTCTCTATTTATAGCCGGGTTTATTTACATGAGCAGGGCACTCTGTGTACTTTCCCACCACTCGGCTGTGCCGGAGCCGGGTGCGGGTGAAGGCAGCCGGCGAGGCAAGAAGTGCCCGGACCCTCGGCCCCAAGGGAGCTGCCAGCCCACCCGTGCCCGGGGGCAGATCCAGCCCGGCCATACACACACCTCTACGCCCGGGACACGTCCCCGCAGGGCACAGCGGTGCCACCGCCATGGGGTCAGCACTTTCCCACCCCGCAGGGAAAGAGCGTCTCTTTCCAAGGGGAGCAGCTTTGGGAGCAGCTTTCTGCTGGTATCCATCCTTCGCACCGCTGGGCTGGGGAACCCTGCTGTTCCCCAGCTCAGAAGGCCACAAAAAAGGGGAAAAAGTCACTGTAGGGCAGCGCCCGGTGACAGCCCTTCCCCTCTGCCCCTTGAGCAGCCATGGAGAGCGTAGCCTGCCGCGTACGGCTGAGTCACTTGACAACTGCCCAGCGATAAATTTACCACTTTGCCTAACAAGAGGGATAAAAATGTCATTGCTTTTTATTTATTTTCTTTCTTTTTTCAGTGCACTGACAGTTGCAAGAGGAAGGAATCCTCAAGCTAGCACAAGGGCGCTGCTCAAGCCAAGAGACTTTGGGGACGTGGCTCTCCCCATTGCACTTCGGGGCACTGGGGCCACGTCCTGCTGCCAGCTCCCTGCATCCTGGCTCCTGGGATCAAGGGAGGAGGAAAAAGGGTTGGGTACCACCAGAAAAACAGGAACGAGGTGCAGGTTGAGGCTAGAAATTCAGAACTGGCCAGCCCTCAGAGCAGCACGCTTTGGGTTCAGCCCTCCATTTGGGGCTGCAAAAACAAACAAAAAAAAAAGCTGACCCTAGGGAGGCTCTGTGGTACGGCGAGGGCATGGACTGCAGGAGGAGACCCAGCGTGCTTTATGTAAGCCCTGCTCTTGATTAACCTGCCCGGTCGGAGAGGGGCTGACCTGCAAACAGCATCTCCCGGGGTGCCGGTGCCTGTGGCTCTGCTGCCAGCCCCTCGTGCCGTGACCCGGCCGGGGAGCACGAGCCCCGGGCTGTGCCGCCTGGACCACGGCACCTCCAGCCCACGTGGAGCACAAGTACGTGCTTATTCACAGCCCCCAGCATTTGCATGGTACAGTCACGAGTCTCGCAACACCTGATCTCCCGGGAGAGCTGCCTCCTGCACTTCGGGAGGCAACGGCCCACATTTGGAAAGTGGGACTCGGTGTCTCACAGCATCCCACATCGCCCAGCTGTCACCTCCCCCCTGCTCCGGGAGGGGACCGGGAGGAGGGAGCCTGCCCCATCCCCACCCGAGGCACGCGGGAGGACGGGAGCCGAAGTGCTGAGCCAGCCCGAAGCATCGCTGCCAGCACAGCGGGGCTGGAGATACTGAAAAGCTCCTCGCTGGAGCTGCCGGAGGACGAGCAGGCAGACGGGCTCGGGGCTGGGGTTAGGCTCGAGAGCTGCTGGCCCCTCTCCTCTCCCGGTGGCTCATCGCCGGCGCGTGACTCCAGCTGGCAAGCAAGGAGGAAGATCCTGCCATGCCTTCCCGGCTGCGCGTCCAAGGCGTGGAGCAATCCACCTGCGGTATTTCAGAAAAGACACGCTAACTTCTGCGGAGAGGGGTCAGCTGAGTCACGTTAACAACTTTTTCCTCCCGTTAGCAGGTCTCCAACGTAGCTGATTACTCATCAGCCCACTAATAGACTCACTCACACGACGCTCCCTGTATCAAGCGGCAGCAATTGCCTGTCTTGTCTTATTAACCTCCGAGAAGGATCTGTCTCCCGGAATGCCATACCCCATCCTTATCTCCTCAAGCACCTCTCCAGCCAAAACACAGCTCTCGGCAGCCCCGGGTGCGAGATGTCCCCACCTTGGGGATGGGCTCAGCACCTGCACCCCAACTTTTTGGGGAGACCCAAAGCCGCCGGGCTCAGCTCCATGGGACCTTGTGCTGGAGCAGAGGCAGCCCAGGCGGGGCAGGAGACCCCCACCCAGCCTGCGGGTCGGGGTTTGCCCCCAGATGGGGCAAACTTTCGCCAGCTTTTGCTGTGCAAAAGCTCCCGCTCCCACTCAGCACCCCGGTGCTGCCGCCCACCCCGTTACTCACTGGGCCTCTTGGCACGGGGAACGCAGCCCCACGCGAGGAGCATGGGCACAGCACGTGCTCCTGGAGGCTGGGGACTTGTCATCGGCGCTGTCATCGCCGTGAGTAACGACACTTTGTCCTGGCTTCCCCTAGAACATCCCCCCAAAAAAGCCAGGAGCGTGCAGCTCTCCTCAGGGGGGAGGGGGGCGCAGCCCCACTGCAGCTGCTGAGCTTCTATGGGGAAACTGAGGCACGGGTGACTCGCCGAAGGTCGGGCGGGCAGGCTGGCTCAGTGCCAAGTCCCGGTGCTCCAACCTCTCGCCCTGGCACCCTCTCCAGCCCCTGCACATGCAGCGTGTCATCAGCAGTGACACACTCTGCTGACGTCCCCTAATCATGTGGCAGCAGCCTCTCCGGTAATTACCGGTGGCAGGAGCGCTCCCCCCGCGCCACTCCTTGCTGCAGGCTGCAGCCGGGCTCCCCAGCCCCCGTGGCCAGGTCCTCTGGATCCCCCCAAAAAAGGGATGGGGACAAGCAGGTGCCATGCTGGCTGCAGTCCCCGCGGCAGGGCTGGCTGGGGAAGCGGGGAGGAGGGAGCTGGGGAAGGGAAGGGGGCTGCAGCAGGCTTGGGGATTGGAAAGGGCTTTTGCTGCCGGAGAGAAGGGCTCTGTTGTAGCGTGCCAAGAGGCAGGGGAGGCTCAGAGCCGCCTTTGTTCGGAGGGGAGCAGGCGGTGGGGGGCTGGAGCCGTGCACATCCCTGCTGCAGTGATGCTGCTGCAAAGAGGAGACTGCAAGTGGCCCTAAGCAGAGGCACCGCGGGGGGCTGAGCGGGGTCTCGGGGCTGTCCCCAGCACCAAATAACCAAACCCCCCCCTCCCCGTCCTGGAGATAGCCTCCTGAAAATGGAACAACCCGGGGGCTGCATGGAGAGCTGAACCTGCAGGAGGGACAAGCCATGTCCCTGCAGCCAGAGCTGTTTCCCCTCTCCCCCGGGCACGGACACGCGGCTCGCTGCCCCTCACTAGGTGGGCAAATTGATGCCTGCTGCAAACGAGCTCCTGCAGAGCAGAACAACCTGGGGTGGGATTACCCAGGGCCACCGTGCTCCCAGCTACCTGCTCCTGCGTGCGCACGTGAGCGGAGGTAGAGGGAAAAGAGGCCACGGCCCCCCAATGGCTGCAGCCCAGACACCACAAGGATGGGCTCACGGAAACCCCACGTGCCCGCTCCCCACGCTGCCCCACAGCACGCAGCCCCAGGACACGTGGCTCAGCCCTGCTCCGAGCTCAGGGCATCGCAGCCACAGCCCGAAACCTTTCCCAAGCCACAAGGGCCCCGGAGGCTGCAGGTGACAGCCGGGTGACACTGCAGTGCAGTGACGGGGAGGAAATCCCCAGCCAGAAATCACGAACGCAGCTCTCGTTACCCACTGCACCGCTTCCCACCTGCCCTTCTCCCTCTGCCTTTGATTTGCCTGGGGGGCAAGAAGCTGGGAGCTTTTCCTTCCTCGCTCTGTGACTCCCAAGACCCGGGATGCTGCAGGACACAGCTCCAGACAGGCACGAACCCGAGGGGCGAGTTCGCCAGTCCTCAGCTCGCCGCTGAACCAGCGCCAGCAGCACACGGCTGCCGGCACCGCTTCCCCGCAGCTGGGCTTGGCCCCGAGTCCGCTCCCCCCACAGCAGGCAGCAATCAGCCCTGCATTCAGAGGGCTGCTGGGGAGGATGATTAGGCAGCGAGTCACACCACTTTGGGACAAATGTGCAATCAGCCTTCGAGCACAGCGCGCCACACAGCCCAGGGGATGTCCCGGCAGCAGCATGGGCAGAGCAGGCTGTGCAGCACCCTGTGCTGCTGCCTGCCCCCAGCCCCAAACCCCCCAAGGATGCTGTGAGGCTCCAGGTTGCCCACCCATCGCTCCATCACCCAAACCCAGAAATGTTTTTTCCCCATTAGGCAGCAGCAGGACAGTTTTGGGGGCCCCAAGAAGCTGGACTGTGGGACAGCTTGCAACCGATGCATGTCCAAACCCTGCTTGGCTGTAGCAGCATCCCCAGTAACCACCCAGCTAGCAGGAGAGCTGTGCTTTGACCCACCAAATTCACCTCCAGGGCCCTCCTGCACAGCTCTTGGAGCAGAATGGATAAGGGCATTTAACAGAAAGTGCTGCTCATCTGTCTCTATTAGCACCTTCATCCTCCCCAGCCTCCTCCTCTCCGCCTCCCCCAGCAGAGGCGGGAGCAGCCTGGTCCCATCCCTGGCTGGTGAGCAGAGGGAAAGTCCCCTTTGTGCCCTTACACCCAAGACCCCATTACCCCAATCCCCATGGATACGATCATCCGGATCGGACCACAGCCACCACACCCTCTCCATCTCGGGCCCTGGTGTGTGTCACTGCCGCTGCACGCTGACATTTTTTCCCCGGATGCCACTTATTTATAGCACGCCTGACCTTTTCCTCAAGTTTACATCCTCCTTTCCCTTCCCTTCCGCCCACCCAGCCCCGAAAGCCGCCCCCGCCTTTCTCCCAGCCCGGCTGCGTGCAGCATCCCCCGGGGCCCGGCCGGGATGCGCGGTGCCAGCATCCCCTAAAAAGCACAGAAGGAGAAATCTGGGGGTGTCCGTCAGGCACGAGCCCCCCTTCCCTTCTGCGTGGAACAGCTCAGAGCTAAACCCCCTGCCCAGACAGGCAGAAATCCTCGCCGGGGGAGCGCAGCGAGGCCATTTCAGCGCAGCCCCAGTGCTGGAAGCAGCAGCCAGGCTCTGTGTGGGTGGGATCTGCCAGCGAGCTGCAAGCTGCGAGGGCAAGGGAGAGCCAGAACAGCTTCTGTGCGAGAGCATCGATTGCATCCCAGCTTCGGGCTGCTTGGCTGCCTTGGGCTGCGGGGAAATTTCACCTATTTCCCCCAAAACAGCAAGATCTGGTCCCCACCGGGAGCCCCGTCACCCACCCCCGGGGTCCTTGGGGTCCCCAGACCCCTCTTTTTGGGCAGGGATGGGGGAAGCCTCCTGCAGCACGCTAAGGAAATGATTTTTCTTTGCCAAGCTTCTGGGAGATTCCCTTAGCCATGGAAATCCCCTTGTTCCCGCCAGCTCGGGGTCTTCAAGGGGTGTCCCAGCTGCTGGGGGTGCAGGAGCCGCCCCCAGGGTGCTGCAGGGACCCCAGGACGTTTCTCCCATCCCCACCAGACCCTGACCTCGCAGCAGCCAGCCCTGTGCCGCCCCTGCTGCTCTAATTACTCCTCTGGCACTCCGCGTGGGGCCCTCCGACCAAATTACAATCGAACCCTCGCTCGAGCCCAGTCGATGCCATTGACTGAGGCATCAGAAAGACAAATCCACGCTCCCACCCTGGGAAGGCAGCGGTGGCCTCGCTGGGGATGCCCCCACACCACGCCCCCGGCACCCCAAACACCGGGGGGCCGGCTTTACACAGTGCTTTCCATCCCTAGCACCGTGCATGGTTTTTATGGTTAGGGCAAAAGCCTTCAAGGACCTGAAAACACCAGCTCGCTGCTCCATACGAGAGACCTGGCAGCAGGGAACGCATCTCCAGGACCACACAACCCTGAGCACCCAGAAAGCCCCAGCATCAAGGGAATTCCCCCCCAAACCTCCCCCTGTGCCCAACTCCAGCTGATTAATTCAATCAGAGCCCAGGCACGCGATCGCTCGCTAACCCTCGGCACGTGTTACGTGGATGGGAAATGGGGGGGCCGCCCCTGCAGCCCCCACCGGCCCCGAGCAGATAACACAGCCGCGCTAGGAAATTACAAGGAATTTGCAGCCATCCCATTTAATCCACAGGGGAGCCGTCTGAATCCTACAAGGAGCATTTGGCCTCTGGGTGCGGAAGAGCTTAGAGGCACGCAGAGACATTAAAAACACACGGGGATTAAGCCAGGAACCGGGAAGGGAGAGCACAGCTGGAGACCACGGGTGGCTGCGGGAGGTGCTTGGGGGCACCCAAGGGTGGTGGCGAGGTGGCCGCGGGCACGCAGGCTTCAGACAAGGTCCAAATGCCACCCCACGGGTCCCCAGTGCCCCTGCAGCCTCGAGCAGAGCCCAGGGTGGTGGGAACCCACAAGGTGCTGCAGGACAGCTGGGATGTGACTGCGGCATGCAACAGAAGCAGGGGGCTGCAGAATTTTGGGCGGCCGGCACCGATGTCCAAGCAGGCACCGAGCACCCACTGCCGCAGCCAGGTGGCAGAGCTGGTACCCAGACCCCAATATCCATGGCCGTGGTGGTGGGGTCTCACAAGGATAAATTTTGGAAGCGCCCCTCATCATTTGGGATTTATTCTGATCATCTCTAATCCTTCGCCTTGATTGCTGAGGCTCCCAATCTCATTAGCTGGGCTACGCCGGGTAGTTATTTATGTTGGGGGGCTCTTTAAAATTGATATTAATCCCATCTCGGTAATCTGACGTTTATTGATTTTTATTTTTAACCTGGCATTTTATTAATGTGAGCCAAGGCAGCTCCCTGCTCACGGGGACAGCCCCAGCCCTGTACCCCCCACCCCGAACAAAGCCTCGGAGATGCAGCGTGCACCATGAAATGTTCCCAAAAAATGGGTTGAGCTCCCAGAAAGTGGGCTGACACCACCTTGGGCCTCTGCAGACTGGGAGCATCACCGGAATGCATGAGCTGCCAACGTGCCCCGGCTCCGAGAGGCTCCAGCCCCTTGGTTGTTCTCCTTTAAGCCCATTATTATCATTTTTGTTAATTATAACAGAACACAGCGGCTTCCGCTCGATGCGTTTGGGGACGTCCGCGCTCACAACTGCCTGATTAAGAAGGAGCCATTAGCACCCCGTCAAAACAGCTTTTCAAAAAGGAGCTTTGACAAAATTGTCACAGTCGATGTATCGGGAGAGAGGGAGCCCGCGCAGCCCGCCAGGCGCGATTTGACATCATTTTGACAGCTCGCTTTAAGGCAACTTCCAGCACCTCTGGGAAATCACCTCGCCGGTGAGCGCGCAGCGAGCGCCGTGCCTGGGGGGCGAGCCCAGCATCCCGTCCCAGCCAGCTCCATGCAGGATTTGGCCCCAAAGCCGGGCAATGGGATGGTCCTTGGGGTACCCTACATCTCCCTGCGGTGCTGGTGGAGCCCCTGCCTCAGTTTCCCAAAGCACAAAGCCCTTTTGGCTCCAAGGGCAAGCCCATCAGCGTCCACCGATGTCAAATCAACCCAGAGGGGTTCCTCCACCTCCAGCCCTGTTCCTTCTGTGATTCATTTTCTCCTTGCCACCTTTCTGCTGCTGCTACGAGTTAATGGCTGTTTACCCGCCTCCTCTCTAGACCCTTGGCAAAAAGCAAAATGCCGACAACTTGGGGAACAGCTCATGTTTAGCTTGGCAGGACGGCTATTGTTCCTATATTGCAAATGCATGTATCATACCGAAATGTTGTGAGCGAAAGCAGACTGTTCCCCTTGGTCCTGCTAAAGCAACGGCAAGCACCACATTACAGCTGGATGCACATCAAGCCGAGCTTTGCACAGCGAAGCTGCTTCCTCCTGCCCGCAAAGGCTTCCCAAAAATGTTTGCATCAGGATCTTCCCCACTGCAGCATCGCTGCTGGGGCCAACCCAGCCCCTCCGTCCCGTCTCAGCTGGGCTCCTCTCAGTGCATTTGAACCCAGCAAGTTTTTGCATTACGCAGGGAGAAAGCTTGAGGGAAATGAACCAGGGAATTGAGATCGCAGCAGCTGAAAACCCTAATGGGGAGCAAACCCTAAACAAGTAGGAGCAGTGTGCCCATTGCAGGGACCATCGGAGCACGGATGGAGACGGACCTGGAGCAATCGGTGCTCTGCCCACAAACACAGCGAGCACCGAGCCAGGGATACGCGGGAGAGGTGTGGGGAAGGGATGGGGAGGGCACTCGGTGGCCTTGCTGTATTTTTAGCTCCTGGGTTTTATTTAAGAGCTGACGGTTTAATAAGGAGGTTGTTTTAATTGGAACTCGAGTCACCAAGGAAAACACAAGCAATGGAAGTAAATATATAAAGATAGTCGTGTTTCTAAAGGTTGTGTGATACCTTCCTAATTAAATGGAGTGTGTTTTAATTACAAATCAAAGTTAGTGCCATTTAAAAAAATAACCCACAGGCATTTTCCTTGATTTGAAGAGCAGCTGACACAGACTTGGGAAAACAGAGTTGCCAAGAAAATGGTGCAGGGGTCAGCTGCAATCAGCTTGTTTGTAACGACACCAAAACAGACCCATGAAGACCCCTGAGATGGGCCACGAGCATGGCAGGACCTGGGAGAGATGGGCAAGGGCCAGCCCAGAGAGGCAAGGAGGAAAAGCAGCTCCATAAAACCAAAGCTGATGGGAAGAAGCGGTGCCAAACTCTGCTTTTAACCTCTTGTAGTGAGGAAACCAGGAGGAGACGGAGCACTTCTAAACCAGACAAAGAACTGATGGCAGTGCCTGGTTAGCCTGGTGGGATGGCTTTCCGTAAACATGTGTTTATTTTTAACAGAGGATCCAAACTGTAAAAGCCCCAACCAGCACCTGTTGAGCTTCTCCTCTGTCTCCTCCAAGAAAAAACACAAAACCAAACCAGCTACATGCAGCCGGACACCATGAGGGGAGGCAAGCCCAGAACCCCTTGGAGATGCCACCTCCCGGAGCCATTCCCCAGCCCCTGCCTCTTGGCCCCTCTCCTTGGGGTGACTTTTAGAGGAGTTGACTCCTCCATCTGAAGACTCGGGGTCCAAGCCTGCCCTCGGCTCCTGGGTGTCCCTTGCACATTGTTCCTTCCTTGCTGGTGACCCGAGCTGTCACCTGGGCATGAAGCAAGCCAGCAGGAGGATGCTATCCCCCAGTCCAGGGAAAAGAGAGGCTGGTGGCACCCACAAAATGCTCCTCAAAGCATGACAATCATAACTCAGGGTCTGGGGGAGAGCTAAGCAGCATCAGTGAAGTATTACAGAACTACAGACAGCAAGACTTCAACCTTCTGGGCACTAGACCTTCATGCTTCTGGGCACACCTGGTGAGCAAACACCCACTTTGGTGCTGCTCCAGCAACCCCAGTTCCCGCAGCTGGGCACCACCTCTCCGAGCACCGGATCCTTTTCCAGGAGAGGGACCCAGGCACTTCCCAGCCTTCTGCTCCCGTACCCAGTGACACCCAGCCATCAGCGGAGGCTGTGACTGACAGCTCCCTGCACAGCGCTCCGAAACATCTCCCCAGCAATTACCTCCACAAAAAGTTATTAAGGAACATCTTTGTCTGGAAGGCACTCATTACAAAAAAAAAAAAGAAAAAAGAAAAAGAAAAAAATTGGCATGAAGAACTATGTATATTGCAAAACAAAATGTGTTGCTTTTTAATATGTTTTTATAACCCAAACAAATTTGTTTCTCACACTCCCAGGCTGGAAAAAGGAGTCGTCCTACAGTTTAGGATTGCAGTTTGCAGTCAGCTCCGCCAGAGAATCTGTTGCAAAGCTGTCGCAGCAAAAAAATGCCGTTCCCCTGCTGTGCTGCGGCTCCACCGGCGCTGGCCACTGCTCTGCGCTCGCACGGCCACCACGTCCCCCAGCACAGTGGGAAAGGGGAGCCCGAGATCTGCTCTGCTGCAAGCACAGGTCCCAGGGAAAGCAGCAGAGCAGCCGCACGCACCTGTGTCACCTCCAGCTGACAAGGACACAGTGGCCTTGCAGGGTTTCCCGCGGGCTGCACATGCTTTGCACAGGCATCGCTGTGCCCCGTGCTGCTGCCTGCTTTTCCTGCGGGTCCTGCATCAGGACCAAGGCAGTGTGACCTCGCCAAAGCAGCCAGGCACTGACCGTGCCATGGTTTGGGGACAGAAACCCTTGGCTGACATCCCCAGTGCTGTGTCCTCCACCTCCAATTGCATTCTGCTCTCCCCACCTGTGCCTGACTCCTCATTAGCAAGAAAAGAGGGGAAAAAAAAAACTGATTTTTATTTCTTCTAATGGCAATAGAATGCAGCCCTGCTCTTTGCAACGCCTGCAGAGATGCAAAAGCATTTGGTGCGCAACCGTCCCCCGGTGAGGACACCAGAGCTGTGGCTCTGCCTCACCAGCGATGCCCAAAGAAATCAGCCCCATAAAGAACCCACCCGCAGCAGGCAGGGCTGTGAGGCAAACCCACGGGGGAGCCGCCGGGAGCTCGTCACGCCGTGTGCTCCGAGAAAGGCTGATTCATGCTTTTCTCCAGGCATCCCTCGCACAGCCTGGGATGAGGACGGAGCTGAGAGCTGAGCGGGTGTCTTCGCTCCATGCTGGGCTTCCCTTCGGGAGGCATGCTGAGACCCAAAACCAGGTGTTTTGGGGAGAAAAAAGCAGAAGAGAAAGCCTTTCAGTTTAATGAAGGAGGACCGGGCAGCCCTGAGATAAATCAGCCCCAGATACCTGTTGCTCTTCCCCAGCTGGAGCTCCGACCCACAGAGGCTGCTTATTTTTAGATGGCACTGATCAGATGCATTTTACTGATATATTTTTGACTCAAAATTAAGTCATTTGGTGACAAAATGCTGGTTCAGGAGTGGGTCAGGCTCAGAAAAAGGAGCTGAAATATCCCAGCTTAAGCCAGGTTAGGTGCTGGGGGCAAGGAAAGTAAAATAAAGGCACCAAAAGAAGTCCTTAAGAGGGGAAAAAAAAAATCAGCAGAGTTTTCAGCACACCTCTGCCTTACAGATTGGGAAAGGATTATGGTCTGGGGGAATTGTGCTCCGTGGTGGGAAAAGGATAGGGGTGGGCAGTGTGCTTCAGTTCCCTGGAGGGATGCTCAGATGGGACAGCCCCATCTAAGCATCCCCAAGGGACCACGACAGCCCAAACCAGGGTGACCAGCACCTCATCCTGCCTCTGACCACTGCAGGGGCTGGGAAACCACCTCCCCATGCTGCTTCTCCTTTGGGACATGCCAGGCACCCCAACACCTCCGCTGTCACGGCCACCCGATGGGAACCCCCCAGGGTCAGCCCCCAGCCCCGTTGGGGGCGCAGCGCTGCCGAGCGCCCTCCTCGCTGCGCTCCTCTCCTCAGATGCCTCCCTTCCCCTGGAAAACAAACACCTTCGGATGCCTCCCACCCCAGCCAACCTGTTTGTCACACCAGCTGCCGTCCGCCCATGTTCATCACTCTCCCTGACAGCCCCTCCTGTGTGCCATCATCCTCGTGCACGGGAGAGCCCAACAGCAGCTCCAGCAGCTCCGTTCCCGGGCTGCCCTCCGCAGCACCCGGACACCTCGGCCGGTTTTATCCTAGAGGGGCAGGGCTGCCCTTGTCAGCTGGTAGCAGCCATCAGCACCGGGCTATATAAGCACATAGGGTGAGGCAGAGAAGTAAGGCAGCCCTGGGGATTGCATACCCCACTAGAGAACCCCTGGGGAAGTCTCCAGGCAAATACCCCATGGAAATACCCTGAGCACACAGAGCAGCCCCCAATCTGCTCCTTGCTCCGCAGCCCCCTGCTCATCTCTCGGCCCCCCAAACATCACCAGGCTCATGCTGAATTTCCAAATGCAGAGTTAAACAATAACATCAATGCCTTATTAATTTGCAAGGATAGAGTCAATTAACAGCCCTCCTTTGCTTCTAAAATCCTAATTGGTTTTCCACCAAATCTCCTACGGACGCAGGTCTCTGCTCGGGCACCTCGTCTCAAGGGCAGCACACGAGGGGATGGGAGCAGCGGGACACGGGGATGCCAGCAGATCCTTAGTACAGCTGCTAGATAAACAGCAAGGTGATGCAGGTGACCCTCAGCCCCCGGCAGCTCTCCAGCACCGCAGCACTGAGAGCATGCTAATGGCTCCGACGGCTCCTGCGATGGATGCTGCAGGGAGCAACAGTCGCTCAGGCAACCATCCGTGGGGTACCCAGCCTCCAGACGGACGGGGGCTTCCCCCAGCCAGGTCTGGTGGGGACAAACGTGCCGAGAGCAGGAAAAGAAGGAGGGAGAAACAGATTTTCTGCAAGCGGAGCAAAGGCAGCAAGTTTCCCAAAGCCGTGGCACTGCCCAAACCCATCGAGCATCCCCTCATCGCGCAGCCCTGCAGTGTCCCCGGTACCTGGCCAGGAGAGCTGGGGGTGGTGGAGGTGGTGCAGAGCAGCCAAGGGGCTGGGAGGGTCCCTGCTCCCCTATTTAAGGGCTCACCACCCGCAGCTGTGACCCCATGGGGTTTGGAGGCTCCAGGTGCTCCTCATCGTGGCCATTCATCACTGCTGCCTCCCAACCCATCCTGGCGGATGTCCCCTAAGCCGTCCCCATTTGTCCCCATCATCCTGCCTCCCCGCACCCCCAAATTAAAGCAGCGATGCTCTCCCCCACGTAAAATCCCCCTCCCAGCTCGAACCCACATTGATGATTGTGATTTTGCTCCGTTAAGAAGTGCACAGCTGCAAATCCGCCGCTGGCTCATCCCTCGCCCGTGACTCAGCTCCGAGTGCCATACTATCAGTGCCTTGATCCATGCGCTGAGGACACACATGGAGCTGTAGGGCCAGCAGGAACTCGTGAAAAGTCCTTTTGGCCAGGAGCAACCCCAGTGGCTCGCTCCCTGCCCTGACCCATCAGGGATTTTGGCAGTTGGGACACCAGCCTCCTCCCCTGTCCCTCCAGAAACCCCCCCAGCATTACGCTGCCACCCCCGTGGCTGAGATTTACCCCATTCCCACACCCACCTTTCCCCCAGTAAGAACCACAGCACCAGTTTGTGCTCGGACCATTGCCCCAGCTGTCCCTGGAGGGGGACAGTGACCCAGGACCGTGTCCCCCGGGCTCAGCATCCCGCAGGCAGGGGGGAAGAGGGGCTGTCACCGCTCGGGGGGATCCATCACCCCCCCGGCACCCTCCTCCTCCTCCTCGCCGCTCCCCCAGGTTGATGGGTGAAGAATAAACCCGTCTGATGGAGGGGCTGAGTAATGTGCTGTGCGCTCCTCCCCGGCAGTGAGTAATAGGGCTTTTGTCTCCCTCCCCAGCACGCCGAGGGCTGTGTTATACGGGGACACGGCGCTGCCGGCCCCGCAACCCGGTGGTGCTCAGCCCCAGCAAGGTGGGACCCAGGGGACACCTCGGGGAGGGGACACGCAGGGGTTTCAAAGCCATGCAGGTGCCACCCCAAATGGATCGCGGTGAGCAGTGCCCAGCCTGCATCTGGGGACGTCTGGGGACATTTGGGTGGCAGCTGTGCCACCGGATGGGCCCCGCGGGCTGTGGGTGTTGGTGGCGGGGTGGGCTCCGGGGCTGCTCTCACTGCTGGACCCCACGAAGCGGCAGGGCCGTGGATAACACCTCCCTGCTGGGTGCCATGGAAACGCGGCTCCTGCGAAAAATCCCCGCTTCCACCTGGATTTCCTCCTCCCCGAGGTACCACCGGAGGTGCGAAGGGTCCGACCCCGGCAGGATGGGTTCCCAGCCCTGGCTACGAGCGGGTACCCAGGGGGATTTTTTTTTTTTTTCCCCCTTTTTGGGTCCCTTCGTTGGGCTGGGGACATTTCTCGGGGTGCGCGGGGCCGAGGAATCCCAGCGCATCCCTCCCGGTGCTGAGTCACTTGGCGCCGGCGGTACCCAGGCAGCGCGGGGCTGGCGTGCGGCTCCTGCTCCGGCACCCACGCGGCAGATGGCAAGCCTCTCGCCTTGTGATAGGGTTTTTTATTGTTGTTGTTGTTTTTGTTTAATTTCTTGGCTGTTATTTCGGTCCGCAGCCCCCCTCTCCCGCCCTTCCCCCTGCCGTGTCCTCTCGCCACCTTCCCCTGGGAGGAGAGGAGCGGGCAGCCGCGGCGAGCACCGAGTTTTTGCAGAGATGAACACCGGCCCCATCGGCACGGCACCGAGCAACACTCTGGAAAGATTTAAAAAAAAAAAAAAAAAAAAAAAGGAAAATTTTGAAAAAAAATAGAGCAAACCCCAGCTGGGCCACCGGCTCGCTGCAGGAGAGGGCTGCAAGCAGCCAGCTCTGCCCAAGCACCATCAGCGGCACGGGTGTGCAGGGCCTCAGCCCCTCCCTGGCCACCCACAAAGGGTGATCAGCGCTAACGAAGAGCACGGTAACGAGGCTCCCAGGAGCTCCTGCAGGGACCTGGTTTCTTCTCCGCGTCCTTTGCAATGGCTGCACGAAGCCGATGGAGAAATATCTCCGCGACGTTACGAGTTCAGCGGCTCAGCTGTGCTGGGGAAAGGAGAAGAAAAAAGCAGCGAGAGCAAGACAGACTATAAATAAAAGCTGGAGAAGTGGGAGGCAGCAGCCACAAGGGCTTTTTGAAGCTGCAAGAAAAGCAGGTGCATTTTGGCTATGGCACTCGGTGCCTTTGTGTTTCCTGAAGAAGCCCGGGTATCCCTAATAGCCGATCTCCGGGTGGAAGTGCTGCGCCGACGGGGCTTCCCTCCCTCGCTGCTGAAAAGTCAAATAAATCTGAAAGGCAAATAGTGCGCAGAGCAGGGGGAGCGCTGCAGCGAACAAAGGGAGAGGAGGAAGAGGGAGAAAGAGAGAGGAAACGGGCTCGGAGGCTGCTGCAGTGCTTCACATGCCCGTCAGGCTGGAGAAAAGAGGAGGAACGGGGAGCCTCCGCGTTCCCCGTGTGCAGCAAGATGAGGACAGAAAACCCAGTGGGAGCAGTTTTGCAGGAGCTGTCTCAGGGCTGCTGCCCTCCTGGGAGCCTCTGAGCGGTGCCGGGAGGGATGGAGTGAGGCCACGGGGGCTTGGGCAGGGACTGCACCAGCAGAAAAGGCTTTGCTGGGTGAAATTTCGGGGGCTGTGGGGATGGAGAGGCTTGGGCTGGGTGAGAAAACTGCATGCTTGAACCGCATCCCGCCTGCAGAGGGATGGGGCTTCTCCAGCCAAAGTGAGCGCAGAGTAAATCATGGATGGGGGGACCACCAGGGCTCAGCACATCTCAGCCTCGGGGGCACATCCAAAGCAGGAGCCCCCCAAAAATGCCACGTGGAGCAGGCAGCCATGGGGGAGCAGGGGAAGGAGGCGAAATGACGGCTGGTCCTGTGGCGCCGGGAGATGCTGGGGATGGGGACCCCGCGCTGCACCGGCATGCGGCGAGACGAGGGAAGAGCGGAAGAGAAGGAGACAGATGGGCAGCGATGGAAACATAAGTTAGCTCGAAGGAAGCGGATAAACAGCAGGCACGGAGCAGATCTGAGCACATATGCTGCTCCGTGCACAGCCAAGCGCAGGGAGGCTCCGGCGGTCCCCATCGCCCCGTCCCCACGGGGGGGGTGCCCAGCTGCGCCGGGAGGGTGGCGGTGGGAGCTCGGGAAAGGTGTTGTGGAAGGAAAACCCAACGCTGGACCAAACGCTGCTCCTGGTGCTGGGGCAGCAGCTGCAGGTGACTGCTGAGGACTGTAGCAGCTGATGGGAGAGGGAAGAAAGTCAATCCAAAGCCGAAGCAGGGAGGCTGAGACCCCCCAGAAGTCCTTGAACCCTGCAGCGCAGTGAGTGTCCTAATAATCAGCACCCACCCCTGTCCCACACCGGTGCTATAGCTCTGGACATGTCCCTGCAGGGGACAGGGACCTTGCCCACCCCATGCTGCCCATGGTCCATGGGGATGCTCCCGCTGCCGCAGCCCCCGACTGGCCCGGAATACCAAGCAGGCAGAGGCACGGAGCCACCCAGAACATCTCCAGCGACGTTCGGTCTGGTGCTAATGAGCCCCGGGCTCTCCAGCCTCGGTGAAAGTCATGACCCGGATTAATTGCTAAAAAAAAAAAAAAAAAAAAAAAAAACACCCCAAGGCTGCTAATAAAAGAAAAGAAAAAAAAAAAAAAAAAAAGAAACAAACAGACAAACAAAAGCACAACAAGCCCCACAGTGCATCCCAGCAGCCCGGAAAGCCCAGCCCGTGGCAGGAATGCGTGCCGGGGCCGCGGGCCAGCGCGGTGCTGGGCGCACACAGCCGCCCTTGTTCCCCGCTCCCCGCGGAGGGTCAGAGCCGCCGGCCGGTCTCGCCGCACAAGGGGCCGCCTGTTCGGAGGCAGCGGCGGGCTGCTAGCGCCTTCCCAGCCCTTGGCAGCACAAGAGCCCTTGCTGCACGGAGCGGGCAGCCCGGTGATGCTGAGGGACCCCCACAGGGCACCCAGCCCATGCCCAGGTTTGCGCCTTTCCCTTTTTGCACAGGGAAACTGAGGCACGGGGAAGCCAAGACCCTGCCTTGGGCTAAGGACAAGGCTTCGGGAGCTGTTGTCGCCCCAAGTGCTGGCTGGAGGCGGGTGCTGCAGGCAGGGTGGGTGCTTTGTGTCCTCACCCGAGCCCCCTCCTGAGAGCAGCCTCTCCCCTCCCCGAGCTGCAGATCCAAGCTCACCCTCGGGCGCTCCCGGAGCTGTCGCTCAGCCGCTCGCTGTCGCCTTCACACAATTCATCCATCGGCCCCCACGCGGCTCCCGGCGCTTTGTTCTCAGCATCCTCCCATTTGCAATATCCCTCGTGGGCCTGGGGCACAGGGTGCTGAGCAGTGCACAGTGTCCAGCCACCCAGGTGATGCTCTGCGGGGCTGCCAGCTTCAGCTTCGTGTCTGACAGCCCCCGGGGGCTGCAAGGACGGCTCCCTGGGGGCAGCAGAGGGGGATGCAGCCAAGGGGAAGCTCACAGGAAGGATTTGGCCCCATTTCTAAGTCCTTCTCTTGCAGCAAAGCCCTGCGGATGGGGGAGATTTGGGGTGATGGGAGCAGGGGGGAATGGGATGGGGCAGGGGCAGGGATGGAGCACCCAAGGGTGGAGCAGAAAGGAGGTCCTGGCCGGCCTTGAGGCCACCAAGGCTCCTTCTCCTCCACAGCCCTGAGGAAGAGGAGGGCCAGGAGGGTCTCCTTGCCCTGCCAGCCAGAGAGGGAGGAGGACGAGGAGAAAGGAGAAAGCAGATGGGAGATGTCCGCCCGCCCGGCTGCGGCTCTCCGGGCCCCGTGACCTAGTTACCAGGCAGGGAGGTGAAGCACAGAGCCGAGCTGGGCAGGTCCAGAGAAGCAGAAATAAAGGGGATACGGACAGCGAGCTCCAGGAAAGCTTGACGGGAGCTTTGCCGTGGGGAGGTGGCATCTGTAGGTCCCCAAAGCAGCCGAGCCCAGCACCTCCAGGGATGCTGAGCAGAGCTGGGGGGCGGCACAAGCAGGGGGGGCTCGGAGCGAGGCTCTCCGTGCGGGGAACTCCTCGCCGCAGGACGCGTGGGCTCAGAAGCTGTCAGACACCGTGGCACATCCCTGACGGTGACACAGAGCCAGCAAAGAGCCCCAGCACAGCTCCAGGAGCCGGCAGAAAGCCCGGGGCTGAGCAGAAACCCCGGCTCGACGAGGGGGCTGAGGTGCCCCCGCTGCTGCCCGCTGCGCCATGGGGAAGGCAGCGCAAGAAGCAATGGCTGCGGGAGAAAGGCAGGCAAGCCCAAATTAGAATTAATAAGGCACAAATTGTCAGCGGCGAAAGGGATTATTGCCGGGAAGAGGCTGCTCAGGGGCACAGGGGAGAGGCAGCCTGGGTTTCTGTGCAGCTCCGAGCAGCCAGAAGGGATCCACAGGATGAAGCCCCACGGCATCCCCGGACACGCAGGGGCACAGCCGGGAGGTGCGGAGGCAGGATTTGCACCAGCCCCGTGTGTTCAGCAATGCCAGCGGCCGGATCCTGACCTGTCAGGGGAGCAGCACATCCGCAGCATTGCTGCAAGGCAGCACCAGCACCCGGGGACCTGTCCCCAGCGGGCAGCGGCAGCCGTGAGCCCCTGCAGCCACCTGGGCACCCGGCAGTGCACGGGGCTCCGGCTCCCTCCTGCCTTGGGGATGCTCTGCAGCGCTGCGCACCTGAGCGGGCACAACCTGAGAGACCCCCACACACACCCTCCCCAAAACCCCGGGGGCTGCTTTGGGGAAGCAGGAGGGGTCCCTGCAGCCGCAGCCTGTCCGGCAGCCCCACGGCCGCCCCGCTCCACTCGGGTGCGTGAGGCTGCGGCGGAGGAGGGAGCGGCGGTGACTCAGGAGATGATGAAGCGGAGCTGAAGGAGGAGAGGAGAGGCGAGGAGCAGGCGTGGTGGGGAGGCAGCTGTGGCCTCCTGGTCCTCACCCACTGCCCCAGCTGCTCTGATTCACCCGGGGGCAAGGCAGCACCGGGGCAGGGGGAGCAGCCCGAGCAGGGAGCATTTAAATCCCCCCGTCCCCGGTGCATCCATCCCTCCTCCTGCCTGGAATGGGGTAGTCAGGACCCCCAGGCAAGGGGGGACATGGGGCTGGCTGCCAATGCTGATTCCCGGTGGCGCCTCTCAGCCCCCCCCAGGCTCCTGCTGCTGCCAGAATTTTGGATGGTGCCCTGGGGGCAGAGCATCCCCTCAAGGAGGGGGCACAGGGCTGCCAGTGACCTGTCCCCTCAGGGGGACCTGTGCTGGGGACCTGGGGGTAGCCTCACATGCTACATGGATGGCATGGAGCGCTGTCATTGCCTCAGTTTCCCCCATGCTGGAATTAAGGCTTGGCCTCACCCCTGGCCATTTTGCCATGGTCAGGGCAGGGGGAGCACCCAGGTGGACCCCCATGGCACGAGAGCTGTGTCCCCTCCGGCTCCCAGGGCGCACCATCTACCCACGCCACCTCCAAACCTTCCCCGGGAGCCAAGCCTTGGCAAGGGGAAGGAGCTGTTTATACCGAACAAATGGAATCAATCAAAACAAAAGGCACCGGGCCTGCTTCTATTTATTACCCATCCGAGGGTTTAAAACGCGTCCCTCTGCGCCCACAGCTCCATGGAGAGGGGAAACCCCGGGGCAGGGAAAGCTGGACACACACTGCAGGTGCCCAAATTGAGCCTGGGTACGATGTCCCAGAGCACGGCGAGCTCTCTCCATGCTGATTCCTTTGCAGCTTCTCATCCCCCTGCATGTCCCTGGTGCCTGCTGGCAGAGCTCAGGCACCGGGTGCCCATGAAGGGCAGCGGCAGCGCTGCCTGCAAGCGGCCGGGCACGTGGAGCGGGGGAGATGCGAGGAGCCGGGTGCCTGCTCGAAACAGCCACCACCTCCACGGCCATCACACTCGCTCAGGATGCAGGGTGGAGGATCCAGCAGCAGGATCCAGCCCACGCTGCCGAGCTAATTGAATCTCTGCCTGCTTTCCCAGGGCTGCTGCTCCTGCTCCAGCAAATTCCCTGCGCTCCAGGGAGCGTCTCCCCTTCTTCCTCGGCCTCTCAGCCCATGGCAGAGGTGATCCCTTCCAGCTGGGGCAGCGCCGTCGCTCTGCCATCGATGCAGAATTTGGCAGCAGTGAGGAAGGCCGGCGAGAGATGGTTTTTTAATGAGCTGATGAGACAGCAGCCAGGCATCAGCGTGCCAAGACGAGCACACTGGACAGACGAGCTGGCTCCCTTCTCCCCAGAGACCTGCATGGGGGAGCCCTGGAGCCCCCCAGACATCGCCCTGCTCACACAGCAAGGGGTGAGGGATGCTCCTGGCCATCCTCTGGGCAAACCACCCCGGTGGCCGGCCCCAGCCCCGCTGCCACGGCCGAGGTCTCCCCCTGGTGGCCCCGGCCACGCGTGGGTGCCACCCGCTGTCCTGCGTGGCCGCCAGGCTGGGCAAGCATGCGGCTGTGCTCCTGCCTTGGCAGATGGGGAAACTGAGGCATGGTGCAGCCCTGCGCAGAGGTCTCCACCTTGCACCCCGCCTGGCACCGCACTGCTCAGGGCTGGGCCCCAAATCTGGCACCATGACCTCGGGAACATCCTCCAGCGGTCCCCAGCATCTCCCCACCACTCTGCCCCACACTGCCAGGCACTCTGGAGCATCCCTGCACTCCCTCCTTCAGCCCCTTCCTCCCGCCCAGCCTCGATCCGCCAGAGACTCCACTTAAATTCATTCAAATTAGCTTTCAAAGAGCTGCTTAATTAAGGCTTTGCACTTCGGAGCTTCCCAGCTTTGAAGGCCACGTCGGCGGGAGGGCGCTTCGCCCCGCCACGGGGACGCCGGAGAGTCTTGCTGTAGGATGCACCCTGAGCCCCCCGAGCAGGCCAGCCCCACCTCGCAGGCTGGAGAAGGGCCTGATCCTGGCTCCCCAAACCACTTGGTGCTGACTTGTGCCAGGCAGACACGCAGGAGGATGCAAAGGAATGCAGCCAGTATCACAATGGGCCAGCTGCAGGTCGCCATCCCTGCAGGCTCAACCAGCGTCGCCTTTCAGATGAAGAGTGGATGAGTCTGCTCGCTCCCTTTTTATTTTTCCCATTTGATCTTATTAAAACATCATTCCAAAAAAAACCCCAGACATCTCATCGCAAGTCCCGTGCTCATTTTGTGGCCCTGCAGATGGCAGAGCTGGAAAACGCCCATCCAAGGGATTTTAACACCAGCACCTGGCTCTTGAGCCGGTCCTCCCTGGGGAGGGCTGCCATGGCTGACAGCGACGCTGCGTGCCCAGCATCCCCACGGCTGAACACTTGAAGGGCTGCCCCTCTCCTCTCCCCCTCCTCTAACCCCTTTGCTGGCATCTCACTCATCCCACGGAAATCTGCAGCACTCCCACATCAACAAATCCCTCCCGATGGGGCAGATGCGGGCTGAAAACGGGCAGAGGTGTTGGCCCCTAGGAGACCAGATGAGCCAGACACTGTCCAGCCATCACCCCCTGCCACGTCCCACCCCCGTGCCTCAGTTTCCCCTCTCCTGAGCGAGAATTGCCCTGCTACTCTGCTGCAGCAGTGGGCAACACAGCAAGTACCCAGCAGGAGCAGCAGCACCCCAGGCAGCATCAGGAATAAAAACCTCTGCAGCCTTCCCGAAACCTCTCACGGGACCTGGCTGTGAGTGTGACAAATGGTGCTGGTGCCCGGGTGCCTCAGGTGTCTCCTGAGGACAGCAGCGCTCCTCCCACCCCGCGGCACGGGGGGAGGCTGCCGCTCGGGCTCCGTGGGTGCGGTGACTAAACAGCACCCCCAGCACCGCCATTAGTAAGCACTGATCCTGCCCGGGTGCTGCTCGCCTCCGCGCCCGGCGAGGTGCTGATTCATCTCGGCTCGCGGGCACCAGCTCCTTCGCCTCCAGCCTCCCTCTGCCAAAAGAGAGAGGCTGGGCCTCGGCGAGGCTGCGGGGCGCTTGGCGGCCTCCGCTCCGTGCCCGGCCGCAGAGCTCAGGGTGCAGCTGCGAAGCTCCTGGGTTTGTTCCTAAATGGGGGGGCCCGATCCATGCCACTGCTCGTCCTCTGCGTGGAGGTGGCCGGGCCTCCGCGGAGCCCTGTGGGGTGCAGCCTCCGCTCGTGGCCGTGGGGATGGGGGCACCCACACCAGCCCGGCTTCCCGGAGCTCCCACGGCCCCCTGGGGACAAGAGGGCACAAAAAAAGGACCCGGGCCGTGGGGAGCATCCGCAGGGACGCCGAGGCTGGCATCCTGCGAGGCGGGAGGCGAGCAGGGGGAGGCAGCGGGCGGAGAGCCGGGCTGGGGAGCGAGGAGCGTCTTGCCACAAGGGGGAACCCCTGGGCTGGAGAAAAGCCGGCCTGGAGCCGCTTCGTGGCTTTGCCCCAGCCCCCGGGGCTTGGCCAGGAGAGGCTGCTGTCCCCACTCTCAGCCCGTGGGGCTCCGGACACGCGTGGGTGCCTCCTGCACCAGCATCGTGCCAAAAATCCACCCGTGGGGACTGGGCAGCAGCAGCGGTGCCGCCCAGCAGCACAACGAGGGGGCTTCTCCTGCCCTACACCCCCTGCAAATGCCTCCATCGCCCCGAAAATCCCCCGGCCCTATTGCACCTGCCCCAGGCCAGGCCTTGAATGACTGGGCTCGCTGCCAGTGACCTGCTGTCACCAGGGGATCAGCCCCAGGGGACGAGGACACGCGAGGCGCGCGGCTGATGCTCAGGAAGCGGTGGCGAGCTTAGCCCAGCACGGCAGGGCGAGCTCCCCCGGGCTGGTGGCACGACGAGAAAAAATCCACATATTCTGGGTGGGTGGATCAGTCAGGCAAACAGGGACAGCTGGGACACTCGTATCATCGCGGGGATGGAAAGCCAAGAGGATTTCCAGGAAAATGTAGCTGGCCTGGCTCCGGTTGCCATCCCACAGCACCCACGCAGATGTACTGGGAACGGGCGCCGTGTCCTGGCACAGGATGGGTGTTCCTGGTCCTTGCAGCACCCAGGAAGGAGCACAGGGGTCTTCGGCAGGACAGAGGAGCTCCCAGAGCTGAGCACCAGCCCCTTGTCCTGCCGGTGCCACGCAGATTTGCAACCTGAGGCTCCTAGAAGCCAGCTGAGGCTTTGTGGCAGGGATGTGCACAGAGGCTGGCACAGCACAAGTCCCACACGGGTGGCTTCCAGGCTCACAACCCCCCCCCCCCCCATCCCCTTTCAAAGCACTGGTGAAGCTCCTGGCAGGCAGCAGCCCCTCAAAAGGTATTTAGCTTGGCTACGTGGCTCTCCAAACAGGGCGGCTCCAGGCTCAGTCTCCCCATGGTGCTATTAGAAAGAAGCCCACAGCAGTGTCTGTTTAGGCAAAGCATTGAATAAACTCCAGGCAGGGCATGCTCCAGTGCTGAGCACAGCTGACCAGAGCCCCGTGGGACTGAACATCTCTGGTACCTCCACTGCGGGATGCTGGCCGAGCTCCCCGGGGCTACCTCCACGGCCCTGGCAGGGTGTCACTGTCACAGTGATGATGTGGTGGCATCTTCATCCTTGGGTGCGTGCAAAACTCTGAGCAGCCTGGCCTAGGCTGCCTCTGCCTTGAGTGGGGTTGGACCAGAGATGTCCCTGCGACCTCAATTCCAACCTGAATTACCCTGTGTCCATCGCTGGAGGCTGAGCAGTGCCAAACCTGGGCCACGGCTCAAGGGAGCCCCGATGTCACACAGCTCAGCGAGGCACAGCCCAGCACTCTCGAGCCAGCTCTCCTGAGCTCATGGGGCACCAGGGCACTGAACACACCTGGACGTGCCCCTGGACCTGCTTCAGCTCCTGGAGGGGCAGCACCAAGGGGCCAGGCAGGCTGACAGGGGCTCTGCTGGTGTTCTGATGAGAGCTGCACTGGGATCAGGAGCGTGTCTCTCCAAAACCGAGGGATGATGAGGTTGCCACATGGCTTTAATGTACAAAAAGATGTTTTCAGGAGAAGGAAAGACATCCCTTGGAAGGCCCAATAACACTAATATATTGGGAGAAGGATGGGGAATTTGTCTGCTCTAAAAGGCCAAAGAGATGCTAGTACCAGGGGAGAAAGGCAAAGCAGAGGAAGAGGAAGAAAGATGCCAGGAGGAGAATGGAAAACCAGAGGCGGGGACCAGCGGGATTAGCAATGAAAAACTTGCAGCTAAACTGGGCTTATGTCAGCATGTATTACCCGCGAGTGGCAGGAATGATGGGCTTGTTCATCTGCCATTTGTAAGTGGCAAATTCCCCCTCCATCCTGTTTGTTATGAATTAACTGGCATATGTCTAATCGCCTTTGCAACTCGACTGGCAGAGATTAGAGCCCTGCTCCTCCGCCGCCCCGGGCTCAGCACTTGGCTGCAAGGCCGGAGGGGAGGCTGCGGGGCTCTGCTCCTGCCTGCCCACGGGCACCAGGGGAGGGAAGGCTGGAGCAGAGCTGCCCTTTCCTTGCAGGCTTCAGGAACCATAACGCCCGAATGCAGCCGGGCCTCGTCCCAAGAAATCCCCACTGCTACCAGTCACCGAGGCAGTCTCGATGCTGACGTAGCTCACACCATGAGACAAGCCTCTGGTTGTGTCACGTCTCGAGGCAGATGTCTGTCACCTGCTGACTTGTCACCTAGCTGGGGACACGGAAACATCGCCAGCAGCTACCTGAGAGATCAAGAAGAACCAAATTCCTGACTCCTTTCAAGCATCCTACCATAGATGAGCACAGCAGCTGAGCCAGAGCCACCAGTCCTCATCGCCAGGGGTTCAGGAGCCATAAAAACCAGCTTCATCCGGGGCACCTGGCACTGCTGCTAGCCAGACACGTGGAGGGGAGCCAGGACGGCGAAACCCAAAGGCACTCATTAAAAATAAAGCAGTGCTATGGGCGTGTGCATGCGTGGGGGGGATTTGCATGGCTAAATGCTTACCCCAGGGTGTGTGTTTTTTGGCGAGCGAGGTGCTGCTTGGGTGGTGGGAGACCCTTGGCTGACATGTCGGCTGCTAGTCACGCATGTCAAAACAATCTCGGGGAGTTTGGAAAGCCCGGCTCGCAGAAAAAGCTGCTCCGCCACATCAGCACGAGCACCAGGAGCCAGAGAAAACAGCGGCTCAGGAAGGGAAGGAGCACAGGTGATTACCAGGGGAGGTTTGCTGGGAGGCAGTGAGAGGTGCTGTAAAAGCAGGCAGTCCTCACCGGTGCGGTACAGTGACAAGGATTTGGGGACCTGAATGTTCTCCTGCCACGATGCTGGGGAATCGGAGCAGCTCCTTCAGCACCAGGACATCAGCAGCAAGACTCTGCGAGCCCCACGCTCTGCAGGACATCCATAAGGAAATGTTTTCCCTCGTTATGCCTTGGCTTTTTTTAAGAACAGAAATAAATTCAAGCCGAGTTATTCAGTGCTGAGATCAGGTGCTGAGATGAAGCAGGGGATTGCTAGATCCTGCATGAGTTGCGGCCCATGAGCTCCGAAGGGAGTTTGCCCAGGAATTGCTCAGGCACCGGGAACCCCTTTAGCTCTATCAGCTATTAGTGTGTTGGAAAACTTCTCCTGGGGCTGGAACAGAGAGGAAGCACCCCCTTCCCTCGGGCACAAAGGCTGCTTTGCTCCCACCCCACGCAGAGAAGCCCCTTGGACCGAAATCCTCTGCCCAGTCCTGAGGGTGATGCTGTGCCACTGCCAGCTTCACTCAGGGTCACATTAAAACCTTCGCTGGGTCACCACCCCGAGCGCTCAACCTGCTGCTCTGTGCTTGTGCCACCTCCCCGGCTCGCCTTGGCAAGGGCCGGGCGCAGTGTAACGTGCTAATGACCAGCTGGCCTCGTAATCCGCAGCTCGGGCGTGCTGGGGGACGGGGAAGGAGAGAGAGGACTTGGCTGCGAACAGGAAAGCCGTGGCACGATGCAGCCAGCCCGAGGGGTGCTCGCTGCCTGATGGCCCAGCCAGATGCTGCTCGTGCATCCAGGAGAGAAAAGGGCCACGCACAGCAAGCACGAGCAACAGCTCCCTCGCCTCGCTGCGCTGTGCCGGGGCTGCGGCTCAGGGGTGATGCTGAGAGCCAGGTGGTTAAAGCATGGTGCTGGGAAGCCAAGGAATGAGGTTCCTACCTGGGAAACCTGATTCAAGGCCGTGCCTGATTAGTATTGCTCTTTTCTCCAAGCCCTGGACCAGCACAGGGTAAGCGAGCTCAACTCAGGGTATCCCAGGGCCACAGGCTCCAAGTGCTCTCCGCACCGCTCGGAGCTCTGAGCAGCAACAGCAAGGGGGCTGCAGGAGCAGGATTCAGCCATGTCCTCCCCTCCAGGGCCTCGCTGACTCCTCGATATAGCTGTTATCCCACCGTGCTGCTGCAGACAGGCCCCGAGGAGCGCAGCCCTTCCCCGTCCTGCCCTCTGTGCGGGCACACCGCTGGGAGGTGAAGGGCAGCGTTTTTATTTAGCAGGAAAGTTTCCATGCAGGGCCAGTCCCCGGTGCTCACCGCCTGCTGACCACAGACGTGAGATCCCTTGTGTGCAAAATACCCGGAGAAAAGTACCTCTAATTAGAGGGTGGAGTTAAAAATATCTGCAGTCCAGAAACAGAGGGAGGCAGACGGGGAAAAGGCGCGTGCCAGTACGACTGACGCCCTGGGAGGAAGACGAGATTAGGAGCGCCTCAGCCTCACACATACGAACGATTCAAAATAGACGAGCATATGCCTGAGAAAGGAACCAGGGAGAAATGGTGGGGCTGGTGTGGGAGTGGGGTCACGGTCCATGGCACTGGGGAATCAACAACTTGTCTAGACTACGGCAGCCAAAAAAAGAGATGCTGTCTTCAACTTGGAGCGCTGCAGCACGAGAGCATCCATCGGGAGCTGTCCTGGTGAGCGAGGCAGCGCAGGGCAAGGAGGGACAGAGGCCCCACACCTGCATTTATTCCCAGAGCTGCTGGGAACGATGTTGGGTAAGTGGCATATCTGCCAAGTGCTTTGAGGGCCTTGAATCAAAAATGATGCACACCAATAAATCAGCATCTTTTTATCCACAGCGCCTAATGTTGCGCTAGAAACTCTCCAGGACTTTGCTTCCAAATGCTGGGGGTGCTGCAAGCAACCATGGGCCCCAAGACCCTCCTGCTGCTTGTAAAGAAATTTTTGTTTGGCAGTGAACCAAGCTCATCTGCAGGTCTGCTGGGGCAGCACAACAAGCTCCCACCTCATGGAGCAGCCCAAAGGGCAGAAGCTCTGGCAGGAACCTAACAGCAGGGAAAGGGGTAGGAGGACAGCCCTGGGGGCTCGGACGGGCACCGGTCACACTTACCCGAGGTGTCACAGCTCCTTGGCAGCCCTCGGTGCCTCTGCCTTCTTCCCAGCAGGGCTTGAACCTCAGTTTGGCCTCCAGACACTACAAGCACGGCAAGGACACCCATTTTCTCCGAGCTGCCTTCAGCCACTTGCAGATCCCAACACTGGGTACAACGTGCCCCCACAACCCTTATAAATCCCGATGGGGTTCCTTTCCCAGTCCAACCCTCAGCCACCTTCTTCCAAACTCCTACAAATGCCCCAGGAACCAGCCCTGCTGCCAAACCCCGCAGCCCTTCGCCACTGCCATGGCTCGCCCTGGAGCCATTGGGTCACGGAGCTCTTTCTCCTCCATCTCTCCTCATCACAAGCCTCTGCTGGAGCTCGGGAGGGCTCCTCGGCAGACACATGCTCCCTCCCTCCCATCCTGCAGATCCCTCTGCTTCTGAGCGGGGATGAGGAGCTCGCCGGGGGATGATGGGATCATAGGAGGCAGGTTTATGCAGCCCCTCGTCACGCCTGACTGCGCCTCAGCCGTACACAGGGCTGCTCTTAGCGCCTATTTTATTGTAGTTCCTTGTTTTGGCATTAAGGAATGGAAGGGGAGCTCCGTCTGTGCGTGAAAATCCATGTTTTACACCGTAGCGCTTTGCCGTCCTGCTCTGACGGGCGCTACGGCTCTTGAACAATATTTATTGTGACTCCTTTTGCTTGCTGGGTTTCACATTTCCGATGGCTCCTCGGTGGTGACGGCAGAGAAAAAGGCAGACCCTTGCTGTGATAAAGCCATCGAGGCAGCACGAAGAGAAGCCCTGGCTCTAATCGTATCTGCCTGAGATGGGCAATTGCCACGCGTATGCCGTGCAAGCACGGAGCTACAAACAAGACGATGCTCCAGGCTTCATGCCCTGATCTTATCCTCTAAGGTCATATCCACGTTGCCAAGTGACTTAAATCAGCCTCTCTGCACCAACACACACAATGCACACCTAGGAGAAGCTCCAGCAGCTTGGTGAGGGATGTGGATGCTCGGAGGAGCTCTGCACACATCCAGCTCTCCTTCCCGGGGCACAGAGGAACTGGAGGAGCCTGCACACCACATCCCTGCCTGGTTCCTCTTCCTTGGCTCTGCTGCTCCCCAAGCAGGCTGCTGCTGGAGGTTAAAGAGGGACCCGACAGCTCGGTGGCACTTTATCACCGATTACAGGCTGTGCCGCCGTATTTCACAGCTCCTGTCATTGCGGTCCGAGTGTCGCGTGTTAAAGTGACTTCTTGCTCCATGGGGACCCAGCCTGAGGATTGGTGGTGTCAGGTTTTCAGTCTTGGTAGGGGATTCCATCCCCTCCATCCCCGGTGAAGTGTCCCAGCTGGCTGTTAGGACTGATGAGCATCTCTCTTAATTTCACCAGGCTGCGATCAGCCCTGTAAGTCTCCTCATTAGTACCTTGAGGCAGATCTACCCCATTATCAAGTTAAATACAATTTTACATCCCTTCATTCCTGCCAGCTCTGCCGGGCCGGTTCGTGGAGCAGGGGAGAGCTGGGCTTTCACTCCAGCTGCTTCTTCACCAGCATCTCGATTACATCCCGTCAGAGCACTGCCGGTTAGCGACACATGAGCCAGCCTCAGCCCAGGCTGACTGCTGAATTCGGGGCCAAGTCCAGCGCTGGTAATTTTCTCCTGTTTGTTAACCAGGGAAGAAGTTTCTGGGATGCCCCTGACCACACGGCAGCTCAGGATGGTCCCAGGGCACAGGTCAGGCCCTTGGCTGGGTCAGAGCACCCTCGGCACAGCCCCAGGAGCAGCACGCCTGCCTGGCTTCTGCAGTCCCAAGCTGTTTGTGCTGCTTGCCTGCTTTAAATGGGCCAAAAATGTCCGGTGCAGCACATTGCCCAACACGAGACAGCATTTTAGGGGAAATTCTCACTCCTTGCACTTCTTAGTGGGGTACTCACTAAGTACAGCAAAACCCCACCGAGAGCAAAACTTGGATACGTCCAAACCCAAAGCTCAAACCCAAACTTGGCCCCCGAGCTCATTTCACAACCCCCCCGCCTTCACGGCTCCTTGCTCAGGGCCAAGTTTCTCCCACAGACCTTCCCCAGGCCGGGGGGCTTCCCCCCCTCAGGGGGCTCCCTCTCCCCCTGGGGGGGCTCCCTCCTCCCTGGGGGTCTCCCTCCCTTCTAGGGGGGACTCTCTCCCCCTTGGGGTTCTCCCTCCCCCTTGGGGGCTCCCTCCGTCCTGGGGGACTCCCTCCTCCCTGGGGGGGCTCCCTGGGGATCTCCCTCTCCCTCCTGGGGGTCTCCCTCCCTCCTGGGGGGGCTTCTTCCTCCCTGGGGGTCTCGCTCCCCCCCCGGGGATCTCCATCCTCCCTTGGGGGGCTCTCTCCTCCCTGGGGATCTCCCTCCCTCCTGGGGGTCTCCCTCCTCCTGGGGGGGGTCTCTCCCCCCCCCGGGGTCTCCCCGTCCCTCCCACCCGCTCCCCGCGGTGCCAGGCTCCGGGCTGGGCTCCCCCCCTCCCGCATCCCCCAGCGGACGGCTCGCGGCCCCGCCGTCCCCATCCCAGTCCCGGGGCCGCCCCCGTTTCCCCCCCCCCGGTTCTCCCCCCCGCCGCCCCCCCCGGGCCGCCCGGGCATTGCGCAGGCTCGGCCGGGCTCCGCACACCCCATCATGGCGCTGCGGCGGCCGGCGCTCGTCCTGCTCCTGCTCCTGCCGCTGCTCGGTGAGTCCCCGGGCACCGCAGCCGGGACCGGGGGTGGGGGGGGAGCTCGCCCCCGTCCCCCCCCCCCCCCCCCCTTCCCGTCCCCCGGCCCGGAGGGCCCCGGCCCCGGCTGCGGAATTGGGGAAGGAGTTGGGGGATCCGGGGTGCGAGGCTCCCGGAGCGATCGCGGAATGGGGAAAGGGGATGCGGTGGTGCCGGGGGGGGGATGGGGGAAAGGGGGAGGTGGTGGCCTCGTCCCTGGGGAAAAAGGGGATGGGGTGTCCTGGTCCCGGGGACAAGGAGGATGTGGTGTCCTGGTCCCAGGGAAAAAGGGGGTTGTGGTGCCCCGGTCGCGATTCTGGGGAAGAGTGGGGGATGCGGTGCCCCGCTCCCTGGGAAAAAGGGGGATGCGGTGTCCTGGTCCTGGGGAGAAGGGGGATGCCGTGCCCCGATCCCGGGGAGGAGGGGGGGATGTGGCACCTGGTCCCTGGGAAAAAGGGGAACGTGGTGCCCTAGTCCCGGGGAGAAGGGGGGATGCAGTGCACCCATCGTGACTCCAGAGAGAAGGGGGGGATGTGGTGCCCATATCCTGGGGAGAAGGGGGGATGCTGTGCCCTGGTCCCTGGGAAAAAGGGGCATGCAGTGTCCCAGTCCCTGGGAGAAGGAGGGAATGTGGTGCCCAATCCCTGGGAAAAAGGGGGAATGCAGTACCCCGATTGCAATCCCAGGGAAAAGGGGCAGGGAGATGCGCTGCCCTGACCCCGTTCCCATTCCTGACCCCAAGAAGCTGCGGTGCTGGAGGCAGCGGGGCCGGGCGAGGGGCAGGAGGCTGCAGGAGCCCAGCTCAGCGAGGAGCGGGTCGAGGGCTGAGGGTGCCAGGAATGTGCAGCCTCGGCAGGCAGGCAGGGCGGACACTGGTCCCTATTCAAGCCCAGGCACAGGCGTCTATTGTTCCGAGGGCCCCGCATGAATGTTTGCAGTTTTAATTGCAAAAACATTTGCTAATTCCGCTCAGGAATGAATTCGGGCTCATTTGTTGTCTGGCTATTAATAGTGGGGGGCTGAGGAGGGGGACAGCAGCCGGTGGGCTCGCGTCGCCCTCCCCCCTTCCAGGCAGACGGCAGAAGGCAAAAAGGGATGGAGCAGGGTTAGGGTGACAATCAGCAACTGATTTGGAAAGTTCCGCTACTGAAATACACCGGGCTGTGCATGGGTGTGCACAGACACACAAATAACTGTGCTGGGTCAGCTCAAGCTTGACGTGTGTTGAAATATGTCAAGCGTCTTATCTAAGGGTAAAACAAAATGATTCTTTAACTCCAAACGATTTGTAGAGCCTTTGGGGCCTTGAATGAAGTGAGATTTGGGCACTATTACCCCAAAAATGAAAGAAGTGACTTAGACACTTGGGTGGAGAACGCCTGGGGGATGAGGAGCTGGTCCTGCTCTGCACTCCAGGGTCTGTTCACTCACTTTGCTGTGCTTTGTAGCTGAGCAGTTTCAGCAGGAGGAATTGTGAGTACCTGATCCTGGAGCATCACACTCTTCCAGGTCCTAACTTTGGATTCAGATGCTCCATTTGAATGCGAAAAATGTCAGACTTCACACTTTTCCTTACGGTTGGGCTGCAAGGTAGAAAGGTACTTCATTTCCTTCCTCCCCTGTGTGAGTAGTGCTGAAGTGTCCTATTGAATCTGGCCTAAATGCAGCGAGACTGGAAATGAACTACAGATAGCTCTGCATTTATTTTGACAGACAAAAGTTGCTAAATACAGCCAAACACCACTAGTTTCAGGCCTCTGCCTGAGAGCATCTCTCAGTGGAGTAGCAGGCTTGCTCCCAGTTTTAACACAGTGGGTTCTGGCTGCATTGGCGTGCCTCCCCCTGCGATGGTTTCCATCTGTTTTCAAATCTGGGGTCATAAGCCCCGAGGAGCAGAAAGAACCAAAGCTGAGAATAAAAATGCTTGTCCCACTACACTTGAGTTTACATAGTGGGGGCATCCCACTATGTTAAGGTGAGGCTGTCAGCTGTGTGTAAGATTAAACCCGTACTGAAGCTGGTGCTGGATAGTCCCAGAGGACTGAGACTGTAAGGATGCATTTGATGCCAACTGAGTAGTTAAAAAAAAAAAAAAAAAGCAGAAAAGGAAGCTGACAAGGCTAACAAGATGCTGTGATCCCAAACAGCAAAACTGCTTTAGAAATTTAAGGTGTTTCTTAGACTGCAAGCAGTGCAGAGCAGGGATCGCCTTCTCTTGATCATGGCCTTAAAACTTTGCCATGAAACTGAAGCCAGTGAAGCATGGAGCAGTCAGTGCGTACCCTGCTTTAGGCACTAAAAGCATCTAAAGATTCTGCACATCAGGGAAATGCCATGGTCATAATTATACCAGCGGAAGTTATTGGTGTCAGTGATGGAAAGCAGGGCTTAGAACTGACATCAGTGTTAAGTCCTACCTCGATGGCTCTGGTGCAAGCTTTCCCCTGGAAATCAACATGTGGAGTTTGAGGGTTTCATGTGTTGGACTGAGGGCAGAACCATGGAGCCCTTCCCAAAATTCTCAAGTATTTCCTGATAAAAATAAAACATGTTGATTATTTATAGCACATTTCACTTTTGAAGTTCAGTGTATTCAAATCTTACTTTGATTTAATTCTGATTTTTGCAAGAGACTTTTCCAAACCTACAAAGTAGAAGTACTTTTTCTTTTTTTTTTTTTTTAATATATATGAAGTCCATCTGTCCCAGCCACCAACAACTGTTCTGAGTCAGCTGTCAGTGCCAAAAATCACTTGGTGGAAATGTTGTTAGCTTTCTTGCAGTTATGATAAGTTGCTTGTTGTCGTTTTCTGATGGGAAGTATTTGCAGTATTGCTTTCTTTTCAACAGGCAGTAAAAAAAAAAAAAAAATCAGGACAAACAGCTCTGAGAGCCATGCCAAAACGAGATGCTTAATAACCTCTTCAAAAAAATTCTTAGGAAGGGCTTGGTGTTCCTATTCAGGCAAGCAATATCTGGCATTACCACCAAAGAGTACTTGGATCGCATCAACTTTACAGCTGTTGACAAAGAACGTGACACCAGCACATTCCCTCTTGCTCTGAATATTTCAGAGAATTACTTGGTTACTGAAGCAGAAGCAGATTCAGAGAATAAAATGTGGGATTTTTGTGAGGAGAAAGAGCTGCGGACAGAGATGTTGCCCCAGTCATGAACTTCAGTTCTTTTACTGGCCTGTTTATTTTCCTTGTGAGAGTTGTATCCTGGGTCTCTTGGCGTGCATGCTGGGGCTGATTTTCAGTTATCTGTCCACACACTAAGGATTTGCACCAGGAACACAAGTTGAATTGCCAAAACTCACCTAAACAAATAAATAAAGCGGAATGAGCTGCATTCAACTCCACAAACAAGGACAAAAGCTGCTCTGCATAATGGCTGTGGGTGGGCCTGCTTCTGGGTCTCCTGCCAGTTTGCCCCAATCTTTTGCCAGCTCCAAAGGGTTACCCCCCACTTGCTCACGCTTTCCCTGAAGCTCACTTGGATTATTATTTAAGTTTCGCTTGCAGATTGCGCTCGCTGCTTTATCGCTCTTTGCGATGAGTGGCTGGGTGTTGAAGCAGAACTGGCCTCCCAGTTGTATATTTAGAGCTAATGCTTCACAGTTGATTGCATCAAGCCCTGATGATCCGGAGAAGGTTCGTGAACTCCTGAAAGTGGTGGGAGGGAGTTAGCAAGGGGGAAATTTCCACAGCAACAACAAGTATTTTTCAGGATCCTAAGTCCTCAGCAGTTCTTTTCGGCAAAAACAAGAGCATGCGTTGCAAATGTGTCCCTCAACAGGAAGAAACAACTACTGTGTGCATAAAAGCTGGTGGCCTGCTTTGAAACTGATGTTTATATATTAAAAAAAGATGAATTCACGATATGAAATTAATTACGATAATTACATTCTCAATCTGGCTTCTCCATCAACTGGAATATGAACTGCAGTATCTTTTTCCAATTGATAAGGGATGTTTGCCCTCTGTCTGAACCCCCAGGGAGTATCACATTTTAATAAACACAGGACCAAAACCAAAATTCAACCACTAAGTGTCAGTTCCATGTAGTGGAGGGTGTGTACCGTGCAACAAAACCCATTCCTTTGCTGAGTCAGCACATGACCTAAGAACCATTTAATGTCTTTAATTGCACTAATGAATGTTCTGGACTTAGTCTTAATTTTCCACCCAAAGGGGTTGGATTACTGTGTGGGTATGGTTTAGTCAATAGCTGGGCTTGGGGCAGAGGAAATACCTGCTGGGTTTCAGTTCTTATACTGCAAATGAGAGTTTTCAGTAGTTAGAAGCAGAAGAAAAATTAAAAAAATAAGAAAAACCTTGACTTCTTTTTGGATGGAAAGCTCAGGCCTGTGTTTTCTTACTCCCCTTCAGAGTGCTAATTCCCTCGGTATTAATTTGAGATTAGAGGCATTGTCTGGAGAGGCTAAATCTTGCTAGAGACTTACCAGCAAACGGGTCTGTCCGTGGGGAGCAGGACAGCAGCACTCCGAGGACTTTGAATATTGGCCTCGAGGATAATCAGCTCCTCACAAACTTCTGCTTCTCATTTCAGATAAGTGGAGGTCAAGCAGGATTTCCCTGGGGATAAACGTGGAGGGAGGTGTATATTAAAGATGTCTCCTGCACAAGACTGGCCAGCTGAGGTTGTGTTGTCACTTCTAACTCAGCAGTAGCTACCTTTGATTGCCTCGCTGCGTTTCATGCTGTAAGAACCCTTTGTGTGACTCCCCTGATGAAGTTCAGCTGTCTAAAGCACAGCTTGGAAGTGCAAAGCCAGTAAGACAGCTGCATAATTGAGCTGGTGCCCAGTCCTTATTAGAGCAGCATCCTAAGCTAGGCCTTCAAAATGCTTAGAGAAAAATATTGATACGGAGAGAAGGAGGTCTAGAGAGGGTGTTCCTCTGCAGTGCTAACGAGTCTTGTGAAAGCTGCAATGGGTACTGAAAGAAATGGTGTTAGGTGTTGAGAAGCAGGTGGGCATATTCCAAACTGTTGGTGGGGAAAATGCAGCAGATGCAGGAGATTTTTTTTATTTTTTTTTTTTAATAAATGGAACTTGCAAAAATAAATAGATTTTAAAAATCACCTCTGCAATTTCCCCTGCCCCTGAGAGCCCAGTCGAGGTAGGATCCCCATGAACCGACCTGCAAACTGGTGACAGCCATCAAATGGGAGTCCAGCCAACACGGGGTTGACATTAACTAATTAAAAGCAGCTATGTACATGCTGTAACTTGACAGCCCACAGGTACTTGAGATAAGCTCGAAATATTAATGGGAATTGTTCTGCTGTGCAAGAATCACTTGTCAGTAAAAATAATATAAGGTATTGGGTTGTGTCGTGCCCCGCATGTGGGATGGAGCACAGGGCTTAACAGAGTCCGTTACAAGGGGAAATGAAGGTTTCAGTGCAGTAATAGATGAAGTAGATGAAATTAAATTCTGTTCAGATAATGCTTTAGGTTTTGTGTTGTTTTTTTTAAAGTCATAAATCCCAGGGATTTCAGAGTTAAAGCCAGAATACATCCTAACCTTCCCCCATCAGTGTACCTGATTTGTACACCACAAATGTAAGATCAGCAGGTTTCTAGAGTCCTCTTAATTCATTTGGAAACAGCTGCCTCATTTGAAGACAGTAAAACTTTAAAACTGTGCCAGAGACTTGCCATATCTTTGGCATCTAGCTAAAAGGTACCAGCTGACAACATTCAGCAGGATTTCAAGATTTTTGAGCACACTATTAAAAATATATTTGGGTGGCCTAGGTAAGATTTTCTGCTGAGCTGCAGAAATCCGCTGAAATCTAAGGGGATTTGTTCCCATTACTTGGCTGTGCTTTTAACACCCTTGGCCGAAAATCCCCACATTAATAACCTTTGGGGCAATTCTTTGTGTAGTGGCCAGCATTTTACAGGTGGGAAGTAACCTGGGGCACTCTGTTATAGAATCTGTTTTGGAGGGAGGGAGGGAGTACAACATTTCTAAAAATTCAGGTCCATTGAAAGCACCTGAATTTTCTGCTCACTCTACCTGAGACACCCAATCCACTTACCATTTTTGACAGTCTTACCCAGTATGTCTCAAGATGTGTAACTGTTATAAGGCTTTATCCTGAAGTCCTTCAGTGGTTGCTGAAGTAGCCCATAGTATTATTCTACGTAACTAAAGAAAGTCAGAATTTTTGTTTCGTTAGCAATAACAAATACGACTGGCAAACGATGCCATAGAAGGGAGCTGTTTGGTGAAATGAGGCTTACCTGTTACTACAGCCAGTAGTGCCCTGCATGGCAATCCTGCTTTTTGCTCCCAGCAGAAAGGTTCCTGGCACGTTACATCTCTCCTGATGGCTCTATGCTGGCTGGCTCAGGGCTGCTCAAGTGGAGGTGGTTGCACAGCTGAGAACTTAATGGTTTTGTCTGGACATAGATGTACAAGGCTCTGCTAGATGTACAGGTGTACATGGATGTGCAAGGTGTAGTACATGGATGTACAAGGCTCTGGCTCTTTGGGCCAAGATCAGACTTGGAGACAATGTTTTTGTTTTGCTATGACACTATCCTTGGACAACAAAAGCCTTAATAATATGCTATGGCTTTTACCTGCATTTCAGTAGCACGTATGGCTTCTGTTCATGTATCAGTGTGTCTTTGCATTGTGCTGTACAAAAAAACCTCACTGTACCAATTGGTGTCCTCATTCAGTGAAAGCTACCAAAGGATGAATTCATTGTGCTATTGGGCTGCCATAAAGCTTAAGAGAATTCCTCAGAGTATTGCATGAGAACGGCTGCACGAACAGCTCTTGAATCACGGCAGTGGACAGCACTGAGTGTCCACGGGGAAGGCAACTCTGCCATGTACCCGGAGGATCCATTAAGGAGGCTGCTGCCTGCTAATGGACTTCCTCCTGGGGCGCTTTGGCTGCTAACACTCTTGAATGATTTCCGGGAGCTTACACAGTTAACGGCAGGGAAGGTGTTGCAAAGCCCTGCAGTTCTTGCTGCTTCTGCAAAACAGCTTTTATCCTGAAAAGAATCTTATCAACAGCTATTTTTAATGCACGCTTAAACCTTCGCTTTAATCTTTTTCTTCTGCATTGATCTCTGCAAAAGCTTGAAGATAAACATTTCTTCATACCCACCATGGTGTTTGGAGCGAGGTATTTTTAGAGCCTGGAAAACATCCGTCCCGTCGGGGCGAGGTTGTCTGCATCAGTAACATACCTTAGGAGAGGAAGTCCCAGCTCCGTGCACAACAATGCCTCGTACCTCTGCGGCAGCCCTGCTCCGTGGGAGTCACCCATGCTCGGAGGAGTGGGTTGGTTCTGTCAAGGTGTTTAGAGACCAACAACCAAGGTAAAAGGAAAAAATACAGCCCCTTATCAGCATGACTGATCTGTGTTGTGCTGAGAGGAATGGACACACATGCCATGAAGGCTCCGTGTTGATCTAGGAGCTCCCACAACAGACGAGGTGCTGCTCTGTATCCTTCTTTGCTCTTAGCTACTCTGCTGAGATTGCAGGTAATGCAGTGGTGGGGTTGGTCTGGTCTCTCAGGGAGCGAGGAGGCAATGGCATATCTCCATTCCTGTGCACCAGCAAACAGCTATTAGTTGGCTACAATTTGGTCAGCGCTGATGGAGTTGCCTTTGAACTGAAGATGAAAGCCAGGGTGCCTTGTAATCGCCTCCTGCATCTCCTGGGTCCTCCCTCAAGCAGCCCTGGCTATCGAGCTGGTGAGCGTCCTTACGTACCTGCCGTTTTCCCTTTGCTTTGGCCAGTTCTCAGCATCCCATAAATAACAGGGCAGTGCGGAGCTCTGCCTGCCAAATCTGCCTTGTGCGTGCTGGAGGGGAGGTTAACCCAGGTACGAACTTCTCTCTTCTTCCCTCAGAAATTCTCTGCTGGGCCTGGCCAAACAGCTGTCCTTGCCCACAGGCGCTGCACGATCTCCCACGCAGGGCAAGATAAGCCCTTTGAAGTCAGCATTTTGGCTGGCAACAGCTTCTGAGGCGCTCCAGTGCCCCCCTCTCCCCGCTACCAACTGCATCTTGGGTTCTCCATCCCAACAGCTGAGCTGCGATCAGGGCTGGTGAGTGCAGGGCCGGATTGCTGGGGCATTGCCAGGGGCCAGAGGGAATTCGAGATCCCAGTTCGTTTGTGGTGGTCCGTGAGCACGGCAGGAATTGGGAGCTCCTTCCCGAGGCTGCTGCAAGGCGTGCTTGTCACCCACCAGCAGCCCGCAGCCGGTCCACAAGAGCGATTGTTCTGCTCGCCAGGAGGATCGTGGCGTTCTGCTGCAGGCTCCCTGAGCCTCCTCTTTTCGCAAATATTTGGAACAGACTCTCTTTGGCAGCTCTGACAGTTTGACTCAGCTGCTAAGCATAGACAAAGGCACGGACCCAGCTTCAGCGTGATAACGAGTAGCTCTGGGAAGAGAGGAGATGAGGGTCAGGTCCGGAGGTGAGGCAGCAGATTTACCCCTTACCTGTCGTTAAGGGAGAGGCTCAGAGGACTTGTTGGAGCTGGAGCTGGTTGTGTGCACAAGTTCTGCCCGCAGCATGTAAGGGGATCCCTAACGTTCTTGGCTGTAGCACTGCACAGTCTTGAAGAGTGTGTTTTTGGAGCTTCTTGTGGTCTAGTGACAAACATGACAAGTCTGGCTGCCTAAATACTTCCCAAGAGCCTTTCAGTTCCTGGCTCATGCTCGGTCACTTCTGAGACACACATGCCTTAAGTCTCACATCTGTCACTCAGCTTCACGTTCTTGACATGAGGCAAAGTTTTCTTTGCTACAAAGACTTCCCTCTTCTCCTCCCTCCCTGGTTTCCTTTCTGTATCCCTCATTGAGAAGCAATATCTCCTTCAAAGAAATGCCAGGGAACCCATTTGCAGAATTTACAGCTGCTTCCCAAGGCTTGAGTATCCTCCTCTTTAGCAGCAAGCTGCTAAGCATGTTCTTAAGTGGGAAGATAAGTGGTGTTATGATCCTTTCATCTTCTAGCTCAGAGCAGGCTGGAGATAACTGATAAAGGGATGACAGCGAGGAAGATGCATAGGCACCTTTGGATTTAATTCCTACTTTGCAAGGCAGTCTTTAAAGCACACTTCTGGTGCGAACACAGGCTGGTAAAATAAAGCTGGTCCTTCCTTTCGCAGCATATGTCTTTTCCTCATGGCTCTGAGCAGATCCCCTGTCTGTGCCAGCAGAGCCCAAGCAGATAAAGTGCAGAGGCAGCTAGGTCTCTTCAGCGTCCTGCTTCTGGTGGGCTCAATTTGAGGCATCAGGCTGGGCTCTGGCACCGGCAGCTGGAAAACAGCGATAAAAAACAACATGACCTGGGATCTGCTAAGGGAAACTAGGGCCTAGATAGTCCAAAGCGACTGGTGATCTCCGAGGCACTGCCTGACATGTTTTGAAAGGGAGCTGACCCACAGGGCAGCCCTTTGACGTCTTTTGAAATCACACTACTCGAGGCATCTCAGAAACAGAGGCTCCCCAGCTCATTACTTACTTTAAGACTGTCTCTAGATGTTATTTCGGCTGGCGATTTTATTTCCACTTCTTTTCTTTCCCCACAGCCGTCCTTTGTGGATTTGAGCTGTACTTTAAACAGGGATGCATCTGCAGTAAGGGAGTAGCAGTCTTGCACGTGATGGGCAAAGATGCATTCCTGTGCTCTGAGTCTGCACGGGAGCATACATCAGCGACAGCTTCACGGTGGGTGGGAGTCTTCAGACCCCTCTTTAACAGACTGTGCATTCAGTTCCAGAATTCCTGGTTGAGTCCCTCGTCTGCTGGCTGAAACAGGTGGCTAGCACATGCCTGCAAGGGTCTTTACTGGGGATGGTCTTCGAGGTCAGCTGCATCCAGCCCACATTCCAGCTGAGTCCCTGTACCTCAGCTTCTGGCCTGGCTGGCTCCGGGCCACCCAGTCCAGAGGATGCTAATCACGGCACGCACACTGCTTGTCGAAAGCAAACCACTTGAAAGCAGCATGTCTGTGGTCCTGGCTTGTGCCAGCCTGCTGCATTTTCCTCTAAGGAAATAAGGAAAAGTGGTTGGGGCAGAATGTGTCAAAAGCTTAACACCACCTTCGGGGCACATGCACAGCCTGCTGGAGCAGCCGCTGCTCATCCCACATCCAAGCCAGAGGAGACCAGCAAGCGGCAGGAGATGCTGTTCCCCAGGTAGCACATACCACGGTCTCTACTGGTAGCACTGCAGGTGAAGTTTGTGAGCTGCTGGGCACGTAGGTAAAATTGAGTTAATTGAGTCAGGGTCTTGGCAGGGGTTTTGGCACAGTTTGTAAGCAAGCGTGATCCAGAGGAGACGAGCACTGAGAAGACCACATCCAGGTGCTGCCACTGAGGGCCTCCAGAGGTGCCCTAGCTACCCTAGCTAGAGCCTTGCTCTTTCTAAGCACCTAATCCTGTCTCCTCTATTGTGTTAAGCAGAGACATCCACTCCCAACACTGCATGCTCTGCATGGTGGCAAGTCTTCTACAGACCAGGCTAGAAACCTTCCCACAGCAAGTCCCTGCTTATCTGCACGCCGAGCCAAGCCTCTGCTTCGTCTGGGGAGCTGCTGCGTAGCTGAGCAGTGCTGACTTTTCTGCCCTAGAGCTCTTGCGTCACAGCCCAAAGTGTGAACAGAGGCCACAGCCTCCCTCCCAAATCAGCCCCCAGCGCCTCTGCACCTCAGTGTTACTCAGCACTTTTTCACTGACAGGGAATTAAGTAGGATTTCTAGGTCATTGTGGGCCTGTCAGGAGGAATCGTCTCCTTTAGACCTCATTAGCAAGGCTTTCTGCAACACCAGGCTTCAGAACAATTGCAGCCTGGTTCCCTAAACACTGCCTAATGAGACAGAGCTGTTAGCAACAGTTTGCTAAATAAAGGCTGTTTCTGCCTGAGACAGAATAAAGCCAGACTGGATTTTCTTAGCTGTCTCTCACACAGAAGGTATTTCAAAAGACCCTTATTATAATAATGAGCTAGATGTTGCTGTTGTGGATGCTGCACAGGGCCAGGGCTTGATGCTAGTGCCAGGTGCTTCCCCAAACGTGCCTTCAAGTAATTTGTGCTCAAGTGACCTAAAAGCCTCTCCACCTCCTTTAATGCTGTTGTTGCCCCTTTGGGTTCGAGGTATCTTGAGCATTTACCTGAGCTCGTGTGACTTCATCCCACTCAGTGACTTGCTGCCTCGTGGTGGACAAGCTGCTTGTAGCTCTTGGTGACTTCAGTTTCCCTGGGTAGCATAGGATCTTTGATCTCTGGTTAGTGGCACAGTTTGCTCAGCATTCATACAGACGGCTTTGGGGAGGTAAGGGGTCCGTGGAACCAGGCTTCAGGTCCGTTCAGAACGTGTCTGTGCAGCACCTGATGCGCTGCAGACCTCAGACCTGCCTGGCTCTTAAAACTGCTGCAAAGCTGCTTGCTCGGGATGATAAGCAGCCCTCACGTTGCAATCCCTTTTCAAGCAGAGAACTGCGTCTGAAACAATTGATGGCAGCACAGCCACCGGCTTGCCCTTTAGTGGATTTTTGCAGCGCAGCACTCTGTCTCGTCCAATTTCAGACGAATGCAGCGTGCTGGCAAGCTGTACGCCACGTGCTGCACAGCAGTGGGAGAGCCCCTGTGCATCACTGCCTGCTCCAGCCCCAGCAAAGGTCTGCTGAGAAGCTTGCTTTCCTTTACATGGTTGCTTTTCAAAGGATGTTTGCAGATTGCTGATAGGAGGCAGGTGAGATTTCTGCTTGTACCTGGATGCTGAGCAGAAAGAACGTGGGTCCTCCTTGAGTAGCATGAGGCCAGGTGACTTCTGATGATGGTCCTGTAATGAGATTTTTCATCCTCTCTCTCTTCCTGTTCTCAGAAGAGCTCGGATTAAAGATGAACTCTGAAGCACGATGGGACGGATCTGCCTGCCTCTGGCTGGAGCAGACACAGGAGAGCCGGGGATTATTACTTGGCCAGTTTGTAGGTTTGTTTGAAGTGGTGCTTTGATGTGGCAATGGGAGTTGATGGAAGGTAAACGGTGTCTAGACAGGTTTTTCCTCGCTCTGTTGTTGTTTCTGAAGCAGCAGCAGTGCCAAACAGGCTGAACAGCTCCGGGATGCAAGAAGCAGGGCTATTTCTAGAAAGAGAGAACAATGGCTCTTTAGGAAGATCCAAACCAGTTCTCACCGAACCCCTGTCAAACCCGCTGCTCTTCCATGCCCTGCACACTGCCTGGGTCAGTTAATTGCAGCAAGATGCTGGTGAGAGCGAGCGAGGGGAAGCCCAAGAGGTAGCCAGCACATCTCCGGGTGAGCCGGCGTGGTGGAGAGGTACAGGAGAGGTCAATTAACCAGTGCCCTGGCCAGCACGGTTGGGAACTCAGGAGGTGAGCTGGTTTTGGCAGCATTTGGAGAGGGACCAGGCTGACTGTAGTAGCAGTGTGCTAGGACTCCCTCAGTGTGCTTGGTGGGATGCTGCCAGGATTTAGTGCCCCGCAGAGCTGGCCTGGCTGCCCAGTAACAACTGCAGCCAGTGGTTCAGCTACACTGGGAGGGGAAGAAGAGGCAGGCCATGATCTAGAGAGACTTGTCGCTGGCTGGCAAGCTGTGCTTTCAGTGCTGTCTTGACTCCAATGTGCCATCTCCCCCAGGCTGTTAGGGAGGGGAAGTGGAGACTGCATTCAAATGCCTATTGTCTGTCCTTCAGCTGGGAGCAGAGCCAGAAGAGAGAGAGGCTCTGGCAGCATCTGATACAGGGGGCAGATGTTAGGGGAAACATACTCATCCATAAAACGCTGTCGCTGGGATTTTCAAGGGAGCCACAAAGGTTAAGTGCCCGTGTTTTGGAACGTGTACATGAAGGTCGCAGAGAAATCCTGGGCTCCTGGGATCCTTGCTAGGCTTGGAGAAGCTTTTTGAAGGGTTTTTTTGAAGGGATGAGCCCTCATGCAGCATCTGTGGGCTGTCCCAGGTGAATGCTATTCTCAGGCCCATTTGTTTAAGCATAGCCAGGGAGAAGGGCAAAGGTGCACAGAGCCAGATTTGATCTCCTGTGGGGGCCTTCAGAGGTGTGTAGCTCTTTGAGTTCAGCGTGGCTCCCTTCTCTTGTAGCCAGCTGCCAACTTCTGCAAGCACGAGCTGAAAGTAGAGTATTTCCTGACCCTGCCTGTCCTCTCCCTTCACCCCTGCCAAAGCAGGGCTCGGCCACAGGTTTCAAGCAGAGCTGGAAACTTGGCGCCGAGGCAAGGAGCAGAAAAGAGCCCAGCTTGCTCTCCTCTGTCTGGGTTGGCTTCTGTACTGCTGCGGGGAGTACAAATATGTTCGCAATCTGTTTGCTTCACTGACATGACTCCAAGACACACAGGCAACAGATACACTGACCAAGAAGGGGCCATTGTTAGAGGGACCTCCTTGACTGTGGCTCTGCTGTAAGCAACTGACCGCTGCAGCTCCGCAGCGCTGGAACGCAGCCTCCCCGTGTCTCATCCGCACCACTGAGAGCGCCCAGTCCCCCAGGGACCCCCTGCACATTAGCAGGGGTTCAGTCCTGCTTTACTCGATTTGCCCACCTACGTGCCCCGATCTGGCTTTTTGATTTAAATGCCCGTCTCTGGCAGGCTGGTATTAAATCAAGCCGCAGATTAAAGAAGTTGCAGTCGTTGCTTCCCTGTGAACCGTCCCTTTATGTTAACTGCTGCTTTGCTAATTGCACACAGGCAGACATCCAGAGCAGGCAGAGAGCTTGCTCTGCACTGGAAGCTGGGGAGCCAAGGAACTGATGGACAGGTTAGCGTTTTGGCTAAGGAGGAATAAGGGCTCCAAGAGAACCAGAGAAGAGGAAGAGAGTTACCTCATCGGCTTCCAGCAGCCGAGGCAGGGTTGTCCTCCAAGAGGTATTTCCTTAAGCTTTATCCAGTCCGAATTTAGTTGCAACTTTTATGAACAATAAAGGCTTCCACTGTTTCCCTTGGAGGACCTGGAAGGAATCCAAATAGATTTTAGTGCTGCAAAGCAGATCCTGTTATTAATGTCAGCCTAATAATTTCTTTCCATCTCCTTCCCACCTTTCTTGCCATTCATACTCTTAAAAAGCCTACAGACAGTTATCAAGTCCAGTCCACCCTCTACTTTAGCTCCTTCTTAAATTACAGACAGAATTGTAACCCTGCATATGGCTTTTGGGTCTGTGAGAGCATTTAGTGTCCCTGTACCAGACTAGTGTGCCTCAGGAGAGGCCTGGCAGCTCCACATGTAAACCCCAAAACCAGCAGAACAGTGAAATGGAGCTAAGCTGACCTGGGGAACAGCACGTGGCCAGGAACGCGCTTCCCTGCAGAGCAGCAACCCTTCCGCTGCTGGGCCTGTGGCTCTGGGAAAAGGGCTGTGACCAGGGCTCAACTGGGAGCAGTCGGCTGAGAAAATTCTCTGCTAAAAATAGCTGCAAGATATGTTTAAGGAGAAAAACAAGTCAGGGTCTGGGAGAAGTTCTCGGATATGTGGCTCACTCAACTCCCCCAGGACAAGGAATCTTTGAACCTCTCTGGCCGAAGCTCATTTCTGCTCTGTTAAACAAGCTTGCTCTGGTCAGGAATCCAGGTTGGGACAAGGCAGAAGGGCTTTACTCCTCCCTCTTTGCTCTGACGTTGCCTTACTTTCCTCCTGCTTCTGCTGCTAATTTATGCCAGCATCTTCCTAGCAGTGCTCTCTCTGCATCTAGTTTCTCATCTGTCTGTCAGTGACTTCATTTGGGCTACCTTTAATTCCTGATGCGCTTCCTAAGGAAATCCGTTGAACCCTGCAGTACAACTCCCTCTGCAGGTCTGAAGCCTGTGCTCGGGCTGATGTTAATAAGGTAAGTCTTTTTGGATCTGTTACTGCGATTCAGGGCAGCCCCTGGAAGGATATTCCCCCAACTCACGTCTTCAGGCCTTCACGTGGCCCACGCAGCTTTCTGCTGAATGCAGTTTTCCCCTGTAAATCTGCATCCTTTGTTCTGACAGATTCACTGCAAAGCTTCAAAGCGGCCGTGGAGCAGACAGCCCCACCTCTCCCGCGTGGAATGATGGCAGTAGTTTCACAGGCTCCGGGTAGCAAGCTCATAGGCAGATGTGATTGCTCCCTTGGTGCCTGCAGTCACTTGCTGGCAACATTCATTTGTACATGTTTTGTGCAACACATTAGCTACACAATTGTGTTTTATACCCCAGGCTAGAATTATACACATGAAAAAGAGAGGCAAAATGATACTGTAAAATCTGAAAGAAAAAAAATGCTCTTAAAAGGAGAGCTGTTTTCAGTCTTGTCATAAATGCTTTCTGTGTGTGCTTGCTCACGCCCTCTCCCGTTCCCTTCTCTAGCCTGCTATCAGCTCCTGGCTCTGATGACTGCTACTTCTCCCCAGCTCCCATTTTCCACAGGAAGATGACACGGTTGGTCTCTGATAAGCAGAACTTCAAATCTGTGCTTTGTTGGTCAAGCTATAGGCTGGAGGAGACCTAAGGATCAAGAGATTAGAGTCACAGACAGAGGAATAGAGGATTATAGGCTAAAACCCTGTGAGTCTCTGTATTGATGGCTGGGACACAGCCAGACACTAAAGAGCATTGCAAAGCCTGGTGCTGATAGCATATCCGCTTATTTCCTGTCTTTGCATTTCAGGCAGCTTTTGATACGTGTGTCCTCATCAAAAGGCAGGGTCAGGCAGGTATCGAGCACCCTAGCTCCTGTGGAAGTCAAATACCTGCTGAGACCAAGTCTGTGCATCGGCTGGCACTCAGCCTGGAAAACGTCACTTTGGCTTATGAGATTCTCAGCAATCCTTGAGTCAAATTCCCACACAAGGGAAAAAAAAACAAACTTGTCCCACTTGCCCCTTTCCCGTTACAGATCATTCTGTCTCCCTGATCCTGTTCACAGGTCCCTGCCATGCATCACTGGCCTGACTCTACCCTGGAGACTTCCTTTAACATCTGTCTGCTGCCAAGAGATCCTGTCGGGAGGAAGGGAGAGGACAGGAGGAAGACCATTGCCTCTGGCTCTTATCACAGTTATCAGCTGGTTCCCTCCCACTTGGCACTAATTTGGTATCAGCATCTGCCACTTTTAGGAGGAAAGGGACTTGCTGAAGTGAAAAATAATGTAGGATGTGCCAATATGGCAATTCTTGGGGCTGGCTTGGAAAAGAATGGAAGGCAAGTGGGAATAGGCAGGAAGGGCTGGTTTCAGATTTTCCCTGTGCAAATATTCCCACTTCTCTTTAGTGCTCACCACTTTTGTCCTTCACTTTTGCTGTTGTAAGGTCACAGAATTATACATCCACTGCAGGCTGATGTGGTGTATTCCTTACTCTTCTGTAACTTCCCAATCCTCATTTTCTTCCTCCAGTGAACTGGGCTGTACATCCTTACTTAACTGGAGGTGACACTGAATTTGAGGAGACCAAAGCTTAACTGATGAATGTAAAGCCCTTTAATAGATCAAAGTGATCACGGGGAAACAGTGCACAAGAGTTTCAACAGACATCCAGGGGCCCAACCAGCTGTATTCCTTGGGTTTTCGTGTCCTAAAGCAGAGGTGGGGATGAGCTGACCTCTTGAGGTCTGCTCCTGCCCTGTTTTCAGTGAATGCACTAATTTTCATGGTCAAGTATTGGCTGTGAGCCTGCCCAGTGTGAAGAGGTAATTAAGCTGTTCATTTGTTAATGAAAATGGCACAAACAATGCTCAGTACAATGTGACCGTTTTAATACATACCTAGCCAAGTCATCTGTAATTATTTCCTTGTTGCCTTATTTCTCTTCTGGCTTTTGCCAAAAACTTGGTGCCGATGTAATTAGCAGCTCTTCTGCCTAATGGTCTTCCCTCAGAGCCACACGGCAAGGCCACCTGCCCCTGTTTTTTTCCTTCTGGAGAGGCAGTGTAACATTGCAAGCCCAAAGCATCTGTGCAAGGGGCTTGACCTCAGAGGTTAGTAGCAAGGCAAAATAAATGATCTGGGCAAGACTTAATCCCTTGGTTAGTGGTATCTGATGCAATGCGGGAGCTGTGTGCCGTGCTTCCTGATGCTTACCCAAAGAAAATGAGTCTTTCAGTTCAGCCTCACATTTCTTTCTTGGGAAGGGAGAAGCAACTCAGCGCTGCAGGGGCGAGTAATAACAGCGTCTTCTCTGCACAGCTTTCCTATACGTTTCCTACCTGTTCCCTCTTGATCACTCCTTGTTCTGGATTTTGAGACGCAAAGTCAGACTTCTTCCATCTTTTCTTTGGGTTGGACTCTATGATCTGAGTAGGTCCCTTCCAACTGAGGGTATTCTATGATTCTATTAAACTCTCTAGCCCTTTCTACTTCTGTATCTATGGTAGTAGATTTTAGTTATCCAGCCAAGTATTGCTTCATTCCTATCTTGCACATATGTGCTGTCCTCTCCCAGAAAGTCCTTTCCCAGAAACTGGGGTGTGAGTTGGGGAAAACAGGAGAGCTAGGACTAATTAGTGCACAGATTAAGGTGTTGGGCAAGGCACGTACAGCCACCCCTACGAAGTATTAAATGCCTATCTTCCTCATGATGTCAACAGCATTTAAATACCTTTGCAGAGCTGGCTCTTGGTCTCTTGAATGGTGTCTGTTCTGATGGGTGAAGAGCTATTTCATTAAGATGGGGTAAGTAGGTTAGGCCCATCGACCTAGGAGCTTACTCACTGGGTTGCCAGCTGCTGGTTCAACCGTGCCTCTCTCCTAAAGCATCCCTCTTCTTTTAGAAAGAACAGGGCACAACAACCTGCCAGTGGACTAGGTCCGAGCTCAGCGTGCCCAGTAAGAGCTCAGGCTTGTGCTAAGACATTGAGTAAGCGTGAACTCTCCCTGTTCAGACAGCTCTGGAGCATGGCTCGTGATGCCTCCTGATAGCACAGGCCTCAGGATTTGCAAAGCAGGTGGTGTGCAGATCTCATCATGAGAATAGGCTGTCTTGTTTTTGTGAAAGTGCAGATATGCATGGCCTTAACACCTCACCCCTAAACATGCTGTGATGCCATGAGCAAAACCGCAACCAAAGATTGTGAAATTCTTACCTCCAGAAGGCCTTGTCAGATCGATACTTGAAGCAATGTGTCTGCAGCTGCAACCCAACAGGACAAAAACAAATCTTGGGAAAGCATCAAAAAGCACTGTGCAGTCTTCACCAGGCAACACCTATGTTTCCTTCCCTGTGTGGAAGAGAGGAAGAATGTTTGTCTGCTGAAAGAAGCTGCTTTGCAGAGGGGCTTTTGTCTTTAGAGGGCTCTGTATCTCCTCACTACCAACTTGTTTCACGATTAAGTGGGGGTGTGTAGGCTGTATGTATACCAATGGCTTTGCTGTCTGATTAGGAGGTAGAGCAGCAAATCCTCCTGTCCAAGGGGGAGAAGAAAAAAGAAAAAGAAAAAAGAAGAAAAAAAAAAAAGGAAAAAAAGGACTGTGTGCATGGTTTGGATGCTAATGGGCCTTGTCTGCAGCAAATACAGTCAGGTCTTTAAGGTGCTGGTTTAAATTAAGAGCTTTAAACAGGTTAAGACTTTATTCCACAACTCCGTTTACAGACAGACATTCCCTTGCCTTCTCTAGTGGTGAGCAGGAAGAGCGAATTATGAGCAAATCCTGAAATGCTCACATCTTCAGATGAATGCAAATATTCAATCATCTTCCACGCAGCTTTGTACTGCGGGGTCCTGGTCCTGCTGAGACTACCAGAGACTCCCTTATTACGGCTATTTAAGAAGAAATGAGTGCCATCACCTATCTACTTAGGAGAGGAGAAAAGCACAAGGCAGTACCACGCAGAGCACCGAACACCGCTCTGTAATACTGCATTTGCCTTCTGTAGGTTAATTATGCTCCCCGTTCCCTGCCCAGGCAGGCACATCTCCTCTGTTTGTAGGTGTCTATCAGAGATTTGGCAACCCTTTAAGTGAGCACTACAAGCCATGCATCTAAAATAAGCCATGCTGTTTTATGATAGCTGGTAAAAATAAAGCCTTACTAGCGCAGGCAGTTATAACAGCACATAGGATTTACAACCGAGTGGGTTTTTTCCAGGGTGGGCTGGCCACAGTCTGGTGATGGCCTTTTTATAACCGTTATCAGCCCCCACACAGCCCAGGTCCATCTGTTACTTAATTTGAACGGAGACACTCCTAAGCTTTTGTTCGCTAATCTCTCGCTGCACATCTACATTGTTCGCTGGCGGGGCAGCCCACCCGTGAGTCAGGCTTGGCTTGCTGGTCTCAGGGAGGCGCCACGGAAAACTGGAATAAAAGAAAGGCATGCAGCTCCGTCTGGTCATTTGAACAGCACAGTCCACTGGCCTGCTTGTTTGTGTCAGCTTGGTGGGGCTTTTAACGGGGATCTTGGATGCGAGAGCAAGCGTACCACCAGCTCCTTCCTCCTGGACTGGAGGCAAGGTGGAAAGTTAAGACTGAGTGCTATAAAACAAAGACCTCTGACTGCATTTATAGATATAGGCTGGGTTTTTAGACAAACCTAAATGAGCTGTCACGTAGAAAGTTATGGTGAGACACCTAAAAGTGTATACGAGGATCAATAGCCAGCCTAATTTGCGCTGGAACTCAGTGAGAACGAGGTATGCCATTCATTCCCTGACTGCACACTTATGTTCCCTCTGTAAATCCAGTCTTTATATATATCTCAAGTACATTTAAGTCCCTTAAGCTATTACAAAACCCCAGCCAAGGGACAGTCAGACCAAAAAAAAAAAAAAAACATACAAAAATAACAAAACAACTCGAAACTTACGAGGGCCAGAGCATGGTAGGCATGTTTTGGTATCTTATTCCTATGCCTATCCCGTGCCACCTTGTTTACACTGGTACAAGTTGCGTTGTGGAGTAGGAGTGGGGTATGCTGGTGACAGAGAGGAGGAAAAAGAGCCTGAAAGAAAAAGGGATGGATATTTCACAGCGCAGAAGGCTAGATGTTTCTGCAGTACAGGGCTTATGGTGATTTTCTCAAAGCAAGCTGCATGCAGAAAGCTGGCCTCCCTCTTCCTTGTCTTATCCAGTCCAGCAGACAGTACTGTGTGGCTTCCTTTGCTGTCCCTCTGGAGGTTTCTCACAAATTTAACAGTTATCTTCCTTCCTACTGCACGCCCACCACACTTGTAAAGCAGGGGCAGTGCCGGGGTCGGCTGGGCTGCCCCTAACAACGGGGCTCGTCTCATGCCTGCTGCTCTCGTCACTTCTGCTCTACCAGCCCTGGCTGTTTCCTTCACGCCAGCTCACAGTGCTGAGGATGGGTGCTGCAGGGGGCACCTCCAGCCTGGCAGTCAAAAAAAGAAATGACACGCGGAGCACTTGGCTAACGCACTTCCAACACCTCGCCGTGGATCGCGCTCCGCAGCACTCCTACTGCACGAAGGAACCACCCGGGAAGCGAAGATGCTTAACAAGGTGTGTGGTTTACAGCAGCTTTCCTGCGTGGCTTCGACGCGTTTTGAATTGCAAATCGAGCAACAGCTTATTGATGATGGAAGCCTCAAGAAAGGCATATTTTTGTTACTTTAGTGGGTAGGTGCTTAAATACAGCTGCGTGGTTTTGTACTGCTTGTGCCTGACAGTGCATTAACTAAAATTACTGTATCAGATAACTGCAAGATTGGCAAGGAAGGGTTGAACTGTACTGCAACATAGACTGTTGGCAGCAACTTGCATCAGTTTTTTCCCGGTCATCCTTTTTACATTGCTTACAACACTTAAAAAAATAGTTTACCTCCTCTTCAAACTTCTGCCTAGAATTTTTAAACAGATTTAAGAGATTTGGATGGAAGGAGACAAAAGGTCAGCCTTTACATTAAACCCCGTACAGAGATAGGAGACTTAACACAGTCTAGATGTCTATAAAGCTGCTAGTTTATTTCTTCTGTAGGTTCAGTGCAACATTTTAAAGTGATTCAGATACCATGAGTCACAGTAACAAGTATGGGCTGGATCTCTTTAGCTAAAAGAAGTGCCATAAGAATATGCTATAGACTTCAGTGCCTTGTCCTGGATTCTATTTCGGAGAACTGATGGCATTTGGGATTCAACCATATGTCTGGCTGAGTCTGTAGTACATACAGATCTGGTAGGTATTCAGAGATTTAGTACATACAGATCTGGTAGGTGCGTCTGTTGTGGCATGCATGCTGCTCTGGAAAGGAATGCGTGTCTATGCACAGCTCTTCTACACATCCTGGGTGCCGAGGTCTTTAAAGAGAAATTTACATAACACAAAACCTTTGCCGATTATTTGCACTGGGCTGAAAAAGGCCTAAAGGAACAGCTTTGGAAGAAACTTTCTGAAGGCGACGGTTGCCACTAATAACGATGATTTGGCACGCAAAACCAAGCAATGCAGAAGTGCGCTGACCAAAGGGAACACTTGCCAACAGCAGGGAAATGTGACATAGCACAGATGCCCACCCTGCGCCACCAGGGGAGTGCTAACAGCTGGGAAGCACCGGCTTTGCGCAGATTCCTCCAGCCCTGGAGACTTTGAAAGAGGGATACCACAAAGTAACTCTAAAAAGGGCTGCAAAGGTACTTTGCAACTTCTTTACAATCTATGTGGTCACTTGGGAGTTTTGGTTTGCTCCCTGCACAGCTGTAGCCTTGTCGTTATTCAGAGCATGCTACTTGCAGCGTTCTTGTGCCACACGCAGAAGAATAAATCTGGCTTAGCAGTGATTTAAGCAGCCACATTGATCTCTGCCCACAGTCAATACTTGTAATAATGTGAGAACCTCTTGCACGGTCTCCAAGGACTCAGCTTCTGTCTAAAATTTGTTGTCATCCTGCTTTGTGCCTGAGGGATCGACCTAAATCTCTCGTGGTTAATGGGTGGGAAAGAGCATGCTGTGAATAATTTCTGAGAAATGATATGGGGCCAGAGCATGATGGAGCCCTTCTGTCTTGGAACAAATACTTGTCAAGTCATAACTCCTTGAGGATAACACATCATCGTGGTAATGCGTCTCTACCTTCAACCTGTGCTGTAGCTGTAGGAGAACAGAATAGAACAGTTCAGTTGGAAGGGACCTTCAAAGATCAGAAGTTCTTCAGTCAGACTGTTACCGTGCTATCTACTTGATGGGACGCTTTTTTGGGGAGGGGGGAAAAGGATCTCTTGTAAACAAGACCATACAACACAAAACAAATTGGAGCATCAAGTTGCCTTAAGGAACAAGGAGCCTTTGCCAAGTCCCTCTCCCTCCCCATCCTTCTCTAGAGTTTCCGAAAGGAAGATTTATAAGATAGTACAGACCAGATAGATGGCGTGCAAGCTATCTTCTACAGGTCTTCAGGTGCATCACAGCTCTCCATAGCCACCTGCTATACCAGGTCCCAGGAGAAAGCTATTGTTTGCAGAACTGCTCTTGTAATGCAGTTTCCTGATGAAGCAGGGTGTTGTCCGTGAAGATGGCACCACCTACAGCTTGCCCCCATTTGAAAACCGGGCCAAATGCATTACCAGGGCCACCTGCCCCAAGCAGGCAGCAAAGCAGGAGCTCCACAATTAGGCTGAGTGCTCAGGCCTGGGCCCTCAAGGCAAGACCTGTTGGTTCCCAAAGCAGAAATCTCACTGCAGAAGGAATCAAAAGACTTGTTTGTATGAAGGGCCCTACAGCTGAAAATGTGTCCAAAGATTTCAAAAGGACCTTCCCAAGTCTGGAAGCAGAAGGCCTGATAGAAGTGGGCTCTGCTTCACTTAGGAGACTTCAGCAAACTACTTGTGGTTGCTTAGACCACTTCTGATAGAAACAAACCCAAAGTGGAGCATCTGCTCCGAGCTGCGACGAGTCAGCTCTGAAAGTGGCATTCTCCTGACTCACCTAAGTAAAGCAGCAGCAGACTGCAAGCAAAATGCTCACTGCACTGCCCTGTTACTCATTTCAGCTCTGATGCATAAGACTTTTCCCAGGCAGCCACATTATAGTCATGAGCACTGTCATCTTGTTCGATGTTGGATTTCTCCCAAATGCAGCGTGAATGTCTCCAAATGCAGAAGGGGGAAGGGTGGAGAGGTCCTGCTAAGAGCAGTGCTGCTGGGCCAGCTATTACTTTGCATCACCCAGTGGTTTTTATATGAATAACCATTATTTTGGACACAAAGGCAGCTTCTAAACCTTGCCAAACTCTAGCTCTCCCCAGTGGTATTTGGGGTATAAGAGCTGAGAACCAAGGCACTGAGAAAAGCATCAGCAGTTAACAAGCAAGGGGTGATAGGAATTGACAGGGAACATTTCAGAAATGCTGAAAGGATTTCAGGTGTTCAAGGCCCTTGAGCTTTCAGTCAGAGCAACTCTGCAGCTCTTGGGCATTTCTCGGAGTGCTGCCTTGCTCTGTTTTGTCTGATCCATTCCACCAGAGGAGTTTTGCCCCCGCGTTGTCAGATAGTCTCTTTGTTGAAAAGCTTTCCACCCTGGAGGCCAGCGCGCAGGAATTCCAGCTGTCTGTCATGATGCTGAAGATCTTTTCTTTTCCTCTGCATCTTCTTTCAGCTGCCTTTTCTGCGTTCGATTCAGGTTTGTTATGACTTTTTTACTCTGAGAGACACTCCTAACCTTTAGATACATCTGTTTTCATGTCATTGAAGCACTGGCTTCCGTCGTCTTTACTTTGCTGGTTGATCAAATGCCCAGTGAATTCGGTGCGTATCCTCTCCTAGATTTCAGCAGTCTTCTGATTGGGTTTGTAATAGCAAAGCTGCATGTGGGGCCGTGGCATACTACTAGAGCTGATTATCCAGTCCTGATTATAGTGTGTATCCTCCCGCCTATAAGACGGGGCTTTGGAGCAGCCAATGTTTTGCAGAGTCTGAGAGGTGATGAGCTTTGCAAGAATCAGGACACCCAGTTCCAAAATATCCTCTGGGATGAAGGCATGGCTTGCTATGCTCTCTGGTTCGCCTTCTTCCTACTGTGCCATGCCAGAAACTGCCCGCTTGTGTCCCTCTGCCTCAGGAGGTCTGTTGGTGAGTGTGGGTATCCTGCAGTACAGGAACGTTGTTGGTACCTGCTCTTGTGAAACTCAAAGCAGAAAGGACATAGAAGGCAGATTTTTCAAAAGAAAATAATATGCAGAAGGGGAAAAATGACTGTATAAATTGGAAACATGTTGGAGTTCAGAGCAAGGACAGTAAAGGGAAATAGCTTGTGGTATAAGGATGCAACGTTGCGTGACTGAGCATTTTTTCCCAACGTGAGTCTGGCTGGCACTCTACCCAAAGCACCAAACTCCTCTGTTTCCTCCTGAATTGCTGTCCTTGCATGATTTACTACCTTGAATTTACATTACCACGTTGAGCCTTAAAATACTTGAACATACAGTCAGCATGTGCTAGAGACCTGGCACATTTCATCTTCAAGGAACTGACCAAAAACCATTAAGACTGCCCTACTTCTGTCTTCCTCATTATCAAATTAATTTGCAGAAGGACACGTTCACTCTTGCATTACAAGAATGAGAATAACTACCATTGAAATAAGCATAAGGCACAAAGAGATGTCTTACGCTGTAACATTGGTTTTGTGCCATTTTAGTTATCTTCCTCTTTAAGTGCTGCTTCTAACAATCATAATTTCCAGTATTTACTCCATGACTGCTAAATAAACGTAGGCCTTCAGGACTGCCATTGGTAGCCAGGAATAGCTTTTATGTAGAGAAGTTAGTCCTAGCTGTCTGAGAAGTTGTCTCAGCAGGCAGCGTGTTTCTAGCTGGGTGACTTATGAGCTGTGCTATTTCTTATTACCTTCTGTTTGTTTTTCCAGGCTGCAGACTCTTGGCCGTGGAACTGACATCCAGCAACACCAAGCCCGTGGTGCAGGAATTCCAGAGTGAGTGCCGTGGGGGCCCGCTGGCTGCCTGACACGACTGCTGCACTGCCCTCTGCCTGGAGCTTTGTATCAGTCCAAACAGTTGAGAAAAACTTTGCTTGGTGCTCATGGTTATCTGGGTTTCTTGGGCAAGGCAGAACTGCTGAGAGCTTGAGATTCAGCAAAGGGCTTAAGAATATCTCTGTATATCTCTCTGTTTTCAAAACGCTTGATTGAAAGGGTTTGTTGAAGTCCCCTGAAAGCCATTGGCATTGCAAAGTATCTGCCTAAGTGCTTTTTTGAACAGGATCCCAAATGGAGGAAAGGCAGTCGCTTTGCAATTAATACACTGAAAAGGGGTTCGGGAAATGTATATTTTACCTTGGCCCTAATACAGCCTGCAACATGATCCTGGGTGAGCCACCACCAACCCTGCTGTGGTGCCTTCTTGTGTAGAGATGGAGATGACGATGCCTCCCTCAAAAGGGACTGGACATGCTGGATTTATCCACAGGCATCATGGTCCCCAGGTCACCTGGGAGGACAGCATGTTGTCGGTACATCACCAGACACCACCCAAGGAGATTCTGCAGTCCTGACTCACGCTGTATGCTCTGATTAACAGCAAGACAGTGCCGTGGACTCACCCTGTCATAAGGTCTTGTTTGCCATACATCAGAGCCTGAAGAGAACAGTGTGTTCGTTTCTCTCCATAGCTGATATCTGTACGGCTATTATTTTTGCTGGCCAAAATCCATCTTCCCCAATAGCTCCTGGAACCCAGCAGTGTTTCTGTTTGTGAGGCACATGAAAGAGAAGGCTTTTGCTTTGTGGGCAGCATCTCCTAATAAAACAGAGTGTGAGGCTGCTTAAAGCAGAGCAAAAATACAGCTGCTTCCTATTAACCTGTATTATTTCCTTTATTTCTCTTTCTAGGTGTTGAGCTGTCCTGCATCATTAAATCCACTGTAACACCAGATCCCAGAATCGAGTGGAAGAAAATCCGAGATGGCGAAACCTCTTACGTATTTTTTGACAATAAAATGCAGGGTATGACGACGCATTGTTCTCTTAAACTTCCAAACCAGCCTCAGTACAACTGAGAAAAAACAACTCAGGAAAAGGCTGGCTTGCTGCTTTCTTCTGGAACTAGAGTTCAGCAGTAGAAGTACAAGGTGGAGAGAGAGAGCAGGATGTTATTTGCCCTCTGGCAGGTCATTATTGACAGTTCTCAGTACTGAGCCAGAGAGCTGGAGTGAGATCCTAGGTAGGAAATGATTAAGAAAGCAAATGCTGCAGCTTCCCTTCTCCAGCACCTGGTGGTCCTGGTCCTTGCATGTTTTCCTTTGTGGTCACTGCAGAGAGAAAGGCTCTTAGCTTTAGAGCATCAGGTTCCTTTCAAGTGGTTCTCTGGACTCCAGAAAGAGTCCGAGATCAACCACTTAATTCAGATGCCTGAAGTTAGTTTGTGTGACTATCTTGAATTTTTTCTCTCTCTTTCCTCTGTATCAGGAGACTTTGCAACTCGTGCAGAAATTCTGAGCCGGACATCGCTGGTGATTAAAAACACCACCCGGATGGACACGGCCACGTACCGCTGTGAAGTGGCAGCACCTTCTGATACTAAAACCATAGATGAAATAAATATCCAGCTCACAGTCCAAGGTATTGCTTCAGGTCCAGATACCTTTACAAGTGCTGCTAGCTAACAGAAGAAGCCGTGAGTCTTTCCAGAGTTGAAACACTGGCATTCAACAGACTCTGGAACTTGTTGCTTAAAACTGTCTGGAAACAGCTGAAAGTTTTGATGCCTCCGTAGCACAGCCATCTTAGAAACTATGTCAGAAATTATTTCGTTTTACTCATTACTTTACAGTAACATTTGTGGTTTGTGTCTTTCCCGCAGTGAAGCCTGTGACTCCCAGATGCGTAGTGCCTAAAGCTGTACCTGTTGGTAAGACAGCCTCCCTTCACTGCCACGAGAACGAAGGTTACCCAAAGTCTACTTACAGCTGGTATCGCAACAGCGAACCTTTATCACCAGACACAAAATCAAACACCAAATTCCAGAATTCGTCCTACAGCTTGAACCCCACCACAGGCACTCTGGTAATGCCCTTATGGGTATGATCGAGACTTGTGTTGCCAGACAGGTTATTTCTAGGGTTGCTTCTGAAAGAGAAAAAGTCATTGTGTGGCTTTCAAGGAGAGTATAATTTGAAGGTTAACTGTTTTAGGATGTGGGTGATTTGGGAAAAGGAAGATTAATATGATAGAAGATATTACCCTAGCTGTTTGGTTTTGATCACTGCTGATACCACTTGCCTTTTTACAAAGAGGGAGGAAAATATCTCATGGCCCACCACGAAGACTGGCAAATGGAGAATTGTGCAGTCAGAACTGCTCCTCATGCTCCTGTTAGGTCTCAGAATTCTCTACAATAATCTTTTCCTTGTGATTCCCTGAAGTAACTCTCGTCCTGCTTTCCAACGTGTTAAAATAACCCTCACAGTGCCTTTCCCCTTTCCTCCTCACCAGGTTTTCCACGCTGTGCACAAAGGCGACACAGGCCGTTACTCCTGCATAGCAACAAATGACGCGGGTTTTGCCAAATGTGAGGAGCAGGAGATGGAAGTCTGTGAGTGGCCCTGCATACTTTTTGGCAATGTCGATTGATATATCACCATAAATAAACCGTCATCACCATGGGGAAAGAAGAGGGACATCCTAGAGCATGAAGTCATTTCATCTTTCTCATAGCCCCTAACACAGCTAACTTTTCCAGGAAGGAATCAGGACGAGGTTTCTGCATGGCATTTTCAAAGCTGAGCAGCATTAAAGGAGGAAATCTGAGAGTAATACTGCAAAGTCTCAGAAGGCAGCATCTCTAAAGGCTGCTTATACTGAGTCAACAGGCACCCCTGCTGTGCTTTACATAGGCCATACTGCTGATAACCCACTCTGTACAACACAGAGAGGTTCCAAAAGTATCTTAATATCTAGATGACAGGTACAGGGATATCCGAACTATCAAAGAAAGAACACAGACGATCTTTAAGGATACTCAATAACTGTATAGAGGGGATTTTTGTTACTTTTCTAAATTTGTAGAAGAACAAAGTTAGTGTTACTTGTGTTAGGAATTTCAGTTTCCTAACAATGGTCTAGTCAGTCCCTCTTGCTGAAGTATCGCTTCTAAATGAACAAGACACATCCAGAGATGAGAAGAAGAAAAAAAACCCTACAAATTCAGGGAAACATTAAAACATTGTTCAGAGTCGTGAACAGTTTTAGGTTCAGACAAGCAAACAGTGAATGGCACGTGACTGGACCTGGTACACACAAGACAAGAAAAGAAAGATTTGTTAGTTTTTTACTTGGCCAGAAGAGAAGCTGTCTGTGCTGTGGATGGACTCTGAGTCTTTCCTGATTGGAGATGCACTAGGGACTCACTAGATCCTTATGAATTACTGCAGTTTGCTTAGGATATTCAAGAGATGTTACTTTAGTGTATGTAAAGCTAGAACGTTGCTACCACCTTAAAAAAAAAAAAAGAAAAAGATTATGGTTTCTCTCTTTTTAGATGACCTCAATATTGGTGGGATAATTGGTGGAGTCCTGGTGGTCCTAGCAGTTTTGGTGCTCATCACTCTTGGAATCTGCTGTGCCTACAGAAGGGGCTACTTTGCAAACAGTAAAGAGACTGGGGAAAGGTAAGCTGGGATTCTTATGCAAGTCCCTGTGCCCGCAGCTAGCATGAATTCGTCTGAAGCGGGCTAGAAATTGGTGGCTAAAATATATTTCAGTGCCTGACCTGGACATATTTCTTCCTAGTTCCCCACCAAAGACTATAGGCCAGCCTACTTCTTGAAGTATCCAATTCCCCACCATAAACAGTGCACCATGCTGAAGGTTTATTCACCTAAGAGAGAATTTTTGGTATAGCTCCTTTTGTGCTTGCTACCAAGACCAGACAGGAGTTAGAGTTGTGCTCTGATGTCTTCATACCTTGCGTGGGAAGGGGGGAGCAGCACAATTAAATGTCTACAGGTGTTTGTCCAATAGGTTATATGCTGTCGGCATACAGAGGTCTACAGCTTAACGAGCAGAGCTTGCTGCACAATTAGTTTAAAGCATCAGGACATGCATAGAAAATATATGCAGAAGAGTAGGCTGCCTGCAGGAAATCTCACTAGTTGTGACTTGGAACCTAAATTTGGGATTAAAAACAAGCACTTTAGAATGCACATTAGCACGTTAAAAACAACAGCATTAGCATTTAAGGTGACAATTTCTTCGTGGATCAGAAACGAGCCTTGATATCCTTACAGAATTTGTAGAAGAGATAATATATGGAAAACCAAGATTCTCATCAGATAGATTCATTCCATGTTAAATGCTGCTTTTCAGTAGAAATCCTGTAGAAGAAAAAAAAAACATCCCCAGAAAAAGCTCCAAATACTCCATTTAAATGCAGCTGAGGGTTGGCTTACACTGGACCTCACAGTCCAATGTAATTTCTGGATTCCTAGGGGACTGCAAACAAGTAGTGCTGCCTTATAACTAAGCAAAATGCTGAAGGCATCTGGCAGTGGAGGCTTAAAATTGACTTTGTAATTGCCACAAGAAATAATACAGGAGGCACATAGAAAGGTAGTGCACAGGGACCAAAGTAGGGGAGACCAGAAAAGTATCAGTTAATCTTTGCAGTTTTTGCAGATACAGCTTGGTATTGTGGAAACATACAGCAATCTTTTTACCTTGTGCTGACGGGGAGTTTTGAGAAAATCCCAGTGATGATAAATGATGGAATATGTACAGACCTGGCATTTGAGCAATGAGAGAGGTTTCTCTGTTTTCTTTTCACTGGACTGTTTTTCCTCATTTTCTTCTTTCTCAGTCCCTCCTCTTCAAAATTCTGCAGGCTCTTTGTCCCAGAAATAAGATTTTTTTCCTTTATTTCAGTTACAAGACTCCAGCAAAACCTGATGGTGTTAACTATATCCGGACAGATGATGAGGTAACCAATGATTTGCATTTAACATCTCTCTGTTTAGGAGAGGAAGAGGGTGGGCAGAGGACTACAAGCTTTTTTAGGGCCTGTAGACTTTCTTAGAGCAATCACCACTGAGAAGCAAGAATGTAGAACAGAGAGAAAACAGAAGGGTAAAGGCTGAGTCATTTCCTTAGAAATGTTGAACAGTTTAAGTTGCCTTAAGTGACTGATGCCAAGAGCAATCAAATGCAGCTCTGCTGTCTGTTATCTTATGGCTTGACCCCCTTAGGATGAGTTTCATTGGATTAAGTAGGCAGGCCACGATGCTTTTGCAAGATAATTTGCATTTTGGGATTTGAATAGATCACTAAGCTTAAGATGAGAAAAAGCCTCTCCCTCTTAGCAGAGATACTGAAGAGGGAATGAGAAAGTGCCCTGCCATGCCTCGGTATTGGAGGAGGAGAGCAGGAGAGGGACCACCAGCCTGGTATGACTGCTGCCCCCCTCTCCTTACCAGCTGGGCAGAATGCTCCAAGTTATACAGATGGGATCTGCGTTTGAGATGCATGTTACAGCTGGGGGCAGCAGGAACAAAGGGGTGCCTGGAAAACCACTAGATCCATCCTACAACCAGAACTGTTTCGTTGCAGGGTGACTTCAGACACAAATCTTCATTTGTCATATAAGATGCCAAAAGAATACTGCAAACCAGCAAAAGCAAGTGTGAAAATACCTCCTCCAGGAACTCAAAGTGAGAGCAAAAGATGAATTAAGTGCGCTTGGAAGAGTTTGGAACACACAAGAACTTGATAGCTAGCTATCTGTATATCTTTTTTTTCTTTGCCAAAGTTTAAAGTAACTCCTCACTGCCCAACTCATGTCTCCCCTGCCTCTGGAGATATCAACGAGATCACCTAAACCTGTCCTTGGAGTAAGGAAGAGTTTTATTACTTCCCAAGAGACTGTGCTGTGGAAGTTTGTGGAATTGCCTTCTCTTTGTGCTGCAGGGACACAGCCACAACATGCGAACCACCCAGGGGAGTAGCGTTACGTAAACATGTAGTAGACATTACTAGTGCAAATTACTAGTAGGAAAAAAAGGTGCTGACATGGCAATAGAAGGACTTCAAAGAATAAGATTTACCCATGCAAGGGGGAGTCTTCCTCTCGGTAGTTTGTTGCCCAGGCCTGGCTGGTGACTTTTACACATTTGTGATTGTCTTGTGCTTTTGACTCCCGACTGCTCAGGTGCAGAATAGGTATCTGACTAGTCAACAGGAACAGACAGCGATACAGCAAACGCAACTAATGTTCCCAGTCCTATTGTCAACTTACTGAATTCTCGTTACTCCATTTAACAAGAAACAGACAGCATCAGGCCAGAAGGACTGCATCTGTTCACTGCTTCATAGAAAGCTCATTGCACGCAGGTAACCCCTAATTCTAATCTGCACAAGGCAGGCTTGCCTCTTGCGTCTTTTGGTGTTCTAAAGAGGCTTACAGTGGAGGCAGAGAACCTAGTGCTGAGACATCCCTTTCAGGAAAATTAAAGCCAAATACTTTCATGGGCCAAGATTCCCAGAAAAGGTACTGAGATGTCTTCAAGCTTTTTTACCTTCTGCGTTTATTTTGTAAAATCCCACATTCTAAATTTTTTGCAGAGATATATTTTGATTACTTCAGAAAAAGTAACGTTTCTATTTAAAGTGTAAATACACGATGCCAGCAGTGTTTAAGTAACGTAGCTATTTTTTTACTTTTTAAGCTACAGAGAGGAGCTCAAACGTTGCTATAGTGTGGCACTGTCAGAGCATATCAGTATTACGGCAGCGCGTAATACAAAACTGCAGGTGGAACAGCATCTCTTTCCTCTTAAACTAGCCTCTGCAATTTCCTTGTCACATGAGGTCTTACAAGACACAGGACAGAGTCACTCAGGGATAGTTTTTGTAAATTTATGGCAGGACCTATCAACTTTTTTATATATTAAACTTACTTTTCTTGCCAGTGACCAACACTTTGTTTTTGTTGTTGCAAGAAATATCCAGGGATGGCTTTTTGGATTCAGTTCCAATAAGGTGACAGAGTGACTTTAATGTGTTCTACCCTTCTGCAAGATCCCTAAAGCACTAACACAGTGTGACAGCTACGGCAACTTTACAGGTTTAGATTGCATAGCCAAGGCAACTGTTTCTGGAGTTAGGAAAGCAAAAGGTCAGTACAAAACCACTTTTGTAATGTCAGTTGCAGCTTGTCTCTAGAGGGTTTAAAAAAAAAAAAAGACAACAAATCTAATTCTCTTGGCTTTAAAGAGAATACACGGAAACACGTGTTTCCAAGAAACATACATGTTGATAATGTTGAAAAGCATTGGGTAATGTAAAACTGCAAGATGTGGATGCAACACTAGAACTGTGCTGTGGTTTAAGATTTTTTTTTTAATGTAGCATAATTTAGTGTTCTTGTATTTCCAATATGAATTGAGTTGTCTTAACTTTTCATGTATACAGTATTTTGAATACTTGACGATTTGGGCTGTCAGTGTTATTTTTTAGTGTTCTGCATTAATCTGCTTTGTTTCCTAGGGGCCTCGCTGGACATGCCATTGCTGCATTTGTTTTGCCTAAACAAAGCGTTATCACTTTCCTTTGGCTAGCAAAAGTGCAAATAAGGATGGGCAGCACTATCCGTATGTTCTTTACTTAACTGGGACATTACCACTGCTACTTTGCTACTACATTTGGGTTACCTTCTTAAGACACGCTTCTCAACCAAGCCACACAGTACTGTTCACAGGCTGCATGCTGCCTCTAATCATTATGACAATAGTGAGTGTAACATTCCTTTGCACCTTCTGTATATCCACTACTCCTTTTCTGTGCTGTGTTTAGGATACCTATAGTAAGGGAGAGAAAGAAAAGGTTTGAATCAGGTTATCTCTGGGCCCTATGGGAGCACAATCTACAGCCTCACCATGAGCCAAAGGCAGCCTTCACGTGAAAAGCCTCCAAGCTAAGAATCAACTTATTTTTCAGTTCTAAAATGTGACAGTGGCATCTCTAACGAGAGAAGGGGAGATGATCCCCCAGTACAGCTCATGAGATCTGACTGATGGAACTCATTGTATCATTGTGAATAATATTCAGGTTTGTACTAATGTATTACATTTAACTTTGCCAAGAATGTTTTACATAAATACCAAGCTATAAAGCATTCTTGTGGGGTTTTTTGATTTTTTTCTTAAACAGTCATAATATTGCAGGCATCTGTTTTCAATTCAGTGAACAAAGGGAAAGTGTTTTCTGTCAGAGCACTCACTTATATTGGGCTGTAGGGTATAGGAAGTCCAATAGCAAGTCCTCGTAACAGTAACAGCATGTTACTGTTTATATTTATTCTTGGACATTCATCTATCTTTGGTTCTTCTCTATAGAAGACAGATTAAAGCTCGTGGGGCTTATCTCAATGTTGCGTGAGGACAGAACAAAAGCTAGAAAGCACACAGTACGAAATAAACCTACTTGAACTCCAATTTACCTTGAGAAGCGGTCAAGTAATATTTTAGGGCAGGAGAGAAGGAACAAGATAAATAGACGTGGCCAATAACCGAACATTGTTTAAGCCAAAGCCATTCCATATGTCTCCTGTTCCTAGGTTTTGACTTTGATTTTGAGAATAAAGTTTAACCTCACTTGAAGGTTTCTCTGATCTTCAGAATAGGGAAAGTGAGGACAAATACTGAGATTCCAATGCAGAAGGTAAGTGTCTCTGGAAGGGCTGTGGCAAGAATATGCTCAGCCTGTTCCCACTTGTGCAGAAAAGCCTAGTCCAGTTCTGTGGTCTGTGCCTGAGTAAGACAAATCAGCATGAGTAAAACAGATTCCATTTTCAAGTTACAATGAAACCCAGGGTGAGAGCTCTGTAATAAAAGTTAACAACTGGAAAACTTCAGTTAGGTTCACATGGTATCAGAGACACAGAAATGGTCAGACACAGCACATTTATAATAAACAAGTTCTCTAGGCAGAGCACAAAGCTATGTATATGGCTTACCAACCTTGATTTTACTAAGTTACTCCTATCCTGCTTTCAGTCAAATAAGTGTCTATATTTAAAAGCTGCTTGGTCCAACGTTAATTGAACAGAGTGCCTAAGATACCAGCGATGTAGTAGAAGAGACTTTGAGGCTGTAGAATTATATAGAAAAAAAAATTATTTGTCAGATCAAGAAGAGGGGAGAAGTTGTGGGTGGAATTAATTCTGTAACCATTTATTTTCATAAAATTTTAATAATTGGAAATAGTACAGTTCAAGAATGGAAATATTCCATATAAAAGAACATTAAGGCTGTTCATACACACAGGAGTTTGCACAACAAATAAGAGGTGATGTAGCGTGCAATTACCAGATTTAGGGGTGTGGCAGTAACAAGCTGTTCTACCTTTGTTCAAATTAAAGCAATTCTAGTATATCACCAAGAGGGACAATGAGGGATCAAGTGAATAAGCTAAGCCACTCACTTCCCTGCAAGCTGTGATAAACGCATTTATTGCAAAGCTCATAGCAACATTACGCTCTTACTTTTCCAAATGGACAAATTATACATCCTGTGAGTGAATAGCAAGCCTCCCTTTATATTGGAGCTTTCTAGTACTTCAGTGAGCTTTGTCAAAAGCAGCAGCAGCTTATAATACATGTATTAGTGCCAGCTTTGCTGCATGTCCATACTCTAGAGAGTTTCACGTTAAAAAAAATAGAAAAATAGATAAGGAAGGCAGGACACCTGTCCACAGTGATTTATAATTACAGAGGAGAGGGACAGATTTCAGACATGATGAAGATTCTGTACAAAAGTTCATTGAAAGGATCAGTTGTCTGGTTTCAGAGGAGTTCTCCGCTGGGACCGTCTCAGAGGGACATGCTGGCTGCTTTTTCTCCTTGCTGGAGACTCTACTTTCCACTCCCGTGGCAGGGATGGTCTGGAACGAAGCACAGTGACCATTTATTTTAAAGCACTCATAACAGTCTTTCTCACTCTGGTTGCTGTTTCAGACCTGGGTTGAACTTACGGTTTCTCTGGTGATGTCAAACAGATAATATCTCTTGGCTGGTCCTCAGCCTCTTTCTTCTCTGCAAATAATGCATACATTTTCATATTTTAAAAATGCCACAGATTTGATCATTTGGGTTTCTTACTTCGTTCAAGTTAGAATCACAAAGATAACTTGCCTGGAGCCGAACCAGGTGTGTGCGTCAAGCTGATGTAACTGACCCCAGCACCAAAAGTCAAGTCATTAATGGTCTCTGAAAGAAAAAACACATCAGCCATCAGCTTGTGACACAGCCAGAGGCCAAGACATGCTGTAGGATAACACTCAAGTGTTACAGAATAAGTATATCCAATTAATTGCAAGCACATATGCACCTCTCTTTTCCGACCCAGCAGATCTCAGTCTCTCTCGTCCAGCCTCAAATCTATGTGCTAAATCTGATGGGCTATCTGTGCACATCAGCTTCATACTCCAGAATTACGGCCTTCCCTGTTCATGGAGGAAATTAATTTAAATATGGGACGCTGGTCATGCACCTCCTTGAACTGCCTTAGGTCACAGAGCCTCACCTCCCACTGAAGACTGGCCATTTTCCACAACTACAGCATCTCCTGAACTGTTCTTAAAAGCAGAGTCAGACCAGTTACTTTGCCTGATGAAGGCAGCACACAGGGCCCTTGAAGGCTGACAAAGGATGTGAGCAGCCCTTCCATGAGGAACTATCTGCAGGCAGACAAGAGGAATCACTTGACAATGTACAATTTAGCTTGCCTGAATAGGCCATACTTGTCAGCTGTCTCTTTCCTGTCATTTATCTCAGGAGAGATGTCACAATATTCAGATTTCTCTTTTCTCAACTCTCTGTTTTATGCTCTTGTTTCCCAGAAGCCTTCACAAGGAATTACAGTAGAAAGTGCTTTATTGGATAGGAAATGGAAACTCTGCTAAAAGGACCTCTCTCTTCAGACTAACAAGGTCTGCTCTTGAACTGCCTCCCTGGCCTGGAAGGGAATCATTGAGACTTGCAGTGGAAACCAGACTTGGTTTAGCTGCCTTAGCTGCCCTCTGAAGACTGCACTGCAAGTCTCCCAATTTTGTGCAGTGTGTGCCTGAACGAGTTAACTTGGTTAATGAAAAATGTATGTGAAAGGTAAGAAGGAAAGGAAGAACTGCCATCAAGGTTCTTCATGCAATCAAAGGTATTATCTTCACGTGTGTTTATGTACCACACTGAAGAAACCTTGCCCAGACCCACTTAGTCATTCTCCAAGTAACGAGCAGGAGAGGTAAGGAGGCCCACAGACAGCAGGGACAGAATGACAGAGCAGTTGAGAGAAGAGAAGCAGTCAAGAGACAGACAGTTGTGCTTAACTTCTCAAGTTAACTGCATCTCCAATAGTTTCAGAATGATACATCAGGCAAAGAAAAATGTTTTCTTCTGCCTGTCTGTCAGCCTGCAAGACCCAGCACCACCATGCAGATGGCTCAACACACAGCAACTTAAGTGCTGCTGCTGTTCTGTACAGTTTGTCTCCCCAGTGGAGGACACATGCTGCCTTGAAACGAAGTAGGAATTCAGCCTCAGTACCACTGCAGATTAACATTCTTCCTCGTTGTTCACCATATGGTGCTTAAGAGAAACAGCCATGCGAGCTTCCAGACAGAGATTTGGCACTTAAAAGATTTTGCTCTCTAAAAACACACCCCTAGTTTTTTGTACAAAGATCATTACTTGCTGCTCAGGCAGCGAAGAGAAACATTGGGGCAGACAAATCTAACCAAACAGTGGAGCATGCAGGGAAGAGAAGGGTCAGATTTTCCAGTGGATGCACTTCACTGCCACTGGTTTGCTCCTGCCTGCTCATGGATGTCAGGTATTTGCAGACTGCCACACAGCTCACTGCCTTATTGGCTAACATGCCGTTGGCTCTCTTGTGTGCATGCAGGTCAGGTGTTTGCACAGGCACAGGCAAACAGGGCACTCAGATGCATCTCTTTCCGGAACATCAGCACTGTCCCATTAAAATTCACAACTGCCTAATGACAGCTGACCAGTCAGACACTCACCCGGACTCCTAACTTAATTGGAGCTCTCTCCTGAGTGGGGAGGGAGTTCATCACACTGAGAAACCACACTACAATGGAGATGACCTAAAGGAGTTCAGCAGTGAACCGACAAAGGAAGGGAATCTACTGCTGAAGCTCAGCTCCATTCGTGAGACTAGATCTGTCTCTTGCAGAAAGCAACACTGCAGAATGCTCTGGGGCTGTCAGAAAACATTCCAATAAAACGTAACTTTTGAATATCAGGCTTTGTGAGACGGCAATTCAGCTGCAGTGGATATAAGCAGAGCAGACTCACAATTTGTGTATGAGAGATTCCTCACTGTGTGTTTTTTCTTTAACATCCACAGCGGAGTAGAAAAACAAATGCTCAGTTCTACTCTTTCTTTGGGTAGAACACACACACGCATTCAGAAACTACCGTGCAGGTTATTAATCCTTCTTGAGCAGCTCTCTGTGCTATCTCACAATGGACACCGCTCACTGCCTGCTCTAGTGACAGAAGCAGGTCATAGCTCACCTGGGATCTTTTGTTTGGACAACAGGAATCCCTTGTCTTAGAGCTGGAAAGGACTGGACCGTGAGTATTTCCCTCTGCAGCAGGGTTCTGTAGCTCAGTCTAAAGGTGCTAAGCTATGCTTCCAGGGTTAAGGAGAGCGAGTGTCTCAATGCAACAGAATTCTGCGCATCTCTCACAAGCTGCTAAGGAGCTCTGACAACATGCCTTCCCAGCACCCCGTAGTTGATGAAAGAAGAAAAGGCAGTGGATTTGCAGTTTCAGCAGCCCAAAATAAATGCTCTCCTGCACCAACTCAATACTGTAACACCCTGTGACATGTAAATGGAAACCATACTGGAATGCCCTTTCCCATGTACACTATTCATCTGAGACCTTCAATTTCTGAATAGCTCTTATTTACCACAGCCATTTAGAAAATAAGTAATCTGTAGCTAACACTGACTAACTTTCTCTGCTCTTTAGGGGAGCCACCCCTCTCTCAGAGAATGAGGGCTCAGTTCAATTTGGAAAGAGTTCTGTTGGGTTACTTACGTTCTGGTGTGCTGATTGCACGGCCCACCACAGAAACATTTGCTCCAGTAGATTGTTGATTCACACTTTGAAAAGATACTAGAAATAACAAGAAAATCATTAAGAACAGAAATGCTCAGAGAACTCAAGGGTCTAACAACCAGGCTGTGTCAACTAGTCTAGTCCAATGGTGAATCATTTTGTAGCGAGCTTCCTACCTTGCTTGCTGCCAGTTGTGCTCGATGGAAACAACAGAGCTGATAATCTTCCCCCAACACTCTTGCTGCGTTGCTTGTTTCTGTCCTCCACCGCTTTCCGGGCAGAGTTCAGGATGGCAAGCGTGCTCAAAGATGTTGGCCTACAGATGAGATGCTTCTTATGAGAGAAAGTTCTGTCCCTCCCAGTCCTTTACGATCTCAGACTCCTTTGTTAACAAGGTTACGCTGCACCATTGGTGACTTTCGTAACACTAAGCAAGGAGTGGATAAACAAAGCAACAGCCCTGTAGAATATCGTAACCAGTAATAAAGAGAAAAACCATACCTGCGACCAAGTAATGGTTGTTTCAGAACATCAGCTCTAGGTGTAGTAAACTCAGAAGGCACAGAGGTAGGACATGATCGAGGGGATGAGGGCTGTCTCCTAACAGGGGACTGGGAATTATCATTCCTGCCACCAGAAGGAACAGCTGTCTCCAAAGATGGAGGTTGCTACAGAAAAGAAGGAAGAATCACATGTAACAATAGTCACAAATGCAGAAAACCCTAGACATGAGACACTTACACCTACTTGCTGTGTGATCGAATCCTTTGTGGGATGGACGTAAAGGGGTGCTAGGGAGAAAGAGTTTATGGGACAAAGCTTTAACAAGAAACAAATAGTAAGTTCTGATGGGATATATATGTCCCAGTTTAGAGGTCTATATATAGGTGCTCTTTAAAGTCAGGTTGCCAGGGTAAAAATCATCTCATCTTAAGGTAGGTATCTAAAATAATTCAGGACAAATGAACTAAGCACATGCTTATTTATTTCCATTGACTTTAAATGAGGATCTGCATGACTAGCACAGATGTAAGTTTCCATTCTGTATAAATCTAAAAATCAGCCAAAATTAATCCTTTTCTGTTTGACCTGTTTATCATTACCACTCTGGAAACAGAGAGCAACACAGCATATAAGGACAGACAGTGGGAAATTAGACTTGTCCTTCCCTTTAAATTGAATTATTTTTATGTTAATTGTTGCTCCTCTTTAGCCAGTGTGTGTTGTTTGTTGTTGTTCTAAGCATATCAGATGACTGAAGCCAAAGCTTCTTGTCAGCAAATGCACAGGGGTATGAAAACATTACCATGTCCACAGACATATAGAGTCTGGGTTCTGAAAAAGTTTGTGTACAAATAGAAGAGACAGCACGCATATGGACTTAATGGTCCCAACAACCTCTGCCTGCAATGCTGAGACATGCTCTTGGTCTGACTCCTTCTCCCTGTCCAGCTGCTCTTCGTATTTCTTCATATCGTACTCCAGCTCGGCTGCCAGCTGCTTGTCCACAGCAAAGAAGTCTTTGATTTCATTTCGGTAATCTTGCATCACTTCCTGGAGCAATAAGGAATGTTTAAACTCTTTCAGAAATCTCTCCTGAATACTGATTCATGTCTCCATTCAGATCACAGCTGCTTAAGTGCAAAAGGAAATACCAGTTGGTAGAGCAGAGGTGTTTTTAACAGACTAAGAGTTGAAATTCCAATTTGTACTTCAGAACATGAAAAAGCTTTCCAGCATTCAAGCTTTCTGCCCACGTTCCATGAGGAGGCTCACACGTAACACACTGTGAGATCCTTATCTAAAATCCCTCCACCTCCTACCTTATTTAACACAGTGGCAGTGTCACAACATCATATGCCTTCCAAATTTCCTTCTAAGAAGACTGTTCGTTCCATTACTGATTGCACATCTAACACATTAAATTAAGAGAGGGGAAAAAAACCAACAACAAACCACAATAACAAGAAAACACTTCCTCTTACCCGTAGGTAGTTCATAAGGTCCCTAAGAGCTGGGATCTTCTTCTGCTCCATCAAAGACTTCAGTGATGTGATTATTGGGATGATGTTTTCTACGAAGTTCTTCTTTTGAACCTTTTTCAAACAAGGCATGACATAAACATAGTTACGAAATGCAATAAAGGAGAAGTCACTCTGGTGTTAGATGAATGGCCTAAGCGAGAGGAACTATCACAATTAAGTCTGCTTTTATGCTGCATGCATGTACATAGGCTTTCAAGATTTACCACCAAGTCAGTTTACACACTGAAGGCAAATTGCCAAAAAGCGCACCAAAACCCAATGTTATGTTCAGATGCTTTCTCAATAAGAGATCTGTGGAACAAATTTAACCTAGCATAGCTTCACTGATTTCAGAGGAAATGAACATTTGTTCATTTCAACTGACCAGTCAAGTACCAGCATCCATTACAAATTACAAATCCAGCATTAACACTGTTTTCATGACACACATTGCCTACACAGGTGCCCTCAGATCAGAGCAGATCTACAGACAGAGCCTGGTTAACACTATGCACGTACAGTATGTCCTTGGCATTGTTATGTTACATGGATAATTTTTGTTTAAAGTTTCTCCATCACAGAAAAGTAAAAGTCCTCCCAGCATGGTGGACAGCCCTCTTCCCGCACCAGATTAAGTGCCATTTACCTGTGAAATGAGCTTTTTTTGTGCTGCTTGCATGACAGCATTGGCCATTGCCAATTCGTCATCTTCAGGCTGAATGTCCTCATCAGGTTTTGATCTCATAGTTGATAACTTGATTTCTTTGCAGCTAAGGATTGCAAATGTATCTGAGAGCAGCTCACTGGCTTCCATGTCCAGTGGAAGATCCTTATCCACAAAGCATGCTGCAACAGGCAGGGAAGAAGTAAAAAACATTTTACTGGGAAAAGCAGTGCCAGGAAAGTCAAGAATTTACTGCCGGACTCACGGCTTTTATAGACACCAGTTGTTTGCCAGATTTGTCGTCATATTTTCGTAAAGACAGACCCCTACCTAGGACACTGTGGCTGATCTTTGTTGTAATGTTGAACCTCTGCTCATCTGTAAAATGGTCCAGAAGGAACCTGTAGATATGCATCCTTTTTTCTTTGTTATCTTTTCCTTTCAGAGAGAAGAGATTCTTCGCCCTGTAGTAGAGCAAGATATTTTACATGGATCAAGTCACATTATGCGATCTCTCAAAAATAATAAGGCTTTAAATCAAAAAGAAACATTTGAATGTCACTTTTAAGACCCATAAGCCTGTTAGGATATCACAGGTTCCCACAAATTACGTGCAGAAGTCCTCCCAGAAGTGTCACAGTGTTAAATTAAGTGTTCTGCCTTCCCTATCTCCCTGAGCTGTTTCCCCCTTTTTGCATAAGTAATTACAAACCACCAGGAATGCTTTGCTGAAACCAAAGACTGCGTGGCCATACAATTCATCATTTAGCAGTACGACGATACAAATGTGCTCAACTGACCGCTCGCTCTGGGGGAACCTGTTGTACTTCTCATGTTTCTCATAGCTATTGAAATGGAAGATGCATTCAATGAAGTGTTGGGAGAACATTACTGGATTCCTCTTCAGTAGGAGATGCACCAAGCAGAACTCTCCAAACCTGGAAGGGAGGAAAAGGAAGAATTTTACCAGACAGCTTCTAAAAGCCACCCCTGAAACACAGTGTAGGGTCACAAGCAGTAAAGCAGGAAGATGAGTCTCCCAAATCTCCCTGAATACCACATTTAATTCTTGCCCAGCTACATCAGGGTTTGAACAAGGATACCACCTTATTGACTTTAAGCTCTTTTTCATCCAGAAAAATACACTTTTTCAGCATCCACAATACTACTATGCTTCTTGCCATTAAAGCAGAGACAGAAATAAATTTCAACTTGAATCCAGGCACAGCACTTTCATTATTTATACGACTTAAGTTCCATTGTGGCTGGGACACAGTACTTTGCAAAAAGTTAATCACCACAAGTCCTCCAAGAGCTGAAAGTCAATCTCAGACTTGAAGAAAGTATTTTTGTCTGGATGCAGCCACTGAATGCACATGCAAAGAAAAAGGTCCCTGATGAAGTAGCAGCGTGTTTCACAGCTAAAGCTCTAGGAACGACATGTTGCAATGCCACCATCTACTGGAAAGCCATTTTTACACATTAAAAACCCACTGAAGAGAAAAGAAGATGTGAATATGCACTAGTAAGCAACAATAGATTGATGGCCCTGGAAAGACCAATCTGCAACTTGAGCATTCCAGGTAGAAACAGTAGAAAGCTCTCCAAGCCTTCAGTGAATCCAGCATCCCCACACAACCTACCACCCCCTTGGAGGAATGTGCCTCCCTCTCATTTCTCATATAACAGAGAAGCTTAAGACTTTGAAACATACAAAAGCTTCATAAATGCGCACTTAAGGTCAGCGTGCATAACTCTTCTAATAAGTCAAAATATTACAAAGTGTGGTACAAAGCTTAAAAAGACAAGACACACATAAGAAAAAGGAATTTCTAACCCTATTCCTAAAGCAAAACCAACACACAATACAGAGAAAACCACAAGGAAGATTTCATAAAGGCTTGTTTCAAAAATTCCTTTTTCCTGGGTATCTGAGAGTCAAAAATAGAGCAGAGCTGCACGTTTTGAAGACAGCTTGCTACACTGGGACCTTCAATTGACTTGTAAAGAGGTTCACCACTCCTTTGCTACCATTCCAGACCCTAAAGTGTTAACAACTGTAGAAGCGAAGAGGTTAATGAGAGAATTCTTTGCTCTCTCACTGAAATTTTTCTTCACATGGTGAAGGTGCAAGATCAAAACTTTTTGAGTACATCTCTGATCTTCAACTCCTACAGTATTTTACAGATGAGTATTTTACCTGGCAATATCTGGATTTGGATCCACCAAGACGCTGACAAAACGGAAGAAGAGACAATCTTTCCATTTCACGAACTCTTCCTATAAGGATAGGACAGACAATAAGTTATCAGCCTGAACCAGGAAAAATTCGGGTGTGAATCTTCAGACTGCAGCCAGGGCAATATATGGTGGAGCCTAACAGAACGTGCATCAGGCAAATAAGCAAACTATAGAACTTCACCCACACGTACACAAAATAAACCTAAAAAAGAGAATGTTCTGGGGGATACTTTAAGCAGAATAAATGCCACAGCAGCAATCCTCTAGGTTTACCACAGATACCAATAAAAAAGTAGAATCAAGAAAAATCTGCTCTCCAATGCCAAAGACACAGATGCTATTCAACACTGTTCTCAGAGCCAAATGCACTCCAGATCTGCCTTGTTTGGCTTCATCTGAACACTGGGAGGGCAAACATTGTCAGCCACTCAACATTCACAACCTTAAAACAATAAGCAGAGACAGCAGGAGAAAAAGGTGCTGTGATGTTTTTTTATATTCATTCCTATAGGAGTGAAATGCAAGGGAGTTCAAAGAAATATAAAGCAGATGAGAGAGGAGATAACCGTTGAATAAAAATAATCTTGTTATCCAACTGTGCTAAGTGTCATTGAGGAGAGTTTTGCCTACCTCACAAAAAAGAGCAGTACCAAAATACGTGTTTGAAGTTATTTTAAATTAGGGTAGATTGCAGCAATGCTCCAGAATCAATTTATAAGCAATACATCCGCTGGCCAGGTTGCCAGCATTTAGCACAACTGAGGTAACTGAAGCAGGCTGTCAGACACATGCTTAGGACCACTGTTTACCTGCAGAAGGTTGGTAAGCAGGATCAGCGTCTGCTTACGGATGAAGGGGTGTGGGTCTTTCAGACACAACGAAATGCTGGGAATGTATCTGTCCACCATGGTGGTGTAGCGGATGCACAGGTCGCACATAACGATGACGACGTTATTGCGAACAGCCACATCATGCGACACCTCCAGTTCTCGAGCTAGAGCTGCAATGCATTTCTTTGCCAGATCTTCATGCTGCAAACACAGTTTACCTGTGAAATGTGGATGAGACTGTCAGTGCTGTGAATATATTCTTCTTCCTAACCAACACAGCCCAGCTTACTGCCTCCTTTGAGACCAGTGTGAGCCAAGAGGAATCAGGAAGCAAACAGGGGAATAAACAAGAAACACAAGATGAAACTTGATGAGCAATCTGCACAACCTCTCAAAGAGATTATACTTCAAGGAGTTCTTCCAAACTCTTCTTAGACCTATAGTGTGGGTCTCAATGCCAAATTCCCTCCTTCACAGAGAACTATTCCTGTGTATAGGGTATTATTCAAAGCAGCTAAAAAGAACAGCCCCAGCTGTCATAGGCATAGCAGGGAGACACCCACCTCTAAGAGCATCTCTAAACCAACTTAAAATAAAATAGCCCGCATGCTAACATCACTTCTTCCTAACTGTTTCTAAGCTCTGTACAAAAAGTATTCTCAACTGCTTTGGGAAGTTTAAAAGAATGATATTAAAGAGATCTGTGGTTATGAACAAAAGTACTACAAAACCAGTTTCACTTAGCACTCTTCATTATACTGCAGATGCAGATTTGACCAGGCTTCTATCACATGGTCATTTGTACTAAGGAGGACAAGTAACTATGTACAGTCATTCTGCTCTGAACTGTACCAGGTTTTCTTCATCCCGTGTTGAGCACCTTACTACAGGTAAGAGGATCTCTCAGCCAGCAACCAATTCTGAGTACAAGGCCAGCACAAATTTGCATCGCTAACTGTTTATCACTTGCACACCTATCTCGGAAAAATGCATTAACGGACTTGAAAAATAGTTGCATGCACGGTAGTATTTTTATGTTTTGTGCAACTTGTTACCATGGATATCTGCATTGCTAAAAGCTATGAACTGAGGCAACACAAACACTGAGCACTGTGCCTATCTGTTATAACAGACATGGCTTTGGAACAGAATTTAACCAGGAAACAGACAGAAAGGGTGGGAATTGGATGAACAAGGGCAGTTCTGCTGCAGGACAGTGCTTACCTAGAGTAATGAATGCATGAGCTCTGATCACTGGAGGCATAGCTGATCCTCTAAATTGGGACAGTGGCTGAGAAGCTGGAATTTCCTCACCATCTAGAGAACTCGACACTACGAAAGAACAGGTCAGGAATGAAAACATGCTTTTTGGGTAACAGTGTTGTTCGTAAAAGCGAAATTAAAGGCAGTAAGGAAAGAGTGCCTCACATTGGTTAGAAGAAGCCAGAATGGACTGAATCAAAAGAAAGATGCGTTTCTCCACTTTGGCTGGACACAGCTGTGCAGCCTCACCCAAGGTGAAGAGGTGTCTCACCTACAAAGAAAAAAGCAACACTCGGGTCAAAAGGCAAGTCAGCAGGAATCAGTACAGTTACTTCTCCAAAGACAACTTAAAATTCCCTCAGTCCTTTCAAGGAGACAGCAGCTAGAGAATAGAAAGTGAACCTTTGAAACAGAAGTGAGGAGTGTGTTTAATATACTATAAAACCTCCCTATATGCTAACAATATCTAGATAAACCTTAAAGAATTCTACACATTTTATAGGCTTCATTCCAAACAGACAATCTAAAAAGTATGACTGGAAAAGCAAAGAAAAAAAACCTGTCATTTTATTAAAAATACAATGGGCATCATATCCTTAAAGCAATTTCTAACGTATAAAACTGCTGTACATTCTCAGGCTCACAGATACGAGATCCCATTACCATATACACAAAGTGTGTGCATCAGTACTTTCCCATGTAATAGTTACTGGCACAAACTCTGTAGAATACCCATTTTGAGAATACCTACGTCATTTGACCAGTCCACAAAGGGGAACCAAACTTACAAAGAGATCTTCTTGCAATTGCTCCGCTCCATCTTCTTTGAGGACTATATTCGAAATATAACTTTCACAGGTGGTTACTAAGTCTCCATACACCTGGTCGAGCAGCTTCTGTTCCATAACAAAACAAAATTTGGCACTTTAATTAAACACAATGTAGACACGATACATCTCCACACACAAATCCTCAATTTGAAAACCCTTCTATACTTTTAATAATCTAGGTCCCGTTGAAATCCATCAGACTCTGTCTGACAGCCTTTTTCCTGCACATCAAAGTGCCAAAACAGCCTGAAGAACCTGGCTTTCAGTGATCCACAGGCCTAAGTTTACTTCATTATAGAAATCCCATCGGTTTAAACAAAAAGAATTTAGGTGACTTTTCCACTTATATCCAGTGCATTTGAGGTTGTCTGTATGAATTTTAAAATGTTGTTTCAAAACTGTGGTTCCATTCAAATGAAAATATTATGCAAATTCCAAGCGGGAGGGAGAACCAAAAAAGCTAGTCATCTGCCAGATTGTGAATGAGAATAAAACATCATTCCTCTCTTTTTTTACCATCTAAAACTTGTAGCATAAGAAACTAAATACATGTATGTATGGCAGTTATGCTGTTAAAGCTGCTGAAGTAGCCAACGTATAGGTACACCTGCACTCAGTTGCAAGTTAACATATTGTAATGACTATATCTAACAGAGAGGATTTTCAGATTGTGAATTTAAAAAATAAAACAATACAAAAAAAGAAAAACAACAAAAAAGCAACAAACCGAACCATCAATCCACCCTGGCCTCTGAAGAATGGCATATGCAGTTTAGCACTAGTTACTAAACTTCATTGGGATGCCTATTATAAAACAACTGTCATCAATATTAAAAGAGAATCACAACACATACATCATTAGCAAGAGAGGCTTGCACTAGTTCTAGCTTCTCTGTGACTGTGCTCAGGCTGACATCACTATTTTACCAGCAAAATGTAGCTCACCTCACTACTAAACAAAGCTATGCCATAAAGCAAATGGGGAACTTGGCAGAAAAAAAAGTGCAAATGATGCGTTACTAACCCCATGTTTGGGCTCATGAAAGAGGCCTAGAAAATGTGTGTATCTACAGCAGCTCTCGTATAGAATAGTCAGAGCTTACAGGATAAACCTATGGCTTCTAACTGGACCAAGCCCAAGAAATAGCTGCTACTGTAGCGGCAGAGCAATAGGTCTCCTTTAGGAATGCTGTAAACTTGGACAGAAGGTCAGTGCAAGGCATTTCAGCTGTAAAACAAAACCAAAAACTCTGAGGAAAGACCTCTACAAGGCCATCCTTAGCTAGACGATGCTCTCCAACAAAATTGCAGCGTACCAAGTAAGACAGCTAAGCAGAACAGACTTGAGTTGCTGCAGACAGATCATCTTTGTTTAGTGAGCTAATCAACCAACAGACTGGAGACAGAAGTTGCCTTCAAGAGAAAGCCCTCCCAAGTGTGAGACAAGCTATTTTAAAAAGTGTATTTTAAGTCACACCTGTGTCTTCTCTGGTACATCTGCATACGCATGGCAGAGCTTCTGCAGAGTTTCTGCAGCTGGGCTAATCACCTCCAAGGGACATCGAAACTCTCTCAGCCAGCAACTGATGTTATCTGAAAAGGAGACCACACACATAAAATGAGCGTTTTTTAAGCTAATCAACTGCTCGTGGAGAAGAAATAACTGCTAAGCTGTGAGACAAAACCTGAACTCTGCCTTCCACTCTGCAGCTTTTCAGTCACTCACCAATCAGCCTCTCGCAGGTGCTCCTAGGGAGGTGCTTTGCGACATGACTGATGACACACAGTATATGTCCTATAGTGTCAGTGCTCGTGTTCTGCTGCCTGAAAAACAGCAGCGTGGACAAACCAAAATTAATGCTGCGGAACACCACCAAACCACAGTAGAAAAATCCTTTCACCTTGGCTATGTATTATCAAGGCAGACTTGTCAAACCAAATGAAAACTCCAAAAGCTTAATGTAAGACTTCATTACTGCACAAATCTGTGGGCCATTACACCTGCTTCCTAGCTGCACAGACCAGTTGCCTGAATAAAGAATGGTGATCTAAGCAGCACTTTGCCTGTCAAAGGACAGAAAGTGCTCCCTTACATTCCTCCTTATCTTTACTCCTGCCTCTATCCTGCAGAACGGAGGGAAGAGTTCAAAGCACATGTATACCTGCTGACACTGTCCCAGGATTCAATGACCTTGGAATAATCCAGCTTGGGTGAAGAACCTGCCACCTTAGCAAGCAACATCCAAGCTGGCACAGCATGCTCCGTTTCCACATGAGACATCACGTTATTGATGAAAGTGGAAGAGAATTTTTTCTGCTGGGACCAAATATAAAAAGCTTTGTTCATGTAACGGCTACAAGGAAGAAAGAAAGAAACACAAGTTAAACAAGGAGCGAACAAAACACTTGCTCTTGGACACTGCCAGTAAAACCCAGCATCTCAGTCCAGGATACGCTGGAAAACACAAGAAAGCTGTTATCACTTCACATTCTTACTTCCCAGAATATGTAAAGATTTCCACTACATATTTCACTAGCAGGATTTTTGGTCACACTTTCAGTTACCTGCTCTGATGGTTACAGTTCAGATCAGTTACCAGTCCTACTGCATTACAGAGCTGCCACACAAGCACGAATATAGTGCAGCGTGTCAGTGAGACAGGAGAACTGGTATCACAACGAATCAAGAAAAACATTTCAGCAACCTGTACCAAAGACTTTCTAGTTTTTATTTGAACACCCATAATGGAACAGGATGCTATGATGTTGAGGCACCACAAGCTGCCCGTTTTTCTGTTTAGCCCTAGTTACCCACTTCACACAGAAAGAGTTCTAATATTTTTCAAGCTGTAAGGTACTCACTCTAAGGTCATGAAGTAGAAGGTGCCACAACTCTGCAAACTATGTCATAAAATAGCCCAAATTAGATCACTGACAGTGGTACAGATTGGCAAGGCAGCACAACCAGCATCTCATTTTCTATTTCAGAGCTATTATGCCCTGTTGACTAATAAACATACAGCTGTCTTTGATCAATGTTGTGTCCCTGCCATACTGTGTTATCCCATTTCTTCTGCTTCATCCCACAGCATTCTGCAAAAGGCAGAATAACTCTGTTTGTCATAAGACAAGTAACATATTGTACATCAGAATTAATAAAAGGAGATCTTCTCCTTTCTTTATATATCCTCTCTTACTTCTGTCATCAGAACACCTCCATTTAACATTCATGCTGCTATCAACACACCAAGAATAGCAGGTGACATTCCCGTATATGAACACTAGAGTTCAGGGAGATTGCACAGGTAACAAGAGCAAATAAAAACACTTGACACAAAGCAAAACTGCACTCTTCTCACCAGCTGCCAATGTGTCTGTTTGACAGTTCCTCTGTCCTAAGAGCTGGCAGAGCAGCACAAGCAGCTCACAACGTGATAGCTTCCATCCCTAGCAGCAGTATGCACTTACATTAACTGCTTCAAGCTGAAGATTCAAATAGCTTAAAAAAAACCAACCCACCAATAAATTTAGTTTCTTGCCCTTGTGCAGTAGACAGCTCATGCATTTAAATAATACGTAAACTATGATACATAATGGTCTGTGGTCACACGAGGAATAGGAGAGCTGAGAGTATAAGCTCATGCTCCTATCCTAGTCCTCTGGTCAATAGGCAATTTCCTACTATAAAGAAAAAGCTGCACATTCCAATACAATCAAAAGTTTAAAAAAAATATGGATTTTGTCCACGAATGCTAATGTACTAAAGGCAATAAAGACATCCAGGGCACTAGACAAAGTGCTGTTATGGAAATGCCAGCAAAACCCCCAATGTAGAGAGAGACACACTTACCTCAGCTCCTGGCTCTCTGAAGTCAAGAGGGTAAGGAGCTCCCATGCTAGAGCCTGCTTTTCATCTTCGCTCTGGAACTTCTTATAATGCTTTATATGCTGCAACAAGACCTGATCAAGGCAATCCAAGGCCTTTTCTTGAACAGAACTTTCAGTGTCCATCACAACAGGCACAACTCCGTGTAACCAGGCCTTCTGCACCAGGACGTTATCATGCTGAGACTGAGAGAAACACACTTCATATTAAAAACACTTCTTAGTTATTATATGGTCCTATATGCACAGGTAAGATCAGCAAGGACCTAGAAACCTTGAGAGTCATCTATCAACTTTTGAAATACATTTTAATAAGCCAGCATACTGCTCAACTAGCACTGTGATATGGCAGCATATGGGACAAGGGAACAAATTTCCTTAACACCACACAAGGTATGATTGTAACTATGATCAGGCTACCTGGGGTAAAGTACTGTAATACTTTTTTGTTTTCTTTTTAAACCCTATAGATAATTGCAATAGTATCGCAATAAAGCTGTACAGCAGATGATTTAACACTAAAACCAAAGAGCTTTGATTAATATCAACCTTACGCTCCAACACTAAGTTACTAAACCTTTGAGAATAAATAGAAGAGGAAAAACATTACAGTGCTATCATCTGCATATTACATCTCAGTGAAGTGATTCAGATTTCCCCCCCGCTAACTTGAGAAGGCCAGCAACATAAGCATTTTCTCCATGACATATAAATCAACAGTCAGGAATATAAATGTTTCCAACAGCTGGAAGCATCCTACATAAATCACAAGTATGTGTAAGTTACGACTTCAAGTCAAAAGACAATAAAAAAATAAAATGCAGTCCTAAAACAAAATTTGGTGAACGAACAACTGACGTGTACCAGATTTGCCTGTGTCCTCCTCATTTCAACCTACACTTCATCCACCTCAGGTCTGGATAAGAGTTCATGGTATTTTTTTCTCACCACAAGGAGCTCTGTTATAGACTGCAAGGCCTGCTTCCGCACAGAAACAGCAGGGTCCCGGCAACGGTCCTGAAGAGTGGACAAATCTTCTGCAGTACAAGGGATCACTTTGTGTTTCAGGATGTTCATAAAAACCTGGAAGTCAAATACCCACACAATTTTGATGGGAATACAGGCCAAGAGCACTGGGTAACAAATCAAAAATATATTCTACTCCCCATTAACTTCAACTAGAGATTAAAGTATCTCACTGAGAGCAAAGAATAATATTAATAATTTCCAAGTACTGGGCAGAACTTAGTACAGAAAGCATCCTTCCAGTCATTCAGATTTTAAAACAGAATTCTGTATAGAATTAGTGTCACAATTTCCCCTTGAAACTGACATTTCTCTTGCATGACTTATGTCTCTTACCCAGCGATAAAGGGGGGGAACTGAAAAGCCTCTCAACAAAACAGTTATAAATCCTACACTTGAGAAGCTCAAAACAGCCTGGGAACTGAAGGGGAAGAACTGGGGGAAAGAAGACTAATATAAAGTCAGTCAACAGCAGATGCATATTTAATAAAATGATGAAATTTTCATTGAAGAATCTCTTTTAAAGCTCATGACTTAATTAGAAAGAATTAAGCAACAAGCAAAGCAAGGCATTCCTCAAAAGGATGGTACGTATAACCTAACATCTCTGTTAACAAGGCTGAAACAAAATTAAGCACCCATTATGCCTGAGTTTATAAGGAAGTCACTCAAGTTGAACGGCTATTGACACTTGAAAAGAGGCTCTCTAAGTGATGGAGTAAGTGAATGCCAGCAAGAATACTAGAAAAACTTTTCGTCATCATGCTTGCATTATTTACTTATGAGGAACTATTAAACAAGACCTTTTTAAGGCTTATAAACATTCTGTAGGAATAGCAAAAAACTACAGATGGGCAAACTGCATACAGTTTGTTATTGCCTGATTATTTTAACTTCATTCTGGGTAATCACGCAGAACAAGAACACAGGCAGAAAACACTGTACCTGGAGAGCAGATTTCCTCACGTTGGTTTTCTCATCCCCAACTCTCAGTCTGAGCATGGCCACAATTTCCTTTCCTATCCAAAACCATGATAAAAAGAAATTATAACACCCACCTAGACAGACTTCCCCCCACCATTTTGCAGTGCTAACATGCAGTATGCTGCGCAGAAACGAGGAGGGACACAGCTCTGAACTTGGCTGAGCAATAATTTGTTCCCCAAGGCTTTCAGAGGCAAGAGATTGGGATGGAACAAAGCACAACAAGAAAAAAAAATTGGAAATAATCTTGGGTTCTTTGCAGCTGCCATTCTGCCAGAGGAAAAAAAAAAATCAAGTTCTTTAACTTTGAAAATAAATCCTAGGACTTATTACAAAAGAAAGCAATGTACCAAATCATTCGATACACACAGCAAAAAGAAATTATTTGTAATTTCCAATGCATCTATTTTTCTATATACAAGATGTTAGGCTACCTTCAAAGCTTGAAAGCTCATCAGACAAATCATGCAAGGTTCCAACAAAAGTCACAGGCACAAGTAACTCTGCCATCTGTGGGAAAACCACACAGAGTAACCCATAAATGGATCCGCTGCAGACCCATGATAGATCAATCAACTTGTATGCAAAGAGCTCAGAATGTCTACAACCTTTTCTGAGTTATGCCTCACAGCTCCACACATCATAAAGTACTAATACATGAATTACTCTATTTTACAGAGGGGAAACCACTCCATTTTGGATCTGACCGAATGCCCTGAGGTTGCAGAATGGCAGATGCAAAAAAGAACCCAGGAGTTTGCAAGGAAACCAGAGCACATCCCCCTCACTGAACAGAAAGTTAAACCTTAAGTTTTACTTTTCACAGCCATATTTATACATATTTCTGCACGTTCTCAGGAAAAATACATTTTACTTTATAATAATAAAATATTTTATTAACTGACACACTACTGAATACATAAAGCAACAACTATTTCTCAGCTTTTGAATAATTTAAGTGGACTACTGACAATACTGATTTCAACCATTTTACTCTTGCTTTTAAGGCTTCTATTTATTAATACTTATTAGAATTCTGGCAGTAAAAGATTTCCTAAAAATATGCCAAATCTGGTAACCTGTTACTTTGAGAGATTCATCTGGAGGTCTACTGCGTTGCCGTTAAGAAACGGGATTAGTCACAGGGAAATAACCAACAGTAGTTTGAAAGTAGATTTTTACCAAAGGAAGCAAAGGGGTTTTGATCTGCATGATTAGTACTTTCTTAATTGGCAGGTAACTACAATTGCATCTTCCTCCTGAGAACAGTTTGATGGAAAAAGCACAGAACCTTTTCGCTGCAAGACTTTGCCAAAGGAAAAAAAAAAAATTCAGCTCCTGTGAAGGTGACCAAATCTGCTAAATTAGTCACACTTTGACAATTGTCATTGATTTTTACTCACAGTGACATAGGAAAAACAAACAAAAACCCCCTGAGTCCTAAATGGCTGAGAACTAGCAAGGGAACACACTGTTTATGCACTGTCGGGCACTGAATATTCTGTAGAGCACACTTCACCCTGCAGATTATCCCTACCCTTCTTATCTCTGCCCTTGTGCATATAGTGAGTTCTGAATATCCTCAGCTAAGATTTATTTTGCTTCTAAAATATGAGCTGTTTGCTCTTCATAGAAATGCAAAATGAGCATAGGCATAAGCCAAACAAGTGTGTGCCAGACAGCTTTGCTAATGCACCTTGACTGACTCTGAGAGCACTGTTTCTCAGCTATCCTCTTGAGCCACAGACAGCCTTTCTTCATCCAATCCTTTTCTTAATTTGTTTTGCCAAGTGCCAAGTGTATGCTCAGCTGGGTATCGGATACAAAACCAGGCATCCTCTGCCACACAGAGCCTGCAACTAAACAGGGAATGCACAATACCTTAAGTGGCCCGGAGGATGTTTCTATCGGAGAAAGCAGATTAATGAAATTTATCAGCAAAATGTTTTAAAAGAAAGCTTTCAATAGAGAAAATAGGAGCCTGGCTCCTGGAGATAGGGAGAGAGATCCCACATGAAGAGCGGCGTGAGAAATGTAACAAAGACACAAATGCAGGATGCGAACTAAGCAGTACATTGAGTTGTCAGCAGTTCAAGAGAGGTGAGCAGCAAGAACCGAGAGCAAAGATACCAGCAGAGGCCTTAAGGTTAGGAAGAAGAAATTTTACGTTGAAGAGATTCAAAGAAACATCACGGCCACAAAAGCCAACTTCTATGCTGATTTCATGCCATCAAGAAATTAGAACCATCGGGTTGACATTCTGCATCAGTCCATTTAACCTCATGCTTTGCTTTCAACTCCAGCCAATAGCTGATGCTGCAGAGAATTAAATTCTTCCCTGCATCACAGAGCTAGACAAAGGTGCTGTGTTTTATGCAGCGAAAATATATTAGTTCTTTGTGCACTGGAGCAAGAGATTTAATTACCCTTAAATTTATGGAGTTACAAGTATTATGTCCCACATCAATTACCATCCTTTTTGGAAAGGATAAATTACCTGCTTTTCAACAAGTGTTGCTACCACATTAGTACAAATGAACATCAGTATTTCACGATTAAATGTATTTTCCAGACTTAAGTGGAAATAGTATTTCTTTATCGCTGGCACTTCCACCCCCTTCATCACCCATAAGTGGTTTTTAACAGCTCTACAGAAAGATCTCTCTGCTTTCCTTGAAAAATGGACAATGAACACACTTCAGAAAATCTAATTTCAATTAAAGTTTTGAAAAGCTATCTGAAAAGGCCAGTATAATTTTGATGTACCATCAAGCACAGCAGTATCGTTGCCGCCTGTCAGCTCAATAGTTTTGAAAGTCGATAGGGTCTTCAGTGGATTGTTGGATGTAGCTGAAAGAAAAGTTCAAAGTTTAAGAATAAAAATGGCTTACGTTCAACTCAGCAACTTGGCTCATTGTTACACAGAGAGTTTCGTGCATGCCCTATGTTTTATAGGTACACATATTTTTAGAAAATGGCAAGCCAAGAAAAGTCTGAGGCTTATCATAAGAGAATGACTGTATACCTTCTGCACTGGTGATCAAACTTGCACTGTTTGTGTTTGCTTCCAAGGCTGCATGGTCATAGGCTGCCAAAAAGAAATAAAAAAAGAAATTAAATGAATCGTTTTCATTCAGGATATTCTGTCATTCCAAATTTTTTCAGGCAAGTGATCTAACCATTGGATGCCGTATGCACACTTCTGAGTTGCGCCATCTGGCCTTTACCAAACCTGAGGGAGTTCAGAATGCCAATCACGAAAAACCAAATTTAGCAGAGGTAAAAGGCAACTCGAGACTTAATCAACTGATAGACAAGAATTATCTCTAAATGTACAATTTCATTTTTTGGTAAATATCTGCCAAAGATATCTCATGCAGGAATCTATTTAGAACAGATATATGACAATGCATGCCTTCCAAATATAAGGCTTCACAAGTAACAAGACTCACCTATTACTTCTCTTTATGACACAACACACAAGGGCACTCAGTGCAAATTTCAAAGAGCCTGACAACTAGTTCTACTGTCTCCCAATAATTACTCCCCAGAAAACTCCAGAAATATTTTAACTATTTAATTTACCCATAATACTTACAGCCTTGTAATAAATCCTGTATACTATCCAAGGTAGCAGCACCTTTCATTTCCAGACAGTGGGCAAAACTGTTTAAAGCTTTGCTACGGACCACAGGTGCTTTGTCTGAACACCGGCCAAACACCATGACCTGTACTAAAAACTTATGCTTTAGAAACTTCTGCTGATCCAGAGACAAGGAGAGGTCTGAGTTTCTCTCTGGCATATCCAACAAAGCTAAAGCTACATCAAGAGCAAACACTCTGTAGGATATCTGAAAGAAAAAATGCACAAGGTGCTCTGTTAGTATAAGCAAAGACACAGGTTTTACCTACTCAGTTTATCAAACTCTAGGTTATCAGCAACAACTATACTATTCAGTACTGCTATTGAACTTTTCATCTTCACAGTACTGCTGTAGCTGAACTCTGGAACAGTAAGGAGATGTACTTACTTTACTGTTGTGTGAGTATTTATAAAGCCAAGCAATGAAGTCAGCAAACTCTATACACGGGAGTTTATTCAGCAAATTCACCAAGGCCTGTGCAGCATATGTGCGATAATCAGCCTTATCTGGGACCTGAAAAACAGGAACAATCGCACATTACAATATTTCAACGCTCTGCTCTAGAAGCCAGAAGGGCATTTTACAGCATAAGAGAATTATTTGTTTATTTAACGAGACAACATGGCCACATTCAGGAAGCACTGGGGTAACAATCACAACTTTCTCGGTCACTGCTTCAGCACTCACTCACACACACAAAGTAAATTCCCCAAAACAGTGGTGGAGCTTAGATTAAATCAAGAGGCAGTGTTTCTACATGGCAGTCTTCAGATGGTTAGCTAAGAAAGAGCTCTCATAATCCTCATTTTCCTCTACTAAAACAGTGTTAAAAGCAACTGCAAATTTGGAAAGGCCAGAAGTAGGGCACAATCTATTGCAAATGAGGGGAGGAAGAGTCACTATTCTCCTAGGATGTGACAAGATTTTGAAGACATCTGAGAAATCCAATAAAGATTCACACACAATGTGATCGGCCTGTAAAGAGATTTGCAGACAATGAAAATATTTTAATTCCTTATAAAACATGATGAAAAAAGGATCTCCTAACTGTTACAGATACTGCAATATATCCACAGACAAGTTCTTCAGCCCAAGATACACCAGAGTAGCATACCTTGGTGCAGATATGTTGCAGTAATATTCGAAGAACAGGAAAGGCAACTTCTTTCAGCTCCTCTACTACAGAACTGCGCAGAAGAAAAAACAAGCACGTTTTAATAAGGCTGTTTATATAAGAGAGCAAAAATCAAGTATAGGATGTTCCTTTTGAAATGCATTCTGAAAGTCAGGAAAGGTGCACATTCTGGAATCACTTGTGCTAGTGTAAACGATACGGCCAGAGAGCAGACCTACTTACTTTATACATAAATCTGCCTTTGCAGGCAGAAAACATTTCTTCCAGTACTTTCCTACAAGTAAAAGGGCAATATGAAAAGCTTCTTTATTCTTAATCTACTTATTAAATGTTGTCTGTGGATCTCTGCACAAACTATACTTTTGAAAAACACAGATCCCCATGAATAATCAAAGGCAAAACATCTTTAAAGCAAGAGAAAGCAAAGAAATAAAGAGAAATGACCTCCTTATTAATATTTTATCTTCTTCGCAATAATAAACTACAAAATAATAAGTTACAAAACCTGAAAAACTGAAGACACAAAGCAACAGACAGAAAGTACCTCCCTTCCACTCGTTGTCACTTTTCTGTCAAACAGCTCCTCATTTTCCCTCCAACAGCAAGTTCAGCAAATTCTCATTACACAAATTTTAATTAAGCCCCAATTGCACAAACTTCAAAGTCAGTCCCACTTGTCTCAACCCTTTATCAACCAAAGAGTAAAGGAAAAGCAGACAGAAGAGCAGACATACCCAGGAAGGGTAGTGCCAGAGCTCTGTACTTCACCTGATGAATTTTACAGCCTGATTCCTGGCACTGATCACAGCTGATGTGATTGCAAGAACCGGGCGTCTGGAACCTGCACCACCTTCCACCATCAGAATGACATTGAGGATTCGTTGGAAGACACAACGAAGAACCTGGAAGGGAAAGATTATCTTCAGGTTCATCTTTAGTAGCAACTGGAGCAGACAGTAGCATTCTTAACCAGGTTTACGAAATAATTCTCAACCAAACAAGCTTCAGTCCAAGTAACAGCACCTGACAAAACATGACCTCTGGCAGAATAATTCAGAAAGGACCCATCAAAACACACAACTTCCCTAGCTGTAATGTTCTCATACATGTCCAGTAACACCTAAGAGCTTCCTGACAACATCTACAGATCCCCTCCAAAGCAGTGGACTTCAATTTGCCAGAAAAATTCGGAATGTGAGAAAATTCTTTTTTTTTTTTTCCTTTTTCTTTTTTTTTTTTAAACAGAAGACATCTTAAAATAAACGCATGTTTTTACTGCCATGTGCACTAGAACTTTAGGAGTTTCCTCCCAGCCACACTTTTGGGACCACAGCATGCCTTGTCATCTTGATGCTCACTGAGCAGTCTAACAGGAGAGACAAGGATGATGAGGTCGGTCTGAAAAAGGGAATGACTAGATCTTGATACTACAAATACAAACTGTTGTGAAAAGCTTGTGCTGCATGGAGAAACCAAAGCAGTTGAAACACACAGGTCTAAGGCTGCTAAAGCCAGGCAGCTACTCAGGTACATATCAAGTTAGTCGTACTAAGCTCCAGGCTTCCTTGACTAGATGGCTGCCAACACCCTGGCTTGCTCAAAGCTAGCTCAGGTGGTTTATGCAAATTCACCAAGCACAGCAGCACAGTCACACCCAGAGTTCAAAAGCTCCATCTATAGGAGCAGCGCACACACAGGTAAGCAGGAGATGACACATCATGCTGGAGAACTTAAAATAAAAATGTAAAGCTGTAGACGGATTTCTGGTAGAACTGGATGTTCCATGATGACAGAGTGTTCTCTGAATTAGCATCAGCCCTGCTTACCATTATCTGTGCACAACGCTTCCCCTGATCCCATCATGCTTCTCTGCTGCACAATCCAATGCCACAGCACACTACAGAAATAGTGCTGGAGCTCCACCTAGCAGGGGACAAGAAAATCCAGGCAAAGGCAGTAGCCTGGAGTTCTCTTTCTAAAGATTCAAAGGTCTAATGTCACTGCGGCTATCCTCTGCTTTCAATTCATTTGTCCAAAATGTTACTAAAGCCCAGGACATAATGCACATGAAATGCATCATCCTACAAATAAAAGGAAATACGCACTGGGGCAGAAAAAAGCATCTTGGCTGACATGGCAAACACACGTACACATGCGTATCAAAGTACAAATACACAAGCAAAATGATGTGCAGAGAACGAAGGAAATAACTACTACTTTTCAATAAAGCATTGAGAATTCTAAAGGCTGTCCAACTTTTACCTTATTTTCAGTACCATGCAGAGGGGAGCACAGTAGCCACAGCCCATAATAGGCCAGCTCAGGGATATATTTGGCTTGATTAATGTTCCTAAGCAAAAGAAGGCAAAGAGATGTCTTAATCTCTCATCAGAGAAACATTTACTACAACTGTTACAATTAACTGCGCTCACTGACTGGAAAACATTCAATAATCACTAAATGTTGTTTACTTTTAGCTAGGTGGAACACGTTCTAATTATCTCTTGTGAAAGAAATCAATGCTTTCATTTTGGTATAATCAGGATAATAACAACACAAGCACTGAGGGCTTTACTTCTCCAAGGCACTGTATAAACATTCAGAATTAATTGCTCACATTGTTGCTGAAAACTCGAACTCGTGTTCCACCGGCTCAAAGTTTGTCATTTCAACAAAGATCTGCAAAGAAAGAAAGCTAAGCTTAGCTGATTCACACGAGGACACGATGTGCAGGCCTGCTTGGGTGCCAGAGCAGAGAACGTGAGCTCTGTAACTCTGAAACCATGGTCCCTTGCATGACGCAGAACATAAGCAGACCCCAAAGTCCCCAGGCTCAATATTGTGTGTCTTTTCCCGGGGTACAGTGAGGGTTAACACCACAGAATGGAACGTGAATGGCCCAGCTGGCACCAGCCAGCAAGCACTAAGCATAAGATACAGACACAGAGCAGGTACCCTGCCCTGAGATTTATAGAGAACAGTCTGTTCAGGGGACCAGTTTGTGAAAGGCAGGACTGCCAACACTCCTGTGTCCATAGAGTGTTCTGCATCGAGCTTGTGGTGGAGGACTTAAGGTCCTGTGAGTAGAATCTTATTACCTGCAGGCAGTTCTGCAAACACTGAGGTTTTTCTTTTAGGGAGAACCTACGTAGAAGTCTTATGAAGTTTTTCAAAAGAAGAAAGATTGATTTGCGAACTTGAAGAAGATCGTCAGTTGAAAAGTAAACCTCGTCAGGGTCCTCTTCCTCCTCCTCCTCCTCAAGTATCTCTTCCACCTGTATTGGTAGAAAAAAAGAACTGTCTTGTCCCACAGCAGTAACTGATCTCTTTTGCACATTTTGGTGCTTCAAAGAGTTCCCAGGCTAGGTCCTACAGTATTTCACATCCAAAATTCTAAGTCTTTTCGTTCGGACTAGTTAAATGCATTTAATAATGGAAAAAAAACAACAAAAACAACAAAAAAAAAAAAAAAAAAAAAAAAAACAGGCAGAAGGATGAAAGTTGGGTACAATGCAAGAAAGCTCCAACAGAGCTTATCCTCATTCTGAAGGTTTCAAATGAGAAAGTCCATCAGAACTGAAGACAATTATTCTAATATGATAACTGAAAATTCATCTTCTTCCCTTGCTTGTCATGACCCCTGGCACCAATATTCTCTTGGGATTTCTGATGTGTGATCCTCGGTTCCATTTAAAAATCACATAAGCATCGGAATTGGCAGCTGAGTACAGCTAACCACAGCATTCAGCCCTTAACTCCCTATCAGTAAGGAAACTCGAATGTTGTTTGCAAGCTTGTCACATACGAACTTGCAGATGTCCTGAAGAAGATGATATAAATTAGCTTCTCCCTTTGCTACGGAGCTTTCTAACAATATGTCACAGACAAATAAGCTTTACTTTTCTATTAGTCAGCAGCCAAAGAACTGAATTGAATCATCAGACCTCTGAAATTCCTAATAGATAGAGGAGCAAAAGTACAGACCAACTGCTGAAGAAAAGGTTAAGCAAAAGAAAAAAAAAAAAAGGCCGAAAAAGAGAAATATCACGCTGATCTAGAACATAAATAGCTTGCCAACAATTTGCTCATTAATAGAGACTTTTATCTGAAGAGACTACACAAGCATCTTACATTGGAGTTCCTATTCCTGCTTGGCTTTCCTTTCTTTCTATTTCTTCTTGCATTGGTCTGAGAGCTTTGAGCATGCGTCTTCTTTCTTTTCCTCATCAGGTTTGGTTCTTGAGGCCAGCTTTTTCTCAGGGTTTGAAGACATTTATCAAACATCACTATGTGGAACATCTGGCTAGCTATGCTACCTGCCCAGAAAAGAAAATATGAGCCACCTTCTGGACAAAATACATAGAAAGCAGAAAATCACCTGGCCATCTCTCCATTTGCTTTTACATGAAGGAGATGGCAAGGACAGAAGCATTGGCCTGGGAACCTAAGAAAGATCAGTAGGACAAGAAAAAGAATCATTTGAACAAAACCTGTTGGTATCAGGTCCTACAATCAGCAATGACATTCTCCAGTGGTATCACTACCCGACTGCCCCCTTCCAACAAGGAAGTATGTTTTATCCAACAATAAGGAGGTGCATCCCTTCACTCACCTGGGATTTCGAGCAATAAGAAGTACAACCCAGCTGCATGAAGAGCATAAACCCTCTGCTGCGCGTTAGCTCTTTTATCCAGGCCCGCTTGGACGAAGTGGTACAACACAGCCACAAGAGCATTATGCGAGAGGTTGTTTTCAGCAAACAAGGCCCAGATACTCTAAGGCAAAATACAAGAAGAGCAGTAAGAAAACCAGCAATGACCTAGCCCTCTACAAGGACACCCACCCAAGAAAGACCTCAGATAAAATGGTTATCACAAAGGGCTTTCTCATGCTGTACTCTAAAAATTCTTGTGAGCTATACTGTGGCAAGACATTTCCTTCACAGTTACCACTAATATTTTACCAGTTGCCACTGCAACCAACCACATGTACGTATTATGTTTAACAAAAAAAAATACACAAGTGGTTTTCTGTGAAACATTCTGGCATGTATGCCAGACAAGAGTTTTCTGGTGCAGTCTCTCAGAATATTTTTATAAAATTCAAGCCAGGATAACCTTGAATAACAGCAAAACACAGGACCTGTGTCTTTGCTGGGCAGTACGCAGCCCGGTGTGATCAGCCTTACCCGTCTGTTCTCATTGTCCACAATGGAGAACGGAGATAGAGCCTGGTAAAGCCAGGTGAAAGCGTTCAGCCCATCTTCTGTGATCTCCCTTTCTATCTTGGGGTCCAGAGGTTCAGTCTCTGTGAAATCTAGGTCCCAGACCGTGTTCACCCAGACTACAAAAAATGAAAAAAAGAAAACAGATGTGAAGTTTCTTAAACAAACACATTGCATTCCAAGTAACACTCCAAAATAAATGTGGAATACAACAATTACAGCAGGGGGTCCTCAGAGAGGATCACAGACAGTTTAGGACATAAGTGCCTCCTCACTCACGTTGCTTCCATGCTGGTAAGGAGAAGAGAGAAGCAGGTGTGTTTATGCCCCGACCACCGCAATGTCCAGACCTAAGGCGAGGGGGGTTAAGACATTTTGAGGTGTATCTAGGCAGATAACAGGACGCAGCTCCTTAAATTGTTCTGTGGATTTGCCTAAATAAGGAGTTGTGTGCAGTGTGAATATGTATTAAAACAGATTGGGCAGACCCAAAACACCCCTAGATACACACACAGTGGGCACAGAAAGAGTTCCTTAAATTCTTGTCTGTATTTCTCTAAAAACAGGGTTGCACGTGCATGTGAACGTATGTTAAAGCAGAGATGGGGCAGACCCAAAGCACCCCAGATACACATACCGGGAGCACACATACGTGGATGTACATTGAAATAGAGATGAGGAAGACACGAACTCCCCCAGATACACTTACACAGGGCACACAAAGCACTTCTTTACATTGGTTTGGGGATTTCTCAGAACGGAGTTTGCATAGTGCGTGAACACATATTAAAGCAGAGATAGGGCAGACCCAAAGCACCCCAGACACCCACACAGGAGGCACACACGCGCGAACATACACTACAATACCGCTGGGGCAGTCCCACCCGCCCGACACACACACACGGGGGGCACACAAACCAATTCTTTTATTTTTTTTGCCCGAATTTCTCTCAAAACGGGTTCGCAGGTACGCGCTAACAGACATTAAAACACGACCGGGGCGGACCCGGCCCCGACACAGACACGCACAAGAGGTGACAGCAGCGCCCAGCGCCCCACTCCCCGCCCTCACCGCCGGGCAGCTCCCGCAACCGCCATGCCGCCAGGGCTCGCACCGCCTCCGCCTCGGCCGCCGCCGCCATTTTGTTGCCGCCGCCCGGCGCCTTCGAACCGACCAATCGCAAGCAGCCGCAGGGCCCGCAGCCAATGGGCGGGCGGCATCCCGGAAGGGAAAGCGGGGAGGGGAGGGGCCGAGGCTGCGCGGCGAGGAGGGGCGGGGCCGGCGGGCGGAGCGCCGCGGGGACGGGCCCCGGGGCTCGGGGGCGCATGCGCGGTGCGGGGACCGGCCCGGGACAGCGGCGGCGGCGGCGTGTGGGGAGGGGGAGAGCGGGCGGCCCCGGTCCCGATCCGGATCCCGGTCCCGGTCCTGATCCGGATCCGGATCCTCATCCCGGTCCTGGTCCTGATCCTCGTCCTGATCCCGATCCGGTCCTGATCCGGGTCCCCGTCCTGATCCCGATCCCGGTCCCGGTCCCGACCCGGTCCTGATCCGGATCCCGGTGCTGATCCCGATCCCGGTCCTGATCCGGATCCGGATCCCGGTCCTGATCCGGTCCTGGTCCTGATCCGGTCCCGATCCCGATCCCGGTCCCGATCCGGGTCCCCATCCCCATCCCGGCCCTGCTCCCGGCCCCGCTCCCGGTCCCGGTCCCCACCCGAACCCCATCCCGGTCCCAGTCCCCCTCCCAGTCCCCATCCCGGTCTCGATCCCTGTCCCCCTCCCGGTCCCCATCTCCCTACCGATCCCGGCCCCATCCCCCTCCCCATCGCGACCCCAGTCCCGATCCCCATCCCTATCCCAATCCCGGTCCCCGTCCCCTGCCGCATTGCGGCCGCCCCCGTCCCGTCGGTGCCCCCCCCTCTCTGCTGCCCCTTTCCCCCCCACTGTCCCCGCCGAGCCCCCGCTGACCCCCCCCGGGCCCTGCCCGCGGTGCCACCCGGAGCAACGATCGCGGCCCCGCCGCTGCCCCGGGGCCGGCCGCCCCCGGCGGGACCAGGACCATGAGCTTCTTCGGGTTCGGGCAGAGCGCCGAGCTGGAGCTGGTGCTGAGCGACGGCGAGAGCCGGCGGCGAGTGGAGCACAAGACGGAGGAGGGCAAGAAGGAGAAATATTTCCTCTTCTACGACGGCGAGACCGTGGCCGGGAGGGTCATCCTCACCCTCAAGCACCCCAACAAGCGGCTGGAGCACCAGGGCATCAAGGTGGAGTTCATCGGGCAGATCGGTGAGCAGGGTTTGGTTTTTTTTTCCAGGTCATGCTTCTCTTGTCCTATTTTCTTGCCTCTGCTCAGGCACTGACTTATCTCTAAAACACACGTACTCTGAGGCAGCAGAAAACTTGGGTTCCATCCTGCGGGTTCACATCTTAGCCTGGAGATCCTAGCAACGACAGCAGTGAGGCGGCATTCAGCAGGGTGCCTGCATTCGCAGCTCCTTATCAATGCACTACGAGATGTCTGTTTGCCTTTATGCTGGGACTATTGATCTTGTTAGGCCTGCACTCAGTAGCAGCAGGCCGGAGGAGGGCAAATCGGGTGGTTTTTGCACGTAGATTTCACATCAGCAACCACACCGTTGCCCACAACGCGCCTTGCTCATGTCGATGAGCTTTCCTGAAGCCTACGGGCTCTGCTCCGCTGGTTCCATCTTCTGCTCTGATTTTCTTTGCATGGCTGACCACCCATCCTGGCATATTCAGGTGAAATGTGTGGTTATCTGTGCGTGTAACCGACGCAGATCGAAGTGCTTCCTGCTTTCTTAGAGGAAAGATAGCTGCCACACCCACCCTTTGAGCAGAGTGGAGATGTCAGCATTTCATGGATGTGTCCGAGACCCACAGGCCAAAATAAGTTAAGGTGTTGCTCATGATGTGGCCGTTCTCTGCTTGTGTATTAAATTAGCTCTGTGTGTGTGCGATACTTTCATCTGGGGCCCTCTGGACTTGGGGTTAGAGCTGAAAATGACTGCACGAGCTGTATGCATGCAACCTTTGCATTGTAAGTGGTGCAGTATAGGAAAGAGAACTAGAGATCTTTCCCACCTAGCTCTGATACTTGTTTCATTTTTTTCCTGGCCCCACGTATGCATAACATTCCCCTTTTGGAGAGAAAGGGCAGGATAGCCGCAGAGAGCCTGTAAATAGTGGAGCGCAAGTGAGCCTGTTGATCAGGAGCTGGTTGTGGCTTCCTGTTTGATTGTGATCCTCAGTGGAAATTAAGCACGAACCTCCTGCTCCACCGTGTCTTCTCTGTGCTGCCTTGCCTGCTGCAGGTTACCCATTTCGGAAGACTTGTGAGCCCTGTGTATTTGGAACAACTGCTTTAATTCTTAGGTATTGTCCTACAGTGTGCGTGGGGAGCTGCTGTGTCCTTTGTTTTTACCCATCATGCTGCTTTGCCACGGCACGGAAGTTTGTGTTGCTGATGGCACTTCCTTAACGCTTTCCATTCTCAAACTAGCTTGCTTTATGTTCCGACTTCCTGCTCCCGCAAGGTCAGTATGTATAGAAGACAATTTAACAGGCAAAGAGACCGAGACATAAACAGGCGATGTGTCACAGCGAAAACAGCTCTTTGCTTCTGGGTGCCAGAGTCCAGAGTGTGAATACAGAGCCCTGTGCGGCCTCCTGGGAGCGCAGAAACCGCTTAAGAGTTCCCTTCACCTGCAGTTTCCGTGTCCTGAGCATGCCACCCAAGTGTTGGCAGGGTGCTTTTTAAATCTGGACACCTTACAGCTCCAAAAAGCTGACATTACAGCTTCTACCTGTTTGAATTGTTAATGTCTTCTAAAATGTGGGAAACATCAATCTTTTTCCTCGAAGCTGTGAAGTGCCAATCTCTGCCCTTCCGAGGTAGCAGAGAAGTCAGCGCACTGACATTTGCCTCCCCTTGCTTTAAATTTGACGGTTGCCTTCTGCGTTGTGTGGGAAGACGATATATTCCTCTTATTATGTGGCATGTGTTCTGCCTGTCACATCAACAAGCGCTCTCCTCCCAGTGGACACATTCGGTGCAGGGAGAGTTGGCTTCCTTATGTCACCTGCCTGCCCAGCCTAAAGGGCTCGATGGCACATGCTCTGCGTGAGAGGTGGTCTCGTGCCAGTATTTCCATTATAGAGATAAGATGAGCAAGGGGCTATAAGAACCAGACGTTACTTAAAAGCAGAAATCTCATTGTGCACCTCGAGGAGCAGAGAAACAAGTCTCACTGCTGCTCCTGAACTCTTGTAATACCTCTCAAAAGCCTCCCCTGCGTGGTTCAGTGCTGACAGTGAACTTGTGCTTTTACAGTTGTCTGATGACTTAGGTTTTTGCTTTCTCATCTAAACGTATCAGATTGGCTAAGGCTTTACCTTTCTGAAGGACTGTGTGGGTGTCTTGTAGTCACATAGCTCACGCACAGGGCTGGGAAGGGCAGATTTCATTCATGGTTATGCGTAGCACAGAGCTGTGAATGCAAATTGCAGAGTTTAAGTTTCTGCTGCTTTGGCATACGAGAGAAAACTTCGTGGAAGCGCAGAGAGAATCGCTTGCATTAAATATGGAGCCTGTAGTCGGTTCCTGCAGACGTGGGAAGGTTGTGGGGAAAACTGAAGCAATGTGACCACATTAGTCACTTGGGCTGGTTTGAACAGTGCTTCCACAGGTGAACGCTCCTCCCTCATCGATGTTTGTGTGGCCATTCGTTGTTATCTAGGGGCTGATGGATGCACACGCTTGGGTGTCAGGCACTGAGCACTGCTTAGTGCAGAGGCAGTGAGGATCTCCACTGTTACTTATTTTCCTCAGTATGAATCAAGGCCGCTCAAATTCTTTGTTGTCAAAGAATTAGCAGGACAGCTGGAAGCCTCTTAGCCCTGCATTTTTGCTCTGTCACTGTTTGCTGTTCTAAAGATGCAGTGGTGTTTTTTTCTTTTTTCGTATTATAGTGCCAATGCCTTTGGTCTTGAATCTACAGCTGTGTAGAAAATGGCTAGAGGGGGTTGCATGGCTCCTCAAACAGTCTGGACATAATTAATATTGATTATAGATGACCCATGTCACCCTAATGCAAGCTGATGTGCTGATTTGTTGTAGTAGGTGAGGCCATGCAGACCTCTTCCCTCCTGTTTAAGGGATCTCTCATCATTTATGGAGCTGGGGAAGGGTTAGGAATAGATCAAGAAAATACAGCAGGAACCTAGGCTGTTACAAAATAACCCCTTTCTTGTACCAGACTTTGACATCATCTTATGAAGAACTGCAGCCAGTTCAGGCATCCATTAATATGTGTAACTGCTGACTGGTAGAGTGAGCAAATAACTAATTAGCCTTAACCGGCAGCTTGCTTTTCCTGGCTCTTTACTGGCCTTGGACCTGCCACACATGAGAGGCTTGCTGTCCCAGCCACTGCAATGGCACCTGCTCAAGTTCTGGCCCACATCTGGCTTAGATGAAGAGCGGTGAACAAGCGCAGTATGTCGCAGCCACAGGCTCCCCTGGCAGGTTCTCTAAATAGTGGTAAAGGAAGTACTGATTTGGACAGGAGAGTTGCTTTTAGCTGAGAAATCTCCTGCATTTCCTCACTGTGTCACCTGGGATTGAGCATCACTGCTTAACGTGGACTTGCCTCTTCCTAGAACTCTACTATGACCGAGGAAACCACCATGAGTTTGTGTCTCTGGTGAAGGACCTGGCCCGTCCCGGTGAATTCACTCAATCGCAGACATTCGACTTTGAATTCACACATGTGGAAAAACCTTACGAGTCCTACACGGGGCAGAACGTGAAGTTACGGTGAGTCTCCTCTTTGCTGACCCCAGTTCCTGGTTCTCTGCAGTGTGCAACTACTGATGCTTTCCGTGAGGATACTGGAGTGCAGCATCTCTTCCCAAACGTACTTGCAAGTATATAATGCAACTCCAAATGAAATTTGGTGGGCTGAATTGTAAAAGGCTGTGTTTGAGGGCTGTACTTTTATAAGCTTGCATCAGGCTCTAAGGAACTTGTTTTGCCCCATTTAAGCAAGAAATCATCCCCTTCTGAATCTACCAAATGCTTTTCAATTTACTTGGTAATTCAAAAAAACAAAAGAAATTGTTTGCTTTAGTCCCTAACAGGGGTATTTTCACCGTCTTGCAATCAGTCTTGTTGACTTTAATTGTGCTCTGTATGCAAACAGATGCCTAGCTTGTATCTTGTTCATATGTTGCAAGCTGTATTTCACATCTCAGCACTCCAGTCGACTTGACATCCCCAAAATGATGCTTAGGTAACGCAGGCTTACAAATGTATGAAAGGTTAGACAAGTCTTAGAAGAATCTGTTTTTCCATTTGAAAATGCCCTTCTGTCTTTGCCAACATGGGGTGTTGGCTGCTCAGAAGCCTGCTTGAATAGCCCAGTGCAATCCAGTCAGCCCTGTGACCCTCACTGCTTCATCTCCGTTGCTCCCTGTGCAACACTAATAGAGGGAGAATTCCCTTGCAGGTATTTCCTCCGAGCAACTGTCAGCCGCAGACTGAACGATGTGGTGAAGGAGATGGACATAGTCGTGCACACTCTGAGCACCTACCCGGAGCTCAACTCCTCAATTAAGATGGAGGTGGGGATTGAGGACTGCCTGCACATCGAGTTCGAGTACAACAAGTCCAAGTAAGTGGCTCAAGAGCAGCCAGTGGCTGCAGGGAATCATCTCCAAAGGACAGCTTCCTTTGGTGGCCTGAAGCACGTGTCTTGCTTGTGGTCCTCAAATGATTTTCTTCTTGCCTTCCAGCGGGGCTGGCAGACAGATCACAGAAGCACAGTAACTGGTCCTAGTTGAGGATCTGTGGGTTCCTCTCCTTGCCCATGGATATGCTCTCTGCACCAAGGAGTGGGACACAATGGCTGTGGCATAGCGCGTAGCATGAGGCCATTGCAGTAACTTCTCATTTTCTGTATCTTTAGTGAGATCAGTATTTTCAAGTGCCTTCAAAGTATAGCACTGCTTTTTACCAGACAGTACAGCTGCAGCGGGACCATAATTCAGGCATGGAAGCAGGAACTGACACTTTTAAACTACTTTAATGCATCCTTCCCAGCTGATGCTGGCAAATCTCCCTGCAATTTAACATTTGGGTTAGTTTTAAATGATCTAAAAGATTGGTTTGGGGGGCTTTGCTATCGCAGTCTGAAATTCTGTTTTTAGTTATCTGATCATGCTAAATGTTCTTGCTGATTTCCAAAAGACAGGAGGATGAAAGCTGAGGTACTGCTTACAGCAGACTAGTGCAGGTGGTAGATACATCACCTGAGATTTACAGCTGGGGCAGAGCGTAAGAGCAAAGTGCCTGACTGGTGAGCTCCTGTTCTTTGGTCCGTGTCCTGGTCTGCTGCGCAATGTTTGACTGCGGTGCTTTCTTCCTTCACGTGCCAGGTACCATTTAAAAGATGTGATTGTCGGTAAGATCTACTTCCTGCTAGTGCGGATCAAGATCAAACACATGGAGATAGATATCATCAAGAGAGAAACAACAGGGACTGGACCCAACGTGTATCATGAGAATGACACAATAGCTAAATATGAGATCATGGACGGGGCACCTGTGAGAGGTGAGATGGCAAATGAACCCGTCGAAATTCCTCTCCTGAGATCCGGTGGGGTGGCAATCTGAATCCTGCAGTATCTTCAGTTGAATCTGTGTGGTCATTGGTAACATGCATCCTATTTCACTGGTGAGCTCATGGCAGATTATGTAGGTGATTAGGTATGACCCTCTTCCTTCTCTGGTAGGATGGGGGAATAGAGGCATGATAAGTTGCAGAGATTTTACTTCCTCCTTTTGATGAAGGAGTGGCAGAACCAGGAATGGATGTAAATTCACTGTTGGCTTGGGCCATCGGTTGGCATTGCTTTAACTCGTAGCAGAAAGAGAGTGTTCTAGCTCAATGCCAACCTCCTGTGCCACTTGTTTTCCAGTTCCACTGCCTAGCAGAGTTACCTGCCAGAGAAAATGTCACTTTGTTTTTTTCCTGCAATGCAGGTCACAAATGATTCTCATGCTCTTAAAGTGGAGACGGGATAGCTATCAGCAAGGGCAGGATCTGGCTATGGACCATACATGCTGATAGCTTTCTGAAGGGACTTGAGGTCTTTTAGTTCATCTTAGTCCACTTGTGGGAACTGTCCCAAAGTTTGATGTGCCCTAGTGAAATTGTTTTGCTGGTGCTCTCCTAGTTTGTATCTCCAGGTTCACATTTTGCCTGTGCTGATGCTTTTCTGCTCTTTGTAGGGGAGTCCATTCCCATCAGACTCTTTCTGGCTGGCTATGAGCTGACTCCAACGATGAGGGACATCAATAAGAAGTTCTCAGTGCGTTATTACCTCAACCTGGTGCTGATCGATGAGGAAGAGAGGCGCTACTTTAAACAGCAGGTGAGAAACAGAGCTGCCAAGTCTTGGGCCTGTAGGCTGCCACTTGGGATACTGTGATATAAGGGCCTGCTGGATTCCCATGGGGGAAAATCACATTCTTTAAATGAATATCCTTTAATTGAGTATCTTTAATGGAATATCCTTACTAGGCCTCTTAGAGTGTGCAAAGAGGGTCTAGAAGAGATGGTGTGAGCAGGTCAGATGTGAGTGGTGCTGGGAATGGTGCATGGAGTGGTATTTTCCACTCTGTTGCCCTACGTTGGAGCTTCTGTAGTTCACCTTATTGATTCTGACGTGGTTGCAAACAGCAATAGAACAGCTGCCGCAGGCATCAAGTGGGTCTCCCTGTGTGCTCAGATCCTGGGGAGGAGTGCTCTACCCAAATTGTCAGGAAGGCTGCATTGCAAGGCCTCTCCTTACCATGGCGATTAGCCTCATGCATAGCTGAGGGTGAAACATGCCAGCGTGGGCAAGTTCTCGCTGGATGCCCAGCAGCTGTGCTGTGCTCGGCAGCTTGGTTTAGCGTTTGGGGCCGGGTGGGGCCGGGAGCAGATCTCACAAGCCCTGACGAGCCCCGCTGGATGTGTTGCTACAGGAGGTGGTGCTGTGGCGGAAAGGAGACATAGTGAGGAAGAGCATGTCCCACCAAGCAGCCATCGCCTCCCAGCGGTTTGAGGGGACGTCCTCCCACACGGAGGCCAAGACCCCCAGCCAGCCTGCAGAGAACAACGGCCGGCAGTGAGAGGCCACGCAGAGGAAGGCTGCTGTGGAGCCAGTGGGGACAGCAGCGTGGAGGAAGAAGAAACACTTCAGAGACTTCATGAAAAAAAAAATCCGTTTTTGACTTATTCCTTTCTTCAGAGGACTAGTAGGGTGCGAAGGGGATGGGAGGGCAAGGCAAGCTGGAGCACTGGTGGTGTGGAGTTGAAGGTACCTCGGTGCTTCCCAGTCATCTACATTCCTCTGGGGTCGGCTGCTTTGAGAAATGTGTCTGGAGGCTGCGGAGCTGCCTGATCTCCTCTCGGCCCCGAGACCCTTTCAGTGCGGCAGCGGGGAGGGAGAGAGCAAGTGAAGGCCAAATCTGCTGCTTCTTCTCAGCGGTATGGAGGTTGCTTGGGGGCTGTGTGGGATGGATGTTTTTCTTGCCTTTCTGAAATCTTCACGAGGGAAAATGACACGATGTTTAGCTGGAAGGTAGAGGAGGGAGTCAGAGGCTGAGGTGCGGCCTACTTGAAGCTGCTTCACGTTATCGCCTTGCTGCCTCCCCTTCCTCTTCGTGCTGGTGGTGGATTCTTTGTCACAAGCAATTATATAACGGAGTCGAGTCAGCCCTGGGCTGCTCTGCTACACAGTCGCCTTGCTGGTGGAGCATGGGCAGCATGAGAGCTTTTGTGTCCTTGCTGTGGGAGCTCCTGACTGCCAGGCTGCGTCAAGGGGAGCTGTGGTGGTCGGTAGGAGGGAGCGAGGTGTGCGAAGGCAGTAGGATGTGGCACAGGCTGGGTGAAGGTCAGGAGGGAGCAAGGAGTGCTGCTGGGTGGTCAAAAGTGGGGGCAGGAAGGCTCTTGGCTGAGAGCAGCGCCTTCCAAGCGTTGTCCCTGCTTGAGTGTCCCTGAGATTCAGTCTCTGGTTGCTGCAGTCTTCCAGGTCCCAGTTGCTGCTGCAGAGCAGGCGCAGACCAGCCTCGAGAGGTCTGGAGAGCAGCGTTGGAATGTGAGAAGTGAATGGGGGCTCAGTGGGAGTGGGTTTGCATTGCACATACTGCCCTGCTCATGTCTTGTGTCCTTGTGATGGAGCAGGCTTTGTAGTAGGACAGAGAACAGTATAGAAATGTGTGGCTTTTTTTTTTTGCTCCCTCATGCCTGCAGGATGAGGATTAGTAATGTCAGAAAGTGGTTGCAGTCGCTTAAGGAGCTCATGGCTGTTGCATGCTGATAGATGAAGCCAGGCAGCAACTGGAAGGATGGTAAGAGTTTTCCACTTCCAGAGGGATGTTCTGGAGGCCTGAGCTGAAGTCACCAGTGAGGTCTGAGGGTATGCCATGAACTGAGAACCCGAATCCAGTTGTGTGGTGTTTTTTTTTTAATTCTAAAATAAGCTGCTTTTAGTCTTCAGCTAAGTCAAATCATGAGAACATTCCCAGAAGGGACTCACTCCTCCATTAAAAATTAGATGTGGCTTTGTAGATTTGATTGACTGAGTTTGGAGAATATCCATCCTGGTTAGATGCCCTTCAAAGAAGCAGGTGGTTAGACCTCCTACCAGATGGAGATACAAGGTTGCACTAAATGCTGGGATATGAGCTCCATTGGGGAATTGTCTGAATTTCCCTGCGAGTTTGTGGCTCACTATGGTTTTGTCCAGCTTCCTTTTGACTCTGGAATGAACCTCCTCTGCCCCTGTCCTACAGCTGCGGGCAGAACAGTTTTCTTGCAGCTGGGAAATGCAAGCATCTTCTGCTTTGTTCAGTGGAATGGTGCTGGTGGAGGGAATGGGGTCTGGGTGGGAAGGGGAGCTTTTTATGTAATAAGACAGCTACTGTATTTCAGTGATAAATGTGTGTTTCTGCTTGCCAAAGTAAGTTATCTTTTACTCACCACGTGTAAGGTTGTGGTTTTTAGTAGAGCTGGGCAGTCTTGCTCTGTTGTAGAGGACACTAATGATCTCATCTCTGCTGAGTGCTCGTGTCACACCATGTTTCTGCTCTGTAATCATGAAGACTTGGCTTGCACTTTACATGAGAGGTCTGTGCTGTGGGCTGGAGCCGTGTCTTCCTAAGACTGAAGCAAAAGCTTACTTTAGACAACTATGTTATTTCGCCAGGGCAAGGAGTGGTAACCCGCTGCAGGTCTCACATGGAAAAGGAATCTGGATATTACTTTGACACTCACTTATTCTACTCCCCCTCTATGAAGGGAGAAATCACCTGTGCTGTGGCAATACACAATCTTTTAGAGACAAATGAAGCTCCCATTGGGAGTCCCTGGGATAGCAGACCACCTTTCTATGGCTAAGCTGAGCACAGCAGCACCCTAACCACCCTCTGCTTTCCCTCAACTCACATCCCACCTAGAATTTTCTTTCCTTACGTATTCCTTTTGATTGTAGGCCATGTGGTATTAAAGAAACCCCATGGATGATGTCTCTGCATTCCAGGAGTGGTTTGTTTACTGGCCAGACAGCATCAGTACAGGATATAAGATAATTGTCTGACTAGAAAATGCGCTGTAAGGAGATTTCTGTTAAATATCTGTTCATCGCTTTAGGACAGATTACTTGGAAAAGGTGCATGAGCCTACATGGTTGTTTGTGGGTTTTTTGGGGGTTTGTTTTTTTCCTACTTTGTGCCCCTCTCCCATGTCCCTAGCTGCAGAATCAGAATTTAGAAACAATCCCCACTTTTACTTAAACTAAATGGACCGTTCAACCTGTTACCCACTAGGCCCTCTGTTTGGGGAGGAACAGACGTGCTGAGCATCTTGAGCGAGAAGTTGAAGCATAAGGTCACTCCAGGACAAGGTACTATTAGAAAAGCATTTCATTAGCATGGTAAGGGGCAGACACTACCTGAGCTGCTGTGTCCCCCCTGAGCTGGATGGTTCTGCTCATTACTTGGGTCATTCCCTCTCTCCTACGCAGAGTCAGGCAGGGGGGAGTGTGCAAGTACTAAACCAAGCAGTGCAACTTGTAATTAAGCCTCTGCTGTGTTTACATGTTTCTTAATTCGTCGTCTTTTCAATGGCTGTAATTTTAAAACTTGGGTTTTTTTGTCTCTCCAATTAAAAAGAGCCAGCCTTGGCTGTCAAATGCTGTGCATGAGTTCGTCTGGTATGTTTTATATTGCCTGGCTTGGGCCTGTGTTTTTTTTAAAGGTATTAAGAAATTTTTCGTTACGCTCTTTCTTTAAAACATAGCACTGTTGGAAGCTGTACTGGTGGAGGACCCATGAAGCCTGAAAATTAACAAGCTAGCTTTATTTTCCACCCTTTACCTGATGTCAGTGCTAAAGTAGCATGGGAAGTTTTGTACCCGCAGGAAGTTGACTGTGATGTGCTTTGCAGCAATCAGGCTGGATGTGTATACACATCTAGAATTTCTTCTTCTGGCCAGAAGCTTAGTGACATCTTTCTGCAGAAAAATGCCCCTCTGCAGTACGTGGAACTGCACTAGGTCCTGTAGTAAACATCCTCAAGGAGGACGTACCTGTTTCTTTCAAGAAAGAAATTGTAGACTGTTTCCACTGATAAAAATCGATTAGCTGTGATTGATTCTAAAAGGCTTTATTTAAAAATAAGCAAAAATAACAGTGTCAGAATAAGGGCCATAAAGCTTCAAATCATGTGCAGACTTGTCGTTGTTGCTGTGATTGAGCAAGTAAACTTGAGAATTACGCTGGTTTAGGAGGAGGCATCAGCGGGCTGGGTAGAAGCTGTGCTGCTGGCAGTTTCTTAATGTGGCTTTTCCTCTTCCAGGCTCAAGACAAAATCAAATTCCTCTGCGTTGAAAAGGTAAGGAAAAAAAAAGGTCATAAGTGGAACTTCCTAGTTCTCTGGTGATGGCTGCCTCTCGGAAGGAATGGCACCGAGTCCAGAAAAGGAGAATGCTCTTACCTTGTGTCAGTGGTTGGATGGAAAGACGTTGTCTTGTGAAGAGCATCATGTTCTTCAGGGGCCCTCCATCTGCTTTGTGTGCCAGGTGGTGACTCTTGATTTCAGAAAGCGGGATGAAACGTTTTGTCATCCGCACAAACTGGACATCCACCTGAGAGGTGATGGGCAGCAAAGGAGCATGATTGGAGAAGGATATAGCATCCAGGTGTCACATTAAAACTTTGGGGGAATAAGGATTTTAAACGGAAGCAAATAACTGATGTGTAGTATCTTATAATGGTAATGGAAGCTCCTCCTTGCTCAAAGCGAACTCTCAGATATTTCTGGCAGGCCAGTTGTTTACATGAATCTTAGCACCGTGCATTAGAAACATCCATGCATGTGGTCACAGACAATAGAAAATGAAGATGCGGGTTACAGCCAGCCTGTGAACACTCACTGCCCTATAATTAAAGTGTGCCTGAAAACCATAGCTTTCTTTACTATGGACTGAGAGTGGTGCTTAAAGATGTTTCTTTCCTAACCCAGAATTCTGTAATGGTTGCAGAACTGACCTCCACGCAAGTAAGATTTGAAAATTTAGGGAGAAACACTTTGTCAACCTTTTGGAAGAGATAGGGGAAAAGGTAGAGAAAGCAATCAGTATTGGATTTTGTCTTGAGGGAGAAAAAGGTAGGGAGGGAGGCCTCAACAGAAGCTTCAGAAGATATGCAGTAGGTAAGAGACTCCTAATGGCACTGGGATTGCACACAGAACTTGAAACAAATGTATTGAGTTTACTACATTACCATGGACCATTTGGGGTTCTCTTTTCTGCTCGAGGAATCATAGTGAGGATCCTTCTGATCAAACTGTGTGTGATCCGGGTATGCTTCCTTTACAATCTGAAGCAGAACAGGAGAAGAATGTGAAACAAGTTCTGGCCAGTTAAATACTGTTGTCAGCAAAGGGTATGAAATACCCTTGAGGAAGCTGTGACTAGACGGAGTAGGAATAATACTGGAATCAACCTTGCTTTCCCTGAATTCCATTCTAACAGTGGGATATACTTCCTTTCCTTACATTCCTTGGCTGGAAGCACTGCAGAACAGTACGGATGTCAATGAAACATCATCACTTCTTTTCAGAGCAAAGTGGAAGGAGCACGTGGAACAGAGGAAAACTGGGTACGTGGGAACAGTATTTGTGGCAAGTCCTCCTCTTAAAGTTCTGTACCCAAGTTTTATACTACTGCCCTGCAGGCTCAGCTCAGTAGAATTTAGTGAATCAAATATTAATCAGATGACCTGAATGTGGAGCAACACTGCTTCTCTGGAACTGCTCTGAAATGACAGCAGGATAACAGCGGTTTGGTTCCATTTCTCTGTGAAAGGTGCTTTGCTAAGTCAGCTGTGCTTTGAAAAGTACATGGAGCCCAGATACCCTAGGATCATTTGCTGTTTTGATTATTTTTCTCTTTTACCACTCTGGATGTGAAACAGAAATAGGACTAATGAGCAGTTTGATAACCCACTGATTACCTTTCTCCGATGCTGAAACACAGAAGGAGAATGACGCGCTCACCTTGACAATGGCAACAATGCCAGGCTCTTTGCAGTTACTGTGATAGAAGAAGGCCTGTTGCCCAAGTTTCATGGCTCTCAGGAAATTCCTTGCCTGTCAGATTTAAACAAGATATGTTGAGTGATTTGTCTGAAGCCCTCAGGTTTTCATTATAAACAGCGAGAAACAAGACCTAACACCAGGACAGAGGTATGTGCTCCAGGGCTACTCGGATAAGCTTTCCTGCATGGGTTGTACAGATGTTTTACACTGCAGTGAAGTGAAGTACAAACAAGGCTAAAGAGTAAGATCCTGTTGGTTAGAAAGTATGAGGGAATGTAACAGCTCAGCCACCCTCATTCGGGAATAGCCAGAAACTTAAGGTAGCTGTCAGCAAACAGGCAGCAGAGCAGATCGTATTAGGCAGGGGAAGAGCGTATGGATTTCCTTTGCACAGGAGTCCTGGAACAGACAGCTGTACGCTGACAAGGCACAGTATTTGGTTGAGTACTGACTTGCTCAAAGGTGTCAAGGGAAATAAAAGCTGATCATCTGTTGAACTTGTTAGAGACTAAGCTAAAGAAAAACTGGTTTATTTGAGAGAATATTACCCAGCCTGAATCTACTTTTGACATAGAGGGAATTAAGCAGTTTTGACTCCTGACAGAATACAGCTGTCAAAGCAGGCAGACTACATAAAAAAAAAATATTTCAGCACTTCTAGCAAAAAGGGAACAAGTTATCTGTGAGGAGAGATGACTTTTTTCCAGTGATATTTCTGTGACTCCATCTTCGACATCTGCTCCTTACCTGGTAGTTTCTTACTCCATCCCAAAAGGTTGTCTGATTGGGCTGAGCCTTCAAGTCTTCAATGCTGAACTGCAAAACGGAATGAAAATACAGGTTAAGTTCGGGAGGCAGTCTGATCTTGGTTGCCTTATTGTCTACATTTTGCCTAAACGTTTGTTCCTAGTAGTGCTTTCAATTATACTACAGGCATCACAAAAGCTTTTTGGTTCCCACAGGTGTTAAAGGAGGAGCACTGCACTAGTGGAAAGGCAGAGCCTGAAATAGATGCTGTCCCCACTACCAAACCCAAGCATTCTGCAACCTGCTTTCTTCTTCTATTACAAATATCGAACCCCAAGATTGTCACCCTTGAAGAGCATAGTCTTATGTCCTCCTATTTCCAGGAAGACAGAAGTTTTTTGAGAAGTAAAGACCCAACGGTGTTGATATTGTGAACAGTCTGAATTGTCTCATCCTAAGACACTAATGCTGTGGTTGATAGTGCAACTGCTTCTATACTTTGTTGACTTTGCTAAATCAGAATACCAGAATGGGTATCAATGCTTACTTTCACATCCACTCCCTTCTCGAGCCTGCTCTCCGGCTCCGATTTCAGAAGCCAGTGACAATACGTTATCTTGCTTTCCTCCCCACCAGAGTCAGATTCTTTCGCCTTTTTCCAGTTCTTCCATCCTGACTTGGAACCCCCAGCTGAAGGTTTTGTGGGCTTTTCTTCCTCCTCCTTATCCTCAGTCTCCTCCTCAGTCTTGGCTATTTTAGCATCAGGCTCCTTTTTATCTTAAAAGAAACAAGAGAAAAAAGACCAGTCTGGTAAAACACATTTTGTTTCTGATAAGGACTGGTGCTGAAATAATTTTAGTCACCCAAGCTGCATTTACATACTGGTATTGGACTGCAACCAAAGTTTGGGGTACCCCAGGTGTTTACATGTAAGACAGTTGCATTACTCACAGGGTTTCTGAGTATTTCTAGTTTGCATTTGAAATAAGGATTTTTTTTTTTGTGGTCTGCACAAACATAACCTAAGTACAAAGTGTAATTTGAATTTTTATTAATTGCTTAGGAATCAACTGCAGACAACAAAGTTGAATTAGGTGATCTGAGGAATAACAAGAAAATTCAACAGCCAAGCAAGCTATTCCATTTACTGCAGAAGCCTTACATAAAGCCTTTGCTGTGCTACCAGCTCAGAGTGGGGTCCATATGCCTGTGTGTCCAGAACCCAAACAGCAAAAATGTAAGTGATTAAAGGGCAAGAAAGTGCTTATTTGCTGGAGTCTGTTCAGCATGTGAGGCACAGATAAGTCAACTCTCTAATTTTCTCATCTTATGCCTTAAACATCAGATAGTGCTGCCTCAAGTACAAGGTGCGGTTTTTTTTTGTTTGTTTGCTTGTTTTTTTTTTAATTTGGTTGGTTGGTTTTGTTTTTGTTTTATTTGTTTGGTTTGGTTTTGCATATGGTACCACATCATCTTCCTGCCACTACACTGGGTATATACTTTGACCATCTCTAACATGTGGGATCTGAAAGCTCCTAATAAACGGATGAGTCATGTTTCTTTACTGTCTTGTGCTGAGAATACACCGTTGTACCTATTTTATGTTTAGCAGACTTGTCTCAGTCACACATGGATGCTCAGTCCGTTTTTACAGAGGAAATGCTGCATCAAAGACATGTGGCTTTGAGAGACAGACGGTTAAAATGACTGTGTCTACTTTCACTGTAGCCTAGATCCTCACATAAGAGATGCTAAATTAGTTAGGACATCAGCACAGACCTGCTACTGCTCCTTTGTCTCTCTTTCTGCTCGGCCAAGGCATCTCTGCTCTGTTTGAATTATCTCCTCTTCACCAAGAAGCACCTGCTGAACGAGAGAAGAATACGGAATTAATGTTTACTCAGGCAAGCTGAAAAAAAGTAGAGGGAGCCGAGGCAGAGAATGCAAAAGCTGTACAGTAAGTGGAGAGTAAATACATCTCCTTCCTTGAGCTCAGCCATTTCCTGTATCAGTGCAAATCCTGGCACTGGTTGAGGACCACACCCTTGGTGTGTTGGAGGCAGGCAGGCCGGCCATAGCAGCGCCCTGATGGACGTTAGCAGGAGGGCTGCTGTTCCTTCTCACAGCGGGGCAGCTGCTGGAGGAAAGTCCCGAAGGCGCCTGGCCTCAGCGCGGCCGTTTTCAGCCCTGTAAAAGGAGCTGTGCTCTGAGAAAAGCTCCACCAGGCTCCATCCAGCCTCTCCCCAAGGGAGCCTGGCTCGGCGTGCCGAGATTGCTGCGCGCAGAAGGCCCGTGGAGAAAGGCAGCCACTTGGCCGCTCTCGCCCCTGCCGCCTCCTGTCAGAAGTTCCTTGGCTCTGAGCTGGCCTCCTCCAGCCGCAGCAGGCGGCAGCAACTTCTCCTCCTCCTGTGCCAAGCTTCTCCCAGCCCTCCCGGCCCGGGCTCCCCCTCACCAGCTCTGCGGAAGCCCCTTCGCCTCGCAGCGGGGCAGAGGATGCTCTCGCCTCTCCCCAGCTTCAGCTCGGGTGGAGGAAACACGCCGTCCCCCGCCCGACGGCAGTCGGAAGTCAGTGACCGTTATGCAAAAAAAAAAAATAAAAAACGCATCGCCTCGGAGGCTCGCCTCCTTCCCGCAGCCAATGTGCGAGCCGGGAGGCTCGGGTGGCGAGACTACAGCTCCCAGCCCGCTCCGCGGCTCCCAAGGGTGCTGAGCAGGGGCCGCCATGGCATGGCGAGCGGCCTCCCCTCGCCTCAGGGCCCACCTGCTGCTGAGCCGCCGCCGGGGGATCGCCTCCTGCATTGACCGTGAGGATCCTCGGTGGAGGCTGGAGGCTGGGGAGCGGGATGGCCTTCGGCCTCCTCACCGTGTGTCTGCGGGTGGTGGGGCCGGGGGGACCCCGAGGGAGGGAGAAAAGAAGGGAGAGGGAGGGAGGGAGGGAGGCTGGGGCAGGGGTCAGGGGAGGTAAAGAGGGAGGGAGCCTGGCAGAGAGGCCGGGGGGACCCCAGGGAGGGAGGGAGGGAGGGGGGCTGGCAGCTGGAGCCTGCCGGGGTCGAAGGGGGGGGACATGGCAAGGGGAGGCCGTGCTCACCCCCACGGAAGCCTCCTCCAGAGGATTTTCAGAGGGAGGCAAAGAATATCTCCGAAAGAGCCGGCGAGGCACAGCGGGAGGCTTGTAGGGAAGGCTGGCGGGGCCAGAGGTACCTGCTGCTCAGTCCTGGTGCCCTGTGACCGGGGCCTCCTCTGGTCCCCGAGTGTGGTCTCTACTAACCCGAGTCACAGCTGTGACCAAGCCTGACACCTCCAAGAGAATCCCAGAGCGCTTCCTGGAGGAATCACTTTGACATTTAAACATACATTTAGGATAAAAGCAGCAGCATCACTTAGGGGGTTCCTAAAATTCATAGGAGGAGCTAAAAAAGCAACTTTGGATCTCTGTGCAATTGGCAGATGCTGTGTCCAGAGGGTTTCTTTATTTTTTGCTTGCTTTCTAGCATCACTTCTTTGAAGTCCCAGGGCTGTTTCCTTGTATTTCTGCTGCCCTGCCCCAGTCTCAGAACACAGCAGTGAGTCGCCAGAGACATCTGGGGCCTTGGGTTTGTTTTGTTCCAGGAATGCTCCCTGCCAAAGCCCACTGCCCTCACCCAGCACAGATCCAAAGGCTCCAGGGAATGGAGAATTTGTCTCTGTAGCACAGACCGTGAACTGTTTGTGTTAGTTAAGGGCCCCTTTTAATTGTTTGAGGTACACAAGAGGTGGTAGCGCTTGCTGTCCCTGTAACAGACACCTATTGCATCTTTTCCTGGGTTTCTAGCATCTGCTGGTCTGACTGAGGAGCAGAAGGAGTTCCAAAAAGTTGCCCTAGATTTTGCTACCAAGGAGATGGCTCCTCACATGGCTGAGTGGGACGAAAAGGTATGACAGCTTCAGACGGGTTGCACTGCCCACTTTCTCCTCCCTTAGCACATTATTGCCCTTGGGTCTCACCAGGGGGGTTCCTGCAATAGCTCCTCAGTGCTGTAATGACATTTATAGGGATTTTTGGTTCAAGATGCTGCTGTAGCTGGGGTGGGAAGCCATGAGAAATTCCTTGAAGCCTTCCTAGCCAGGCTAGTCAATCATCTGAGAAATGATTTACTCCTGAAGATGGCATATATCTGTCTAGGTAACTGCTTGTCCTTTAACTCCCCCAATTAACTTAAATTCTGCAGAAGTTTGGGGCTGGACTTGGTAGGCTAGGTGTAGCAGACGTTGATCACAGATATCCACTTGTGATGTCTCTGCCTGTCCCAATAGGAAATATTCCCCGTGGAAACAATGCGGAAGGCAGCCCAGCTAGGATTTGGTGGGATCTACGTGAAACCAGACGTGGGTGGCTCCGGATTGTCACGACTTGACACCTCCGTAATCTTCGAAGCTTTATCAACGGGCTGTACCAGCACCACTGCTTACATGAGCATCCACAAGTGAGTGTGTCTGCACAGTGGCGGACGGTGGCTGCTTGCCTGAAAAATGCAGTTGTTCTGTGGGCTCTAAATCCAGCGTGAGACAGCTTTCCTCGTGCTGCTTATTTGTGGTTGGGAGACCGAGCAGACACGTCAGCGCGAGGATCCCTTGACGGCAGTAAACAAACAGGCTACAAAACCCGAGATGCCACCAAGAAGTAATTATAGCTTCATGGCACACAAGATGGGATTAAGTTCTGGATTTTGTTCCCCACTTAAGCTGTCTATAGATAGCAACCTGCCTGGAAAAAGCTTTTTTGCCTCGGTTGTGCTGTGAGAGTGCCCAGAGGCACCGGCTGATGCTCGGGCCTTTTCCTGCTTCTACAGGCACGTTCAGTGACGGGCTCACTTTGCACACCGAGATGGAGTGATGTTGCCTCCTTGTTCCACAGGCGGTTTTAAAACGAGACAGTAGAGCTTGGTGCTGAGGGGAACACTGAGCGTGTTAAGTAGGAACGTGCTGTTCTACAAGGCAGCAAGCCTGTGGTGAAAGGAGGGCGATCTGCTTCCTCCCAGCCTCTGCAGCGTGTAATTTTGTTCCTTTTCAGTGTGCGTGGGGGCAGCTGGAAGGAGGGCTGCCTCCCGGGCTGCTTCAGATTAACTGCAGCAGAGGTGGAGCAATAAGCTTTCAAGCCTCAGCGGTTTTGTGGAGCCAGGTGGAGCTTTGTTCTTCTGTTGAGTCAGGGATGTTCTTGTATCACCCACCCTCCTTCCAGGGCCGTGTTCACATACACTTACCGTACTGCTGCTCCTTCTCTCCCGCTCCAGCATGTGCGCTTGGATGATTGACTCCTTTGGCAATGAGGAACAGAGGCACAAGTTCTGCCCTTCACTCTGTAGCATGGAAAAATTTGCTTCTTACTGCCTGACAGAGCCAGGTGAGCATCCTCAACCAAAATATCTTCACCGGTCCTTCACTCCTAATGTGGTTTTATCAGACCTGAAAGTTGCGCGGAGCTGGGGGCGAAATGTTTGTTTTCACGTTCTCCTGTGTAATCACCACAAGATCAGAAGGGGCTGGTGAATACAAACCTGAGTGGTTTGGGGTGTGATTCCCAGGAGAGTGTGCGGGCTCCAGCTGCAAAGGCCTCTTGCTACATTTCCTGCTCCCTTACCTCCCAAGCAGGAAGTGGAAGTGATGCGGCCTCCCTGCTGACCTCTGCCAAGAGGAAAGGGGACACCTACGTCCTGAATGGCTCCAAGGTACCTCTCTGCTCCTCTTAAAGCTGCTGCATGGCACTGCATGCACAAGGGGTCCTGGGTATCACCATGCTTTCCATTTCCTACCGTCTCCTCATCTCTGTCTGTTCCCTGAGCTCTGCAGGACATTCACCAGGGCTTAGTACAGCTGGGTCACTAATTACCTCCTGGCAGTGGGCTCTTTGCCCCTCTGTCTCTGTACCCCACTGCTGCGGCAGGCTCAGGGCTAGCGTTCGATAGCGGCCCCTTTCCTCTTGTGCTCTTCTGCAGGCGTTCATCAGCGGTGGAGGTGACACCGATGTCTACGTGGTGATGTGTCGCACAGGAGGCCCAGGCCCCAAGGGCATCTCCTGCATGGTGCTGGAGAAGGGGACGCCGGGTCTCAGCTTTGGCAAGAAGGAGAAGAAGGTGAGAGACTTGCTCTTTGCTTCCTTGGGGGGAATGCAGGACAGAGATGAGCTTGTCTGCAAAGCACTAGGCATCTCTTGTTGGATGGGACCAGCTTACCAGCCTGGCATGTACTTTTCCAAGCCACATCCAATTTTGGTGAAGTTGCACAATAATTTTTGCTTTGGTAAGCGGAGGATTTTGGTCTGAGGAACACCAAGGTTCATTGGATCTGGGCCTCTTCTCAAAGACACTCCAATTTGTAGCTCAGCACACTGACACCAGACTGCACAGACCACAGGCTCAGAGGTGCTCTTGCAGCAGCTTCGCCATGAGATCAAGGGTTGGGAGCAGGATGGGCAGCTCTCTGCTGGGAGCTGGATGTGTGCAGCTCCTCAGTGCTCTGTTTCTTCCCAGGTGGGATGGAATTCCCAGCCAACTCGGGCTGTGATCTTTGAGGACTGCGTTGTTCCTGTTGAAAACCGTCTGGGAGCTGAAGGTCAGGGCTTCAGCATTGCCATGAAGGGGCTGAATGGAGGCAGGATAAACATCGGTAAGAAAGACGGCAGATTCAAGGGAGAAGGGCAGGGTCATATTGTCACCTCTCTGCATTAGCTTCACACTCACACTGTGGGCTTCTCCCACCAGCTTCTTGTTCGTTAGGAGCTGCTCATGCTTCTGTCCTCCTGGCTCAGGAACATCTCACTGTCCGCAAGCAGTTTGGGGAACCCCTTGCAAACAATCAGGTAACCTCTCCATCAGCTCTGCAGTCCCTGAGCTGTGCTTTGTCTGAGATCTGAGCTTCAAGTCAGGACTGTGCTTTTCCGAAGTAACAAAGTGTGTCAGGCCCGAGACCTGCCTGCAGGTAGCGAGGATGTGGTTCGGGGCACAGCCCCCTCCGAAGACACCGACCTAATTTTTCCTCTCGTGCTGTCTGCTGGCAGTACCTGCAGTTCAGGCTGGCGGAGATGGCGACGCGCCTGGTGGCAGCACGGCTGATGGTACGCAATGCCGCGCGGGCGCTGCAGGAGGAACGGGAGGATGCAGCTGTGCTGTGCTCCATGGCCAAGCTCTTTGCTACTGATGAATGCTTTGCGGTAGGTTACTCAAACCTCACTTGGCATCATATCTGGAAGCTTGGAGACCGCTCTTGGTGCTCAGAATGTCAGAAAGAAGTTTAACACTATCAAGCCCCGGCCCCAAGCATGTTCACTGAGCCAGAAGCCTCTTTTTTAGGACCAGGATGTTTTATGGGACAGAATTCTGCACCCTGAAGAGGCAGCAGTATTAGTGTCTCCAGAGTTCAGGACTCCTGGCTCCTAGTGCTTTCTGTATTACTTTCTAGGGGACCAAGCAGGGAGACAGGACAGGGAGTAGAGCATTTTTATTTTCAAGGGTTAATACGCATATTACATGCTTATCACTCATAGGTAGCAAGTGATCTTCCCTAGACCACTGAGAAATAAAACATTATCACAAAATGTGCCTGAAAAGAGAAAGCAAGAAGGAACAAAAAGGAAGGAAAGTGAAATCTGCACTGTGACACTTCCTAAATTAGTGTCATTTAGAAGCTGTCATATTTTCTCAGCACTCTGCATTTTTGCCACGTATTTATTATGTTTTCTGTCCGAAGTTGATAGATAATGATAGATGGATTCATGTTTCAATAGAAATCAAAGAACTGAACGGATTCCTCAGTTGACTGGCCACTAGATGGTGATCTGTTGTTTTGTTCTTTATATTAGTAGCACCATGGAAATGCAGCAAAAAATGCCTTTGTTAAGTAAAGCATTTCCTGGTTTATATGCTTATAGTGTTGATATAAATGATATAAATGCACCATTAATGTCCAACAGCACTTAGGGAACACGATAGCATTGGGGGCAGCACTGATGGGGACTGAAAGCTCCTTGCTGTCACACCAGACTGTGAAGAGATGAGGTTAGGTGACCAGGAAAAATAGAAATGAGCCCAGGTTCCTGGGTTCTTACCGAGCTTCTGTGCTGACTTGTCCTCAACACCACGCGAGTCGCAATGCTGTCTTCTTAGATCTGCAACCAGGCTCTGCAGATGCACGGAGGCTATGGCTACCTGAAGGATTATGCTGTGCAGCAGTTTGTGCGAGACATCAGAGTCCACCAGATCCTGGAAGGTAAAACGTTCTCACTTGCAGTGCCTTGGCCGTGTACCAGAGGAGGACGGGCTGTCCTGGGGCCCCTGCCTCCCACATGACTGACTCTAGGGTTTCAGAATCCACTTTTGTTCTGAGCATGAAGTGTTCCTGGATGTCATGTGTATGAATCCCCTGGCCAAGAGCTCACGGTTTGTTCTCCAACTATCTGGAGAAGTCACTGTGTAGTTTAAGAGGCTTACAGCAGGGGGAGATCTTTCGCTGTCATTGTTAGCAGTGCCTCTGTCCAATTTTAACCAATTACTCCTCCAAACACCTGCTGATGGTCCCCAGCCATTCCTTTCCCAAGATTCCTGTTTACCTTCCAGTCTTTGATATTAGGTCTCTGGCAGTGTCTGGGCACAACTGTGTGTGCAGTGGCCATTCCTAATCTCAATTCAGCCTCCTAACCATTTTGTTTTCCCTCCTTTGAAATCCCTTCACCTCATGGTACCTTGTAGGGACACAATCTTTCCTATACTAAATGGGCCTACAGTCTTTCTGTATGTTGTATATGTAACACGTAGTGAAGTGGAGAACCAAGCTGTTGACATAGCTCTGGTTCTGCTCAGTGCCTGGTGCCCTCATCCTCTCAGTGCCCAGATAAAAAGAAGCACCAGCAGCTATCCCTCTGAACCCTGTCCTGAGCAACATGCTGGCACTCACCAGATGTATTTTGGCCCAACACCTCCAAAAACCACCTCAATTGCTTCACCTGGAAAGAGCTTTTCTGGGCTGTAGACTGAGGATCAGGGAAGGATTTTTTTTGCCCTCACTGGGGGCAGAACCAGACTGTCTCTAAACTGCCTGTCTTTTGCTGCAGGTACCAATGAGGTGATGCGGATGATTGTGGCCAGGAATCTGTTACAGGTGTGAAGCCGAGGAGCTAACCTCCAGCCTTCATGTCCTCCGTCCGTGCCAGCAGGGTCCGTTTCCCTCCCCTGCTCTCTCCTTGGGAGCAGAGTGGAGGATTGCGGGGTGCCAGCGGTCTGTCTGCCTCCTACTGGAGGGCACCACAGCAGGACACTGCCCACAGGCTGCCACAGCACCCTGTGCCTGGCAGGGCTGCTGCCACCAGGCTGGCGTTGTGCAGCCTGGAGACACAGCTCGCGGCTCTGAGTACGAGCCTGCCTGCAGATCCTGAGTTTTGAAAGAGAAGCACCACCTGCTGCTCCTCTCCGCTGAGTCGGGACAGAAACCGGACCAGCGAAACCTTTAGTTTGAAGGAACCCATTGCTCTGCTTGGAAACCTGTCCTCCTGGACGCTAAACCTCCGCCGGGGACAAGTTCACTGCAAGCACCGCACCTCTAACCACTGCAGAAAGGGATCACCTATTAATTGAGGAGCTTGTTAATTGAGCCCCATGTTTATTTAGAGGCACTCCTCTTCCCTCAGCACCCCTCTCCTGAGGTACGGGCGCTAGCCCCGCCCTACAGCGGTGGGGAGCAGGGAGCGGGGTCCCGGGGGAACCTTGCATCTGAGCAGCTCTCCCTGCGGTGTCTGTGGGAGTAAAACATTGGTAAACCCTGCTGCTGGTTTTCCTTTTTTTTCCTCACAGTATTTATTTTAGCTTCCTTTTTCTGCATATTTTACTTTCCTTTTTTTCCTTATGCAGTTTATTTTACTTTCCTTTTTATTCCTCACAGTGCTTATTTTCCTTTTCTTCTCACATTTTATTTTCATTTTTTTCCTCACATTTTATTTTCCTTTTATTCCTCACACTTGATTTTGTTTTCCTCTTTTTCCTCACATTTTATTTTCCTTTTTTTTCTCACATTTTATTTTCCTTTTTCCTCACACTTTTTCTTTTTTTCCTCACACTTTTTCTTTTTTCTCACATATTATTTTCCTTTTTCCCTCACACTTTATTTATTTTCCTTTTCCCTCACCCTTTATTTATTTTCCTTTCCCCTCTCACTTTATTTCCTCTCCCCTCGCCCCTCACACCACCCCTGTGACCCCCCCGCACCACCCAGCGCAGCCCAACCACCGGGAGGACCGACGCACACCACCTTCACCCCCCCCCCCCCACGGCGCGATTGGCACCGTCCCCCAGCTCCTCCCCCCTCCCCTCCCATGCGGGCGGCGCCCAATGGCAGAGCCCGTTGAGGGGCAGAGGGGCGGGACGAAACCAAGGGCGGGCGGAGCGGCCCAAAGCCGCGCTGAGGGCGGGGGGGGGGGCCGCGGCGGCAGTGCCGGGCCCGGGGCCGGCTGCGAGCGGCCGCCATGTGGCCGTGCGGCGGGCGGCGGCAGCGCCGCCTCGGGGGCGCCGCGGTGCTGCTCGGCGTGCTCTGGCTGCTGGCCCGGAGGTGGGAGCCCGCGGCCGGGTTTGCGGGGCCGGGAGAGGACGGGTTGCCTCGGGGGAGGGGTGCTGGGGTTCGCAGGGGGAGCGGGGCTGCAGCCCGCGGATGCCGTCGGTAAATGTCAGTAGGTGCCGCGTCGGGGTTTGTGAGGTAGGGCAAGGGCGAGGGGCCCTCGGGCTCCCGGGGAGGGCGGGGGGGTCGCTGCCCGGCGGGTTTCGCGCAGGGCTTCCCAGCGCCTGAGGAGCCCCCAGGGGTGCCGGTGGCACCCAGCTCGGCTGCCGCCCCCTGCGCCTCCTCCCACCGCCTGCCCCTCGGCCCCTTCCCGGCCTGGTGCTGCCCGCTCGGGGTCCCCTCAGCATCACCACAGCGCCCGCTGACACCTGCAGCCAGCCCCTGCCCGCCTTCCCTTCTGCCCCCTCCTGCCTTCTTCTGGCCCCCCGGAGCAAGGAGAAGCTGTTCGAGGCTCGGAGCCGACCCCTGCATGGTTCAGGTCCTTCTGCTGGCGATAGTCCTCCTGCCAGAGGCACCGTGTCCCCGAGGGAGCTGCTCCGTGCATCCCCGACAGCACAGCGCTAGAGATAACAGCAAGGCTGGTGGCGACGCGCCTATTTATCAGCACCCAGATCCTTTTTACGCCTCGCATGTGCTCTAACGGGTTCTTAAATTCACAGGAGCAAGTTACCTGATTTTCAAAGCTACGGAAGACCCCTGAGAAGTCTTTGCTTGATTAGGAGCAAAATTCTGCTGTAGCTGGGCTTGGATTTGTGCCACGTGTGTTCTTAGCAGCGGATTATTGAAAACCGATGTATGGTAAAAGCACAGAAGTCTGTCTTCTCTAAGAGTGGATCTGCTAAACACCATATTCATCGGCGCCCAGTGTTTTTTCTTTGGCTCAGGTCACCTGAGAATGAACTGTGCTATGAGGAGCACGGGTCCAAGCCATGTCAAACGGAGTCGGGACCTTGGTTGCCACAAGGCAGCGAGCAGTGAGTGAAGGCAACTTAAAGCTTTCACTTTTTTGAAGGCAAAGGATGCCCAGAATAAACAGCCAATTCCTCTGAGGCAGCTCTAAGTAGGGCTTATAGATTAACTGCAAAGTCCTCTGTCCTCTGAAGCACGTCCTTTAGTCTTGCCAAGGAAAGCTAATAGCTTTGATGTTCCCTACCAACACCCCGTTCTGACTTTCTTTTCTGTTAGCTTTTTCTCCCAACTGTTCTGGGTACATGGCAGGCCAATACCAAAGCTAAATCTCATCTCCGATGCAGAGAGAATTCAGCTGGGCTTTTGTTTCATAGGCATGAATGCCATAGTGTAGCTGTCTGCCTTAGGAGTCAACTGATGACTTTCTTATTCCCCTTGGAGTGTTTTCTGCTTCAACTTACATCAATTACAACAACTTACAACAATTGCAAAGATTCTGCTCTGGTAAACTTGGTAATCTGAAGCTAAGTATTTCTGCAGCGCAGTCTCACTTGCAATGTGGTCCTGGCTTCAGAATTTGTGTCCCAGGCTGCTTCATGCTTTGCAGAATACCCAAGAATTCTTTCCCGTGACCTCTGTGAGATGGCTGGCTGGAGGTATTCCTGTCCAGAGGTGGTGGCAATGATAACCCTTCCAAGTTCAGTGACAGTGAGGGAGAATTAGTTACAGAATGTGCAGTTGTGGTGCTTCCCCACTGAGGTCTCTTTCACAAATCATAACTGAGTTGCTTTTTGGGACAGAGGCATGTTGGAGATTAATTAAAAAAAAAAAAAAAAGACTTCCTTGAGTCAGGGAGGGAATGGCTACAGAGGGACAAAGTAGGCCAGTAAGCTTTAGCAAAAGGACAAAAAAAAGATTCTTTGAAATGTTCTGTCGTTACAGAAGTGAGAAGAAATCTACTGGGAGCTATGCGTTGCTCTCAAGAGCTGGTACAGAGCCCAGGGGGGCTCTCAGCTATGGAAATCCAGCTCATGGTAACAGGATGAAACTCTGCTGAGTCAAGGAAGTTTTTTCTGGAGAAGCAGCTTGAACAGATTGTAGCGAGAGATGCGGATTTCAGGATATCCAGGGTAATCCGTAGAAAATCTGGGGGACTTGGAGGCTTCCTACCAGTCCTCTTGGGTGAGAGAAAGCACTGGAGCCGGGGAGGTTTGAGGTTGGGAACTTGATGAAAACTTGCCAACTAAGTTCTGCCCAGGATTAAGAAGATGAGCTTAAGTGATTTGTTTATTTTTATCTGGCCACATCTGCTTCCTGAGTGCTGCACTCCCTCTGCCACCGGTGGCCCAGTTAGCATCAGTGCTGTGTGCAGGTATAATTTAGGGCTTTACCTGGCTCAGAAACGGATTTGAAACTTATTTATTTCCAACCTAAACTTCTGTAATTGGAGCTTTGCATCTCCTGACCCCTCTGAGCTTTCAGCCTGGGGCTCGCCACCAAGCACCGCAAGCAGATAGATACAGCTGCCCTTTCAGGATCCGACGTGGGGAGTTTCCACCTGTGCAAGACTGCAAGTGGTAGCAGAGAGGCAGCCAGTTCTGCGTCTGGATTGAGAGCCGCCTCCCCTGCTGGTGAAATTCACAGTAATTCCCTGGGGGCAGTGCTACTGTTTCCTAGCCTTAAGTCATCATTCTCTGACTGTATGCGCTATCTTGTGTAGATAAGCATTTTTGATCCTGTTCCTTCGCCCTTTCAATATAGTAGCTACATATTTTATGCTTATTTCCCCCAGTTGCAGCTGCGCTATCCTCATAAAACCCAGCTTTGCTGTTACTGCACCACCTTCTGACTGGGATGTGTTACTATTTCCTTGCTCAGCACTACTTCTTGTAAGCGGTTCGATAAATGCACGAGTGCTCGTTGACCGAAGGCAGTGAATTTCTAATTACACTTGCTTTTCCAGGTATTACCCATGCCTGCTGCCTGTTGTTTCAGAGGCCTGTGAGAATGCTGTGCTACACAGGTACTCTGTGCTTGTCAGCCAGCCCTTGCAACCTGGTCAAAGTCTTAGCTTTAGTTGGCTTGTAGTGCCCTTGTCTTGTGCTGGAGGACAGGTAAATCGCTGCAGGCTCCTTAGTAATCCCTGTAAGGTGTGAATTCTAAAAAGTCCTCCCCCTCTGCTAACAGTCGCTCTACAGATAGAATAGAAAGCAGCCAGAGGCTTAGGTATTTCCCTCTCCCAGTGTGACATTTCTCTGAGATGTGTGGGTCCCTCTTTTCTCAAGACTGGAATTCATTTCTTGCATCTGGCTGTGATGATGTCTCAGAGGAACAAGCTGCTATTGTCCAACTCTTTTGTGTATTCAGAGTCATGGAACTGGGGTGGTCTGATGGAGGCAGTGTAACTGGTTGACTGGTTGATAAAAATATCCTCTTGATTCAGCCAAGAAGGACCAGGGAGCCAGGAAAGGCAATAGGAATAGTTTCTTGCATGCAGGAACCAACCTGAATGGAGCTGTGATAGCACGAGTATTCAAGCTGGTAAATGCTTTGGAGCCTAGTGTCTCATTTGGTCCAGTTCTTTTGCCAAACAAGTTATTAAGGAATTAAAATAAGCAAATACAGGCAGACATAAGTTTGTCAGCAGACTTGGTCTTGCTGAGTGATGAATTTGATCCAGGGGTTTTCTTTAAATTGAGGAAAAGGTTTGTTCCTAGTGGACGGGTGAGGATTCTTCTTCTTCCATGCCTTGAGTTGGAAGGCATCAGAGCGGTGCTCGTTATCACAAATACCATGTCACTCCAACTCTAATGTTAAACACGCTTCATAGAGACATCCATTTTTCATAAGCACAAGGCATTCAGGGTAGCAACACTGAAATGCCATTGCTGTTAGAGTGGGGATCAGAAAGCCAGTGTTTGTCATCCTACAGCAAAGCAGGAGGCCTTAAATGTCATCAGTTATAAAAGTTTCTGCTAGTGTTGTGAGCGAGAATTTCCCCATCTCGTGTTTGCAGCAAGTTAGTTTCACGATCTCTGCCCGAGTGTGTTACGTTTCAGTTGCAGAGCGTGGCAGAGTGGCTTGAGGCAGTCAGGATGGAAGCTGTTAGCGAAATGAGAATTAAATACGCATCTTGGGCAGCTCTTTAACCTGTTTTACAGTTTTTTGAAAATCCTTTATGCTCTGTGTGACAAAAAGCGTCGTTTGCCTAGGTTGGAAGGTGAGAGCTGATCCTGCCAGGTGGGCTGAAATGAGCAGTCTCTCTTAGGGGAGCCGATTTCTTTACCAGAGGCCAGATGCTCATCTCTCTCTTTCTCTTCTAGGTTTAACTGGAGTGAGCTGATCCCTGTGCGGTTATGGGGGAGGACCCTCGGCTTGCAGACAGAAAACTCTCGGTTCCTGCTGGAAGGCATGCCTTTTCGCATCTTTGGAGGCTCGATGCACTATTTCCGAGTCCCCAGGGAGTACTGGGAAGATCGCATGCTTAAGATGAAAGCCTGTGGTTTAAACACCCTCACGACGTAAGTGTCCCCGCTCTCTTGTCTCTGTGACGTGCACCTAACAGCCAACTCCCTGCTCCGTGAGAGCTGGTGGGGCCATAGCAATGTCTTTTGGTACTTAGTATGGGGAAGGACTAATTCCTTGTTCTGCCACAACCTTTAGCATCTGTTCTCTGCGTTTCCCTACTAGCCTGTTAGGCGCTTCCCTGAGCCAGTTTCTCCAGCTGGTGGATGTCGGCTCTAGGCTTACGTGTTCCCTTGGTTCCCGTTTTTCCCTGTTCTTTTGTGCTGTGCCAGCAGCTTTACCCCGAAGCAGCCTGTGGATCTTCCGTAGTGCCTGATGAGTGGGATTCCCAGCCAGGATGTTTAGGAACAGCTGAGGAATGCCCGCACGAAGTGTTTAGGGGCCTCTGTGGTGACCCGAGTGCTGCGTTTTTGGGAACGCTGCTCGGTCACTGTAGCATACTGAAAAGAGTAATGGGGACTCGAGTCTTCTTTAACCATCACACGCTGCAGTACAGTCAAACACAGACCTGACACTGATCAAACACACCGGAGGGTGCCTTCTGAGTGCTGACACGATGCGGAAGGGTCAGGCCCTCAGCATAGCTGTGATTCAGAAGCTGCTCTGGAGAACGAAAGATCCATGTAGACAAGGCCTGAATTTTAAGGTGACTGTAGCCTGTGTCTTCAGAATGTGGTTTACATAACTACAATGTCTTTTAAGGTAGATTTTTCACTTAAATGTAGACAGTAATTGCCATTTCTCTTTGGTGATCTCACCACATTTGACAGTCTTGAGAAACTCAGGTACTGCAGAGAACAGGAAAAGAGCCTTAACAAGGAAAGGGCTTATCAGAAAAATGAAAGAAAGGCATGGATAACATTTAAGCAGGGACTTTGTGATATGTACATGCTGTAATCACTGAATCTGTTACTAATGAAGGGAGTGCACAGATTTTTTTTCAGCACTTCACAAACACGGTGCCGTTTTCAGCACTTCATTTTCACTGCCCTAACTCTGCGTTTCAGGTATGTGCCGTGGAACCTTCATGAACAAACAAGAGGGAAGTTTGACTTCAGTCAGGACCTGGATCTAGAGTATGTGGTACAGACAACTCTATTATTAACTACTCCGGGTTTGAGGGGAGGGTGTGCATGTTGATTCTGGATGAGGATGGCATTTCCAGCAAAGCCTGTACCTTGATCTGGCAGTGGAGACTCATTTCTTCCCCTGCTTTCTGGAGTCCTGGGAACTTAGAGGTTTAGCATCAATCCAGTATAGTTGCTTCATTAGGCAATTATATTCTGGTTCTGATACCTAGATTTCATGGTGATTGGCACATTAGGAGTGCACGGAGTAGGGATTCTTCAGTCAGACAGTAATTACCTTGTCTGCATCTCTAGGGCCTTCCTTTCGCTGGCAGCTAAAAATGGGCTGTGGGTGATTCTGCGTCCGGGACCTTACATCTGCTCTGAATGGGACCTCGGTGGTCTGCCCAGGTAAGTGCATGAATAGTTCAATTGATGCAAGCCTTTGGGACTTGGAAAATAAAGAAAACACACACAAAAATCATCCGATCATACAGCTGAGCCTCCTTCAAAGAGTTAGAATGGATGTCTATTAGATGGGAACTACTTGCTGTGTCCCCAGAGCAGGTGAATACTCATAATGTTGCTGAGCTCTCCTGTGGAGCACAGACAGTAAGTTTGGAGCCATAATCTTTTCTTTGAGCAGTTATTTTTTTTTTAATAATAACTGTGTTATGGCTTAATGGTCACAGCAAGAAAATGGAATTGAGGAAACCTATCTTCTATTGCTGTTGCAACTTGATTGTCTTCATATGAATAGTAATATTTGCAGCTTCATGTAAGAAGCTTCATCTCAGGTCCAGTTTAAAAGGCCTGCTAGAACATATGCATGACATGGCTGGCACTAATAACGTCCTGTAACTTTTCCAACCTCCTACTGTATTTTCTCTTAAATATGCAGCTTGTTGGTGCGAGGCTTTGAGAGCTGTGTTGAATACGTCAGCACTGAGGCTTGCCTAGTTACTAGATCCCGGTGGAACCAGTGCCAGGTTATGTAGCACTTGTTTTCCTTACCTTTAAAGAGCGTAAACCTCAGTGGAGACACTTGACAAAATTGGGGGATTATTTCTTTTAATCTTTTCATTGTTTTTCAGTATGCCCTGCCTTTGGCATCCTGCATAGTTCAGGTGCAGAACTGTGCCTGTTTGTCAGGGACTTACTCATGATAGCATGAGTGTTAGCATGGCTGCTAGTGACCAGAGGTAGTAGCAAGTTCTGTATTTCATTATGAGAAGTGCACATGTTGTCAGTTGGTGCCAGGTCACTGAAATGCTTCTTTATCAGGCAAATAAAAAGATTCTGATAAAGAGCAACTGTCCTAGTCTCGTTTTACACACAGGGAAGCCTAAAGAGGCTGTGATTTTTTGTGAGCCCACTGAGCTGAAGGTAGTATGCAGGAGCTGAGTCTTTCAAACCTCTAGAATATCTGTTAGTTAATGCCTTTTGCAGAGGCAAGGAAGGTGCAAGCTTACTCTGCTTAAATTGTTATAGCAGCACGTTATTCTGCGCTTAAACAAATTGCCCATTTCAGTGTTAGCCCCAAAACAGCTAACTAAATCTTGTAAATCAGCAGTCGAAACCATGGGAATAATTATGGGAACCTTTGCTTTGAATGATGATTGGAGTTTTATGAGGGAGCACTTGGTTGTAGAGCGCCCTTGGGGATGCAGGGAATTCCAAGTAACCTTTAGAGTGGTAAGCTTACCTTCAAGTCTTACTGGGAAAGTTAATGAAATGAGCTTACATCTCAGTGCTCAGGCCTGAAATGCAGAAAAAAAAGAAGGGTAACAGCTTGGCAATTGCAGTCTGGACTCCTCATTTAACAGCATGAGTGGTGGGTAGCCCCAGTTAGTCAGATTAGCTTTACAATGATTCTGTAAAAACGTCCCTGTCTTGAAATGTCCCGTCTTTGCTCATGGCATACATGGCCAGGCAAATGCACTCCGTGTACGCCAGGTACTTGCAGTTGTGACAGGGGTCCTTCCTTCAGCAGTGGAAGGAGGGGGTTTCAGACCCTTCCTGTGTTACAGCCTGCTGTACAGATACAAAGTCTCTTTCGTACTTGTCTTTTTTCTCTTCCATAATCTCCACTGAAGCCATCAATTAAGCAAACACTTTCTCTTGCTGTTGCGAACAGCTCCTGAAAACCAAGCAGGGCTCTGTTTTACCTTCTGCATTATCTCCATATAAAGGTCTGCTGCAGTAACTTTGTTTCCACAGTTATGTTTTTGTAGTGGAAAGTATCTGGCATAACATTCAGCTTTTAGTTTCTGCTCAAGAGGAAAAAACTTTTGACCTGCAATCTGAAATGTGTGTTGGTTGGGCAGAGGGTTTAAGAGGGAACTGAATAAACCACAAATGGTGTTGTTCACTGACTCACTGTGTTGTCCGTACCTGCACTGTGCGCTTAGCCAAGTGACACAAAAGGATTGATGATTCCTGCCCAAATATGACTTAATGTCAGTGAGTGGTGTTACCTCTCGCAGTCTTGACTGGACACGAGACTTTAATAGATTCTGGTTGCTGCTTTTCTTGCAGTTGGCTGCTGCAAGACCCAGAGATGCAACTGAGGACAACGTACAAGGGCTTCACCGAAGCTGTGGATGCCTATTTTGATCATCTACTGCCTATTGTAGTCCCTCTTCAGGCAAGTACAATCCATTACCCTCTCTGACCACAAGTGGGGATTATCTACACAGATGAATGCTGGGCTGTAACAGCAGCATGTTGAAGCAACAGCAAGTCTTCCAGCTTCACTTTAGGAACCGCTGTCAGCTGTAGTTGCCGGTGTCAGCACTGCAGTTTGAGCCATTTGATTTTGTTCTGTAGACTTTGGGAGGAGGTGAGGGTGGGGCTGACTCCATTTGAGACTCGTGCATCTTTCCTGCAAGCCAGCACCACCGTGATTTTGGTCCTTCTCACTAGAAACCACGGTGAACCTCTCCTTTTCTTTTCCAACAGTACAAGAAAGGAGGCCCCATCATTGCAGTGCAAGTGGAGAATGAGTATGGTTCCTATGCCAAAGACCCAAACTACATGGCCTATGTTAAAATGGTAATGTTGGCTCGTTTACTTATTTCTGTGATGAATCTCACTCATAAACCGCCTTCCTTATAGCACTTTCTTCTGAATAATTTTTGAGCATGACTTAAGGAAGCCTTGAAAGCATCAGTGTGTAATCCAGATGGATTTCCCCCGGTATTTCTTTTGGTAGAGGACAAGACCCTGTGTGCACCTCTCCCTACTGACAAACCAGAGTGCTCATGGCTTCCAGAGAAGAGGGCGGTAGGGAAATGGAGTATCCATAATACACAGCTGGCTTTGAAGAAGCTGTCTCCTGCTGGTCCTGTTCCGCTTCTCTTGGGCATTAAAGAAGGGTTTCTCTGTTCTTGTGTAATCTGAGGCTCATCTTGTGTAATCTGAGGCTCAATGTCAGGCAGGTTCATTTGCCTAATGCCTCCCTTATTCTTGTCAATTGGAGACTGATGATTCCCTTCCTCCAGGCTGCGTGATCAAGTGCTGGCCAGTGCCCAAAGAGGTGAGGCTCTCCAGGCGAATCTAACACGGGTCTGACTGACCTGTTCGTTTTTCCCGGTACAATAGTAAGGCAGACAGTTAACAAGATCTGCAGTATGTCTCACAAGGCTTGTTTTCTTTTAAATTTCTTTTAATTGAATGCCTAAAGTGTTACAGCACCTAAGAGAGGTTACCTATCCAGCAGTGTGTGGGTATATACTATGAACTGTGTGTTCCCTGCTCCTCTGCTACAGCATTATCAGATCCTTCTGAAACTTTTAGGGTACTCAAGCGTTACCCTGAACGCCCTGAGGGTAGTTCTGGATCAGGTCATCTTATTGCTCAAAATGTATAGAGGCTCTTTAACCAAAGAAATGACATGGCAAAAGTCCTAATCTGCTTAGAGTGGTGCTTGTTTCTGCACTAACTCTATCTTGTGGAGCCTTTTAATACTGCTTAGAAAGTTAAATATGGAGTACACAGAGTTAATTGCCAGCCTGAGCTGATACTGTCAAAATTGTCTGTTTTATCTACATAGTTTCCCTCCTGATGTCCTAGACTCAGTGATAAGCATGTAAGTAAATGGCTTTCAGGGCCCTAGATGAATGGGGCGTAGAGACTGTTGTGTCTGAACAGTGTGCCAACCCGATTCTTGCTTTTCTGTATCTCAGTGATGAAAGAGCTTATGATGCTTCACAGACTTGTTGGAACAGATGACGTTTCCTTGCCAGGCCTGTGGGTGTAATTCTGCAGTGCTGTTTTGTTAGATTCTGGTATTGTGGGCAACGTACATCTGAGGAATTCTATTGTGGTTAAAGAAAATGTGGGAAAGCTGGATTTGCAGGGGGTTGGAACAGGGCCTGTTGAGGTTTGGGCCCTGAGCTGTGGATCTGGCAAGCTGGTTACTTCACATCTGCACCTAGCATGTATTACCACGTTGTGATCTTCCTGGAATTAGTATAACCCATTTAAAATGAGCGAACAAAAACCCAACAAAACCAACTCACACAAAATCTGAAAGCCCCGTCTTTATCTTGCTCTCTTGGGTGCAGTGTCTTCACCTTCCAGAATGTTTAGGCCATCAAAGGGTGTGCTGCCACCTCGTCCACACAGTGTGATCTGGGATTAGCTGAGCACACACCTGTGTCTGCCTCAGACGCTGCTGCTATTCCTGGTTTCTCTGCTGCACCCTGAAATCCTGCAGTGCATTTCAATGCGTTTCAGCTCTCTGCCATTTCTCTAGTTTGCACTTGATGAATAAAAAAAAAATAAAAGGAAGGCAATAAACTTAGCACTAAATGCAGTGCTCCAAGAGTCATCTTAATAAAACTCATTAGAAATTCCAGTGTCTTCAGTAGCTGATTTTTATCAGGTAATAGTAGCTGTTCAGGTATTCATTTAGTGATGACACGTTGATAAACTAGCCAGGTTGTCTTAACTTGGAATTGGGTTTGTCTTTTCTAATGCAGATAGTGCATAACGCTCAAGTCTGCTCTGTCTGCACAGCGTGTATGGGCATGTGCAACCTGCAAAGCTTTGTTTAAACACAGCAGACATTGACTAGTTGGTGCATGTGACACGGGTGACTCCTGTGTGAACTCCTGTATCTTTATCACCATTTTACAGTTAGTAATTGAGTATCAAGAGCTTGAAGGCTTGTTTTCAAAGCTCCTTGAAGCTGATGGAGTCACTTTTGATGCAGGTACAATGGGAAGAGGGGTTAATTTGCAACTAGGAGTTCCTAACCCCTCTTTCATACATCAACCACTGTTCTGTAAAAGGACAAGCGTAAGAGAACACTCCTCATCAGAAGAACCTTGGGTGCGCGTGCGTTGTAAAAAAAGCTCAGAGTGCTATTGCAGATAGTCCTGTGATATCGAAGATCCCATAAATTCATTCAGGCAGGATTATTCAAGAGCAAAGATACCTGAGCTGTCCTGTGATGGATACATGCACTAGCAAAACAACATTTTTCTCCTATCCTCTCTCTTCTGTTGTTAGACTGTAAGGAATGGTGAGCTGGTTTTTTTCTACCACCTAAAGCTTTATTTTCGTGGAATGCAGTGAAATTATTAAACCAATCTCAGAAGATAAAATCCTGATGTGTCAGTGAGAAGCTGATCCAGCTTTTAAAAACAAAACCGGATTTTTCAGTTGTTTTTGAGCTGGAAAAAGTAGGCAGGGAAACTTCAGGAGGAACAAGAGGTGTCACAGGAATAATATTTCTTACAGGACTATTACTGATTTCAAGTTCCTGTCTTGCTTTCCCTAGAGAAGGTGATAATGTACTTTAATGCTTTAATGTCCTGACAAATACAAAACTCAGGCCGTTAACACAAAGGTTTTCCCTCTTTTTAATTTAGGCTCTGTTAAGCAGGGGGATTGTGGAACTGCTGATGACCTCAGACAACAAGAACGGGCTATCCTTTGGCTTAGTGGAAGGAGGTATGTGCTTGTAGGAGAACCAGGTAAGGCCATGTTCTTTGTTGGGGCAGCAGATGAAATCACAGAATCACAGAATGTTAGGGATTGGAAGGGACCTTGAAAGATCATCCAGTCTAATCCCCCAGCCTCTGAAAGGAGAGATGCAGCCTCTGAAGGAGAGCAGATCTGCCGAGCTGTGCCCCTAACTGCGTGTTCTTTCTGTGGTAGGAGCTCCAGCCATAGAGGAGGGACCCCTTCAGCTGCGTGGTACGCACACCAAACAAAACTGGCCCCTTCTCAGAAAGACTCACGAGTACTGTTTTCATTATAGGGTGTAACAGTGATTGCAGGATTGCTCCACAGGGAGGCAGCCTCTCTGCTTTCAAGCATTTCAGATACGTGCAGACTAAATGTCTTATACAGGGCATCAGTTACTTCCCAGTGAGGTTAGTCAAAAGATGGCAGTGCCTAGCACTTCTTTGTGTTGTTTCCACCAGATTAAAGGGCTGCTTTTGAAAATACTACTGCTTATTGCTTCACTTGAATCTATGTTAAATAAGTATCTCAGGAATTTCTACTGCTAATAATTTAGTCCTAAAATACCTGCCCTGCAGTTGAGAAGAAAAAAGAGTCCATCAAAGCCTAGCTTCTGAACTCTAACTTTCTGGAAACCTAGCAGTAGTTTGTGAGGTAGCCTCGTGTTCTCGGTGAGCGTGCTCTATGGAGTACACCCTTAGGAGGGTATCAGATGTACACAATGCAAAAGGATTTCCATTTCCTCTTTCCCTTAAAAAGTGTAAATCCATTAAGTGTATAAAACACTGCTTAGCACCTTTCCTGCTTTTCACTGTGGAAAAAATGGAGGTACAGATGTTTTAGCCTCACTGTGCTCTAAATCAGACTCCTAGGGGCATAGCATGATGCTGGCTTTCAGATTTCCAAATGCAGCTTAGCTGGGATTTACTTGGCTACTTGACCTGTGGTCTCTCTGGTGTTCCTGCCAATTGCCTGCCTGAGCAGCCGTTGTTTCCCTGAATTAAGTGTTTGCAGGGTACAGTCCTGAGTGCTCCTGTTGTCACTCAGTCATAAATACGGTTACATTTCTAATCTCAGGCATGGAGATGATTAAAAGGAAAGTTTTTTTTTCCCTCCTTGTTTTCCTCCTCTTATTTTTATATGAAAGTATGAGAGGGACAAATTCAATAGCTCTGAAATCCACAGGCCTTCACCAGAAGTACGGCGACCCTCTTAATTTTGTATTTCTGGAGCAGAGCAGTTTCCAGCGTCGACCACATCGTGTCACCCTCATCCTGCCAGCGAGCCGACGTTCCGAAGGGCTGGTGTGGAAATACCCCGCGAGCCCTCACCGTCCTCTGTGGGAATGTTTACTGCCTCAGAGCTCGTTCGTGCTTGGAGTTGGCTTTTCCAGCGTGTTGCATGCTGAGAGCTCTTTGATACCAATTTGCCTCTTAGATGTCATAACAATCTGCTCATTAGAGTCAACATGTCAAGTAATCAGATGCATGGGATAAGTAGGGCTCGGAGTGGTACAGCAGCAAGGTGGTTATGAAAATGTAAAAGGGCAGAGAACAGAATCCAATGTAGGAATGCTTAAGAAAATAGGGAGGAGACTCCTTATAGAAGCTGAAAAATGTTGTGGTTCTGTGAGTTTGTTCTGTTCCTCAGTGGTGTACCAATTCCTTTTCAAGAAGCATTTGCAGATTGTTGCTAATGTCAGGAGCAGTCAGTTTGGCGCTCTGCAGAGAAAACTGTGTGTTGTAGAAGGACCTGAGTGTATGAAGCTGTTGCCTGGCACTTAATCAGTGGTTGTAGCAGTGTTTCAGGGAACGAGAAGGAAAGCTTTGGTGGTTGTGGTCCCTTTCATGCTCACAAGTACAGGAGGACATCCCATGCTGTGGGGAAAAATTCTCGGTCTGGGTAGCTGTGCAGTTCCTACAGTCTTCCTCCCTTCGTGGCACAGGCAGTGACAAGAATCCCAAGCTGGGTGGCTCTAAGCTGGCCTGGAACAGCCCTCCTGGGAGCTGATGGGTGACAAAATAAAAACTCTGAATTCCCTCCAGACCATAGCTGCTGCACCATGACAGAAAGCAATGTGTAGTTGGAAATTACCTACTGTGGGAAGGATGCATAAGGGTTTGAGGACTGGTTCTCCACACCTTTACACCCTTTTCAATCGTGTGCTGGTAATCTGTGTGCAGAGCAGAATTAGGCGTGTTTGCCTTCAAGATCGCAAGCTAATGCCTTCCATCGATGCTAAATCCACATTTTGTTTTGCTTTCCCACTGTGTTTGCCTGTGCTAAATTCTTCAGCTCAGCACACTATGTAGATGAGCCTATTAAAATCAAGGTATAAATAGTGAGAAGCTTTTGCTTCTGTAAGTATTCTGTTTGAAGTGCTCCGTCTGACACAACTGGGGCTGGGTTCGATACCAGCTCTCTTGTAAGGAGTCAGTGTTTAAAACAGGATCACATTGCTCCTGCAATTTCAAAGTTTCTTGGGAGAAACATCATCAGAGTGACTGAGGGCTAGAAAAGCAGGAAAATGAATCTAACATCTCTTAGGGGCTGGGACGCGGGTACCATTACTGCCTTGCGATGCATCAGCTGCTGCAGACCGGGCTTCCCACGCCGGTGCTTGAAGCTCATGCACTGACTTTCACTATACATACAGCACACACCAGCTAGATGCTGGTTCCCCCGTGCTGCACAGGGCAGAAGCACAGATAAGTCTTCCAATTACAACTTCTGTCTGGTTCGCTTGTGCTGCGGTTCCTCTCACCCACCCCCAAGGCACGACAAGCTGGAAGATATTGCCTAGGTAGAGATTCCTGCAGCTAAAGCCTGGGAGATCAGTGCGGCATCCAGATACGGCTTTCTAATAATAAGTTTGCCTTCATGTGGTGCCTTTTATCTGAGGATCTCCAAGTGCTTTACAGCCTCTAATTAAAGCTTGTGGCAGCCGGTGAGGTGCTCTGATGCTTTCTCTTTCTAGTATCTCTGAATGTCAGAGCTAAAAATCTGCCCTGCAAATATTCCACTGTGTGCTGTGGTCCACTTAGATTCTGCATACTGAGTGAAGGCTTTGAAAGGAAATCTCCGAGGAGGTTGTATTGGTGGTTCAGATATGCTCCTGTTCCCCCTGGTCTTCTGTTGAGCTGGTGCCTGGAGACGTGCTCCCCTAGGTGAGAACACTTTGTGTGTGTCTAATTTAATAAAGGTTTTTCTTTTCTTGGTAGCACTGGCCACTGTTAACTTTCAGAAACTGGAACCTGGTGTACTGAAATATCTGGACACAGTACAGGTAAGATGCAAACAAATGTTGTTCATCTAGATTTTCCAGGACAGCGTTGCGAATGGTATTTGGGAACTGCTGTTCTTGTTCAGCTTCTCCTGGGCCATTTCCACTTTTATGATGGTTATGAAGCCAATCCTAGAGTCTACCATTTGGGCAATAGGAAGCTTCAAAGGCCTGTGCATTTAGCTTTATCTCAACAGAAAATTGGTGCTCCACAATTGGAATTTTTGCTACTCTTTGAGTGAAGGCAGTAAACCCCTCGTTACTCAGGCTTTATAAGGACTGGGTCTGCAAAAGGTTCCTACATAAATTAGAACATTTTGGAGGGGCATTAGTCCAGGTACTGTGCTAGAGCATGGCACAACCGCACCAACTGCTGTAAAAGAACAGGACACTGACATCTGGTGATAGATGTGCTTTGTCACAAAGCCACGAGCTACACGAAACTAAATTATTCCTCTTTCCTTGGTTGAATTTGCAGGTCTGCTTGTGTATGTCCTCTTTAATGCCTAACAGATTTGAGTGGCTGGTAATTCTTTTCTGAATATTCAGTGATTGATTAAGTAATTAAAATGAACATGTTTTGGCAGGAGAAGGCACTCTCCAGAAGGCTTTCTGGCAAACACATTTTCTGTAGCGATGGTCCAATGTGTACCAGTGGGGAGGACAAAGGAGAATACAAAGCACGAAGCTGGTGGAGCTGTCTGGATCACTGAGCAGGCGTCCTGTTTGAAGGCCCTGATCTGACTTGCCTACCAGGGGTTCTGTGATTCTGTTACGTATGCAGCTACCGATCCCCAAGAAAAAGCCACAACTGTCAAACAGGCAGCACGAAGTTCAGCTGTTTGGCTTTCTAGGTTCTAATTCCTACCTTCATTGCTACCTCCGCTTTGAAGCACTGATACCCGGTGCATCCGACTTTGCAGTTGTCAGTCCTCTCTCTAGGTCAGTGGTCTCTCTCCCAACCTCTGGTACCCTGATGCTGTGGAGGCCCCCAAGAGGAGGCATCTGGGCTGACTGTACTCTTCAAATGCTGGGGGCTGACCTATTGCAGTTCTTTTAGGGTACACTGTGAGGGTTATTTCAGTCGTCTTCAATGCCTCAAATTCAGTGTAGGTACACAGAGTGGTATTAATGGCATGTTGCGTAGAAGAGAGTATTGGCTGCCCCAAGCATTCTGTCCTGTTTCTGCTAGGACCTGCAGCAGAGCTGATCAGAGGAATACTTGGATTTCAGATACGCTTCCCCAGTAACTTCACAGCAGCACCTTCCACACAGTGCAGTCCCACGCTCTTCCTGCCTGCTGAGCAGCCCAGCCTACCTGGTATTAACAGCGCTCACTGCAGAAAAACATTCAAATTTCGTGTGTCACTTGAGCACCTCTAAGTCCCCGTGCTGTCAGAGATGTGAATCAGCATGAAAGGGATAGGGAATTGCCTAATGAACATCTGATGCAGAAAGTACTTTGGGTGATGCTGGAGTAGTGAGGCAGGAATAAGTTTTGCTTTCTAGTGACTGGTTCTCTCTTTCCTTGCATCCTTTGTCGTCTTCCCTATTGCTCTGCTTGCTCCAAGTGTCAGCCTGGAAAGTTGTGAACAACTGACATGTGCTCCTGGCCACGATCGATTCTTTTCTGATCTCTTCCCTTGGCTTTTGCCTAGACTGTGAAATGAAATCTGCTGTTGGCGTGCTGAAAGCTGAATCTTATAAATATGATAATATGAGGTCTTATAAAACTCCCCAACCCCTTCAAATGAACAGAAGGCACCTTCCCCACAAACTGAATATACAAATACAACATGGCCCAGTAAAAGCAGCTCCTCCTTTGCCATACTTAGTAATGACAAGATAGGAAGCCTGTCATTTATATCTGTAAGGATTATGAAGCTGTCACCTCTTATTATGGTCTCTTATTCCAGAGGACAATAAAACTTCTTTGACTTGTTTACTAGGGATGGATTGATTAAACATATTACCAAGAGCTGCTCTGAACCTGGAACAATTAGATTATTACAGGCACCTGCAGTTGTTTTCTTGTAATGAAACATGAGTTTCTTTAATGCCACTTACCTTGGCCATTTCATGTGACATCAGATAAAGCCCCTATCAAATAAATGCCAAAATCGCCTTGACTGGAAATAAATACCAGGAGCAGAGAGCACCAGCCAGGCCGAGCACATGTTGTTCTGTCCGGTGTGATGGGGCCACGTGGAATTCTAGAGGAGCGAAGGTAGCTGGCAAGCAGTGAAAAATAGGAAGCAATAGCTCTGTGTGCAGAGCCTTTTTAATGAATACCTAATTCCTGCAAAGGCTAATTCTTTCCTGCCAGCACCATATGCAGCATTAAAAAGGCATTAAGCCGCTAAGGTCTGCTGTTCCTACCTTGGCAGGCATGGGCTGCAGTGCACCTGCAAACTCTCAGCTGGCGGTGGCGTAGCTGATAAGTAGACATTTATAAATGTCTTTTTCTCGCAGAAGCTAAACAGTGACAGTTGGTTTGTCTTTTTGCTACAGCTCTACCAAACAATAGCCAGAACTGTTTGGTAGCACCTGATTGTGTGCAGCAGTGGTTGTTTCATGCCTAGAAGAGTATTTTTCTGCTTTTCCCGCCTTTTTTGGACATTATTGGCCCACATTGTCTTGTTCCTCGTTTGTTCAGAGCTCTTTAGCTGCTTTTTTTCTTCCAAATTGAGAAAAACCATTCTTGTAAACCATGTCCTTAAACTTCATTTGAACAGTGCTTCCCAAGAAAACAGGGATGAGCGCAAGGCTCCCTATGTCCATTTTAACTCTTTGTTTTTGTTTTGGTGCAGAGAGATCAGCCAAAGATGGTAATGGAGTATTGGACTGGCTGGTTTGATAACTGGGGAGGCCCTCACTATGTCTTCGATGCAGACGGTGAGCACCATACAGTACTGTAGAGGGAGGAATTAGTGCTCTGCACTCACTTAGAAAAAACGACTCACAACTTTTTCAAATAATCCCTCCATCTTGTAACCTTTGCTTTGTGCGAGTCTTTGTAAATGAAGAATCTCTCAGTGAATGGGTCACATTGCTGTGCCTTGGATTTTCTTTAGAAGTGTTGGTTAACAGCAGCTTTTTTTTTAAATTTATGTTTTCAAAACCATTTTTCTTTTTATTTCTTGAAGAAAGACACTATGGGCTTGTGCAGAAAACCAAACATCTTAAGATGTTAGTGTCAATGTGTCCCAAGGCTTCATGTTATTCTACGTTGACTTCAGAAATGCAACCCAGTGCTTTGAATCATCCCTTCCACCTCCTGAGCTCATGTAAACTCTGTGAAGACTTTATTCCCATTTTGTAAGAAGGCTGTCTTTGCAGAAGTTTTCTGAAGCCCCCATCATAATGACGTTACTTGCCTAGTAAATAAATGCTCCTTATGAGGAGAGAATTATTTTACCTTTTGTGGGAATATGGCAAACGTACGCCTCCTGCAACTATGGCAGCTTCTGAAAAGTATCAATTTTTATTCCAGTGCAGAAGCTCATTAGGAAGTAAAACTACTGCTAAAAAAATAACCCCACGACCTCCAGGACATCTAACGTACAGTGAAAACAGACCTATGTAAGACTATGTTAATGACTGGTGCATCTTCCTGCTGCTGTCTTTGGAATTGGATCATTGCTGTGTTGAATTTAGGAGTACAATTGAGTAATTCTTATAGCTTTTCTGCTTAAAAGCAAAACTTCTGCTCATGTCCATGAGTTTTACTTTTTGTCACCTCTATGAGAAGTATATTTGCATTTATTAATCTGTCCCAGTATGTCAGTGGACATGCTGCCCTTAATGAGGGCAAAACATGAATCACAATACAAATCACTGTAATTACACAGGCATGACTGACTGACAAGGACCAGAATATTTGTCTGCTTTGAATTGCTGGAAGAGTGTTAGTCTAGCTTCTTGGTCTGTGGTCTTCCTGGCACTGCCCTTCCTTTACAGAAATGGTGAATACTGTAGCAAGCATCCTCAAATTAGGAGCATCCATCAATCTCTACATGTTTCATGGAGGCACCAACTTTGGCTTCATGAACGGTGCTTTGGAGACTGATGAATACAAGTCAGATGTCACCAGTTACGGTGAGTTTTCTTTCACTGCCTTGCCCATGCACCGACTGTGAGAGTGCAGCTCAGGCTCCCCTTTGGGCTAGTTAGAGTTGACAGAAGCTTGGAGAAATGATCAGTACATCTCTCCATGATCTCCTCTCATGGAGAGATGAATGGGAATGTGGCTCAAAAGCAAATGCCTGTCTAAAAGGGGGGTTTACATTAGGGTTTCCTATTTCCAGACCCATTCCAGGGTGTGGAGGATCCCCTCGTTCTGGACTGGGAACAGAAGTCAGAGATGATTGTGTTGCTTCATGTTATGTCCAGGCTGGCTCTTCTTTCTAGTGAAATCTGGTGATCTGAGATACTGTTATGTCTTTTGTTTTACCAAGTCACATTGTATTGTAAAGCTCTTTTCATCCCAGCAGCCCTTGGTTGAAAGTTGATCCTGGGTGAAATTATGGACACATGTGCAAGTTAGATCTGTCAAAGGATGTTGCTCCCCAGTAAGTGGGCCTTCTGCAAATTAGGAGAATTTGTATGCTTGTCTAGCCACATTCACGCTGATAGAAGACTGAGTTTCCATAACATGATGCTAATTGTCTTGGGCTTTTACTTCTTAGATGACAGTGTGTGTGAAGGCCATCCCAGATGTGTGCTTTTTTTTTTCAGATTACGATGCTGTGCTGACAGAGGCTGGAGACTACACATCCAAATTTTTCAAGCTTCGACAACTCTTCAGTGCAATCATTGGTAATTATAAATCCAAGAGCCAAAATGCTGTTCTAGCCTACGGCACTAAATCAGAGACTTGTTCAAACTGGCCCTTCTGCTGGGGCCCTGTGGCTCTGGTTGGCTGTCTGGGAGCATTTTCCAATGGATGGGAGGGAGGGCCAGGGACATCGGGTATTTTGTCTGCTATCAGCAGGCAGGTAGCATTTAGCAGCTTCTGTCTTTGTCGGGAAGTGTATGTTGGCTAATTGGAAGTGCAAATCTGAAGGGAACACCACTGGTTATATTATATCTTACTTACTATACCTCAGTGTTTTCTGTTCCAGGACCAGATAGGTGGCCATTGTTGCAGAATAACTATAGTTCTCACCCAATGCTCATACTTGTGTAATTTTTTATTTTTTTTTTTGCAGCAGATATAGGGCTTTGTAATGGAAAGGATGATCAAATGAAGTCTGGAGGGGCCTTAAATCTGTGTTGACCTTATGCATCTGAAATAGTTGTTCCATCTTTCTTTTTGCATCACAGGCCAGCCTCTTCCTCTCCCTCCCATGATTGAAAGCAAGGCATCATACGGTGCAATCCTGTTGCATCAATACATCTCCCTCTGGGATGTGTTACCATCTCTTATACAGGTAGTACGACCAATTTTAATGCATCTCAGCACTAAAAGGCATCACCTCTTAGGTGGAAAAGACAGTGCACTGGCATGTTATCCTGTAACGATAAGGGTGGGGAATGTTTTGTCAAGGATATGCAAAGGAGACATATCTTTTTATCTTAGACTTTTTACTGCTACTTCTGTTCTCTTGGGATTCCAGTTTTGCAAGTCCTTGGCTCCCTTTCCTGGTGCCTTGTCTTCGTTGCTGTAGCTTTTATGGGGTTTGTAAGGTAATTCAGGTTGGGACAGATCTCTGGAGGCTTACAGGGTCGATGTAATCTGTGGCAGAGTGGAACACCTATCTCAATGAATTGCCACTAAGTGGTCTGTTGATGCTCAGAGGCCACATCTGACATTAAACGTGTTTCTCCTTTGCAGCCCATTAAATCAGAGTTTCCAGTTAACATGGAGAACCTCCATCTGAATGATAGCAGTGGGCAGTCCTATGGATATGTACTCTACGAGACTGTCATATTTGGTGGTGGACACCTGCATTCGAGGGACCATGTCCGTGACCGAGCACAGGTAAGGAGGACGGGGCAAGTGTGAGTAACTTCACACAGATGTCAATGCTTTGGTCTTGGCAGCTGGGCAGAAAGTGGGCCAACCATGAAGTAAAATAAATGTGAGGTTTTCAATTAGAGATGTGACTTGTTCTCTCAGTTCTCAGTTAAGTCCCAACCCTTTCAGCTTGAGGTCTACTAACAATAAGAACGTCTTTAAATATCAGAATATTGAATGTTCTGGTAAATGTTGTTTGTGAATCTTTTTTTCCACTTAGACTGGATCAGTAACAGTTGTGGAACAGTTTTCTCCCCAAATGCAGCTCCAATAACCAATGCAACACATGATTATAGTATAATTGATTAGACGTTGCTCTCCTCCCTTGTGCTCTGTTCTGCAGGTGTTTGTTAACACCATGTATGTTGGTGAGCTGGATTACACCACCGTGGAGCTCTCCCTTCCTGAAGGACAGGTAACTAATTGGAGATTGCTCGTGGCAATAGTATGTGGGTAACAGAACCAAGACCTCTAAAGAGACGTAGCTCTCAAGGAGGCACCTCCCACGTACCCCACTTAACTAGCTAGGATGGTATTCTGGCACAGAACAGCTGTTATACCATAACTAGACACAGTTTCACTACTGACGATTTCACTACCAAGTTATTCTTTGCAATTTAGATATGTTTTTTGAATACTCTGCCATGGAGCAGATCCAAGTCAGTGCAGTCCCTGCTGTGTAAAATTTGCCAGTCTTCCCGCCACACCCACAAACTGTAGACATCAAGTGTAGGCACTCTGTTTGTGCAGGTGAAGTCCATGTTCGTCTTCCTCAGCACAAAGTAGGTGCTTTGGGGGCTCTTGCACCTGTTGGGTCTCAAATGAAACAAGGGGGAACGTCTCCTTCTAGCTCTGACAGTAACCTTAAGCTGGCAGAAGCTGGCAATAAAAATAGTATATTGATTGGATGCATGTCAACAGAGCTGTGCATGGCCTCTAGGACTGTGTGAGTGGGTGTGTGTGCTAGATGTTGTTCTTATGACTCATGGCAAAGCTACATGCCTGCACTGTGTCCAACTCCATTTCTGGCTGTGTGTGTGTGAAATCAAAATGGTACTTAAAAATTCAATGGAAAAGGAAAAAACAGAAACCTTTTTTGAAAAGACTGAGTTCCTCAGCAAATAGATGAATGCAACTGTCAAAGGTACTGCTGCTACCTCATCTTCTTAACACCTCTACTGACCTTTGTTTATCAAGCATTACGGCTGATGCAGCACATGCTGTGCTCTTTTCTAGCTGATGCTCTTCCATTTCTTTTTTTCTTTATTTTCAGGGATTCAGGCAGCTAAGACTCTTAGTAGAGAACCGTGGTCGTGTCAATTATGGCCTGACATTGAATGAACAGAGGAAAGGTAAGTTAGGTTCTTTGTTCATGGAGCCTCAAACTGTCCTAGATAGTTCTACCACTGTAAAACTGTCTTTCTTAAGCACTTTACACAGAATCAAACTGAAGACCCAGTGTAGCTATCCTAGTTATAGTCAGGACGTCAGGGGGACAGTAAGACAGAGGGAACTTGTAAACAAACAAACAAACAAACAAAAAACAAAAAACAATGAAACAAAAAAAAACACACAAAAAAAAAAACAAAAAACAAAGCCATCAGTGAATCTTATTCTACTCCAGTTTCGCCTGGTGATGTTAGGGTACCCATTTCTCTTGCTCTGTGTGTTACTTCAGACAGAAAAGACCTTTTCTAATCTATGCTTTCCCCTGGGGTTTGAGATTGAAGGATCATGGCATTTTAAAACTCACACAATATTCAACACATTCAGGAGGAATGAATTGCATCCTGTTGAGCAGAGTTTGCTAAAATGTTCAAGTCCATTACATAGAATTGTGGAGCTGGAAGAGGTTGAAACCCCAGGATTCTATTTTAGTGGGGAAATGTATACAAAATAGACTAATGGAGTTAGGCATGTGACTGTACTAATTTTATTTTACTGCAGAGGAGGTATATAAAGCCTCTGCTGCTTAGGCAGTCTCAACTGCAGTCCTGTAGTTAGGGGGCTTAGACTAGGACCAAGATTTGACCGCTACATGGAGACTACCTAACAAGAGAGGGCTAAAGGTAAATTACTTGTTAAAGTGTCTTAAGATCTTTGGATGAAAAACAGTGGATAAGCACTGGACATTAGTGCTTTCACCTATTAAATTTTGCTGCTTCTATTAGAGAAGTAACTGATCTACTGCTTTAAAAAATCTATACATGGGCAGCTAACTAAAAACTGCAACAACAAATCCCCATCTGCTGTGCGTGCCAGCAATGTTTTCTGCTTGGAGGGTGTTTAATGGCTTAGTGAGTTAAAGCAAAGGAGGGAGTGGAGAGGCCAAAGTATAGTAATGTTCTCCACTCAGTCTGGATGAGCAATGGGACCATATGGACTCTAATTCCATTGCAGAATGTGGCTGCTTTCCATCTCCTGCTGTTCCTCGCATTCAAATAGGAAAATCTATCAGCTTTAGCTGCTTTTCAACTCTTCATTACCCGCATTGCTCTTGCAGGCTTAATTGGTGACGTCTTCTTGAATAAAACCCCTTTGAGGAACTTCAAGATTTACAGTTTGGAGATGAAACCTGGCTTCATGAAAAGGTTTGTGGGATTTTAAAGATTTTTCTTGCTCATTTGAAACTGTTTAGCAGCAGTACAAAACCTAATAAGTAGCAGTTAAATGTGTATCAGAAAGGCAATGCTACGTACACGTAGGTTAGTGAATTTTTGCGCTGGAAGTTCCTTGATGATACCTTTGCCCAAAATAGCGCAGACAATTGTACCACTTTCTTCATTCCATTACTGAGGGGCAAAATGTATTCCCACTGTGGAGGGTTTAAAGACTTCCTCACAGCCTGTATTGCAGGATTAGATCGGGTAGGTAAAAGTGTGGCTTACCCAAAGGGGTGGATCCCAGCACACCCACATGTTGGAGAAGGTGGTGCCTTGCTTCAAATTAGCAGTCTGGCTGATACATTTAGTAATTCAAACTCATGAGGGAAGGATTAATTCTAGCAAGCTACTAATAGTACATTAACAAGTCCAGATGGCTTCCTCTCTTACATGCTTTTAAAGTTATTTTGCTTTAATTCAAGGAAGACTGAATAAGCCTTGCAGGGTAAGTCAAGGAGCCTCTGTTAGGTTTCTGTTAGGAAACCTTAGCAAATGTTTAAGGCAACAGATGCCCTGTGGACTCCGGCCAATGTTCCAAAAAGACTATTTTCAGTTATGTTGTTAATACAAGAAGATAACACATGTGCATCCCCTAAGATATCACAGCTCCCACATTTTATGTAGGAAGGAGAGGGAGGCGATGTTAAACTGAAATGGCTTTTAAAAGGAAAAAAAAAAAAACACATTTTGAAATTTCTAAGGACAAACTTAACAGGTGCTGGGGTACTACATGAAGGACTCTTATTGATGGGGTAACCTGCATAACCTTTGTCTGCAGAGTTGTTTTAGAAGAGTATTTCCAGTGAGGGACATTACAGCGAGTGACCTGCCATGCCCAAACAAAAAGCAAGATTAGTCAACGCTGCAGTCAGTTACTGGCAATTGACCAGTAGCAATGAAACACAATCAGCTTACAGTCGCTGCGTAGGAGGATGGAGCGCGTGGTGTTGTGAAAGGAATTGTCGTAGGCTTTTAGCTGAATAATTCAGTAGCAGTCAAGCTGCACTGGATCAATAAATTCCCTGAATCCAAGAGATGCAGCTCATAAGGGTTGGAAGGAACGTGTTCTGACACAAGCTCAAGGCTTCCGTGGGACTTCTACGCTCCTTATTTGCTGTTCTGTTTGTCCTCTGCTCCCAAATTGTTGCCACAGGTAAGAAGTAATGTCAGATTGCCCCCAGTTACCACAAACTTGCACAGATGTGTTCATGTTCCGTGATAGGATTGGTTTCTTCTAATTGCATACAAAATTAAAATGCTGTCTGTAGATTGGCAGACTAAGCTTCCTTTGCTTTAAACAGGATTAAGACCCAGTTACTAGTTGCATGACACAACTTCAGCATAATCCCAAACATTTGATCCCAAACACAGTCGGCCGTTGTTAGTCCTGCAGCTAGAGCTTTAGCACAATTTTAGGGGACAGTAGATCTATGGAGAGCGTGCAAGAAAAATGCCTGGGATTGTGTGTATTGAAGGGTTGGTAATGATTCCAGCCAAGTATTCAGATACTCCTGACTAGATCGTTGTTTGATCATCAGCTCTATGCAGTAATGCGAGTGCTGTCTTAACGTTTCCTGAACACATTGCCATAACATGTAAATGCAAAGAGCAGTTCAAATTCCAGTCACCTGTAAAGAATGTGTCAGCTTTGCTGATCTGCATTGAGCCTAACTTCACAGTCTGTGCCTTAGGAAGCCTCGGTTTTGTGGTTATCATAAAAATAAAAAAATAAAATAACAACTAGCTTGCTGTGTTCTATTAGGGCAGGAAGGTCTGTTTTGAATTGTACTAGTTCTGCAGGTTTTAGTTTAGACTGCGCAGGCCACGTGCATTTAAAGCCTACACCAAGGTACTGTCCTGTTTGAAGCAGGATGGGGCGCTTCAGCAGCCAGCGTGAAGCAGAGATGGTCACTTGGCAGTACGGTGCTAGAGACAGAGAGCTCCGTATATCCTTTTCTTTTACCGAGGACTTGCATTTCAGTATTGTGGCGAGGATAATGAAGACTGAGACGTGTACCACCACTACATTTACCCTAAGTGGAGGGGAGATAGCAACTAGGTGCTTGCCATGAACGTTTACAGTAGCGAAATGGCTCCGTGCTTTTGCAGCATTACCTTCAGGCTCTACCAGTAGGAAAAAACTGCCTGGCATATCAGGCATGGAAAGAGATACCTTGTTGTAAAAAGCTCATCCACGTTGTAAGCAGGGGTTTGAAATGATCCTCAGGCTTCTGTTGGATCTCCCAATGCTGCCTGATGCTTCCCTGCTGTTAGCTATGTCTGGTGGTTCTCTTACAGCTTGCAGCATGTTGCTGGATGGAGTGCGGTCCCAGATTACTTTGTGGGTCCTGCTTTTTTTCGTGGAAGGCTGTGGATAGAGCATCAGCCACAGGATACTTTCTTGAAGCTACAGGCAAGTCTTTGTCTTTCCCCACCATTTTTTCCTTCAAGGTTTTCAAAAAGCTGATGAGAGAGGGCTTTGTGTAATACCTCTGAATGAGTCAACGCCACTGTCTTGTAGTCTTCCTCTGATCTTTGAGAAAGCAAATTATTTTGAGAGTGCAGAAGCCTTCTAAAGCTGGCAGGTAATTCTGTTCAGTCTGTGGTGGCCCTGATGAGAAAACATGGGCAACACTGACCCTGCAGAACTGCTGATGAATGGTTAGTCTTGTTCATTGATACACAAGTGCTGTTTCTTGTTGCAGAAGAGTAATGACCAAAAAAAAATAAAGGGGGTGCTAGTTTTATCCCTATCTCTTCATGTGGTGTGGGAAGAATCGCTTCTTTGTAGACACAGCATGGGAGTTAGCATTCACGTCTTGCATCTGGGGAAAATTCCTGCTTTTGCACAGAACACAAGACGAGATATTAACTATTATTAAATTTCCTCCTCTGATTTCATTCCCTTAGAGCCACCCCCTATGGTTCAAGCTAGTCATTATTGTACCATTCACTTCTCCTTTTATGCTTTGTTGTAATTTACGCTAGTCAATAGCAATACAGTAGTCCCGTTGCTTGGGAAATAAGTGAGGGAAGACACTCTGTGCTTGGGAAGAAATAAAGATACGCCTGTTTGAATCAAGTTTTCTGTATGACCATGAATCACAAATTGCTTGATTTTGAAAGCTTTATCTTTTTAATTAATACTGCGAGCGTTAAGGGTAACTCCTGCTCAACAGGGCTTGCTTAAATGTTCCTGGCTTCAGGGAGTTGTACAGGGAAAGCCAATGGAAAACCTGCACAAAGTGGCTTGAAAGAATGCAAGTGTGAAAGTAGGCTGAGTTTCCTGTGGGGATGCTAGATACAGCTTCATCAGTCATTCTGTGTGGTGTCCTGATTCCAGGGCTGGGAAAAAGGCGTTGTGTTTGTCAACGGTCACAACCTTGGCCGCTACTGGAAAATTGGACCTCAGGAAACACTCTACCTTCCTGGCCCCTGGTTATGGAAAGGAAACAATGAGGTGAGAGCCTTTGGTCGGGTTTCTCTTTTTTGTATTAGTAAAGATCCTGCTGTGGGTCACATTCCAAAAATGCATAAAGTGCATTAATTAGCTATCTGCAGCTTAAAACCAGCACAACAACAAAGGAAGGAGACTGCTATCTCCTAAGATCCGTGAAAATTAAGGAAGGTGCTGCTCTAAAGCTGAGGACGTGGCTCTGACAACCATTAAGACATGACGAGGATGCCAGCTAAACTTCAAAGTGCAGCATCAAGTTCAAAATCAAGACAAATCTGATTTGGTGCTAGTTCATTTTCTGCATCATGTAGTGCTGAAGGAGAATCAGTTACTGCTCAGACTAATATTGATTGGTCTCTTTAACTGATGCTTCCTTCCCCTGCTGTGACTGTATGCCCTTTACCTCTACAAATTTTTTTAAGTAACTCGGTCTTTGTATGAAGGTACATTACGTGTCCCTCTCTTCTGCAGATTGTCATTTTTGAAGAACGCACTGCAGGACGGATAATACAGTCTGTTGACATACCTTATTTAGGAAGGACCCAGTACGTGGACTGATGGGAGCTTCTTTCCCGTGTTTGGTTCATCTTGAATATTCCTGGTTGCATGTCTGGGGATTACGATGGCCCGGGCACTTGGGCATCTTAATTTCCACTAGACCCAGGTAAAGGATTTGCTCGTTGGCAGTAAGCTCAGAAGAGAGAATGGGCCCCGAAGGAACCAGAGGCCATTGTTGCGTGGATGGATGTGGAAGTTCATCTGCCTGCACTACCAAGGACCCGTGGCTCAGATGACTGTGCATGATGTTACAGACAGTCTGGTGAATGTGTGGGAGGAAAAAGGTGCTGGAGGCGGGAGAGAGAGAGAGAACTGAAGCCATCTGAACCGAAACCTGAGCCCAGCTCTCCAGTGACTTTAAAAATGTGTTATTACTGGCCTCTTTGTTTTTATGATTAGATAGGGAGAAAATAGTCAGTGAACATGTGAGTAACCGGGTGTGGAAAACCATGTTGTTGTGCTTCCAAGCAGAATTTAGCAACTCAGTCTGCAAAGAGGCCATGACTTGTTCGCTTGTTGGAAGCCAAGTTGGTTGTCAAATAAGTTAACTTCGAGCTTTTTTTCCACTAAGTTTTAATATGGAGGTTATCTCTCTCTCAGAAAAGAAAAAAAAAAAAGTTTTAAAAAGTCAGATATGTTTTTTCCTCAATCAGAAATACGGTTCTGTTTCAGGTCAGGCAGGAGTGAGAGCTTCCCATCATTCTTCCACCTCTGCCCTCACTTTAAAGCACCTGAAGATGAAATTCCCCCTTACAAAGGAGCAGCAGTCAGATTTTGGCTCTACAAGAAGTAAAGGGATTGCACACACAGCTGTAAATGGGGGAGCACATCCATAACATCCATACTTTCTAGTTTACACCTGCTGTGAAATCATAGATTGTTGTTGTTGTTGTGTCCCTCTAAAGAGAAACATGGAATTTAGGAAAACATGCTGTTTTTTTTAACCCATCAGCTCCACAGTCACTGAGGAGCTGCCACCTTTTTAGTGAGAGATCGAGTTGAAGCTCTGAGTCTGTTCAGAGTCTCTGAGAAGTCGCTCAGCCCCTGCTTTCTGTTCCAGTAACCGCAGGAGTCAGGCTATGAGAGAAACACCAAGCACGCACACTGGCTCTGATAATGGAGTTGCAGGGTATTCTGGCTCTTAAAAACCATACTTGATTTTATTTAACAAATTTAAATAGTTTATTTAAAACTGAGAACAGACTGCAGCTGTAATACACTCCATCCTGGCCAGAGCTGGTCTTACTGAACATATATTTCCGCTGCCAAGGACCATGGTAGCCTCTGTGCAAGCTGGAAGGGCCCGCCCAGAGTCGTGTGACCAACTTTGAGGAGAGTGGAGCATAAAAGCAGGGTTGTGTTCAGGACCTGATCCTTTCGCGTTTCTCTGGAAGTTATTTCCTTCCCAGGTGGGAAGGTTGCAACTCAGCAGGGACTGGAACTAACATTAGTGAACAAAACATGCAGCCAGGAGAGGACATCACTTGGAAGCTACTTGAATAGCACAAGAGCTTTGTTTGCCTTTAAAAATGCCTCTTTCCACTCTAGGGTATGCAGACTGAACTGAGCTTGGGATGCTAGTACAAGAACAGAATAAACCTGCCAGAGTGCAAAGAGCTACCATTTTAATGCAAGGTAACAAGCCTGTTCCCACAGAGCAGCTAGTGGCCAGTAGGATTAGACGGTTTCTATCCAAGTAGCACTTCAGCCAATGCATCTAAAGGAACATTTTTGTGAAGGCTACATAGCAAGGCTTCTGTGACTGGGAGCTCAAGAAGGCAGCTTTTCCCCAGTGATTTTGAAATAGTGGGAGAAGAAAACTTGCAAAAAAACATTTAAAAAATATATTAGGAAATATACAGTCGTTAGTTCAACGGGAGACTCCTGCACTGTGAAGCTAACAAATCTATAATGCTTTAATAATTCTGCATGTTAGGGCTAAAAATAACCCAGTCTCTTTTCAGGATTATATTTTCCCTCAACTCAAAAGTAAAATTGTGCTTCAGACCCTTTTGAAAGAATTGGGGATTGATCACGTTTGACAACAGCTATAGAGGGGATAAGGGTGTTTTGGTGTTTTTTTCCAAGGGCTGGAGGTGGGGAGAAGGGGTAAGTTGTACCTTCGTTTCCTCCTCAGCAAGTTTGTCACTCTCAAATAGAGTCAACCAAGGTAGTAGCACCCAGGTTCCTCTTCTGCAGTGCTCAGTCATGTCTCTCTCACTGAGGAGCAAAATAGTTCATCAGAGAATAAATACCCTTTCTTCAGTGCTATCTCAGCTCCTTTCATGTTACAGAGCAGGGAAGAGGCAACTACTGTTCTACTTAGACAGTTTTTCAACCTACCTCAAGCCAGGGGCTGAAGAAACAGAGGACTAAGCCCAGGATCCCCTTTACAAGGGTGCATCAGAAGTTAACTCCAACTGCTCCAGCGTGGCTTTTCACGCCACTAGCCCTGCAGTACTGTGGCATGGCTCTGAAAAAGGAGCTAGGGCTGAAGGATACAATCCACCTGGATGGTAAATGCACTAAAATCAGCGGTTATCATTCAATCCCTAGTATTAAGCAGTTAACTTTATTTTTTAAGAGTAGAAATTCATCTTTCTGTTGGAGTACCCTTCAGAGAATCCCACACCTAATGTTCACGTGGACCAAATGAGAGCTAAATAGAACAAAGATCTGAGTCCAGATTAAGTATTAGGGTGTAGGGCCACAACAATCTCATTAAAACCCTCCCCCAGTTATTTTAGCATGGATGAACAGAGAACCATGTGCTGTAAACATAACTCCATCCAGGAACACAGAGGTATGTCAGAGCGCCCTCCCAAACCACAAAACTGCTTAAGGGAAAGGAGAGGGGGTACAAAGAAACAGAAATAGTTATGGGTTTGTTTAACCTGCCTTGCTTTTCACCCTCTCCCAAAACCTTCCTGTCTTGTGCAGTGTAATAAACACGGATTAAAGTAGGTTTAAAATTAAGGGCTAAGGTGCCATCTCAGAAGGCAGCTGTCCCCTCCACGAACAGAGAGCTGCTTAGGCTGTCGCACACATAGCCACCAGGTACGTGTGTCTCCAGAAAAAAACAATCATCAGGGGCCAACACGCTCCTGGGGGCGTTCTCACCCTTGCTTTCAGGTCCTGTAAAACAGCCCCCTCAGTCCAGACTGCCATTCCAGCTGGGCCACGTCTTCGGTGCATCATGCCCTGCATGCGCTTCTCCCAAACCGAGCAGCTCCCGAGGCAGCTGGTCTTGTACAGAAGTCGATGTCAGTCTTGTATTTTCTGTGCTTTTTCTTCCACCTCCAGAGCATCTGGTTCTGCTCAGAGTCCAGGAGGAAGGGCAGGGGAATCCGGGTAGTTTATGTATGCAGTGTTGCTTGTTTTCAGTACACTAAAACTCTTGGAAGTCAGCAGAGGTCCTGGCTACTGCATGTCTGGCTGGCTGTATGCTGTGGAGAGGAACCTTGTAGGCTGTGCATGAAGAAATCTTCTGCAACAGAGACACAAGCAGCATGTTTATTACCCTTCTGCCTCACTGCAGTTAGCTGCCACCCCTTGGAACTAACCCAAAACCCATCTCGGATTGCGGATCTGTGACTGCTGCTGCTAGGCAACTGGTGTTGGTGAAAAGCAGTTGTGACAGCACCGAAGAGCTACGGCCTCTCTGCAAAGCTGCTATATATAGCGCAGACAACATGCAGCGCAGGCTTTCCTCTGCTGTCCTGCCAACAGGCCGCAAACGCAGGCTACTGCAGCACGCAGGGCTCCATCACCACAGCCCAAGGGAATGTGCTGTAAGAGAGCTCATTACGGTTAAAAATACACTGCTGCTGAGAAAATCCGCCCCTTTCCCGTAGCCCTCACTGCTCTTCTCTGTGTGAGAGAAGAGACCAAGCAGCAACCGTCTCACCCCTCCAGGCCTGGTTCGATACTCCAGATAAAGGGATTTGTGTGTACATTTTTTTCCATACATTTTTTCCCCATAATAATGAAGAGCAGCAGTAGCGTCTGGATGCAGGTATAAGCAAACAGCCCATCCTTCCCTTGAGCAAACCAGCTGCAGTGCGCGCTCTGGGGATGCAGAAGATTTAATGCACCAGGATGCTCAGGTAATTAAAGGTGAGAAGCCAGGGCATGAACAAATAATCGAGATGTCAGCCACCAGTGTGTGCTCCTGTGCTTTCCTCCTTTCCACTCAAAAAGATACTACATGCTCACCTTAGGTAAATAAATACATGAAGCCTCATGTGGGATTTAATCCTCACTCTCCCTTACTTGTCACCGACTTTGTGTGGCTTGTTTGTGGATCTAAATTAAATTCTTCCCTCCGTGAAAGCTTCTGCCTGACTTTAAAATGCTTTAACTGATGCTGGCTTAGCTTCCCTCAGGCATTTTCAGGTAGGCGAATCCACATCTTTCACCCTTGTGCTTTAGCAGTACAGTTAATAAGGACCCCATCTTGCTTAGCCAAGTTTTTTGTTTCGTTTCTTTAAATAACGTAGCTTCTGCCCAAACTCTCACTACCTGGATTTCACCAGGTATTTCCCTTTTAGCAGCTTATCTTAGAGATTTTAAAAAGAGAGATTCATTAATAATCTCTAAGTTTTGCAGCAAGGGAGGGTCAGATATGTGAAAAATTGCAATCAAAAGTCACGTTTAAAAGAGTTCATCTTTTTCCTGTCATGGTCTAGGATTTTTCTTCTTTACTGCTGCTTCTCATTACAGCTGAAGACAGTAAGCTCTTACCTGGTGTTGGTCTCTGCCCAGCCGTGCACAGTCAGATTTCCACATTGGGATCTGTGAATCCTTTCTTCCCCTCGTTCACCAGCACAGGCTTTTCTGTCCTCGTATGCCAGACTAAAATCTGAAGAAACCAGCAGTCATTAGCTGCATCTCTTCACTGCACTAACAAATATTCTTGCACATTAAATCAATAGTGCAATTTAACCAGCTACCCTGGAGCCTAATGGTGCATTCACAGCTGAAAGGAGGTTTGCATAAAACTTCATTTAGGTAGCCCAAAATGCACAGTGCACAGAAATTACCTATTTTACAGTGTACTGTCTTGGGACATTAACCTGCTCCTTCCATGTAGTTATCAACCATCTTCTGCGAAAGGCTCATCAACCTTTCCACTGATGTAAGGCAGCTCCCTCAGAACTGGGGAATCAGATGCGTATTTCCCAGAGTCAAGTTCCTTGCTCTGGCTCTTGGTTACGTTACTACACAACACGGGATGGAGTTAGCCGAGAGGCTCAAAGTGCTCTTCAGCTGTTCTCGCCATGTCAGGTCAATTCGAGACTCTTGCAGTAGAGGGAAGAAGCAGTTAGAGAAGGGGAGTTCTAGCTGCTCCAGTCATCCTGTTCCTATGGGTTGTGAGAAATGCTCAAACTGATTTTTCAGTGGGCCTCTCTAAGTCCGTTATTGGGTGGAAGCCGTTAGTTTGGCCTCTAACCTATTACTTTAAAGAGGTGTTGGAGTGACACTGACTGGAGAAGTACCTCTGGTCCTCTGTTGCCACCTCTGCTGTCTCAGAGGCACAAGCTAGCTGCAGAATACGACCTTCCTGCCACATGCTCTGGGCTGTATGCAGCTCCTTCGTAACCCAGCGTTAGTGCTCCACACCACCTCCAAAGCCCCACGTGCCTGCCCTTTGAAATGCTGGCCCCATGCTGCCACCGCTATTCTCTACCGGGTGTAGTACGTTGCAACTTGTTGAAGGTCCCTCTCCAACCTGCTTAAATCAGAGCTGAAGCACGTCAGGATCGTAACTTGCACTAAAAACTGCCCTCAGACTTGGCAGCAAAATTTAATGTAGATCAACAGCTGTGAAAGAGATCTGGGAAGAAAAAAAACCTGAAGAGGTTGTCTAACGTTTGGGGTGGGGGGAAGTACTATAGGGCCATAGTGTCTACTAGCTGTGCTCCACTACAAGCCCAGGCAGCTCTGGAAGCTGCTGATAATGCTCTCCCCTCACCAGACTCAATTAAATTAATTGTTTTGCTCCTAAACCTGCGTTGCTGGGAGCAGTTTCATCCCTTCAGAGCTGGTTTCCTGCTTCCTTTCACCTGCTCACTGCTATTCACTACCTCGCGGGGGTCTCCCTCTTGTTGCTATGACAATACTTCGTGCCTTTAATCCAACTATCTGCAAGCCGTTTCATACCCAGTCCCTGCTTTCCTGAAAAATTAGGCCACATTCTGCTTCTGAAGGACGAACAAAGCCCTCCTCAAACCCTTGTAGTTAAACAGGAGCACCCCCACCCTCCCGAGAAGCTGTTTGACCAAATTTGTCTCTGATGTGAGCGCTCGCCTCCTGCGCAGGGCTCAAATCTCGCCGGCTAATGCCAAGGCACCGAGACCAACCGCTGCTTGGAGTGGGGCCAAAACCTGTTCCATTGCTCCCGCGCAGCCACTTCAGAGCCCTCTCGTTGAAGTTTGCGGTTATCACCGCCCCGCTCACCCGCTGCAGCAGCGCTGCTGCAATTACTGCCTTGCTTTCTTCTCAAAAGGCAAAACTAAACAGGGCTCCACAAGTGGCTTTTGGTGCTGGGTAAGCGTTCGTTACGGGCTCCTCATCCAACACAAACCTTAATGCAGTCCAGGTGCTAGGACTAAGATCCTGTAGGCAGTTCTTTCCAGCGGGAGCAGGTGGGAGCTGTTTCCCCTTCTGCCACACAAACACTGAGCCCTGCTGATGGCCAGGCACCGCGCTCTGCCAGCAGCACGGCTCGCCTTTAAACAGCTCTCGCCACTGAGGCACGCGCTCCGTGAGCAGAAGACCACAAATACAGATTAATTGCTTTTCTTTTAAATTGCATGCTGCTTCTATGTTGTTAAACTTGAGTGCCAAAAAGGCAGTTATGTTAAATTAACTGACTGAAGTTGACTAATTTTCACAGTTTGCAGCTTGATTCAGCAGCTTCTACCATTTCTCATGCAATGCTCTTTAACATGGGAGGGAGATCACCATTTTGTACAGAAACACCTGCTTTTCCTCGCAGCCAATTGCTTGATTTTCTCCGCAAGGAGTGTGTTTGTTTTATGTCTCGGGGAAGCTTTGGCTTGTGCAAAAAGCACGGCTTGCACAGGAGCAAGCAGGGTAGGGGACCAAGTGTGCATCAGTGACTCATATGGGTCACCTGGAGAGTGAAATCCCTGCTGCTGCAGTTCACTTCCAGCCTCCTCATCCAGAATCACAGGACTCAGAACAGACCTAAGAGATTTCAAGGATTCATCTCCATCGCAGACTTTTTCGTTGTCTTCTAACAGGAAATTAAAAAGCAAACAGGCAAGAAGTCGACCTGCAGCTGGAGGAGGTCACAGATTTCAAGCCTCCACGCAGGACACCAATAATTGTTATTTGAAACGGAGGCTATGCAACGTGAAGGAAAAAGTGAGAGCAAGCCGAAACGACAGATTTGCTTCCTCCCAGCTTGTGCCTAATCAAATTCCTGCAGAGTCTCGTAGGCATCATGGAGGCCCCGTTCTCGCCAAAGCCTGCCTGTTGGTACAACAACTACAGCGTGCTTCTCCCCGTGCCTCTGCTCTTCCCGTGTGCTGAGAATCACGGCCGCATGCCCTGCTGCTGGTAAATGAGCCAGAGCTCAAGCAGGGATTTTCAGCTCTGCCATTACACCGACTTGAAGATTTTTGCTTTGTAATAGGTATTATGGGCAAAACTTACTTGATCGGCAACCTGAGCAGCATGGAGCTGAAGGTCCACTGTGGAGCGGGGCAGGCAGACGGTGCAGCAAAACCCGAACTAGTTGGGTGTAATTACGGCTTTCAGCTGTGATACAGGGGATGGCATTGGCACAGCAGTTCTGGTGACTAATCAGGACGTGACAAGGTGCAAAGAACCCTCCAAGTTCTGCATGTCTCATAAAAATCAACAGCTCCAGCACTGTTATGGCATGCGTGTAAAGCTTAACCAACAAAGTGCTGTTGCATAGCAGCCAGGGTACTGACGGCTCACTGCAAACCACCAGGCACAAGCCTACAGGAATACAGCAGCCCCATTTTAGGAACAATCTAACCAAAACGAGGACAGACCTGCTCCATCCGTACCCTGCTGATCAGCCCCTGAAAGAACACAAAGAGCTCGGGAAGCCAATTCCTCTGCCTTCTGGCTGTAGCACCACAGGATAAAATCAGAAGGAAGCAAAGTATTCCTTTGCAAGCTTTCTTGCCTTAAACTGACGTTTTCCTTCCCTCCTGCCCATTCTGAGCCAGTTTTAGCAATTTTAGACCTGTGATGTCACGAAGCAGCCGGTTCTGGTCCCTTTTGCTGTGTAATTTCCTGGCTGCTGCAGGGCCCACGGGGCTCCTCCCTACACACGAGGATTTATTCCCCTCCCAGAGCTGGTTCCAAGACCCCCGGTGGCCACGATGTTGGTTCGTGGTTGAGGTACTGCCGGGACAACTCTCCGCTCCCTGTTTTCCAGCCTGTGCCCGTGCCAGCAAGCAGTTATTCCCACGGCGGCATTCAGCACTGCCCACACGCTGCCTGCCTCCCAGCCTCTCCCTGCTGCTGGCCAATTCCCTTCGACAGCGTCCACCTAACCGGCAGCTGCAAGCCCACAGACTGAACCTCGGACTCAGCCAGGAGGTAACGGGTGAGGAGGAATGACTGCTTTTAGTACCGAGACCACCCGAGAGCACAAAGCTTGCCTCACCCAAAGAAACGCATCTGCTCCGATCTCCCGGGGGAAACGAGCGGGTCCAGGAGCAGCTGGAATGAGATGCATCATCTCCACTGACCTGGTATTTTGTGGTCTCTCCTCTTGTACCAGTACCAGCTGAGGTTTTTGAAGAGCGGGGGCCACTGCTAAGGTCTCTCTCCTTTGAGCGCCCTCTGAGCACACTGCAGCTCCTTTCCTCAGGTGTTAATAGAAAATGGGGAGCAGAGTATGTCCTAGTTACATCAACCTTGTGGGAACACAAGATCTCTAAGACCTTGATCCTATCAGGTTTGATGTATCAATGGAGTGGAGAGAGCTTTGCCTGCTCTGGTGGTGTGCAGGGGAAATGCAGAAGCAGCAGGACGCAGAAATACACGGCATGCTTGCACAGCCTCGTTCCCTTACAACTCCGGTGTAAACCAGTCCTTCCCTCCTGATGAAGAGGGCTAACTCCTTTCCACTGGGCAATTAATGCTGACTTCCGTCATTTTCTCCCTCATTTTGAGCAGATCTCAAATCAAAGAAAATAACTAGGATGCATGCCTTTGGCCAAAGCACAAGCTTTTTGCAGGAGTGTTTGTGGGCTGAGGTCAGACGGGCACTACCAAGTGGATACCAGCACTGTACCCGGGGAAGACAGCATTTTGGGAGAACAGATGTCTGTGCTTATCTTACATAGTTCTCTCATCCCTCCTTAATGACTGTACCTGAGCACATCATAATCTGTAACGTAAATCTCACCGCAAAGCAGGAGCGTGCTTGTGCTGAGCAGGGCAAAGCGTGCCAGCTGCCCAGTGAGGAGTCCGTGCTTCCATCCTGGGGCAAGAGGACCCCGGACCCCAGCCTGCTTCTGTCCCTCTCTGCTGCTGGTCCGGACTCTCCTCCTCGCCAGGAGCGTGAACAAAACAGCAACTGGAAAATGGAGGCTGCTGGCAACAGCTGAGAGCAGAAAGGCAAAGCTCCACCTGCAACGCCGCACGTGGGGTTTGCCAGGAGCAGTGCACAACAAGGACCCTTGTCACATCCCCGCAGCCCAGCCAAGAAAAGAAATGCAGTCTGCTTCAAATCCTGGCCGGCAGCTCCTGCTTCCTCATCAGCTCTGACCTGCAGCTCCCGCAGGACCGCCCTGACACAGCAGCCTGTCTGACAGCGCCGTGCCTTACCTCCTGCCTGCAAATAACCTTTCCCTTCCCCTCCTTCCTCCACGTGTTCCCCCACAGCCGTCATTTCTTACTCGCAGCCTTTTAAACAAAGCCTCTTTCCCGTAGCTATTTTACAGCAGGGATGATCTCCCAAAGATTGCATAACCACGGAGCGAAAGTCCCTGTTTTTCTGTGCACCAGCCTGAAAGCGACCCGGGCATCTCCCCCGATGGACTCGCAGCACACATCTCCAGCCAGTGCTTTCCTGTTAGCTGGTAGGGCAGTAAGAGGTGAAAGAGGCAGGCCCAGATATATCTATATCCTTCTCCACAAAACCAAACAACAACAAAAAACAAACCAGAGCCCTCCAAATCATACTTGTGAGGTAAGCAACCCACTGCAGCCCCTGCTGGGCTGGCCTTTTGCGAGCCTGTTTGACACAGTGCCCAAGAGCACAGATCTAATTTTAACCCAGTCCCTTTGCCCACCCTTAGGAGACCATCTGTGTGATGCTGGACACGCCTAACCACAGACATGCAGATTTAAAAAAGGAGGCACAGCAGGTATCAGATAATAAATGAAGTCATTTCTCCCCCGCAGCGCCTCTTCCTTGTTCCTGGGCTCCTTGCGCGAGCACTGCTGAACATCGAGATCCTTCTTTTACTGGGGCTGGGAGCCACGAAGCAGAGGCAGAAGTTATTATTCAAAGTAACCCCCAAAGGGATGGAGACCTGGGTCCAACATGGGGTGTATCAGCAGTACCAGCTCATTTGTTAAAAAAAGAAAAATCCACCTGGGAGGATTACACAGTAAAGAGTCCCTAAATCAGACCGGGTGGCTGCCTGCTACAGGCAGAGGCCTGAGCGCTGCACGGGGGTCTCTGATCCCAAATGGAGCCCCTCCGGTGCTGGCTGTGCTCCGGGCACCCACTCACAAAGCTTTCAAAGCATGTGACAGCACCGCTGCTGCTGCTGTGCCATGATTGATGCCTGTCACGCTAACCAGCACTGTCTCATTGTATCTCGCGTGTTTCCCTGTCATCCCAGATAGACTTCCATCTGCTGTCTCTCATCTTAGCCTGGGAAGTCTTCAGGGCAAGAGCCATCAGTGTATCCTGTGTTTCTATCTTAGTTAGCACAGAGGGGTTCTGCTCCATAACCTGGTGGCTCCTAGACAATGTGTAAAGTCAAATAATTAACAGTCATCACCAGCAAAATCCCCCCAAAAGGAAGCTTCATGGAAGCCTCCCAGAGCTCAGAGCACTATCCCAAGCATTAAAACATTTCTACATTATCTCTAGCACAGAAAAATTGGCGTTGTTGCGGTCAGCTATAGCGATATTTTACTGATAGCAAGAGGGAAGAGGCAACGTTGCAATAAGGCAGCTTTTATGTGCATGGTCTTGCCCCGCAGGCAGGAAACAACAAGGCATGGTACTGCTGGGCTACAGCTCAGACAAGTTCCAGAGAGCCAGATCTCATACGACACTGGCTTATTGCAGGCATACCAGCCTTCAAAAGCCATCATAAGGAATTCATGGAAAGCAACCAACCTACATTTCACCCAGGGAATTCCCTGCCCCTGGAGATTAGCAAGGCCACAGGCAAGCTGATCTTGAAAATAACAGGGATGTTATCTAGAGGTAATTTAAGGAAGAGAAGACTCCGTATGTCAAAGCCTACGGCAGCCAGTAGCAGCATGTAACAAAAAAAGGAACTTCCCACCACGCCTTTTTAAAGGCAATTACCCAGCACCCTTGCAGTGGGGATGTGCTCTCTTCAAGACACAGAGGACAAGCGACCGAACGGCCTTTTGTCCCACCGCCAGACCCTCGCATCCCGTAAATGAGGAGGAGACCGTACCTTAGTGCAATTGGCAGCTTTCGGCTCCAGGTCGTTCAAGGTGACCAGCTCCCGGAGCAGGCTGCTCTCCTGGTAGCCCCCCTTCACTCCTCGCAGTTTGAAGTAAGCCTGAGATCGCTGGAGGATCAGCCTGAGGTTCACAGCGAACCCCGCCATGTCTATAGCAAAGGGCCGATGCGGGTCGAACACGGTTTTCCAGCCGTAGACCTTCCCCGCAGCGTTCACTTTGGGCGACTCGTAGCGCAAGCCGCCGACGAAGGCTACTGGCCACACCGACACCTTCCTGGTGCTGCGCATCTGCAGGCAAGGAAAGAGAAGTGTTGGGTGGGTGCACGCGGAAGGACCGGCTGCACGCAGCCTCCAAGGCCCCAGCAGCACCCCAGCAGCGTGCCTTCACCTCGCTCGCTGCCCTGCAGGGGCCGGACGGCGGTAATGGTGCAGCGAAGAGCCTGGGTCACGGTCCCAGACGCCCGCTGTGGCTTGGCAACAGGGCTCCTTGCTCTGCTCACCTCCACGAGGACGCATGTCCTGGGGCTGGGGAAGCAGAGCGCTTTGGGAAGTGGCAGCTGGGAACCACGTGTGAGTTCAGTGCTAGAAACAAAGCTGCCGGTACGAAACCTAACCGAGATGTGCGTTTGGTCAAAAGGCCTTTGGAGCTTTGGTTCTTTAGAGCTTTGGGTTCTCCACGTGGACAGCTGAGGAGGGAAGCACGCTGTCCAAGGCCACCTGGGGACCCAGGGATGGCTTATCTAGGAAGAAAGGTGTTTCCTCTGAAAGCTAAGGAGTCTGAGCTGCAATCCCAGCCTCTGAGGCGCATTAAGGCTAAAAGCATCCTTAGGGTGAGGCACCACAACTGTACCCCAGAAGCCTGGGGACACCTGGAAGCACAGCCCCTCCAGGAGCCCCCAGCAGGCAGGCCAGCGCCCTGCAGCTGCTCCTGCTACCCAGAGGGATGTTGGAGGCTTCTGCTCCCCGTGGAGTCAGCAGAAGCAGAGAGGAGCCATCAGGGGACACCTCGGATGCCCGTGCTTGCCAGTGCAGATGATGTGCGTGCCAGCCCGCCTGCGCACCCCCCGGCACCCTGCCCTGCTCTGCTGCCAGGCTCAGCCTCGTCTCCTGCTCTCAGCCCAGTCTCTTAGATCAGGGATCTCCCAGAGCTAATCTCATCACTGCTAATTACTGCAAACGAGACCAGAAGAGCTCTGGCATTTGCCCTTCTGCATTATACACATGCCAACGGCCGTCCCTGTCCGCAGGGAGCAATAATGCGTGTCTTCTGCATTTCACAGCACATTTCATCGGCTCCATGCGACCTGAGCTGCAGCTACATCTCGGAGAGGAGAAGCCTCTGCGAGCAGAGCACCCGCGTGAAGCATACGGGTGAACGGAGGAACCCTTTCTGCTTTATTAATGCACGGTGTCTGTCTGAGGGTGCTGCCAGAGCCAGCCTCAAAGGACAGTGTGGAAAAACTGCGTTCAGTTTGAATTTGCTCTCAGCTTTAAAAGCGTGCGTATTCCTGTGGCTGTTCGAGCTCAAGGGAAAGCCATCGGGGAGATAAAGGCAGGGGGGGTAATGAATAAACAGGAGATCCCTGGAATGAAATCTGGCAACCATTAAGGAGGCAATCCTACGTCCTTGTCCCTTGCTGCAAGAGCTCAGCCTCAGCAGATGGGAATGGGGCATTTCTGAGCTGGGAGCAGGGGAGGTGCAGTGCACGTGGCGCTGTAAGACCGCTGCTTACCTGCAGACAGGGAGAGGGGCAGGAGGTCATTTACAGCCCGCGCGAGAGCGGAACAGGCAGCAAAGGTGGGAAAGCACAGGGGAGCCTTCCCCTGCTCGAGTCTGCCAAGACTGTCAGGATGTGCTGAAATTCTGCCTGCAATCACAGCTCCCTGAGCCGCAAGCTTCAAGGCTGAGAGCTCAGCCCCAGCCCCTGCTTAAATCACCCTGAGCCCATCGCTCCCCGGTGCCGCAGGAGGAAGAGCTGCAGAGGGGAGCTCTGCACACACCTCCCCGCAGCAGGAAGGGCTCCACTTTTCTGGGAGGTGAAGCAAGCGCTGACAAACGCATGCTCCTCGTGTGTGCGGCAGCCCGGAGACAATTTGCAGAGAGCATCTCCGAAGAAGACGTCCTGAGAGTGCTCTGCCTGCGCCAACAGCACTCAGGCGTAACTCTGAAGGTCTGCTCCCTCGGCTGGGAGCTGTGCAGAGCAGATGCCGGGCTCTCGACAGCTCCGGAGTTGAAGCACGGAACGCTCGGGGATGAGAGCAAACAAATGCAAACGGCAAGCAAGGACGAGAAACCCCAGGGACTCCTCAAGCAAGAACAAACAGGGATTAACAAATAGCCGAGTGCAATACGTTGGTGGCAGAGAAGAAAAGTGGATAACAGCAGACCAGGAACCAGCCTGAAATCTCCTCCAGGGTGGGACATGGGGGGAGGATGGCCAAGGGTTCTCTTCCTAGGTACACACACGTGTCTGTGCAGGTACGAAGGAGAGCAGCTGATGTTCCGGCCCTAACAATGGCTCTTCTTCCTTTGCAGTAAGTACCACCTGCATGTTTCTCTTGCTAGGGTCTTACCAGCCAGCTCCTGCCTCGAGATGACCGCTCTTCCTCGTCATAAACACCCTTTTGTGGACATGTTTTAGCGTGGCTTTCTGCCACCAAGGGAAAAGCCTTGTGCTTCCACTCTGAGGGAAGCAGTGCAGCTGGGAGCACCAACAGGCAGAGGGGGGAGTGCAGAGCCAGGGCAACGAGATCCCTTCAAATGCTGCAAATGACTTCAGGTGACAAGCACAGACACACACTAGTATGCCTCCACCACGTGCCACAGGACAAATTGGGGTTCCCATTGCTCTGCATTACTTTTGACACTGGACGTGCACACTTTGCAGTGGTTTGGCCAAGCCCTGGAGGAAACTTCAGGGCAACCACTACAGAGACAGAACTGACCTAGAGCTCAGGAGATGTGTACGGGATCTCCTTGGCTCAGTACATATCTTTTACAACTCACACACAAATCTGCTGCGTTCAGCTGGCTGGGGCTCCCCCAGCAGGCTCTTACCTCCTCGAAGAGCTCCAGGCTGTAGGTGTTATCATCGTCGGCGAAGTAAACGATGCCAGGCTGGCTGTTATTTTTGTTAAAGGTCTCTCTCAGCCATCTCAGGGCCAGGTTCCTCTGCATGGTCCCCCGGGGGATGCGGGGATCCCTCATGTCTCCCCGCAGCTTGTAGTTGCGAGGTGTCTCCACGTTGAGGTGGGTGTAGTTCAGCCCCGTGTCCCGCAGCAGCCGGGTGATGAGCGGCGTGCGCCGCTGCGAGTCCTCCACCAGGATCCAGTGCAGGTTGGGGACGTGCAGCAGGGTGTTGGCCAGGCGCGTCAGCTCTGCCTTCTGGACGGGCCGGCTGTAGGTGGGTGTAATGACGTGGATGGTGGGAAGGGTGTCTGACCACGGGGGTGGGCGGGTATAAACATATTCTGTCCTCACCACCTCCACAATGTCCCGGTCCGACAAGCAGTATTCCTTGGAGTCCAAGCCTGCAGCGAGATCACGCCGGGAGTCACCACCATCATCTGAGCAAGGGTACGAGAGAGAAGAAAAAGCCGCATGGACTCGGTCCTCCGACACCCACCCTCCCCGGGCCGAGCCCGCAGGCTGCTTGCTGAGAGCAGGAGGTCACCCCACAGCTCGAGAGGAAAGGAAACAAGCTGAAATGGAGGCTTTAATAAATAAGTACACGGATGAATAAAGGAATCGGGGACACACACCCGTGAGAAAAGAAGTTCCTCCTGGTAGAAGAGCAGCACCAAGCAAGGCCTGAGAGCCCAGCCCAATGGTGCTGCTCAGAGTAAGCAGCTTCCAAAAGTACCCAGAAGAGACAGACAATTAGATCTAGATAACAAAAAGAGCATCAAGGACTGGCGATCTGTCATTCCCAAAGAGCTCCAGGGCAAGAGGGAAGCTCCCCCAGCAGCATCGTCTGGATACTGCAGCACCCCCCTTCCTGACCGGCCTGGGATGCTGCACGGAGAAGCAAGGGCAAGACACACTCGTTAAGTCCAGAGACAGCAGAAACTAAAGCCTGCAGTTGTAGGCTTTTTCCTGCAGAGACTTTCACCTGCCCCTAACTTCTCCTCAACAAGACCCTACAGATTTCTGAACTAACAGCCCATTCGGTATTAGGATGTGAACAGCAGCACAGCACTGCACCAGCTAACAGCATGTAGGATCAACTGACCCTAACATCTCAAATCCTCGCAAAGGGAGACTTGGGCACAACTGGCTCAAGGTCAAAAAAAAAAAAAATTCCTGCATTTGTCACTTTTCCAGGGTGCAACTTCCACAGGTTCATACCACTGCAGACGGGCAGGAATACCAGTCTGCATTTAGGGACTGGCAGAGGTGAAGGGGCATCGCTCTGCAGATATAAGCCAGCTGGTGGGCACCTAAAACTTAGAAAGCCAGCTACTGCCAGGAGCTTGAGATGAGAAAGAATGGGAACAGACACTAGCACTGACCCAGTAGGGTCTTACTTATAATTGTTATGTGGTTGTTCATAGCACGTTACTCCTCCAGCAGCACAGACATCGATACCAGCCCTGAACGAAGGCTTCATACACCGTACCATTGAAGGAGGGAGGGTGTGTGTCTGGAGGGGTGGGGGGACAAGAGCAAAGTGTTCTGCACGTGCTGGGATCAGGCCCTAGCACGGTAAAGCACGTCTGCTTCACACAGCACAGCTCTGAAAGCGCAGTGCACTGGAATCAGTTCAAAAATAAAACCACAGAATGCACGGGGCACAGACAGAAATGCAATTAGCCAGGCTGGAGACACACGAGATAGTTTGCAAACCCCTCCAGGTCAGCCCCTCAGCTGTAAATCCCGGCACGCGTATCGGCTGCCGCCGCGTGCTTAGCAGCCTACACACACATCGCACTTTCAGCACCTGCTGCCGAAGGATCTCAGAAATGCATCCCAAGTACAAAACAATTTCTCCTAAGAGCTTCAGGCCAGTCTCTACCACCACGCATTTTCCACCGGGGGCTCACAGCAGCACAGGCAAAGGAAGCAGCTTACCGAGGTCACCAGCAAGCTCAGGGCGAAGGCGGAGCGGGGCAGTCTCTGTGCTGGAACCTCCATGGCCATGGCCTTTCACCAAAAAGCAGCTCCTGGTTTTTAGGGCATTGAATCAAACCACGACACAGCCAGCATGTTCTTAGGAGACTTTCAAGCCCTGTTTTGGAGCCCAACAGAGACCCCTCGTCCTCTGACACCCTGTCCACCTTTCAGAGAGGCTCACAGCCGTCCTTCCCTTACGAGCTGCCCGAAGCCTTGGGGGGTGCTGCCAGCCCAAAGGCCTCCAGAGGGCAAGGTGGAAGTGCTCGGGGTGGACTCCGAACCTCTGACAGCTCACACTGCACGTCAGACCGCTGAGCAAAAGCATAAGCAGCCGTGGAGGACGGGTGTGAGCACTAGAATGAAAAGGGAGAGAATCTCCCAGAGAAAGGGCCTGGAGAGAGCAAACAAGTTGGCTTTCTTCCCCAGCAGCAGGGCAGAACTGAGAACAAAGGCTGAAGGCAGTGTGGCTTTCTCCAGCCCCCAGGAGCTCTCCCTGCCCTCGGATACTGCTGCTTTGAGAAGAATGGCATAAAAACCAGGACCCTTCTGGCCAGAGAGGACCCCCAAGAACCTCCCGCATTTGTCTGATTTGAGCCAGAGCTCCACTTAATGCTTTGTGCGACAGGTAAGGTGGAATCTGGCTTTTCTCCTGCATTTTACCTTCACCAAACAAATCAGGGCAGATGCTGGCTCTCGGTACGTGCCTTCCCCTTCAAGCCCAAGAGGACCAGTTTGCTGCTTTCCTGGGGACACAAACAGTGCTTTTTGCCTCATGTCTCCTAGACCAACTGTCTCCAGTAGCAGCTTTGCTTCCTCTGCTCTCTTTTCTTGCAGTTTTCCTGCTGGACTAATTTCTGTGAGCATGCTGCAAACGCCAGCAGAAAGGGACTCCTCTCTTCCAGATCACCAGGGAACAAAGAAAAGCATCTTCCTTCCGTGCTCTGTTCCCCTGAATCTGGATTTAGGTCATGAAGAGCTCCCCAACTACAGGGGCATGCCCATGCCTCGGAGTTTGATGTCTCCAAAGAAGCCCGGAACACGTTGGGCTGTTCCTACAGCACAAGAGGGGAGGCTTCTGCGTGAGCATGGGCTGGGAGCTGAGATGAGCATGGCTGCCATGGAGAGATGAAATGAGAGAGGAGATGAGGACGAGGGAGGGATGCACAGACTTGGCATGGGCTGGTTTGATTTCTCTCACCCTTGTGCACTGCAAGCAGTGGAGCAATGGTGCTCTGGTGCCAGACGGTGATTAGTAGCGTCCAGGGCAGAACTATCAGCACGATAGCCAGGATGTCTCGTCTCTTCGGCATCTCCAAGACTGACTGGACCCACAGCTCCTCATTACCTGACAGTGAAAACCCCAGAGACAGAACAGCAGAGCACATGGAGAACAGAAATAAATGGGCAAGAAGGAACAAGGACAGAGAAAGAGAACGCGAGAGAGGGAGAGAGCAGCGAAGGCGACACGACTCGCAGGTCTTACCAGTGCTCACAACCCACCCATTGCAGAAGCAGGTTTGGAGGGGCCTCGGCTGCTGGGACCAGGAGCAGGAGACAACTTCTACAGGACGCTGCTGGGGCCTCCAGCAGGAACCTCAGGGACACATTTGGCAGGAGACCTGCAACACAAAGCACCGGTGAGCAGGCGGGGAAAAGTACATGGGAGCACGCAAAGCTCACAAATCCTCCCTGCAAACAGCAAATCAAACTGACCAAGAGGAGCGTGTGCCACCCCTCCAAGAGAGATGCCTCCTGGGTGCCCAGGGCCTTGCTTCCCTTTGCATCCACTTGTTAAGCAAGGCCCTCGAGCAGCTGCTCGGTGCCTGAGCTATCCCCCAGCAGCACAGGGCCCTACAGCCACCAGGCAGCCGGGTCTCCCAGCACCCCGTGCTGAGCCCAAGCCCTAGGAGGACGCAGACACCGCACCAGCCACACCAGCACAGCAGCAAGCGCCCTGACCCACCAGAGCCTCTCCCTCCACTGGGCAGAGCTCTCAGCAACCAGGAGGGAAACCGAGCCTGTGTGCTTGGGGACGTGGCTCCAGAGAAGCCAGTGACCCCGCGTTTTGCTTGTCATCATCATCCCCTCGGCTCAAACCATCCCACTGGCACCTTCCACGCAGCTGGGTTTAACTCAGGTTTCCAACAGCCTGGTCAGGTTCATTTCTTCCATCTCGGAGGTGTTGCGGCTGGAGTGTATTAAACTGCCACAATGGCTTACTTTGATTCAATACAAGCGCATACAAGATTTAAGCAGACTGTATTTTATCCGAGTATCTTGGCAAGCAAAGTGCACCACTTAGCAGGGACACGCGCGGTGGACAGTTTGCAAACACGGGTAGCAGTTTAGTACCACTGCTCCCTTGTGGGGGAATGCATTAGCCTGGTGCTTCAAGGGCTGCACTGCAGACAAGGGAGAGCCCAGAGCACACCGCAGCCACAGGCGGCGAGGTCTCGGTGCTGGGGAAAAGCACCGATCCCGCCCCCTCACCACCTGGCGGGTTACTTTCACTGAAGTGCCCTGGAAACCATCAGATCCCCTCCTAAAATCAGGGGGGAGCTCCTCAAGCCCAGCCTATGATGCACACAGATGCTACTTCGCAGGTGTTTTCCCCCGAGACCCTTGGAGCTTGCCTTTTCTTGGGGGGCAGTGGGCAGTCACGGAGAGATCCGGGCTCAAAGCCTTCATTAGCCCAGTTCGGATCAATCTGGATTGCCCTGGGCCATGCCTTGACCACTGGGCTGCACAGGCAGCCTCTGGCACCAAGCCGGGTGGCAGACTGGAAGTGAAATGGCTCCAAGACCCGATGGGCTGCCCCTCTGAAGTGCAGGCAAGGCCCTGGGCAGAATCTGGCTCTGCCACATAGGCACTCCAAGCACAGAGGTGTTCATTTGCCAGGGAAAACAAGGGGTAGGGAAAACAGAGATCGGCCTTTGTCCTTCCAGGGCACATGGAAATCCTCAACAAATGTTTCAGGGAATCCTTTACTTCAACCTATACAACAACCCCACGGGACAGAAAATCCCCAGCCAACTCCGGCATGCCCCTTACATGCAGCAACCCCTCTGGCACCACGCGCGGGGGCAGTGCCTCACCCAAGAGCCCCTCGCCAGAGGACACAGCCCGTAGACGCACCGGAAAACTGCATTTTGGAAGTGCAAGGATGCGCAGTACTGAAGGAGGTCGCGGTGGATCAGGGCAAGGTGCAGCCAGTAAGGGTGATGAAAGAGAGCCAGTCTTCTGGAAGGGTCTCCAGAGAAAACGACAAAACCCCAAACCAGCCACCAAATACATCCTTTTTACTGAGAACAGGGTTTCCTGCAGCCCAGCTCAGGGAGCCGGCACTAAAAAGCTTTTCACAGCCCAAGGAACTGCGCCGTGCAGCCGGACACCCTGCAGTCTTTCAAGTATCTCCTGGCAACACGGATTTGTCCTTGTTTTTTTCAGAACCGGTAAAAGCAGCCTCATTCACACAAAATAAACCAGGGAGGAAGAGGAGGAATTATTCCAGCCTCCTGCTCCATCCCTGTACAGCTCCTAAAGCACGAGAGATCCTGCTGGCCTCGCACTGCCAAGGCACGCAGCGCCCTCAGGGAAGAGCACTTGGCCTCACCCTGGCTGTCCCTGCAGCTGCTGTCAGTGCCTGAACAGGGGACCCCTGAGCGCTGGCATCCCTTAAATCCCCTACTAAACCCAGGACATGTTTTTTGAGCATCCCGGTAGGGCAGAGCCCTAAGGGGCAGCCCTGAAAGGACCCAACACCTTGCCTGTAAGGTGCCTCTGCTGCAAATGCACCAGGTAAAGGACTGTGCCGCTGGGGAGCGGTGGCAGGGGATGCCATGCCAAAAGGGCCACTCGGGGTCGATTTGTAGCACCGTCAAGCTGCCACGTTGGGCTGGCACGCATCAAACACCCTGTTTGTCAAGGGCAGCTTCCTCTGAAACCAGTGCTTTCGCCTTTTCCCTGGCTCAAATCGCCAGCATCCATCCTCCCCCAGGACAGCCTGGCTCTGGGCTCGGTGCGATGCACAAAGGGCACCCTTGGGCTGGGGTGCTTCTCTGCTCTCCACCCCTTCAGCACAGGGGAGAAGAAGCAGGCGCCCCTCATCTGGCCCCTGGTCTCTGCAGCATCGATTCCTTTTAATTAGCCACGGAGCACTCAGCAGCTCCCTGGTCAATCATCTGTCGGGGCCGTGCTCCAGCTGCCGAGGGCCAGCCCAGCCCACGTGTGCCCCAGCAGAGAGCCGTGGGCTGCGCTGCGCTGCTCGGGATGGCAGCGGAGAGCTCGTGGGGACGGGATCTGCCACGGGCACGCGTCCTCCCCGCGTCCTCCCGGGGCCGCTCCTTTACCGCTGTCAACAATCGCGGGCTGCAGCTGTGGATCAGATACGCACCCTGAGCACAGCGACTGTAATGAACCCGCAGGGACACTGCCCCAGCCTGGACCCGAATTCAGACGGCAGCGGCCGTCTGGGGGTGGACGTGGAGGCCCCGACCGCAGCGCGACCCACGGCTCCGCACCCGCGCTGCCCGCCGGCACCAGGAACTCTGCTCCGCACCGAAGGCGTTTGCTCGCTGCTAATTCCTTGAGCACTGGGATTTCACGGGTGACCCTGAGAAGCCCGGCTGAAGGACACCGTAAGAATCCACTGGGGGCTGCTGCCTTTACCAGCGAATCCAGCCGAGGGCCTCAGGGCAGGGCAGCGCTCCTTGCGCTGTAACAAAGCCACGCTCCCGCTCCCATCAGCTGCTGAGGCTGCGAAAGGTGAAATCCATTTTGTGCTACGAACAACAGCAGCTAGGAAATACGCGCTCGCCTACGATTTCACGCTGCTGGTGAGAAAAGTCACAGCTTCACGGCCCAGAACAGAGGGCTCGCCCTGCATCCCAAAACCCCTCGCTGCCAAAGCTGAACGAGGATTTTTGTTGCTGTTCATGGCATGGGTGAGGCTAGCCAAGCATCAGGCCGGGGAAAATTGTGCCCCTCTTCAAGGCATTCCCTCTCCTCGTGCCCCACCATAACACCACTCTCTTTTCCCCACTGAAATGCTCAGAACAAAACCTGGCTTTTCCCAGATTGTCTGGTTTAGGCTTCTGCCATCTCCACCTCCACCAGGAAAAGAAGGAGGGGGAACGAATTTAAACATGAAGTAATTAAAAGACACACTCTGTTTTCCACTACAGAAAGCATTTTTTTTCCAGGTTTGAAAATTAAAGCAAAATGCACAAATCACCAGCTCAAATGTAAGCAATTTGGGAGTTAAAATATTTCTAAAACAGGGGTGTTTGCACAGTTCGGAGAGCCTTTCCTTGCCAGAAACACGTTTGCCACGCTGCAAGCCACACGGTGGCAGAGATTTCACATCCTCCGGCAGAGGGCAATGGTGTCAAGGCACGGCGATATTAAAAGGGCACTCATCTAATAAGAAAGCTTTAATAAATCCTGGAGCCATGTGCTAGCAACGCGTCGGATTATTAAACGCGGAAGGTTCTTTTTTTTAAATCACGTTAATTGGCGTCAGCTCTGGCACTTACCGTAGGAAACGCCGATTTGATCTGTAATCTGGTTTACAGGCAGCTTTCCCTTCCTTCTCCCTCTGAGGCTGAGCAGCCCCAGTGCCATTCCTCCGTGGTTTTCCCACGTTGAGCAGAAGTGATTTGGAACGTGTTAAACTGAAGGATTGTTTTCACCGAGCTCGTATATGAACAGCAGTCACCGAAGGAAAAATATTGTCCAGACGTAAAAAAAAAAAGAAAATAAAAAAAAACCACAACAAAAACACACTCAACCCCCCCCAACAAACACACCAAACATTTACTTGCGTTACAAAAGCAGCCAGGAATATCAAACAAACACTGCCAAATCCCACAACAAAAGCTTTCGGAGGAAAACAAACACCGATGCTGCAGGATGCGGTGTGTGTTCTCACTGCTAGCTTCTCCCCCTGGGAAAAGCATCCCCTAAACCCAAACTCTGTGTTTTTTTCACCTTTAAATAGCAACTGGTCCTGATCCCTGGGGGAAAACGAGAGCCCTACAAGGCTCCCTCTGCCCTACAGGGGAGCAGGGGGGCTTTGGGGCCACCGATCCCAGCCCGGCTCCGCTCCACGCCACGGGCAGGGGACAGGCACAGAAGCCTCCTCTCCTGCCTGCGGTTTTGGTGTTTGGCAGAAAAGGCTTGTAAAGCACTGGCTAAAAAATAAAGGTAGTAATAAAAGCCTCTTGCTCGTTAATTACTCTGTAAGCCATAACTGCCTAAAACCCCCATAACTTTAATGGGGACTATTATAAGTATAGTAGCAAAACTGTGAAGCTAATTACTGTTTAGTTATTAAGCAGAACATCGCCAGAACTGAGTAATGAGCACGCAGAATTGCTCATTCTTCGAGGATTTAATCACGGGTGTGAAGTTCAGCCCCAGGTTTTCCCATCTTGGCGGCCGGGACGGGGCTTGGCAGCCCAGCGCCCCACGAGGGCTGCAGCACACCCCGGGGGAGGGCACCAGCTAGAGCTGCTCTGCACGGCACGGAGCTCCAGCTGCAAACCAAAAAGGGAGCGAAAATGAGTCGGAAATGTTTCAGATCACCTCTGCCACTCTGCCGGTGAGAGGGGAACTGGATTCATCCATGGGAATCCAAGTGGTTACCTGTTACTCCAGCGGGTGTCAACCATTACACGGTCCCTGTTCAACAAGATGCTTGCAAACTTCTTCAGAAAACCCCAAATCCATGCCCCAAACAGAGGTGCAGCAGCGTCACGGTGGGAAACCCACAGCAGAACAGCACGGGGGCTGCAGGAGGAGTCGGCAGACCCCAAGGCAGGGCGGCGTTATGGGGTGTTTTGTGCAGGGACGGGGAGCTCAGGCGGGGAGCACCAGGACAGCATCGTAGGTCAGGGTGATTGAAGGAAAATAGGTTAAATTCGCCCAGGGAGGCCTGAGGAATAATGAGCCCTGCTGCCACAGTCTTCAAATAGGACTAATTTTGTTCAACATTAACTCGCTTTTACGGGGAAAAAATATAAGAAAAAAGAGAAGAAAAAAAAAGTGTGTTTCTCCTCTCCTGGGGTTATTTAACCCTTCATCCAGAATTTGTTTTTTCCTTTAAAAAATTAAAATAAGTCCTCTGGCTAAAAATACAGAAATAATATGTGCTTGCTTCCTTGCTTGCTTTCTTCCTTCCCTCCCCCCTTCCTTCCTTTCTCCCCTCCCTCCCTTCCTCCCTCCCTCTCTGCAAAAAAGCAGAAAATTCAGATATACTGGCAAAGCCGGGAAAGGAAGCCGGGTTTTAGGAGGCTGTTTTTCCACTCGGTTCTTTTGGCCAGCTCCACCTGGGAACCCCGGGCCTGCCCACACACTCTCTGGCTGTGCACACAGGTGCCAGCGCTTGTGTTTCCCGAGCTGTTGGAGAAACCGGGGCACAGACTGCAGAATTTCCCCAAACTTGCAACAGTCGAGACAAAATTTGACCTGCTCTCCCCTTCCAGTCCTGAGTCCCTGATCCCTGTTGCAACAAATGGGATCAAGAACACAAAAAATAAAAAAAAAATAACCTCGCAAAAAAATAAAAAATAAAAATCACAAAAAAATAAAAAAATAACTGAGCTTCTCAGATCAACTCTCAGAATTTAAAGCAAGCATGAGCAAAGTGGATCAAGGGAGCTCAACACAAGCACAATTAGTTTCTGTAACTTATTGCCACAGGACACTAAGAAGAACAAGAACTTAACAGGATTCGCAAAAGGATTAGTTGTGTATGTGAATAAACTGCATATCCAGAATTAGAATGAGCCACCCACCAGTTTGGAAAACACATAAACCCTTGAGTCTCAGAGCTTAAGCCAAATTTTAACAAGCATCAGGAACTTTCTCGTCTCCCATTAATCCCCCCGTGCTGCTCTGCCTTTGCAGGTGCCGGTGGAGCTGGGGAGGGGACAGGAGATGTGCCAGCACTGCTCACGTGCTGACGACACTGCCTCATCCCAAGATTTTGCCGCTTCCAACAGCAAAACGGATCTTCTGTTAAATCCTTAAAAGATTTAACGCGTTGTCCTAAATGCGGTTGCTTTCCTGTGCAGGTTCTCGCAGCGCCGCATCCAAACGCTTTCCAGGATTTCTCACGGACCCTCAGCTACAGCTGCTGCGCTTCCTTCCCTTGTTGCTCCAAGGATGTATAGGGGACTGCCTCGAAACGGGCAGGTATCATTTTATTACAGTGCTTCTGAAGAGGATTGAACACGGGCTTTGCAATCTTCTTGTGATAAGCACGGCACAATCAAAAAATGTGTCATGCACTTGGCACCAGAAAGCGGTAGGGCTGATGAGGATCCTTAGCGCCGGGGAGAGCCTCATCAGTCCTGGCGTGGCCACGCAGGAGCTCCTGCCTGTAGGAGAGGCGGCGCCGGGCTCGCTGCCCTCAGGATGCGCAGGTCCATCCGTCAGGATCGGCAGTGCTTGTTCCAGCCTCCCTCCCAAGCCAGGGAAGCCGTGGGTTGACTCAAGTCTTGGATGAGGAAGCTTTTACGGCGCCCAATGCTGCTTGATAAATGGATGCACTTCACACACGGTTTTTAAAAAGCATCCCTCTTTCTATCATGATGAAAAGCTGTTTGACTTACAGCCCGCTTCCAAAATAGCAAGGCAACTGGGAGCTGTTATCTCGGGAGAAATGCTGACGGCACCCAAGAAAAGTTGTTCGGCTTTCCTAAGGTTGCTTGGGGGTGAATGCTGAGCAAACAGCCCCAGCCGTCAGCTCTCTCACGGCCTTCTCCAGGAAGTCTTCCTGAACTGGTGACACAGCAACACCTTGAAATATCCCCTCTGCTCAGCTCAGACCACATCGATATTGGCAGAGGCAGACGTATTTCCGGACTCCATTTCCACCTCTGTGCATTACTCTGAATATTTTGAGCCCCGCTGGCTTCCATAGATTTTTAAAAGTGACATTAACAAAGGCTGACCCAATTTCAACACGACTGGTCTCAATTCCACAGCTCCACAATAGGCTTTGCACATGCTTTGTCCAAAGGGTTTGAAGGCACACGCGTGGTGTGATCCCGCCTGTAACAGAGGTGTCAGGCTCCGAGAGCCGAGCCTCTCCTTTCTGAGCAGCAGCCCTGATTTCACGGGACCTGCAGGGCTGAATCATTGAGCCAGATCTGGCCGGCCAGCACCAGGCTCCCCGCGGGCTTGCGTTGCTCCCTGTGCCCAAGGAAGCCTAACAAGTTAAACGTGCACGACACGGCCGGGCGACGGAGTAACTGGCACGGCTGTCAGAGCAAGGACTGCAACACTTGCTAACGGCGGAGTAAGGACAACCTCACCGGCACCCTGCTCCCGTCTTTTGTTGCTAGTGGCTGGGAGAAGTCCCAGGCTTTCATACAGTGCTGAAATTCAGGGTGTGGGGCCCTGCCTGGGCGTCTGAGAGCCCTGGGCTGGTGGGATACCCTGGGAACTGCCTCCCATCAAACCGTGAAAGTTCACAAAGATGTCCGTCAAACATGAAGAGCCATGCCCAGCAAGCCACAAGCCCTATTTTTTTTTATCTCCTGGCTGTGCTATGTTCCCAGTTCCAGCCCTGGAGATGGCACTGCTCGCCTCCCGCGCACTGAAGCCACTCGGATCACTGTGGACACGAGGTGGGGGGACGCAGAGGGGTCCGGGCACCTTCAGCATCAGCTGGGAGGCAGCTCACCGACTGCACCTGCGAGCTGCCTTCCGAGCCGCCAGCACTTCCTTTTAATTAGCGAGCGCTTCCCCCACCCTCTGAAAAAAAATAATCCTGCTCTATTGTAACAGAGTTATTAATAACCTGACTCCAGTGCACAAAAAAGGGGAAAAATGAAGCCTTGCAGAGCGAGTGAGCGACCTGGCCCTCTCCTGCTGCAGCGAGCCACCGCTGTGTACCCTGAAACACGTTAACGGGGGGTTTCGTTTCCAAAAGCATCGTTTTTCTTCTTTTTCAGTAGCAAACAAGGATCTTAAAGGTGTTTTTTTTTCTTTTTTTTTTTTGAAGGCTGGGGAAAAAAGATATGCAAGCATCCAAATTCTTCCTTACTTTTGAAAACACCAGCTGTCGGAAGTGCACGTCCCCGAAGACAGCACTGAAGGAAAAAAACTGGTTTGCAGGAGAGGTGCTCGGGACAGGCAGCAAGAAGCGTTGTCCCCTGCCACATCGTCACCGTCACTGCTTCGGGGAGGCGGCGTGCTCCTGAATCCACGTGTGCTGTCTCCTCCATGCTCCCACCCCACGGAGCCCCCTGCAGCATGTGCTGCTCACGAGGCAGCCGCGGAAGCCTGGGATATTTGCTTTGTATTGCAGAGGCTCTGAGAGCAGCCGTGCAGATAATTCAAGCCGAGGAGCGTCTGTGCTATAAATTCGCCTCTCGGTTCCTGCCTTACTGCCCGCTACCTTCTCCTTGCAGACGAGCCTGCAACAAAGGGCCCGGCTTTCCAGGCTGGCTGCTGCGCCCTGCTCCAGCAGCCTGCTCGAGAGCCCTTGGTAGCTGCTGCCTGAGCAACAAAGCCTGCCCCACACCGCAGAAACGTATTCATATCCTAGCAGCAGCGCTTTTGGAGGGACAGGGCCACTCGTTTCATCACAGGAGCCCTTCCTGCAGCTTTTCCCTCCTGTGGCCTCGAGGGTCGGATCCAGCGAAGATGCAGCGAGGCGCTCAGGGCTCGCTCAGCTCCCGGGTTAGCAGTCAGAAATCAGGGGCAACCTGCAGAGAAAATCCCCTGCTGCCATCCCCCTCAGGTGCCTTCTTTACATGGCACAGAGAGACCGCCAGCCCGTGACCTCTGCAGAAGTCACTAATGGGACCGAGGGATTAACATCGATTTGTTCAGGCTACAGTGGGGAAACAGAAAGGGGGGGCACCCGGCATGATAAAGCGAGTGCCCAACTATAACACAGCAGCTTGCAACGCGATCAATCGCTGCTTGCAGCTCTGCAGTCCATTAGCACAGCCACAAAGCTACACAACCTTCTCCTTGGAAACAGGATGGTCATTTTAAAATCACCTCCCTTCGATTCCCGGTCACCACCGAGACGCGGCAGGGCCCCCGAACCCCACTGCACCCGCCGGCAGCAAGCACCCGGGGCTTCCCGCGGCTCTGCCCTCGTCCCCTTCCTCCACGGCGAACAACGAACTCCACGTGCCCGGGAGCCTGCAGGCTTTGCCGTGTCACGATAACGTGGCCCATCTGCCGTTTGGGAGGCATTTGGAAGGAAAGGATTTCTCTTCCTCTACCAGCAGAAGAACCCACGCGCCAATGATCCAGTAACCCCCAGCCGTCCCAGCAGTGCCCAGGGAGGTGCGTTTGGCTCTCGGTTTGACTCCCAGGCAAAGGTCGAACCCACCAGTTTGTCCTGCTTCCAATCCAAGCCCGGTTCTGACTCCGGTTCCCCCTGTGGCTTAGTTATTTTGGCTCGCCTGCACCTTGCTTGCTCTCGAAGGGAGATGAGAACAGCTCCCTGCTTCTGGGCAGGAATTACAGGGCTCAAGTGGCTCAGCGGCCAAACACGGCCGTGGCACAAAGCCGCTGCCTGAGGTGCTGGCACAGCACACCTCTCACCAATCTGACGGCCTGCTGAGCGTGCCTGGGGAAGGTCATTCCTCCTCATTTTAGGCTCACTCAAGGGCCAAACCCATACGAGTGAGAAACGAAGAAGCCAAGCGAGAGCTGGAGGCAGAATTAAGCCAAGAGGGTCTCAGCCCAAGTCAAAGAAGCGGTGCCCAAGCAGCCCCCAGGGAAGAGAGACCCTGAGGGGTGTCTGCCTGCTGCCCAGCTCCCCAGCGCCAGATCCAAGAGCATCCTCACCACCTGTAAATGCTTGACCTGCTCAGCCAGGCACCAACCCGCCCCCAGATCAGCTGGGACACAGGGAAATACTCCCCGTGAGTGTCTGAGCGTCGGGGAGCTCTGGTGTGCAGGAGGCTAAAAGCAGGCACGTGCCACCCGGCACAGAGGGACGCAGCCGGGGTGGACAGACGGACACCCGCGGGGCTGTCCTTGCAAGGTGAGCCACGGGACAAGCCCTGGGGGAGCTCCGAGCAACTGGAGGGTTTTGTAATGGCTGCACTAAGATTATTGTAATCATGCCGTAATTATGGTGCAGCTCAAATCAACCAGGCAAATTGCATCGTTGTTATTACGGCTGTCACCTGCCTCGCATGACAGGGACGGAGGGGTAGGCCACCCCCTGCCCAAGGACGGAGCAGCGTTCGGAGAGTGTCAACAGCGTGTCACAGTCCCACCGCTGCGCTCCCTTCGGGCTGCCCAACCCAAGCCATGGCAGCCTGGTACCTTCTTCAGGCGACCCAGACCACACCTGCACTTTCCTACGCTGGACCTCAATGCAAAACACTTAATTCTCACGTTTATTTTACTTTTTACAAAATTAAACAAATATCTTTAGCACAAGAGCAGTCCTTGTCATTTGATTGGAACCGTCAGTCTTGCAAATGTCTCTGCTACAGATGACTAATCTTTAAAAATAAGACAAACTTACTAAACTCCTTGACTCAGTTGAAAATGAGCCAGAGGGTAACGGTGGCAGACACAGAGAGGGAGAAACCGGCACTGCCTGCCTGCAGGAGGGCTCGGCGGTGCTCGTGGCCCTGAATTCTTTTTGCAGCTCGAGGGACTGGGGCTCCTGACGAAACCAGAATCCAGGCTATGAAACAGAGTGTGTGGCACGTTCATGGGGACATCTCGGCACAGTGACCCCTCCAGGTCACCGTCATGTTGTGGAAGGAGAAGAATTTCCTCCCTCGGTCGCTCCGTATGGGTTTTCTCAGTGCGGAGCGGAGACCTCATTTCATCCCATCCCCTCCACAGGTTCCCTTTCGAACAGGTCTCCCCAGACAGCCTCGCTTCCCATCTTCCCACCTCCAGTCGATGCCATGCCGCTTTGGGGAGCTTCCGAAGATTTAAAAAGTGGTTGCAAGTGCTCCTGAGCTGCAGGGGAGTGCCTGTGCTGATCCCAACATCAGCCTACTCCACACACAACCCCTTTCCCCCCCAGACCAAGGGCTCAGGCCCAGCTTGCTGCCCCGTTCCCCACCGCCCTGTACCAAGAATGACTCAGGCTGTCGCACAAGTTATTAACTTCAGCAGCCAGAGTCTCTTCCCATTAGGGCGCTATGGTACGAGATGCCTGGGTGAGACAAAAAGGACTGCCAGGCAGAGCACAGAGCGCACGAGCCAGAGATGAGAAATAATGTTGGCAGCATTATTAAAAGATAAATTGGAGGAAGAAAGGAGGTGTATGCGTGGGGTGAGAGCTTCAGAGGATTGTAACAAATCCTTTGCCACCAGGAGCTTCACAGCTGTCAAATTTCTGAAAGCCAGGGGATGGGGCAGTAGCTGGGAGACAGCTCAGGTCCCCTGCTCACCCCGTCCAACGCACGTCCCGCCAGCACAAAGCCCCGGGAGCACTCAGCACCAGCAGGTTTATGGTGTGCAATCCTTTCCTGACCACAGCACCTCTTCACACGGTGAGGGTGACAATAATCCCAGTGTCCTCACAACCCCGAGGCCAGTTACTCCTCCATATTAAACTGGCAGCTCCCCCTCCTGCAGCCCTTTGGGCTTTATTTATGGACAGGCACCTTTTACTGCTGGATTTGCTTCTTCCTGAGGCTGCTCTGCCAGGCTGAAGGCAGAGAGAGCATCGCCACCCCCAGGATGCAGACAGCTCCACCTGGGTGCCAAGGATTCATCCTGGAGCACTTTTGTTCGCGGTTCCCTCCTGCCAGGCCCCTTCCCGGTCCTCCTGGCCGAGCACTGGCTGCTTGCACCCGGAGAAATCCAGAGCTGAAGTAACTCAGAACTTCCAGCAACCAAGGTAGGCGCGACTTTAGACCCAGACACCCAAGAATGAGTTGAACTCTGGTCAAATTGCTTCCCAAACTCCTAAACAGTCTCCTGAATCTCAGTGCTCAGCCCCAAGAGAAGCCCGGCAGCATCCCTCCCCCTGCCCCACCACCCTACAGCGCGCTCTCCCCGGCAGGTAGGCTGGTCCTGCCCACCCTCACCACTCAGACCACACTGCAGCTTTTAAGTGCTCCAAATTTTAGCACTTGCAACACTTTTCTGGCAAAACCCATGCCAGAAAGGATGCTCATCTACCTGAAGAACAGCAATACGTGTTTCCAAACCTCAGCAGAAGGCAGTGCAGGAGCTGCACACTCGCTGAAAACGAACGTGTTAGGGCCGAGCCTTGCGGATGTGGTACAGGAAAGGTCTCCCCACAGCTGTGGGGAGCACACAGGCATGCGGTGCCATGAAGCGGCTGGCAGCCTCTCCAGGATGGCAGGCCTGTGCCAGATTAGACTTCTCTCTCCCAAATCAGAAGCAAAACGTGCCACTAGAAAGTCAGGTGGAAGCTGCCTCTCAGGGAAGTAAGAGGCTGCCTCTCAGCACCGCTGCGTGAAGCAGCATCTCAAAGCATCCTGCTGATCTGCGCGCGGCGACTGCCTCCCAAAAAAACCCCAAAGCTCCCGGGGTCCTGCCTTGCTGTGCACTGTCCCAGACGTGCCTGCTTGCCCTGGCAAACACATATCCCGGGTTGCTGACCCCACTGTAAACTAGGATTTCATCCCAGCACCATTCCCCTCCCCTTCACAAGCACCTCAGGAAGGCAGCTGAATTAAAAACTGCGCTGTGTTTATGTATTTATTACACACTACAACTATTTACCTGCCTCAGCCCCAGCACCTGGGCTGGGCAGTGGTATATACGGACCACGAGACACGAAATAACACAGCAGGCACCCTCTGTGCCTCAGTCACGCAGGTTTTACCGTCCCCACCTCACCCCTGCACAGCCCTGGGGGGCTCCCAGCAGGCAGCAAGCCCCAGCTCAGCACAGGACTGACCGTACCCCGTAAATCTTCGCTCCCTCCTTCAGGGACCCAGCCCACCCCTGGGTCTGCCTCTCAGCCACCAGCATGTGCATCTATTATTCAGGAGAAATATCAGCTTATTCATCAGCCAAAACAGGCTCCAGGTACCACACCCAGTCTCTAGCGAAATTCCTCCTGCAAAGCTGCTCTTCTCTCAGCGTGGACACAACCAGGGAGGAGCGCGGCGCTGCTCTCCTGCCTGCATCCCTCCGGAGGGTTTTACAGCTTTGTTACGGTGAGGGACAGGAGTTAACAACCCTGTCAGGCCGCTCCCTCATCATCTGGTTAATGTACCTCGTTAATGGCCACGGCGCAGCAGCGCTCACCTCCTGTACACTCCACAAACTCCAACCTTTCCCTTGGGCTTGCAGACACCGTGCCCGCGGGGCTGGAGGGATTGCAGAGCATGAGCCAGAAGCACTGCGGGGCCACCGGTGTCTCAGCACAGCTCCAGATTTACTCTCCGTGCCACAGGCTACGGGATTCAGATGGAATGATCACAGATCACCTAGCCCGGTCCCATGTGGCAGGAGCAATGCCGTTCCCCAGCACTTGCTGGTTTTCGCTCTCTCATTTCTGTACGCTGGACTCCCCCAAGGACTTGCCTCTGGCAAGCACAGTCCTGGCCCCCACAGGGCCACCTGTGTTAGAAGAAACGCGTCGGTACACATTCCTTCCCTAGCTTCAGAAGCTGTAAAACAGATGGGCAAACAAAGCAAGAAATCCACGGAGTTCAGCCAGAACGCCTCAGCACCAAGCGGTATTTATAGAGCAGCCCAGGGGGAGGCAGCCCAGCACCCACGGCACTGTCACTTTGTTTCTCCGCAAGAGGCCACGCTGCTCTGCTCCAGGGCAGCATCACGCGTGCAGCTTGCTCAGCACCCTCTCTCCCACACGCATCTGCAGCCAGACCCACTTATTCACAGCACCACACAAAAGCATCGTAGCCTTTGCTTTGTAGCACTGGGGCGAGGCAGGAGCATGGGCTATTCAAAACGACAGCTTCTCAGAAGTGGGATCCTTCTCCCACCGATGGCGGTAGGAGTTAGGCTTTTTATTCACCGAGAGCTGGAGTGGGCCCCGAATCATGCTGGCATTATGTTATCATAATGCTGGAAGTATTATAAATGCTTAGCGTGCCAGACAAATCCCGGAGCAGGCTTCCAAATCCCCTCAAAATCCCCACTTGCCTCTCTACATTCATTCATTCGTGAAATCCAGAGCAGAGCCTCAGCATCCATCCGTTTGCTTTCGGTCTCCTTCCAGCTGACTGGAAGGTGAGGGGGAACGGGCAGAGTCAAGGTATTTCTTCTGGATCAGCCTTCTTTTTTCTCTCAGGTGCCAAATCCGAGGAAGAGATCGTGCTAGGGTGTTTAAGAACGGCAGCCAGCAGAGCACCCGAGACGACTCACGTGCCCCTGTCTCCTGCCACAAAGTGAAGCGCGTCTCATTCTCCGTGAGTGCTGCCCCCGTAACCACAGCGAGCTGCAGCACTGGAGAACCCGGGGTCCTGTCCCACCTCCACGATGCGGACGGGGCTGGAGGAGAGGAGTGAGAGCTCAGAGCTGGCTGGGAGGAGATCTTTGTGTTGCAATCGTGGACGTCGAGCTCCAGATGGTCAGATGAGGGCTGCGCTGGCCCTGCAGTGCCCAAGTGCAGGGCCATGGTGGGACACATCCATCCCTGCCTTCTGCTGTGCTGTAGATGTAGATCCCCACAGCCGGGCTAGCTGCCTAGATTCCTTTTGCAATCAATGGGGAGAATTAATTTGGCTTATTTTAGGTGCAGGCCTCCAGAGGAGATGAGCTGCACCCTGGAAATGCCGACTTCTCTTCACTACCAGCTGAACCTACACAAGCAGAGATCTGCATCTTCAGTGCCCTTAAGCAAAGGGGGGATTCCCACCTTTCTAGCGGGGAGGTAGGCTTTGTTCTCTGCGGCACAGCTTTCAGTTCCCTATCCACCGGGTTTTGACGGGGTTCCCAGATGGCTGACAGTGCAGAAGAGCAAATTTTTCTGACAACCCAGCCCACCAGTCTAGACTGCACGAGGCAGGAATGGAAGGAGAGAGGCTGAACTCTCCTCTCCACGCTGCACGAGCTGTGAAGCAGCTGTTGGTGTTTCAGGGAGGATAACCAGACTCCAGCAGACACCGTGGAAGGAACTTGGGGATCAACTGAGATCTGTGTGCAGTGGGCTCTGCAGCGCGTGCACGTCTTTGCACCAGCCCAGAGCTGAATGGAGAGAATTCGCCATCATGATGCGAAGCTGTAAATCCCCTCCCCAGAGGTCTCAGCTGGGGGCTTTCAGGCATTTCTGTTGCTTGTCCCACTCTAATTGGCAGAATTTCTCCCCTGGACTGCCCTATCTCTGCCAGCAGAGTCACTGCGTGATCACAGGGCAACCACCTTTCCCGTGTCAGCATTCCGCCACCCTTCAGACATTTCCTCTGCCCGTCCCGTACTTACATGCTACGCTCGGTGCGGACTGGATACAGGCAGCACAGGGACCCTGGAGCACCAAGGCACGTCTCGGGAGCTAACAATAAATAGCACTCCGGGGCAGTGTGCCGCTGGAGCTGGGCCAGCAGTGACCAAAGCATTAACACGCTGGTGCTGCATCGCCGGCTCGCAGCAGCACGAGCAGCACAGGAAGCCTTGCACAGAAACGAAGCTCTTGTCCCATCTTGAGGAAAATAGCTCTGATCCAGGCAGGAAGGAGATCTTGAGCGTTTCCTATTTATTCTGCTGTCGCTGCCAAGAATATCACGCTGTGTTCCCCATGGATCATCTGGGTAGCGGAGCTGGAGGGATTTCTGAGGTAGCGCTGCAGCTGGCGGATCGCTTAAAGGCTGTGTGGCACCGGGCAGGACAGGGCATTTCTCTGACAAACATGCAGCGTGTGTGCCTCTGCCCGCAGCTGTACGAAGGGAAGAACATACACATCTGCACAAAGGCCAGGATGGAAGATACAGGTGTGCAAAGCCGCACGTGTGAGTGGGCTCCAGGCCCCATACGGGTACCCGTAAGGTATCACTTACGAGTTATTTTATGAGCCTGTGAACAACACGCCTTGGCAAGAGCCACTTGTACAACTAAGGTGTCTGCAGACAGACAGGGTGAAGTACAGGATGGGGACCAACATGCCCACATTTGTGGGACAAAGCCACTAGCACTGCAGTTAGGGGCAGCTCGCAGTAAATTCTTCAAGCTCCCAGTGCCCCAGGCCCCCGGAGGTGTGGAGTTCCCATCAGAAAATGGAGGAGGATATAGTCAGCCGTGAGTAATACGCGGTGTTACTTGGAGCACTTGGGGGGGTCCACGTGTCTAGATCAAGACATTAGGATTAATTACGGGGCGCACCCTGTGATCTCCCCTCAGCAAAGCCCTTATTAGCTGAATCCAGCCCTGATGTCAACTCACCACTCCAAACACAAACAGTTGGGGCTGACAGGAGAAAAAGGGAGACGCTATCCAATGACGCTGCTTCCAGAATATGCTTTGCCTCGGGGAGGAATGAAGCCACAGCAAATTCACCCCCAGCCATATACCCAAATAAAAACTACAGTTGGAGTCCGCCTAACTTGTCAAAGCTGCTGCACGGCACTTTGCAATGGAGAGCTGTAAAAAAAGTGCAGGGCAAGAAAGCCCCACAGAGGGCAACAGCCCCGGAGAAAGATGCTGGCCAAGGTCTGCTCCGTGCCCACAAGTCAGAGACCTTGCTGGTAAGCCCATACGAAAAGCAGCCTTGGAACCAAAGCAGCCTCTTGCACTGCTCACCCCTGCAAGACAAAGCGCACAGTGATACAAAAAAGGCCAGGATTCTCCCTATGGGTTCCGATCTGCCTGCTGGATTTTGTTTGAAGAGGAAAAAAATTCCCTTTGCACAACTTTATCGAGCTGACAGAACTGAAGCAAGGGCAGGAGAGAGCAAAGGCACTGCAAAAGGCAAGTCTCCAAGAAACACTAAAAAAAGAACTGCAACATTTGCCCTGATGTCCCTTAAAAGACAGTTCTTTTCATTTCCCAAGGCTTCTGCTGTTTCAACATGAGGGTGCTGGGAAAGATTAAAAGGGCAGGCGCACGGCTTTCCTTTCAGAAAGCATTATTTTGACATTGAGCAGCCAGCTTTGCACAAGGGCAGTGTGTGCTCACACTTCGTCACTGAAGGTTTCTTGGTCAGCTAAGGGCAGATAACCGCGTTACAGCAGATATTTGCTACGAGGAAGCACTTTGTGTGTGTGCTAATCTGCAAGGCCCTGCACAACGGAGGCGCTCACGGCTCTTCTTGCCTCTGAGGGCACACGGCCGCAAAGCCCGAAAGGCACGGAGCAAAGCTGGTCAAGGGAGGAAAGGGAATAAATCCAGGCAGCTCTGCAGCTGGCCAGGGCTCTGCCATCCAGCCTTGATGGGGACAAAGCCACTGGAGAGCAGGACAGCAGAGCCCAGAGGCACTGCATCAGGCCTGGGACACGCAGGACGGCATTCAGCCCCCGCTCTGAGCCACCTCCATGGGTCGGGAAACTTTGGGATGCCAATGAACACGTGCCAGAGTTCTCCCCCTCTTCTCTGTGCCACCACGTGCATGTGGAGGGAGACCTTTCCTTGGATGTCCTCTCGCTCTGCTGTCTTAGAGAAGTGACACCGGATTTGCATCCCATCTTCTGCGCCCTCGTGGGGGGAGCCCGGCTCCGAGGAGCCAGCTCTCGTTAGGGCCCTTACTGCGCTGCTAACGACTCCGAGTTCAGAGGGCTTCTTTGCCAGAGGAGCTGCCAGTTTCACTAGGAACGCCTTTGGGGGGAGGCAGGGAGGGATTTATAACTCAGCCGCATGAAATGGGAAAGTACTCCCAGCCAACAGCACTGAGCTCGTTTCTTTCCTCTCTTTCATACACCCAGGCATATTCAAGCAGGAAAATACAATTATTGCCACCTTCCCCCTTAAACAGCATCCGCTGTCCTGCTGGCTTTGGCCATTTCCAAGGCCCATATCACAGAAATAACCCTTCTGGGAGAAACAGCCTTCTCTTTCCCCATCTGATCGCCCAGTCCCTTCCCCAGCACATCTTCCTTCTGCCTCAGTGCTTGGAAGTTGACACAGAGAAGAGTCTACACACAGAAAGAAGTTATTTCACCTTTTTTTTTCCTAGCGCCTCCATTTTCTCACACCTTTTCCATCCCGCCTGCAGGTTACCCAAGCGATCCCAACCACTGCAATCTTCGAGCCAGCCCTCGGTCAATTCATTGCCATCGGAGATGTGTGTGCAGAGCAAGACTAACCACACAAACGAGATCCACTGCAGTGACTTAAGACAATTTCCTCACACGAGCAAGGATTACTCACAAAACAAAGGACGGCTGAGGCTCCACCGTACATTTACGGAGCCCTTTTTCCGTATTTAGGTGCATGCACACACAGGCCACCTCCCTCACTGACACGAGTTGGTGGCACCTCACCGTAACATCTGACAGGTCCACACAGAGCTGTGCGATGGATGTCTCCTTGGGTCCATAACAAACACTGGGCCCCGAGCTCCTCGGATGTTCATACGAGCTCCTAAGTCGATTGACGGCACATCAGAGCTCGTGACTTTCTGCCCTGTGTGCACATTAAGCACTTCTGTGACACGTCACTGGTGAAGCATCCAAGGCTAACACTGCCGAGCCCCGTGCCAAGCTGAAGACCCATCAAGAAGTCCTCAAAGGCAAGGGAGGGAGCAGGTACCTGAGGGACAGCACACGGCAAAGGGACATTGCGGCAGCGAGACCCTGCCAGGGATAGTGAGGGGCTCCAACCAAGGCTTGGACTCGCTGGGATTGAGTGGAAATGGGCTCCACAGCTGTAAGCATCAGGACCTCCTCTGCACGTTCCCAAACAACATTGGGGCTGAGGCACCTCCCAGGACTATCTGAAGTTACGCCTTCTGGTCTGACTGAGAGAAACCAGGGCTTTCAGGGTCACAGCCCCAGGGACTGTGTCAGAGAGAGGCCCAGCAGGGAAAAGGAAAGCAGCATTTGTGGCCAGCTTCATCGATCACTATGGACTTTCTCCCCTCTAATCACTATTTTTCATCCCCATCCACTCCCACAGCACAGCGTGACACCGAGATCGCTCTTCAGCTGGCAAAGCATCGCTCAGCCATCTCCTCTTCCTCCAGAAGACAGCACTCGCAAAGCTTTTCCCTTTAAGCAGCCTCAAAGTTGGCTCTCGCCACTGCTGGCACGAATGAAAGGGATTTCAGTTCCCCCTCCTCCTAAGTCCCTTCTCTTTCTGTTGCAAAGAAAAGGCAGAGGAAGACCAAGGGAAGAGAAAAGTGACTCTCCCGGTCGCATCTCACCTCCCTCCCGTCATTCAGCACGGACACACGGGGGGCTGGGAGGGCACAGGACCTCCACAGTCCCCACGCAGCTTTCCGGGGAGCCACACGAAGCCCACGAGGGGAGCCCCAGAGCAGGTGCAGGTCTGGGAGGGCACGGCTGGGAGCACAGAGCTCCTGGAGGCGAGGCATGGGCGTATTTCCCCACAACCCAGCCAGCCTTCCCCAGGCAAAGAGGCTTGGCATCCTACGGCACCCAGCCTGAGAAAGGGGGCAAAGTGATCTCCAGCACCGCAGCCCCCCAGAGCCATTCTGCAGCCTTTAAACACACCAGGAGGGGTAGGAAAATTGCTTTGAGTCGTTCCTGCTTTCTCCCACTCCCTGCCCGCTGCAGGCACACACACACACACCCAGCCCTGTGCATAAAGGATCTCTGTCCTGCCCTGCTCAGCCATGCAATGTCTGCAAGAGGCGAGAGTTACCTTATTCCCACAGCCTGAACCGCCTTCTCTCTCCATCGTGGCCGGGAAGCTGCTCCCATTCATGCTTTAATCCCTGGGAACAGAGGCACGATTCAAAGCAGCTGTTCGCCCACTGGAGTGGGCTCCCCCCAGCAACCTCCTCCTCCTTCTCTCCTCCCTTTTTCCTCGTTTGTTGGGTCCGGATTTTTTTTTTTGTTTGTTTTTATGTATTCTTTCTTAATCCAGGCGGCGACCAAGACACTCCTTCATCGCATCTCTGCCTCCCCGTTTCACTCTCAAAGAAAGAGCAGGGCAGAGCTCCTTCCTCCTCCGCTGCCTCCGCGGACCTCCAGTTCCCAGGTCTGCCTTTCTGCAGCGTGGCGTTAGGGGAGAGAAAGAGAGTGAAAGAGGGAGGGAGGGCGAGCGGGAGGGAGGGAGGGAGCGTGCAAACAGGGAGGAGGAGGAGGAGGAGGAGGCCAACGGGGTGCGGGAGGAAGGAGCCAGAGCGTGGCTGACTGCTTTGTATCCAGAGCAGTGCCGCCAGCCCCTTCCCTCCCCCAGAGCAGCGGAGGACCTGCGCTGCTAATGGTCTGTACCAATTTATTCCACTTAGGCAGGGGCACTTCTCCCTGCGACAGGAGGAAAAGCCAGGGAAGGCTCTGAGATGGCCCCTTAAGGAATTGGTTCCTGCTCTCCTCACTCCGCGGCATCACCCACTGGGTTTGCAGCCACGGGCGAGGGGAGATGCTTGCCTGGCTCAGCAGGAGAAAGCCAAGTGTGAGGCTCGGCAGGGCTGGGTGGGAGCGCTGGGTCTTGCTGGGGAGGAGGCCCAGCACCTCTCCGAGGGAAAGTGGTGACCTTAGGCACGGTGCAAGGCCAGGTTCACCTCCAGCCCCTCGGGAAGTCAGGCTGAGCCCTGCTCCCCTTTATGCAGCACCCTCCACGCCTTGTAGAACATCTCCAGATGACTCCACCTGGGCTCTGCAACCGGTGGGCAATGCTCGTTAGATCTCACGTAGCTCCCCGTCTAGTTAGCACCACGGCTTTCCATGGCCACCCTCAGCCATCCCTACGTGAGCAGCACGGCAGCTCCACGCCCACCTCGGCACTGACCACGGGCCCCAGCACTGGGCAAGAGCAGCAGGAACGTGCTCTGCCAGCGGGAAGGAGGCTCTGGGCTTCATTAGGGCTGCCCCTAATCTGGGGACAAATGCCCCGAGCCCAGTGGGAAGACAGGACACTTCTGTGACCTCTACCAAAGCAGCGGGACCTTAGGGATACTCCCTTCCTCCACAGGGGTCACTTGGGGGAGGCAGGGCTCGAAGGGGTTGGGGAGCAGAGCAAAGATCTTATCTCTTGCTGCTGCCCTTTAATAGTTAACCCGGGGAGGGCTGACTCATGCTCAGCAGCAGATTTCTCCGAGATGGCTGAACACCACAGTACATGTGTCTCCGAATGCCACACTCGCAGCTAGACAGTTTATCCCGAGCCAAAAATCAGCCCCAAGGCTGGGGGTAAGTTACCTTTCACCTGTCCTGCCACTGCCGCCTTCTCACCTGCTGCCAGCCGGGTCACCCTTCTCTCTCCGCACCATAAATTCCCGGCTACGCGTCCCAGGGTGGACAAGCACGGATCCACAGCTGCAGCTACTCCTTGCTACTCCCTCTGCCAGATCTGGTAAGGTTACAGTGCCATGGTAACATGGAGGTACAGAGAGATTTACTTACGCTTTACCAAAAAAAGAACAACAAAGAAAAAAAAACCTTGCAGTTCCTGCAAAAAGCATCGCGGCTCTGAGAGCTGAGTTCCATGTTGCGGAGCAAGCTGGGTGATTTTCACCGGCGGTTCCCACCGTTTTCACCAGGCTTTTCGGTTTGCATCCAGAGCGCTCAGACCCCAGCTTGGGCATGCCAAGGGGTGCCAGGGAGCAGAGATGTTTGCTGTGGAGTTTCAAAGTCAAATCATCGGCCACAAACTAACGAGCATCAAGACACACCGACAAACCCTGACTGCATCGCAGGACCACCAGAGCCAAACTCCTTCCCCCCGAAGTGAGGCAAGCTGGAGGGCTCCGTGCGTGGCCCCAGGCCTCTGCCTCGGGTGGACGTGAGCTTTGGCGAGACCGGCAAGGCTTGCGCCAGAAAACCAGGGAGATGCCGGCTCCAGGTCGGTGCTGTCCGTGGAGGGAGATGCTTAAAAGGCAGCTGCCTTGCCTCTCCCCTCGCGCTGGGGATGAATAAGGAACAACTCCGGGATTGCCAATCCCGAATCCTTCACCACGCTGGGCTCTCTCTAAACAGACCGCACAGAGGACGGCAGCCGGGCTGGCTTCGGCTCTGCCACTTCCTCGGCAAAACGAGCCAGCTCGCGCAATCTAAGGGAGCACGGCCTCTTTCTGTCCTTGGGCTCGTTTTCTGCAAGGTACCTAGGGAGAGATCAGCTCCAAAGACTATTTGCCTGGGATTTTTGTGCCAATTCAGCTAGTACTAAGGGTTTCACTGAGCTCTGTGTCTATTAAAAATGCATAATGTCCACTTATATCAAAAGGGTGGATTCAGACCCAGCGTTTTCCAGCAGCTCCCGGGCTACCTGCTGCTATGGCACGCAGGAGATGGATGGGGGGGAGCTGTCCCTTGAGGTCTGTGTCAGGAGACAAGAAAGGGCATCGCCACTGACTACTTCAGAGCGGGGTAAACAAGGGAGAGAGAGATAAAAGCGCTCCTGTCACAAAACATAAACACATAAAAACTCGGGGAGGAGGGAATGAGATGTGTTACACCTGAGATTTACCAAAATTACGGGTGAGCAGTAACATTCCAGGTTCAGCCCTGCACCAGCGTCTCCAAAGACTCACAAAGGTGAAAGGCATTGGGAAAAGTGTCGCAGAAGCTCAGGAGGGACACAGACACGTACAGAGAGACCCCCCCTGGCCCCCAGGCTGCAAATTACAGCCTGGGGCACTCAGAGCTCCTTTTTGTGATCGGAGCAGCAGAACAATGGTGCACAGAGGCTGCCCTGACATTTTCCAAGGTTGTCCCTTTGAACTTTAGCATATCGACTTGTTTGCGTGCTGGGTACGGAGCGTGCCACATTCACCGGAGCCAAATTCCCGTGAGGAGAGGCTCGGGCAACCCTCCCAAAGGGTCTCGGGGTTCAGGGAGAAGGGTGCTTGCCTGGAATCCAGAGTGCTTCACTGAGGATGTGGCGCTCAACACGCAGCACCGCTGTTGACAGCAGCGTATATAAACAGAGCAGCTTCTTCCTGCTCCCTCCCCCTTCTTATTATAGCACAAAATACCCCGAGTAAAATACATACACACAACAATCCGCTACAAAAGCAAAACAAAGCCCCAAGTGTGCGCACGCACGCACATGCACACACATAGACATTCTTCTGGAGAACGCGGCGTATATTCAATACCTTAAATGTCATTTCTTAAATATTAATGCTGTGCTTCTGGCGAGGTTTATGTAAGGTTTATTACCGCCGGATTGGAGGCACAACAAAACCCCAGCTCGGCGCTCGCAGCCCGATGTTCTCTGCCTGCCCAAGCCATCCAGAGGCCCAGCTCCATCACGGTGCCCTGTCTCCCCTGCACACCCCGAGCCCCCCCGCCACGGAGCTGGGGCAGACCCACTCCTGCCAGGCTGTTTTCCTGGGAGGGGGCAGAGCTGCAGCTCCTTTTTCCCCCGTCCCCGTGCTTGCAGCTCGCCATCTGGCACTGTCAGGAGCATCCCTGCTTGGAACCGCGCTGCAGCCAGGCGCAAGCACGAGCGGATGCCTCTCTCCGGCTGCACGATAACCTCATTAGCTGAGGCAGCGCAGGGCGAAAGGAAGAGCGCGAGGGCAAACGCTCAGCAAACAGCCGGGTACGGCTCAGCTGCGTACGCACAAGCACGGCGCTGGGCTGCTGGAAGGAGCCGTGCAGCAGGCAGAACAACCCGAGGGATGGTGCGGGCCATGCTCCTGGCTGGCAGCCTCCCCTGCGACCCCAGGCACAGCTCCACGTGCCCCGGTCTTGTTCAGGCAGCCTGAACACGAGAACTAACTCGGGCCCTTGGTTGGACCCCAGACTGTCACCGCCCTGTGGTGAGAGATTTGCGAACTGGCCATCCACGGGTGAGGAATGAGATGGGCCAACCCACTGCAAAGGCACTGGGATGGGAGGACCTCAGCTGAGTCCCACTCAACGGGTTTTGTTACGCAGATTAAAGGGACCCTAGGCTCTGGGAGGAGAAAAATCCCAAAGTCTGGCCTCTTTGCCCCTGCATACTGGGCAAAAAGATCCTCCAGCAAGTGCCCGTTAGCCCAGTTATTTTCCAGGGGCCACACAGAGGCCAACGGGTTTTGAAGCAGAGGATAAGCTTCTTAGGGAGCGCAGCCACACGTCGTGCTATTTGCACAGACCGCTTCCAGCACTCGCTGCTACTGCCCACGTTGTAGCTGCTATGGAGAGCAAATTCAGCCTTTCAGACTGCCGGGCTGTAAACTGGCAGGTAACTCCGTGACATACCTACTCTTCTTTTTCTTCTAGCAAATGTACAGCAAGCAACACCAAAAGCATTCATCCCATCCCCAATCTCCCTACTTTTCACCCCAGAAGTCTATCTCACGGACTTCACCTGCACAAGCTCCCGGCGATGCCGCTCACCACCCAGCCCGACTTGTGCAGCTCCCCTGGAGCGGGCAGCAGAGAGGCGCAGGCTGGGCACCCAGCTCTGCCAGCCCAGCGGTGCCCTCAGACACAAGGTGTCAGACACCTGCAACAGCCTTTGGAAGATGGGCAGCAGCACCGACCCAGCTGATAGAGGGAACAGCCAAAAGGGCTGTCGGAAAACCACTCCCTGAGCATAAAAGGGCCTCGGGACACCCCATGGGCCATCTCTGCCTTTGTGCTAAGGCAGGGAGATGCTCTCTTCCCTGGCAGCACCACCTGTCAGGAGCTGTTTGCCCCCACCAAGTCTCTGTATGTGCACGGAGGGCATTTGCACACCCTGATGTATTGATTCAGCGTGCCCTCGGGATGCTTCACGGACACACGAAAAACACAGCCAGGAGTGGGGCAGAGCAAACGTGGGGAAATGGAGAGCAAAGCCACGCTGATGCATCAGCAGGTGGTGCTCTCCCCTTCAAATTGTCAAACAAGTTAAGCCCTCGCCTGGCATTTTACCACTGGGATTTCCTCCAGGAAAGAAAGCTCAGCCTAACACACGACCCCTCTTCTCTGCACTGCTGAGAGAGGCAGAGGTTGCATCGGTTCAGAGCCCTGGAAAGGAGAGCCACACGCCAGCTCCCCTTGGGCACTGGTGCTTCTTTACAGCTTGGAAGAAACTCTTCACCGGCTAAAGACCCGTAGTAGGTAAACCTAACCCTGGGGAACATCAAAGAGGAAACGGTTTAGCACGTTGCTGGGAGTTGGCAGGAATGATTCAATAACCCCAGGACTGCTTGTCCAGCCACAGCCTTGCTCTGATCGTTATCTTGGCCAGAATCCAAGGCAGAGATTGTTCGGAGACCAGTGCATCCCAGACGGTGCTAAATCACATACATCCAAACTGTCCTCCGAGGGATTTTAATTCACTGGGAAGCACCCTCTTAGCAAACAAACATGAGCAGCGATCCAGCTCTCGCCACATTGCCGTCATTAATCTCTGCTTCCAAAACCTCCACCCGAGCCTCACAAACGCACCGGTCACAAGCGCTGGTCTTTGCTCTGGATACCACAGCTTGAGACCAGAAAAGAGAAGAGAAAGCAAGAAAATGAGCACACCGCTGGAATTACTGTTGGTTTGTCGTGAGGCAGCCCCGAGGGGGGGCTTTCAGATGCCCTAAGGCATGGGCTCTTCTTGTTGTTAGGGCTCAGAAGACTTCAAAGCAAGTCCAGGCAAACGTCCTGCGTTTCTCTCTACCTGAATACTTTAACTGTGCTGCTGAAATATGCATTTCTGCTCCATTTCTTGCTCTGTTGCTCCCACTTTCTCCACCACGGATTTGCCAGGCAGGTTAGGATCTTATTAAGAGAAAACTTCCTTCAGGAGCAGCTCGTGACGCTCTGGGATTGCAACACAATGAACTGATAAAGCGAGACATAGAAGCACATAAATAATCATAGTATCTCACACGTCCCAAGATCACACAAGCAATTTCAACTCTTTTTTTTCGTGTCCTGTTTATAAATATTCATTTCAGGGCTGTTTTAAACCAACGGAGCCTCCTACAGAACTGCTCCAAAAGCTCGAGCAGCCTGCCATTCCCATGCAGCGTGCGGACGACCTGCAACGATTTGCAGTCCCTCCTCATCCTGCCTCTTCCCCACAAATACTCCCAGGCCACAACCACGCAGCACGAAAGCACAAGCAGCAAATATCTCAGCATCTCAGCCCACTCCCGTGGCAGCCGTGTCCGTGCCATATGCCCACTCCCTGCTCTTAACCTCCATCTCATAACATCTATGTGACGGCCACATCACCTGCTCTGGGTTCACTCCGCTGCCACTAAGCAAAATCACTTGGACCCATAAAAAAACCACAGTTGTGCTCATTTCTGGAAAAGAAAAATTAATATGCAAACGGCGATAAATTCTCTGATGTGCACATTTATGTTTTTATCATGTAGTTAATCAGGAAGGAGTTGGTTCAGTTTAGATACGGCTCCACACTTTGCCTCTATAATCCGAATCCCAGAAGGGCCTTATAAAACCATAATCTGCAATGCAAAATTGCAAAGCATATGGGAGTGTCTATAGATTTTCCAAATCACCTGTGCCCTAATTTAATATGAATAACAATTAGTTTACTCTTATCAGTTAATTGTGCCCCTTGTGGATTCAGCAACACTGCGTCTCGTCACCAAACGCCTTTGTCTGAGCAAACTTTAATTACACGTCCTCGCTCAGCCCAGCCCCACTCGCAGCTCTGGCAACAAAGACGAAATTGCTGCTGAACAAAAAACCCACCACCAGCAACAATAAGGGAGCGAAGCGCGCTGCGTTCTGATGGAAGCAGAGAAGTGCACAAAAGCGGCTGGGGTTAATGGCAGGGAGCGTTACTGCAGTCCCTTCAACGCAGCCGACGTGCCCACAGCATCCTCCATGAGCTGCACGAGGAGTTTCTTCAGCCCCAGCCAGCCCCGACGGCCCTCGATCCGGTCCTGTCTCTGCTCCTGCTGCTCCGAGGGGGAGGAGATGCCTCCCAGCCCCGGGCACCAGCAGCAGAAGATCGGAGAAGGCTCTCATCTCACCTCCGGTGCTGTGATTAGCAGAGGGTTGCGAGCCAAGGCACCGGCTCCTATTTCCAGCTCAGCCGCTGTCTCCAAATGATCCCGTGCAAGTCACTTAACTCTGAGCCTGCTTCCTCACCCATTTAAACAGCAACAATATTGTCATTGATAAAGCTGATGGGATATGAATACACATTCACTCAATGCTTTGACATCAATCCTGCAATTAAAATACCGTTAATGCAACAGCAAGCGCTGCAACTTTATCTACTGGCATTGGATATGCATTTTCTTTTCAAGGCCCACAAGTCCCCTTGTGAATCATACAGAAAAACAGATTGAGGATGACTGTGTTTCTACTTCCATTTCAAACACGGCAGGGTTTTGCACGCACACAGACCTTAAATCTCAGTTACACCATCCCCTTGGCAGCAAAACGTTGCCTTTGCGTAGCAGAGGATGCAGGCTACAAACCCTTTGGCAGAGGCGAAGGAACAAGCCTGCAGCGCGGCAGATAAAGCCTCGGGTGTTAGGAACGTTCCCAGCCCGCCGGATCCAGCCCAGGAATGCAGAGCTCACCCTGCCCAAGCCAGGGAATCCATCGCCCGCCGCATCAAATATGCTCATCATCTCTCGACTGCGTGACCTCTGCTCCTCTTCGAATGGGATTTCTCCACCCTTTCAAAGGAATAAGTTGCCGTGCATACTTAATTGCTTTTATTACTCTCCAGTAATCGTTATCATGACCTTTCCATGCACTATTTTGGTGTGCCTCTCACCAGGTCATTACTTCTGAACCACAGGCTCTGGTGGAACAGAAACATTAATCTCCTGCAGACAGCAGAAGCAAAGCTCACGGTGTTTGATCTCTCCCGGTAAAAAATGATGCAACAAACTGGACCAGGTCGAGCTCTGTCTCTGGCATCCTGGCAATGCCATGCAAGACCTCTGACTTTTCTCAGTGGATCCTCGTGCCTCTCTCTTCAATCACCTTGTTAGCTCAGCAAGCAGAGCAGAAAAAGCAACTACAATTACAAATTTTAATTAAGGCTGAGTGTCACTCACTTGAGCAACTGGAACAATGTGAGTGGAGAGTCCAAGCTGCAGTGGCCGGGATAATCCTGCAAGCAGCATTAGCTATTTGGACAGCAGAGCGAGTCACTCCCCAGACTAATTCCCAGCTACAGAGAGAAATCAGGCTGTGATTCTCCGTAGAGGTTCAAGCAGCAACACCTTTGCAGTAGCCATTTCTGCTCCATCCCACGGAGCACTCTGCCAGACACGTGCAGCTCAGTCGGGAGGAGCTGGCAGGCGAGAGCAGGGCTCATCCCGTGACCTTCGAATGCTTCTCCGAACAAAGCTTGTGGCTCGAGCAGGGCACTTCGGCTGAAGGACGAAGCAAGAAAGATAAACCAAACAAAAGCTTATTCTGCAGACCTGCCAGGTTTGGCAGCGTTCACACAGGTCTGACAGCTTCACCCTGTAAATGAATTGTTTCTTGTGAAAGCACAGGAGAGATCTCATCCGTCTCGGATGCTGCAAATCCATGTATGGTACAGAATTGAACTGGCCTTTCTGAGGGAATGTATTTTATTGAGTGCTGTTTAAATGACTGCCATCAAAAAGCCTTTTCATAAACAGAAATCTAACATTTCCTCATTATTCACTCTCCTTCCCCCTTCCCCCCCTCGTCTCCCAGCTCATTCCCATCTAGAAAGAGACAAACCTAAAGCAGGCCAGCCAAAAGCGAGCTGAACTCTCGCTCCACCTGGGAGCAAACCGGACTCCAGATGAGGGGCTGCCCAAACCTTTCCAGGGAGAAAACAGCGGGTTGAAACCTAGAGTGCTTGCAGGCACGCAGACGTGCCCTCCACCTGCAGAAGGAGAGCTCCAAGCTTTTCGAGTCGGGCTGCCTCCAGCACGTGGGGTGTTTGTGCCCGCAGTGCCTGGGGGTGTGCGGGCTGTGGGTGGCATTCACAGCCCCGCAGCATCTTGTGCCATTGTTTCAAAGGGATGCACCACTACAAAAACAACAAACATCTCCCTTCTAAATAACCACTTTGTTCCTGAATCTCAAAGCCCCTCTGCGCAGCTGCTGCAGTGCTTCTCTCACACAGACGCGATGGTAGGGACAGGAACGGGGCCTGGGCTCTGCCCTGGGCCACCGGCCTCTGCTTGCACAGCGGGCATTTTCAAACTCGCCCAAAGAACAACAAAAACTTGGGGCTGCAAGTTTTTTGTTTTTGTTTTTTTCCTCCTTGAAGGGAGATTCATAAAACCCTCTACATGATCTGTCTCTGACTCCAAAGCATGCCCCACGCTCTTTTGCTCACCAGTTCCTCTTTCAGACTGGAAGCATCCCGGGACACTGGCTGTCCTTACTTTTTGATCCCACCAACAACCCCATCACATAACAGAACAGCAGATTTTCCAAGCCCCGGTGAACAAAGAATAACTCTTTGGCCATTTATTTAACAACATACTCTGAAGAGCGCTTTCTCTCCACTGCTACTCCATTAAAGGAACAGAAGGGAAACACGGGAAAGATTTTGGCAAAGTCTACAAACTGTGGCGGTGTCCAAGCTTCCTATCCTCTGATTAAAGTCACTCCCATGTTGCCAGCTGCTTCAACAGCAAAAGCACCACTTCACAAGAACATTAAATGAGGAGGGAACCTCAGACATAGAGTCCTTTCCTCCTCCTAACGCCTCTCTCCCTTAAAATACCGACTGAGATTTCATGTTTGCCTTAGAAGTGACAGCAGCCAGGACTTGATGTAATTAGCAGCCTGGTAAGACACTGCGTTTTTGTTCTGGTGGTAATTAAGTCAGTTTCTTGTCATGGGCTAACGAAGGAAAATGTTCAGCTGAGAGAAATTGATGGTAAAAACGGATCTCGATACAAGGGCCCACTTACGGTAACTGGTTGCTACAGGGCAAATTCGAGGATCCTTCGTTCCCCCAGGACTTATTATCCCACATTCCAAGTTGACTTTGCTTTCTAAAACAATGGGCTGCTAGACCGTGCCCTAAATCCTGATCAATAAAGCAACGAATTTCCCAAATCCAGTGCACAAACTGGAAGAAACTGGCTTGCAAGGACCGAAGGAGTTCCATGGGTCACATTAGTGTCACGTCAGTTGAGGGAAATTAATAACTTTCCTGATTAATTCTGATGCATGTGAGCATTCTCCACCAGCAGCTGAGAAACAGACAGGACAAGAAAACCATTTTTCCCTTGCATCGAAAGGAACAACTGCGGTGCCCCACCGGGAAACGGGCCTGCGAAGACGATTGCTTCTAATCTGTGTGATGCACAACGCCGCTCCCAGCGGGGACACAACTGCCAGAAACACATTTGGATTAACGGGAGGGGGATCTGCCCGCGGCAGCACCTGGGAAGGCAGCTCTTCAGTCCCTGTCCTTCCTGCGGCCAGGCTCTGGAGCTACCCATAGAGCTGCACACACAAACCAGAGGGGATCAGGGTGCTGCCCAAACCTTCGCCCACCCTGACACCACGGCCTCAGGTGGGAGCACGCCGGATTCCCGCAGGTACCGGCTGAAACCATCAGGCCGAGGAGCTGGCGCCTGCACTCAGCTCCATCCTGCGGTCCTGCTCTAACAAACACTCCGAACTTTCCCTCTCGAGGGCGTCTGCCCTCAGGCGATACCGACGGGTTTCATATTCTAAATGGTGTGAGTATGTTTTAGCGTGAGGTGGCTGGACGCAGAGCTTTATGAGGTGGGGCTGCTTTTAGGCGACCCACTCACTTGAAGGACTCCACAGAAAACCAAGGAGGGAAAGAAAAGATTTCGAAACATCCAGAGGCCTGGGAGAGAGGGAGCTGCTTCTCGCATCTCCTCCTCTGGTGGCTGGTACCTCGCCCTGGGGAGACGTCAGTTCCTGTGCTAGAACAGGGCCCGTCCAAACACCGAGTGGTTTGCAAAACCCGCATTTCCTTGCCCAGACCTACCTCCATGAAGCGATGTGAGGAGTGTAAGCTGTAGATGTGCAATGTGCTCAAGTTCCCAGAATGGGTTAGTAACAAAAGCCAAGGCTCCTGGATACCAGGCATTGCCCGTACCTGCTCTTCAGAGACTTGTGCCACTCCGGCCAAGTAACACAGGCATACTTCTGACCTGCAGCCCCAAAGCACCCTTACCATGCTCCAAGTCCAAAGCAAGAGGGGTAATCTCATCCCTCCCCCAAGCGACATCTACAGAGGAGAAGCTGGGTTTCTGAGATAGCAAGTCCATACTTGGAGCAAGACATCTAATACATGAATAATGGAGAAGTCAGCAGCAGCTCCATGTGTAAGTTTGCACAGACATTTGCACTTAGAGCCGACTAAAATCCCTCTGCTTCACACTCCTCTGATTGAATCCAGCATCCCAACTCAGTACAATAACTCCAAGGGCAGAGAAACGTCCCATGCATCTGAAGTAAAATATTAAGTGACATTTGTAGATGATTTCTGTTTTAAATGTCCATGAAAGACTGCTGCGTTGTCCTGCATCTTTTAGCTCTCCCCTAGCTAAAAAGCCGCAGTCTCACATACTACCTCAGCTCAGGCTGCACCTGAAGAAGCAGAAGTCAGTTTTTTGCAAAGAAGTTTTTTCCCCCTATTGCCTCCCCATCTCATCAGCAGACATGGAAAGAAGGACCAAGCTCTACGCTGCGTGCTCCTAATTGCCGCTATTCGCCCCAAGGCAGCCCTCTCAAACTCCCTAATGGCCACTTGCTATTTCATGTGGATCTTTCTTCTCTCGTCTGCTGGCTTCCAGTTCAGGGCATCTCTGTTTCCAGGACCTGGGCTGTACCCTGGTGTCAGAGCTGTCAGCCGCTTGCAGCAACTGACAGGCAGCCGTTTCGTTCGGCACAGTTGGGTGAACAGCCCCTTCCAGCACATTTTGTTATTCACATGCTCCGCCTGCTAATTGCTTTCTGAAATGGGGAAGAAACAGATGATGAGCAGAATGCAGCTCCTGACAAATTCCCCAGCACTGTAAATACGACTCACCTTGCTGTAAACAAGGAAATGCTAAGGGGTGGTGCAGGTTTGTGCGTAAATTGGGGAAAAAAGGAAGAAAGAAGGGAAGAAAGAAATAATAGAAAAACGAAAACATACAGTAAGCAAAAAATCTCAAACTCCTGTGTCCCTGAATTCCCCGCATAGGGGTGAGAACCCCAATCTGTTTTGTGTGTTTCACTCTGAAGACTGGTGTGATCCTCTTGGTGCTAATACCTGCACAACTACAGACCATTTGGCCAGCACTTATTAGTGCAGCCTCTTCATCTTGCTGAAGATATCCAGAATCTGGCATTCACAGGCAGGCTCTTTATCCTCAGAACTACTTCACCAATGAGCAAGAGCAAAGAAGGGCTTAAAACAAGAAAACAATTTCATTTCTTTTGGACTCTAGGCAACTCAGTATCAGTTATGTTAGGCGAGCAGAGGCCTCTGCATTTCACAGTGCACAGACCGAGGATCTGCCAGCTCTGCAGGTATTATGACTCTTCTTCTTTAAAGGGAAATATAATTTGCTCTTAAAATAATGAGATTTAAAATTAATAAGCTTGGGGCTTTCAGCTTACTGGACTGTGAATCTGTAGGCTATACTTCTAACACATTTTCAGATCCTTCTCTATAGCCACAAGGCCTGGAAGCTTATTTAAAAACAAAAGCTGAAGATTCCCATGTTTCCAGGAAGAGAGGCTCTACAGAGAAACATCAAATACCATTAGATTCACAATCACATTGTAAAAATCGACAACACAAGTATATAAGCACACGGTATTACTACTTACGTCCAGATCTAAACTATTGTGCAGTGGTATGGTTCAACAGCATGAGTCATTCCACCCCAGAGGCAATTGCATTTCAATGCTAGATGTAGAAGCAATACAAAAACCAGGTGCACACTCACAGCTGTCACTCTTTGGAGAGAGAAGGTGCTGGAAGCACTAAGATTATACAGGGCTAAAAAAATAGAAAACTCCAAGTGCAACAGATAAGTAAATGCTTTCTACAGATACCTTGCTACTCCTTATAGAAAGACATGGCTAGAAGAAAACTTCAGAGTGTAGGAAGTGAACTGTGCTACTGTTTGGGGCACAAGGACATCAGCTCTGATAGAAGATATCGAACAAAGTCAAGGAGATTAGGGAAAATGACCATGGAAATTTTAATTCACAGGATCCTTTTTCTGCAGACAGATGGTCATTTCAGCCTTTCTATTCTCTAATCCCTCATTCTGCAAAGCAAACATCCTAAATCCCAGATAATGTAGATTTTACCATCTCATACATTTCCCACAGCATTAAGGTCGGTCCCAACGATAGGATACATATGCTTAAACATCTGTATGCCTAAGTAATTCACAGCCACAAGAAGCTCCTACCTTGATCCAGCACAGAGATCCTTGATCTCTGCATCCTGGCCTCCAGGCCCAGAAGCCAGCAGGGGCCCCACTAAAGCAGGCACCTTTTCCAGGAGATGTCACAGGGATTAAAGTCTGTTGATGTGGTACCAACCGCTCCCTGTGTTTGCTTTCCAGTGAGATCCTCCTTGCCAGAAATACACCCACTTCTCAACGCAGTTCCATTTTCTCCATCAGGCTAGATACCAGGAGAGAAAAACTGTAGAGAAACGAGGAGGTTTTCAGTGTCATCCACCCACAGCACTTGCTGGGGCAATGGGCTTTCTTGTCAAGGGAAGCTGTTTCTGGGAACAGCCTTTCTCTGGCACAGCCGAGGCTCCCCAGCCATGGCTCTGAAGAGGAAGAAGACTCAGCACATTTTGCACACTGCCATGTTACCACCACTGAGGAAAAAATATCGCAGCCAGCAGCATGGCAGGAAATTTGCATCGTAGCTGCCCGGGACTTCTGGGAAACAGTGACACCTCAGATCTGTTTTTGTTTTTGTTTTTCCCCATCATTTGACTTAAAGAAGAACCAAGCTGTCAAAGTGCCCTTTTGGAAGCAACGGCAAGCAGCCCAGACTGCAGTCTGCAAGCAGGTCAGGAAAACATGATCTCAGTGAGGTTTTACACGGCCTACTCCTCCCCGAACTCTGCAGGTACAGAAACCATGGGGAAGTATCAAACAAAAAGGGGCTGAAGAAGGCTCAGAGTTAAGAAATTCATGATCAGTTTCTCAGCTTCCTTGTTTGTTCACTCAAATGATTCACAAGGAGCAGTAAGTATCTCATAGCCTCACAGAGAGCGCTCACAATTAAACAGACATTGAAATGAATTTCATGAAATATGCATATTGTTTGCTTCCTAAAAAGCTGTTTAGATCAGACCATGAAAAGATGAGAAACTAGTGATTAGACCAACAGTCACTCCCCGCTTACCCTTAATGAGCCCTGCATGGATGTGGAACAAAGGAAGAGGCCGTGAGAGCCCTAAAAGAGGCAGAAGCACCGGACCCACTCTCTGCTGATGTAAGTCACCATATTGACAAATAACCCCCAGGTCTTTGAACCAGCTGAAGATCCAGTCTGTCTTCCACACAAGGAAATCTTAAGGAACGGATTACTGCGACTAAGAACCCACAGCTTCACTATCAGTAACACTCACATCAGCAAAGTCCCAAACAGGACTTCAGAAGGTGTTGCACCATTGTACTCTTTGCAGGCTCCAGAGGCGTAGCGAGTCTTTGGGGAACAACACAGAAACCCCAGAGAAGCCCATGGATGGCTAACAAGGCCATGTTTCGAGGGCAGAGCTCACCGGCAGGGGTAGGAGACCACCCCCGTGTCCGAGGCACTGCAACCCCAAACCCAGCATTAGATTCTCTTCCCCTGCTGTGGCAGCAAGATGGGGAGCTTTCCCTTTTCCCTCCTCCCGCATCATCTGGGACAGGGCAGGAGGTTTCAATCCCCTGACCAGGAGGATTCACCCCTCCTCACACACTAAAGCCACAGTGCCTCAAACCCACAGCCTCTGCCCATGGCAGATTCGCTGCGCTCCATCTTGTGGCACAGACCTGGGCACATCCTCGCTGCTGTTCAAATGCAGCACATCGCATCTCGGGATTTTTGTTTCTGACAGGCTCTCTCCTCTCGCATGGTTAATAGCTCGCTGTTTGTGTTCATGCACGAGGAGTAAATTCTTCATTATTGGAGAGATCTGACATGTACAAACAATTGGAGTAAATTGATTGTATTTTCCAAATCATCACACAGACTCTAATTCTATCTGCAAGGCGCACTAATTTGCACTAGAATTACCTCCTAAATTAGGAATTAGAGCTTTTGACAGAGAAGAGCGATGACTGCCCTTGTGTCACAAAGCTGGGAGCAAAGGGTGTTGATCCCTTCCCAACTTGTACGGCAGGAGAGCTTTAGGTTACCCTCAGAGCCTACGGAAATGTGGTGAAGGAGACACCAGTCACATGAGGTTCCAGAAGTTTTCAAGGAGATATCTCACTGGTTTGGATGCACATTTAAAAAGAACTGAGTATTTAAACTTAATAGTTTTATATTCAGAGTCTACCCTTTTCTCATGCAGGAATTCTCCTGGTCCCTTGCAAAGCGGAGACATAAAGCCCTGCAATTTACTTATTGATTTCTTTCTTTATTTTTGAATGACGATGAGCACTGCCGAAAATCAAATCTGCAAACACTCAGAAAGTGCCTTTGTTCCTGCCGGAAGCAGACGAACAGGGCGCACTGTGCTCCTCCAGACATGAGGTCATCCGTGCTGCTCCCGGAGGGTGTGCTGGACCAGCTCATTTCGATGTAAAAGAAGCTAAATCATTAAGTTAACCTGAATCATGCACCCACGAAGCATCTCTGTCTCCAGAAAGAGAAGGGATCAGAGCGTTCAGCACTTTCCAAAACGCCAGACACAAGGTGTGTTTCTCTGACATCGCCTCCTCTATCTGACACACAGCAAAATTTATAGCACTTCCAGCCCCCAGATGCTCCTTTCTCAGGGCAGGGGAAGGCAAATAATGTGATAGATGTTAGGGATGCCGCCTAAACAGGGACAGGAACACTGCACAGATATAAGCTAAATATCTAAGCCTATTAAAACTCTGGTCATTCTGTGAGCAATGGAAGTAGAGTACTCTGAATTTCCTGTGGACGTGGATCTTGGTCTAGGCTCTGTTGCTCAGCAAGATGCAAGCTCCCAGAGAAGCCTTTCCTGTTCTTGGGACGTTTGCAATGTGTCCCACCCAGATTCTGGTATCTAATAAGGGTGACCTTACAGTGCAGCCCACCGTAGTGGGACTATCAGAGTATTTTCTCTGGCCACCTATGATTACAAAGCCCATAGAAATATAGGATTCTGCCAGTCCCTTTGGGTAACACAAATAACCCTCCCTGAATTCTCCTTGAGACTGACACACTCTAAAGAAATTTGTTTGAAATTTGCAAATGGTTCAAAAGTGATCAGAGGGCCAAAGACAGCAGGATCTCATAGGCCCTGTCTTGTTTGCAAATCCAATGAAAATCATCTCCGGGGAGTAAATATAATTATCACCACAGCCCAGAGAATGCTCACAACTTAAGCTGGACCTGACACAAAGAAATAGACAAATAATGGAGAGGGGAGGAGGAAGGCAACATCGCCTCTCTTAGATATGCAAAAATATCCTGCTAAACCCCAGGGAGTCACAAAACTGACTTTGTAAAGGCATGATTAAAGACAAAACAAACACTGGGAGTTCTTTTTTTTTGCCTTTCAACTTCAGCAATTATAGAAACTTAACCTGAAGCACACTCCATCTGCAACCAGTTGAGCTACATGACTTTATATTCTTAATTTGAGCGGAAAGCTGAGATATTCATACACTTGTGCAGTTCTAGAAACTGAGGATTCGTGGAGGGAAAATAATATTCTTCATCACTTAGATGTCTGATGAAACAGTAGGACACTGCGATGGGGAGAAGTACCAGAGATACGAGTGCAGCAACAACTCGCAGCTGTTTAGGTCAGGAGAGGGCATGTTTATTGCACAGCTATTTCCTTGGGTGCCCGTGTGTCCTTTCCCTCCCGCACTCCTTGCCGGGGAATTGCCAGATGTGGGTTTTCTGGAGGGTTCACTTCCAGCCGATTACACGTTGTAGATTCATGGATGGTGGTTAGGGGACGTGCATAACACTGCCCTGGCAGATGCTGCTGTGCTCATCCCAGGCCCCTTGCACGCACTGACAGCAGCACTGGCTGCTGGAAACCTCTTCTGGAGATCTGAGAAACTCCTCAGGGCGAGATGGAGACTGAGTCGCTACAGCTGGATGAGGACATGACAACAGCACGGTTGTTTCTGTCCCTGCTCGGTAACACAAATTTCCTGGGGTGAATAACAGAACCATGGAAGTAACACCCGAGCTCACTCGTACCCGTGGGAGAGCGTTACCTCTCCGGCCACGTCTGCCTACAACATACAAACAACCCAAAATGCCATCCCAAATACAACAGACCAAATCACTGTCCCACTCTCAGATGAGTCAAGACAGTACTTTAAGTAAAAAGGGAGTTTTGCCTCCGCAAACAAAGGTTAAATCTGTCTTTGGTCCTGTGCCACCCACCGTCAGTTTCCCTGATCATTCTGAGTAAGCAGGGATCTGCGTCACGGCTCTGTACGACAGCTACATGGTTATTTCTACACTCACAACTCCATGTAACAAAAGGCATTTAATTAATTTTTCCTAGCATTTTATCTTTTTTCCTCTTTGGAGTGTGCATTCCCAAGATCTTTCGCTGTGCCCACAGCCATGAAAACGTGACTCTCACCACGGGGGATGAGGGGCGAGGGAGGGAAAGAAGTACACCGAGATTCTGAGAAAATAATGGGATTCCAGGAACGAGAGATTTTAAGGAGAGAGCAAACTGCACAGGTGATGCAGATGAGAAGCAGGTACTATGATTCACACAGTTCAGCATGCTGGGCTCAAATGGCAGAGATGTGGCTGGGAACAGTGGAGTGATTTCAGGCAACAGGAGCCAGGAGGGAAGCGATATGCCTTTCCCTAGCATTTGTTCAAACGGTTTCATCCCCACCACTCAAAAGAGTGCACAAATGCCTTATATTCAACCAAAAATATATCCATAAGCAGTGCACTTGTAGAAGTATAAAGGTAACTGATTAGGTGCTTTATGGGATGAGCATGTTAGTGCCCTGGCTTTATTGCCTGTTAGTAGTTCAGCTCGGTTAGGATCCTGCATCCTTCTGATTATGCAGATACAATCTATCACATTGTTCCGGAAACTTGGTTAGAGCTGTGCTCGGAGAGATGGCTGCAGCTGCAGCAGGCTGGGAGAGACACACATCATTGCTCTCTTTTATGAGAAGGAAAATTGGCTGTTGCTGCTCCTGCAAAAAGCAGCTGTTATTTGTTGTTTTCGGGGTGGTTGTTGGTTTTGGGTTTCTTATTTTGAACTATTATGATGAGTTTGCCTCCTCTTCCCACTTAACCAAATTACAGAGTGTTTATGTTTCCATCCTCTCATGGAGATGTACGAAGCTGGCACGCCTGCTTAAGGCCAAGCAGAGGTGCTGCTTGCGTCTCCTCAGGCAGAGGCACACCTTCGGCAGGACAGAGGAGCCTGCAGAGAAGAGGGGGAGCCCTGGCCACCAGCCTAACTGCACCAACCACCTGCTGTCAGCTTTCTCCTTCTGTGCCACAGCAAGAACAGCAAATTTCCGTGCCTGGATTCAAAGGACCCAACCTAATGGCTCTTGCAGGAGGACTGCAGCGGTGGCTTCATCACTGGTTAAGTATCAGAGCTGGCATCCACCAGGTCCTTTGCCACCAGACCCACCATGATCCTACAAACGGTGATGGGGAGCAGCCCCCAGGGAGAGGCACAGCAGAAGGAGAACGGGAAGAGTTTACCAGTACCCTTAATAACATTTGCTTAAGCACAATTTTCTGCAGAGGTCAGTGTACATTTGGGCCAAAGAAACGCATGACCTTTGTGAAGAGCTACTGCCAAACCCTTCACATTAAGGTGCAGCGTGTTCTGTGTGTGCAGACAGAACCTGGACCCCTTCCATAGAAAACCCAAATGATCGGAGCCCAGCCCCTGCTTCTCTGAAAAAAGGGGGTGGGGGGAAATGTGGATTTGCCTTACACTCCAGCACAGAAATACAGGCACAGTTTTTCCTCCCAAAAGGTCTTTTTTAATAAAACCACCTCATCCATTTCATAAAAGGAACTCATTTTAAAATAGCACTACTTTTGCATTAAGATGTTTCCCCTTCATAAAACACCACTGCTACATTTTTAATATAATAGCAGTTCAGACTCTATAGAAATATGTTGTAGCTTACCTTTAAAGGGAGCTTTAAAATGTTTCCAAGACACAGCTGTTATTCAGAGGTAACGAAAGATGCCTTCCTTCTAAATTACAACTGTTAGCCCCTTTTCAGTCAGGATTATCCAAGCCATCTGTACCCAAACTACAGAAGATGGACGTGTGGTGTGCAAGCTATAGAAAGTTTGATCTCCTCTCTGGGTGTTCCCAGATCAATTCCTGGCATGCCCACCCAGGTTACTGAAGGTAATCACACCACTACTTTCACATGTCTTTATAACAGCCCAACAAGTAGCCCTGAAATTCAAATTCCAGATCACACACAGAAAGGCTAGACAAGCGAAGAGTTTCAGGTCCTGATCCTGCAGTCAGCTTCCTGTGCCCAGATCCATGCACAAACTTTAATGGGGTATTATGCTGACAGGCACTGGCAAACACATACACATTTGGCTGGAAATCACGGCCTATTCTTTTCTTTCCTAAGAAGCAGGACGTTTCATTAACTAAAAGCAAGTCATTAAGAAAAAAAAAAAAAAAAGAAATGGGAAATCCAAATATAATTTTATTCATTTTCAAATAGTGCTGCAATCACTCAGATGCACTGCAAAACACTGGCACAAAATAAATGTTAAAATAAGAGACTTACCCTCTGCTGCCAGCTGGCTGCAAACCTCGTCCGCTGACAGCAATATCAGAAGCTGGTTGTATCTTTGCACTTGCTGATGGTCAACCCACGTGTCCAAGACAATTCTAGCTATTGTCAAGGAACTGCTGTTCCCTATGAGCCTTAGGCTGCTTAATATAATATTTCTCATTCACATATTTGGTATTTCAACTCCTCCAGACTTCTAAGCAATAGCCCCTTTGCATTCAACTTGGTTGTATGTACTTTTTTCTTGTGAAACCTTCTTCGTCTGGAACTAAATCCCCTGTTATTGTCCCCAGCCCACACACCTCTACAGGCATTCTTGGCTTCGACTCACATTTCTGCACAACCTGCACCAAACTCCCTTTCTGTTAACGCCATTTTAGCCCTCCCCTAACCTTCTAGCTCATATTTTTCCTATGCATTTCCCTTCTAGATCACATGCTGTCCCACATTCTTTCTTCCTTCAGGCTTTGTGTTGGGGGAATACTTAGCTTATATGGCACAGCTACTGTGCAGGATGAAAGGTGGGAACCCCTTAAGGAAGTTAAGTTTCTAAGAGTTTTGGCACATTTAATACCTTTGTGACAGAACCTAAAAGAACAATAAAAATGAAAGCCTGCAGGTCTATGGTGTGAGCTGTAAAGATGCAGCCTCCACAAACACAGCCTGCAAATTGGGCTGTGAAGCCAGTGAGAACACAGCAGTGTCACTCACGAGACACTTCACAGAGCCAGCAAGGCTGCCAGAATGGCTTTCCTTGTTGGCAGAGTCCAAAGGAGCATGAAAACATTAATCAAAGCAAAAATAGATCAGGCTACTTTTAAATTAAAACCCCGCCATGCTGGACTCCTGTTCAGCTTTGGCAAAACACAGGCTTTAGGAACATCTTAGTTCATCCAAACCATGGAATACTTTTTCTGAAGCCACTGCAGAACCATGTGCTCACGGCCTAAAGGGTGGTTGCTGTCTGCACAAGGATCCTTTCCAGAAGGAAAGGGAAGCAATACGTTATTAGCAGAGCCAATTTGCTGCATGTCTGTAGAAGGAACTGTCATAAACATGCTGTAGCATAGTAAATCTAGCCTTTTTGCACCTGTAGTTGTAGCAAAACATACCACAGCAAAAAAAAAAAAGCACTGTCAGCAAGCTGACACCTCTTCCCAACATTTATCTGTCCCCTTGCTCAAAAGTTCACTAACCTTGCTCACATCCCTCCTCCTCTTTGGGGAGTTTGCACAACCGCTGTCCAGCCTCGTGGCTCACCCGCTGGGGAGGGTCTCTGCAAAAACAAGGAATCAACAGTCAGCCCTTCCCTCATCCTGCCAGGGACAAGAGGGCAGATAGAAACATGGTCCCACAACTAAATGCATGGATACTTCTTTCCAGATCTTTCCTTCTTTTCAGTTTATAAAGGGAGCAGGGCAAAGCTGGATATTCTAATATTTATTTCCTTTCCCCATGGGCACAACATGCGGCATAAAGAGGTGAAGTGATTTGCCTAAGGCAGCAGAGCAAGTCAGCAGTAAAATGAGAGTGTATCTGTGACAGCCAGACGAGAAGCCCACCTGACTACGCCACCTCTTGCTCCACCTGCAGCACATTTACATCCCAGCATCATTAGTTTGTTGTTTTTACACAGCAGTGAAAAAGAAAGGAAAATGTGTAGAGAAAGGGACAAAACATTTGCTCCGTGGGGATTCTGTATTAACCAGGCAGGGATATGGCATTTATCAGATGCAGATAAGCATTCGAGGAACGAGGGGAGAAGTATTCATTAGCTGGTGATATGTATTTCCATGCAGCAGATTTTTTTTTCCTTCTGATCAGCAAATCACACCTTTTGCAGCAGGATTAGTTGATGCCTTTAATGATAATGTAAGAAGATTATATTTCCCCTTTCTCTTCGCAATTCAAAGCTCTTAAACACAGAGAAGCAGCTTCCTTGCAATATCACTACGGAATTACCACTCTCCTCACATAAACCGCCAGAGAGGCCATCAGAGTGGAGCAGGGGTATTTGCCTTAAACATATTCGCACAACAGCTCAGCAAGAGAAAATAGCAGCAGCAGATGAACCCTTCAGATCGCATCGCCGCTGAGGGCCTGTCAACTGCCATTTGTCCTGATCCACTGACAGTGCTCGGGAGATGAACTGATGCTCTTGGCTTTCTGGTGGAGACCTGAGATACGACTGCATCCAAACACGGAGCCACATGGCCCCTTTGGATGCTTCGAGGCCATCTGAGCTGCAGCCAAAGCTGAGGGAAACGGCATTGGTCATGGGAACTGGCACGCAGGGGAAAATATTCCGCATTTCTCGTGTGAAAGGGTTTGCAGCTTTAAGCACTGGCATCCAGGAGATGTTTATAGTCGAAGATGCAAATGAAGGAACACGTCTCTAAGACAGAAGACTCTAATTAGCAAATAGTCCATCCAGGCCCAGTTAACCATTTAGATTGCCTGGCAGCACCGAGCAGGTCTTGGAAGCAGCCGCGGCGTTTTTTGATGGCAGGAGGCCTGGCCTTTCAAAGCTTAGGCGCAGCGAGGTTGAAAGAAAGCCAACGTGAGGGAAGAAGAAACCAAAGGTGCATACAGAATAAAAACGAATAACAGGAAAACATAAGAGTAAAAATAAAAAGCTTTCCATGAATTAAATGATTCAGCTCAGTAACTGCAGTCCCGTTAAACTTCTCCCAGGCTCTAATCCTGTTACTCAGGAAGCATTGCTTTTTGATTAGTTTGGGCATCCACCATTAGGGATTCCTAATCCATCCCCAATTTATCACTTACCTTGCCAGGGAAAGGCCAGGTGGCACAAAGAGCGAGTGCTCTCTTCATGTAGGCATCGTTAATGAAAACCTTTCCTGAGCAATAAAGTGCTGATTGGAGAAAGCTGTCACCAAATTTCTTTCCTTAGGAAAAGCCTTAAAGGCAAAGTGGTGGTGGGACCGTCTCCAGCTCCTGAAGCATCCAACCCTTTCCATCACTCAGTAATACATGCATCAAAAATACCAAGAAGACAGCTGCTTATGGGAAACCTAACAGAGAGACAAAGACTATTTTTTCTCTACATTTCGAACCTACTTTTGCAATCCCTTATAAGAGACATTGTTCTCTATTAAAGCCTAGAGGGTGATTTACAGGTACAGAAAGGAGCTAATCTCTACAGAACTACCTTGTTTTTAGAGTTACTTCTGAAGAACCCTTTTTAATTCTAAAGAATTCTTTCAGTTTCATCCTTCTGAAGTTCCACAGGCCTCTCTCAGGCCATCGGTATAGATTTGTAAGGCTGACAAACAGCATTTAAAAAAACAACAGCACAGTAGGACAGAAACAGAGCTGAGTACTGGCACCGTCAGTGTGGCTGTTTCCCTGCTGAGCAACAGTGATGCTGTTTGCTACACTGCACACCAGCCCCTGAGCCTAGGAGAGGCCAACGGGCAGCACTGCTGCTTTTGTATCTGTACAACTCCAGAATTTAGAGAAATTCACTAAAGGAACCTGAGGGAAGGTCTTCCTGGGTAGAGAGTACACAGACGACCTGTAAAACAAAAGGGAGACTGAGTGTGGTTTGATGTTTACCGTTTGCATACTGCTCACAGTGTCCGAAGTGCTTTGCAGACATGCACAAAGACAGTGCTGCAGTCCTAAAAGACTACGGGAAATCGGGATGTAAAGGAACAAAGGGTTACGTTTCCTCTTTCCTGCACGCCTGCATCAATCTGAGGGCTTTGATTTCGCTGCCTGTCTGGACACTGGGATTTCAGAGCTGTGACTATTTACTCTGACAAATTATAAGACACTGATCAGCCTCCGAGTTTTCTTGGAGCTACAGGTAAAAAAATAATTGTTTCTACCAGAGCGTCTGGAATAAACCCAAGCTCAACAAAGAAATATAATTTCTGGGAAGCCAGACTGGTTTATTTGTCTTCATATCATCCATCTTCCTTGTTGCTGTACCTCCACCCATGTGTTTCTGCTGCTCCCTGAGCCAGTGGAATGAATAAAAACCCCAGTCTGAGCCTTTATTAGCATGTGTAATGCAAGTCAAGCTGCTTTGAATGTCCTCTTGTTGGGTATTAATGCAGCATGCCATTTGTTACACAAGTATTTTGCTGTGGCAGACAGAAAGTGACATTTATGGGACTATCATGAGAATGAATTTCACCATCCATTAAAATGATGTACAGGTAAACACTCCATTCATTCTAAATCTATGAGCTTTGGTTCTTTCTCTGCCCTGGTAGATGGGTCCATCAATACAGCTACTATTAGCCAAACTATTTGCTGGGAAGTGAGAACTGCTGAAAAATGTTACAGGCCTGTAATTAAAGGGATTGTAGCTTGAAGGGAGAGCACAAGAATTAAAGTTATTAGTGAACTCTCCTCTTATAGATCCGCACGTGTGCAGCAGCTGGGATGCATCGGCAGAGTTCTGCTGCTGGAAAAGCCTTGTCTCGTTCAGACACAAGGAAATGCGGCTCCTGGCTCGGTCATCTATGAGAATAGAACCCAGGACCAGCAGGTCTTCAAGAAAAAAAGGAGGGCAATGTCTGGAAAAGCTATAAATCTGATTTATATATGACTCTGTGGGGTATAGCCACTAAAAAAGAGAAGACGGTGTAAGCTATTGACAGCGGTTCCTCAGCTACTGCCTGGAGATGTGGCACACTAGGGCAGGTTGGTGTTAATCAGTCACTGGGTCCCACCCAGGATGTGGTCACAGCTGAAGGTCAAGATCTTAAAACAACATGGGAGGAAGGTTCAGAATCCCCTGCTAGGGAGGATGTTATATAAATGTACGTTTTGCTCTGAGAAATGTACAAGGTAGAGAGAAAACATGCTGTAAATGTAAGCCACATCATTTGGAAAATGAAGTACAGTTGTTTATCCACTGTAATTGTAGAAATTAAGGTAATAACAATTACAATTAAGTGACTCATATGTACTACTGTGCAATTAATTTAGGCTTAGAGGGAATGTTATTGTGTATTAAATAAAAGCCAAATGATGATATATCAAGTTGTCTCTGTGATTCAGCTGATGCATTGCTCATCTGGACCCAGCACCAGGCCATCTGCAGCGCAACGTGACGTTGGAGGAAGCTGTACGTAGGGAAGAGGCCGCGCTCCCTGCGACAGAACATTAAGCCACGTCTCTGACGACCTTTGATGCTTTTTGTAAAGTGAAGTTGCTCACCTACCTTTCTTAGGGAAATGCTAGGCTAGACGAGTTGTAATTGATCTGTTTGAGCTTCAGTCATATTCATTTACCATTTCTGTTCTTTCTGAGCGTGTTCCTAATCTCCTTTTTAACAGTTTCAAGCAAAATGTTGGTGCTATGTCAGATTTCCTATGTATAAGTCAAATCTGGAGGTCCTTTGTTGTGTGTATTACGCGGTATTATTTAGACAGATTCCTTAGGACTGAATTACGCAAGGATCTCCCATACTGGTCCAGCATGAGCAATGTCACTAATTCAGCACAACATGAAGCCAGGAGCCCTCTGTAAGATCAGAGTCATGCACAGGCTCCCCCTGCACCCACAGACAGGCAGAAATTATGCAGAAGCTTCAAAAGAAGAGCTAGTTATCTCGGCTGCTTATTGACAGTGAAACATCACAGTGACAATCACAGGAGCTATGTTCTTAAGATAAATTGCCTGAGTTCCACACACACTTGTTGCATTTATGTGAATGCTTTTCCTGCAGGGAAGCCACAAAGAGGTTTTGCGAATGTTTTGAGTCACTGGATCTCTAATCCTCTTCGTCAGCTTTTAACTATTAGCTTGGTGACACTCACAATAAAAATATGGTTGTGCTCACAGCAAAATGTGTGTCTAGCCCACACAAATCAAAGGAGAGAAAAAACATTCATATCTCCTTCTGAATTGAAATTCCTACATTTCCACTGTCTAAACATTTCTAGCTTGAGTTTATGACTTACCACCTGTGGTCTCCTACTCATCCAGTAAAAAGCAGGGAATTCAGAAGTTATGGCATGAAAACTTTTAAGAAAGAACCATCTTTCTTTTCAAGATAATATTGATAAACTAAATGAAAAAAAGAGTATGGAAAAATCAATGCAAAAATTCTTTCCAAACAGGATATTTTATAAAATTATCTCAGAGACAACAGCAGGTCTCATATCCCCATAAATATGTTTCCTGTAATCAGCTAGTATGCAATTAACACCCAGTAACTACCTGACAGAATCTATATGGATTCTTTAAGACACTTCATTTAGAAAGTGTGGCTGAATTGTACTGGAAGTGTTTCCTCTGGCCTGGCTGTGCAGTAGCTATTCTTCTGCAGAAGCAAAAGCTTTATCTCACGGGCAGCTTGTCTGAGTTTGGTAAACTTGAAAAGCTACAATTCACCTTCAAAGTGGATCTATTTAATTCATTCTCCTCTTTCTTTCAATTACAGTCACTTCCCCGAGGAAAGGAAACCGAAGAGAACCCGTTAGCTGCAGCTGAAACAAGGAATCAGAAAGCAAGTAGGTAAAAAAGAGTATTTCCTTAAAACTGCATTAGGAATAATTACTAAAACTGCACAGTTCTTGTTATATCAAGCATAAGAATAATTTCAGAGTAGTCTTCACTCTCCTTGCTGGTTTCTGTTCCTATTCAGTTTGACATGTATGTCTTCAACTGCTTTTGTATCAGCTAAGCTTTTTCTTTGATCTCTTTATTAGCTGGAGTCCTTGGAAAAGCATTTTTATTAAAAATTACTACCTTGCCAAAGATCCTGTCTCTCAGAGTGGGTAAAACCAAATAGGAAGGAAAAAGTGTAACCAGAGGGCAAGCATACCTCTCCCCAGCACAATCTCACAGCCTCCAGAGATGGTCAGTTAAGGATTTCTTGATTCACAGGTGGCATCTTTGTCTTTCACAAGTCATGAAGGGTATTTTTTCCATTAAATTGTGCAGGTGTACCTGTCTGTTCTGTTGTTTTCAAGTAGGTACCACTGACCTAGAAAAATTTTGCATTCCTTCCTGAATTCTCACTGCTTCTTCCCAGTTTTGACTTGCACAAGACACTTCAGACAACTCAGACCCTTCTCCAGTACTTCGTGATGTCGCCTGCTGCAGCAAGCCCTCGTTTCAGGTGGGTGGGGAAGGCAGAAGGCAGCAGCTGTTGTAAAAATGATGAACTCCAAAGGAACACGGCTCCTGTTTTCATGCGGAGGGCCCCTGCAGCACAGCTAGCAAAGGGAACAGAAATGCCAGTTGACGTGAATGCAGCAGTGTCCCTAAATAGAAGGCTTTTCAGAGCTCCCCTTAGCCTGGCACAGCTCTTTAATAAGAGGAAATGCAAAAACATTGGTGAACCAAGGAGTCCCTGCACTCAGGAGAGCAGGCTGGGCTCCCTGACACACTACAGCGGTGCGGCTGGACTTACCCTGCCCAGAGCAGCGTGTTTACACCAGCAAGGGGCTGGTGAAAGCTGGAACAGAATCATGGCCAGCCTCTTCCAAGCTCCATTTGTCCCCAGTGTTAGCACGTGTTCTTGGCACTAGAAATAAAACTGCTCTGGTGGGCATTTGAAATTCTGGGGGCTTTTCATGTTGAAACTTTGGCTGTTTTCCCATCTCGTCTTAGAAAGGTTGCATGTATTTCATTGCATGCAACCTCTGTATTAAAGGGCTTCCACAGCTCCAAGACAGATGAGCTACCAAGACCACATAAAACAGAATTACGTGGTCTAAAGAGATCTGCAGAACACATTTAACTCATTGCTAAAGGTCCAGAGTAGCTCCTAGAGGTGCCTGGGCTTTTAGGCACGGTTTCCACCGAGAGGGAATTCTCCTCACATAAAGCTGTCCACATGCCCTGCCTCGGTACCTTCACAGATGTCGTCTCAGAAAAGCATCGCCGAGGCTGCAGCTGGTCCCTGGTGGCCGAGTTGTCTGCAGGCAGCTGTGCTCAGCCCGTTGTCTCAGTTGCAGACAAGGGATGCTTGCAAATGCGCTTGTATTTCCCCAGCCACAGTAGATAGATCTGTGCTAGATTTTTAACTGATTGTAATGGACACGAGGTAATTTACACATTATAAAGGTTGGTCCACAATGAAGAATGATTGTTTGGAGGCTTCAGAGCAAGGCTTTAAGGAACAGCCATCTCTTTTTTGTGAAGCACAGGCATTCAAACCCATTCACAAAATGGCTACAAGTAAGAAGAAGCCAGTGTCAACTGAAAGACAAGTACCTCAGGGAACCCCATGGTGGCCATGTGTGCTCTTCCACCACTTCTGTCAGCAGGACATGAGACACAACTCTCCAGTCCACTTCCACAGCAGTCTGGCATCACTGGAGTAGGCAGGGATATTACAGAAACCACATCCTCGCTGTGGTCTAGCCATTCTCTAGAAGAAGACATTTCTGGTCAGCAGAAGAGCCCAGGACAATGGCTCAGAAAGTGTCCCTAGAAAGATTCTGCAAGCTAAGGATCAGCACGAACAAGCTGAGATCAGAACAAAGCGTGGCCGTGCCCATGAGAGGCTCAGAGAGCTCCTGCATACCCAGTACGTGCCAGGGATGGGTTCAGAAACCCAGGCTGAAGGACAGACAAGAAGCTGCTGGCCCAATAATGCCAAGATTGCACTTACGTGACAGAAAATGCAACTTCATCATCAATTAATTCACTTCTACAGAGCTCTCCAAGATCCTTACATAAAAGGTACCAAATAAATCCAAAGCGTTATTATTAACAAAATGCTCAGTCCTTTTACAGTTTAATTAATTTGTGATTATTTCCTTAATGAGAAATATTATCTCATGAAGCTACCACACTACATCAAACAGACGTATACTACTCGACAGCTAATCCAATAAGAGAGAGTGATAGGAAAATGTCTTTAGGGTCTACCAGGGGAATAACAAACAAACAGGCAACCACATATGTTTTGTTTCGTTTAATATCTGGGATCTGTCTGTGAATAAACATTTCGTATCGCACCTTTTGATGGCTGCCACAACACTAGTTCAAACAGATAGCTCCTTCTTCACAAGGAAGTTGCTCTTCTGTGAGGAGAGATGAAAGACAGCTTTGCCGTGCGGTTCCAGCACAGCCCCAGACCTTTTGAACCATTAGGATTTATATGTCATTAAATAATTAACTCAATGATGCATGAGAGAAAGTAATGCGGCTCTCTGTAAAAGACCTCAATTAATTGCTTTCATTTCGGCAGACGCTGAGTCTTCGTGATGAGATATAAGTGAGGTGAACTTTATTTCAGAGATTGTCTGATAAATGCAGTCATAAAAAGGGTGAAAAATGACTTGTTCAGATAAGACTTTTGTTTGCTGGAATGTTTTTTGTGTTGCAGTGTCTGTGGCTTAAATTAACTGACATATCAGATGCCAAAAAAATGCTAAGAGCTTTGCCCTTGTGCTACTCCATTTGCTTTGTACTGCTTTCTCTCCTCACGAATTCCAGGGACAGTCAGAGGCATTGCAAGGCACATCTGAACCATGGATTTTTAATTAATTTATCTGCTGCCTTTTATCTTTCAGTATTCATCAGCCAGCATACGCAAGTTGGTTTAAACTGTTTGCTGTTCTCTGCCTCCTCTTTTGGGACTATCCTGTAGCCTAACAGGATATAATTTCCGATACCGCAACCCCCTCTGTGCTTTACTTCACCTCACTAGTTTTGTTTTGACTTTACCACATCACCCTTAAGCCCCCTTCCCATTTTGGTGCCCACTGCCTTTCTTCCCACTGGGGGTAGGAACTGGAAGGGTCAGGTCTTAGGCTCAATCCCCAGGGCATCCCCCTACACTAAATTAAGTCCTCGGACAAGCCCTTGAGTGGCAGCTTCACAGCCCACAGCCTAGTCTCCGTCCTGATCTCCTACAAGCCCAGGGCCAACTCCGAGGTCAGGCTGACGCGATGTTCAGCTAAATTTAGAGTAAGGCTCATTCTTGTTCTTCCAGCCTGTTGCAGTTTGGTGGCTGGGGAGAGAACTTCTTACGGTAAAAAAAAGGCAGCAGTGGTGGAATATCCACTCATTTAGGTCTCTGGTCAAGGGTCTTCAGCTAGAAAGGGCCATTTCTATTCCCAGATTTAACACAGGTGGAAATTAAGTCACTTATCAGAATCCATTTCCAGCCATACAATTTGTGTGCCAGTGACCGTGGTCTTTCCTCTGCCCATGCTAAGATAACCTGCGCTTCACCCTGAGGAACGTTAGGATTACGTGATCCAGATGTGGCTACCTTAGCCAGGTTGTGGCTTCATTATTTGAAAAGTTACCAAAAAAGAAAAAGAAAAAAAAAAAAAAGGACTAATCTGGAGCCATCTGCTCAGGATGAGGTGCAAAGAATTCTGCTAGCATCTTATGTTCACCCCTGCCCACTGGGTTCACACGGGCATCCATTCCCACCTAATTACGTGCTGTCACAGTTACTGCTGTTGCATTCGAGCTGGCACCTGAAGGCTGGGGGTGGCTGGGGAGAGATGCTCTTCTCTCTTCAGCAGATGGCACGGCCTCCACAGCAGGAGACAATCGTGGTGAGGGCTGAATGGACACTCTCTGCCCTGTTTCCAGCAGTTCCCTGCTGGGAGGAGCATGCACTGCAGGCTGGCTCGGAAACCAGCTCTCACTTCTGGGAAGACTGGGCTCCACTACAGCCTCAGAGCAGAATGACATTTCAGAGCTGGATGTCACCATGTGGGAAGTTGTTCGCCTGATGTGGAAGGTTACACACAGTGCAAAGATAAATGCTGTTTCTTCCTCAGAGCTCAGATATTTCAACGGTCCCCAATTCTGCAAAAGAAGGCAGGTCCTGCCCTGCTGGGAAGCACGCACTGCCAAGTTTCATAGTTTCTTCTTTCACCTTGGCCACGTTACACTCTGCTACTGGGCAGCACTTTCAGGTCAGGGATAACAAAGCCATACTGTGACTACCACATAGTCACTGCTGACTTTTCACAGTCTGCTTCTGTGGCAAACCCAGCCACCTGCAAAGACAACAATCACCTCGATCGTGACAGCTAAAGAAAAGGGTGCATCTAATGGGCTCTTAATTGGGTGGGCTTCACAAGCAGTTGAGGTTCTCCTTGCTGGAGGCTTCGGAACCCGAAAGGAACAGGCTCTCCATGCAGCCGCCGACATCAACTGTGGTCTTCACGCGGGCTGCATGGAATGAGCTTCGTTAATGTTTTCCTTGGTATAATCCATCATCCCTTCAACAATGCATTTCTGACAGTTAATTAGACTCCACACAGTGGAATAAGTAATGTCGTGTTTGGAATTAGAATCCGTTACTGAACAACAGATCGTATGAGGCGTATCTCCAGCCAGAGCTGTTGGACATCTTAAGTAGTTTTTATTTGAAAAGCTTGGTAAACTGTGTTTAGTAAACAATTCTGCTGCATATTTGCAAATGGCTTCATTACGAAGAGGAGTCAGGAATCAGAGGCCACCTGTTCATTAGCAAAACCCCAAATAAACAAACAAATACATGCATAAATTCAGATCCTCTGAATGAAGACAGAACCCAAGTGTCATTAACTGCCCTGGATCACTCAGTACATTAGAGATGAAATCCTTGTCCAGATGATGCCTGTGGCAAAGTTCCTGCTGATTTCAGTGGTGCCAGGACTTGACATGAGAAGTCTGTTACACCAGCTAGACCACAAGAAAGGCACAAAATGCTGCAGTGATGACCTGCTTTATCTGAATTACCTGGGGCATCTGTTTTTTGGAAAGGCACTGTTATTTACTGGGTGAGCAGAACAAAACCAGGAATTTGGGAGTGACACCTAAGCACAACTGTGATAAAAGACTGCAAATCACTCATAATAAAGACACCAATTAATAATATTAGTGACTTGGCTAGAGTTTGAAGTGCCAAGCCAGGAGAATTCCTGTGGATGCACAGCAAGAGAAGCAGTGTTAAAAGGGAGGACAGAACTGGTCCTGTGATGAATGATACGAGGCAGGAGAGATGTTCTCTGTAATGTACTATGTCTGCTAGTGCTCAGGTGTCCGCTTGCTTCAGACATGCAACAGTGCTGCTACCTTGAGGCCCCTGAGCACAAGCACACTGCTTTTACAGCTTACAATCAAATCAAGTGTGACAGGCAGAATATCAAATCTAAACAGACCTAGGCCACCGTTTTTCACACCTTGCATCATTTACCTCCAGCTTTCCATTCCTAACTGCTTTTTAATTTACTGCTTATCTAGGCAGCATTTGAAGGATGTCCCAGCCCGCTCCGGATGCAAACAATCAGTTGAACATGACCGTGAATCTTCTGTTAGGAAAGCTCACGTGGCTATCTGGAAGTATCCTCATCTCCAGATGTTTAAAGGAGTTGGAGTAGCTGTCAAGGACACGGGGCTCCCACTTCCAGTGCAACAGTTACTGTGAGTCCTTGGCAAGTCACTCAGAATCCCAGCGGCTCCCAAAGACCAGTTGCATGAAGACAAGTGATCCCTAGCTCTTTTTGCAGGCCACGCCTAAAACGATTTTAAACTGTGGTCGTTTCCTTCAAAGATATCGCTTCCCTGAGGCAGAGATGATCCCCCTATGAACGCAGGCCATATATCACGGAGTGCCAAAAATATCTGGGCCAAAAGCCTGCTTCTGATGTCCCTCTTCCTAAAGGGTCCCTCAGGTGCCAGGGCAAACGAACTGTCGTGGCGATCCACAATCTCCTCTCCTGCTGCATAAGGAGCACGTGCTTGGTTAGAGGAGCAAGCAGTAGCAACCACCCCCACCAGCTTTTTTGCAAAGTCCACTTTGAATCCAAACAGGGAGCGAGATGAAGGCTTGTTGACTGCACATGGCTAGTGGAGCTGATCTGTGCACGCAGAGAGAATCTGGCACTGCTGGGATGCATCAAATCTTCCCTGTGTGCCTACCTTGTGTATATTGCTTAGGCAGCTTTGGAGAGCTTTGGTGCACTGTCGTCTCCTGCCTGTACAAGATGATCTGAGAGCTGACCAGCCAGTTGCCCACTGAGCAATCCACCGAGAAACCGTGTAGTGTTGGCAGATGGGTAAAACCCACAGCTTGTCGAAGGAAAATGAACAAAACCAAAAAAGGGCACTTGTTAATATTATAATTTGTTTGGTGCTGCAGATCCAGTGGCAAATTCTCATTTCTCCTTGATCTGAATTCTTATCACCAGAAAGTCAGTAAGAAGCAGGGTTCATTTTAGTTTTTATGCAATAAAAAATTCTCACAAAATAATTTTTAATAAAGGCATAGGCCACAGAATTTAACACCAGCACTGCATAAGCTGAGCTATTCCAGAAACCTTAAATGAGAGTGCACCTTTAACTTTGAATTTAATATGTTTTTTATTTTATTATGCTCAGCTTCTAGACATCGTTATAACAATTCAAGCTGAATTGCAAGCAGTAGAGAAAAATGTGATCAGAATTGGAGCAGAGGATTAGATACACAGACCTTAGTGCTCCTGATGGTTGCTCATTGATTATTTTGGGCATAAATTGTATTGATTATGGTAATGAGAAAGCCCATTGACAGGCTGCAGAGAGACAGACAGGCTTCCCAGGCCAGCATTTGTACGGCTGAATATTATTTGCAAAGCACTGCTGGAATTCACACAATTATGAGCAGATATGGTTTCCATCCCTGAATATCGCGGTACATCTGGATCACTGATGAGAGTGCTTCATCAGACAGAGCTCTGCATTTCACACGTGGAAAAACTGAGGCAGAGGAAGACCTGTGTTGTCCAAGAACATGCACTAAGGAAGTCTCCGGCAGAGTCCGAACTGATCTCAGATTTTACAACAGATTTTACAAACTGAACTCAGATTTTACAACTCCCTAGCTAAGGCCTGTTACAAAAGAGCATCTTTCGTCAACACTGAATGCCTCCGATCGCATTGTTTTTGTGCTGGGGGAAAGCAATTTTTCAGTGTAACCTTTGTCAAGAGTGAATTTATGAGAGGCTGATACTGAAAAAGTTATGAACTTCTTTTGCCAATCTCTATTGTGACTCCTGGGAAAATAGGTCAGCAATTTTTCATAGGGATGTTCTGAGGACAGATACATGAAAGATTATAAAATACTCAGATAGAACTGTATAAGAGAGCAAATGAAAGCCAAAGTGTAATTGGAATTCCACAGCAAACGTTACCCAGCATTGTAGTTGTCGTGTACTTTGCTGCTGCGACCAAACAGATATTTCTCTTGACATCCCAGCTCCTGCAGTCATGTCATTAAGTGTGAATTTTCACTTTCAATTTCTAATCATCACAGAAGAAAGAAAGGGTTTTTTAGCATCTGCTATCATATTTTAGCACAAGAGAAGAAAGACCTGTAGCTTTGGCTTTATAGTGCTAGTAAATAGTTTGTGCCTGCTTTACTTAGCAGAAGGTTACACAACATTAGTGCAGAATGAGAATGTCATGCCAGGCAGAGAGACAACTGTGGCTTCAGTACAAATTCTTTTCAGACTATAAATATAGATCTTTCCCCATAATTGCAATACAATCTCGATCTGCCTGTGGTGATAAAGGAAAAAAAAGCTGTTTAATTTAATTAGAGTCCATTTGAAAACCTAGTAGCATGAAATAATTTGATACGCAGAAATAATGCTCACCAGTTACAGATACCATTTTGTTGCGTCTTATCTTGGGATAACAGTAACTGTTATATTTCAGACCTTAAACAGTGCGACTAGAGATAGCCCCAAGAACATTTACAATGACGTCAGAATATTACCACTTATTCAGCGCCTGCTCTCTGTCAGGCAAAGATGCTAAAAATGCTGCCAGAGTAGCATTCACCCTTGAGGAAACTTATAGCTAATTCACATCCATCCACTCAGTGCCAGTTGTGTTCCCTCCCAACGTAAGCATCTCCCACTAAAGACTCCTCTTCTTGTGGGTAGACCATTGATGGCAATAAGGGGGGCAATGATACATGAAAAATGCCCGAAATTGAGTTGTAAGGTATAACATTAAGGAAACCTCTGATTCATTCTACAGCAGGTCATGACTAGAGGTAGAAAAATGTAGGACTGAATCAAAAGTCTATAGACAAGCTGGCAAAAAAATGTTCTTTTTTTTTGACAAAAGTCTTGCAGGGAAAATTCTTCACCCCAGATTTCCTACGAATACTTTTTTTCTCCTTTTTGCTTACTGCTTTGCTTATTTTTGTCTAAGAAAAACTGAAAATCCTGAAGAGAACAAAGTTGCAGCAAACCAAAATATTACCTGCTATTCAAAAATGATCTTTTCTTTGTTTTTACTAACATATCTGGCTTCCACTACCTTTTTCGAGTTTTGAAAAGCAGAGAAACAAACGCTATTACCATACACTCTTCTACTGCTTTAGCATTTTCTCTTGCAGAAGTAAACAGTACAAAAGAAAACACAGCCTTTCTCTGAAGATAAGAGGGAGCCAGCTGATTATCTAGGATGATCTCTTGTATATCACAAGCATTATATTTACCATGATATCTCTCTACCGAGTCCAGTAATTTCAGCTAAATTAAAGCATTTCAAGCTCTTATGGCTAAACTGTGGAAAAGAGATTTGCAGATTTTTTATTTTACTACTAGTAATGTGAAGATAGGCAACCCCCTCCCACACTTCTTACCTTTGAAAAGAAGCAAAGCCTGCTTCTGTGTGACACCAGAACTAAAGATATAGAAATTTGCTTTCATGTATGAGTATGTGAGAGCCTATATATGTGCACAGGAGCTAAAGCTACAGGAGCTTTCCCAGCTATGAGGCAGATATACACAGGAACTAAATCTATAAAAACAGCCTTTGTATGCATTTCTGTATATGGATGTGTGGCAGAAAGATACAGAACCTAAACCCATAAAACACTACATGTGCGTGTGAGGAAAAGACAACGGATGGATGTTAAGTCTATTAAAAATACCTTATGTAAGAGACAGGGACAGAGAGATTCAGAAGATAAAAATGTAGAACTCTTCTTTATGTCATGTGAGGAACCTGTCATATTAGTGGCCTCTGAGACCGGCGAATCGTCCCCCTTTCTTACTTTCCATTCCCCTCATTTTAGTGTGTAGATCACTTCAGTCAAATCTAAGATTCCTAAGATTAGAAATTCACTGAATTCCAAACATGGTCTAATCTGCAGTGATGTGAAGAATATGCAATTTAGAGCCCGACGTGGTAGACATACCTTGATGAGCACACTGGCAAGGGGCTGAGATTCTCCTTCCACAAAGATTACATGTAACTCTTACGATCTAAGGTCCTTTCTCACACTTACCCATAACAGTCTATTTAAATGAGCTCTGAACAGAGCCATGCATTGCTCTATCAACAGGGAAAACAATTTCCAGCACAAGGAACTCCCTTTCCCAAGCAGCCAGACTCGCCATGTATTAGCCAACAGTGAATAAAAAGGGGCACAAACATGGCTGAACTGAACATCTGTACTGAGTCTGAACAAAAGCTTGCAAATGTTGTTTATGAAATACTGAACCATCTCCTGCCACTGCCTGCCAATGTGGATGGCACTGAGCAAAGGAGAGTTTCAGATCATTACTCATACATTATTATTAATTATTACTATTTACGCTGTGCTCAGCATCTGACAGTCTCAGCCAGGGAACAGAGATTCCACTTTGTCGTCTCCAGCTACGGGTGTTTTTATATCACTCACAACATACCTGGGATAAGGCCGTGAAGTGTTGAAGTGGATCCAGTGCTGCAGGATATTGCTGATTCCTAGGTTAAAAAAAAAAAAAAAAAAAAGGCATCAGATTCATACACTTGTTGCCCATGAGGAAAAACAAACAGAAATTGTATTAACATCTGCAGACCAGACTGGGGTGGACACGACTGGGTGATCATGCAGTTCTTTTTCCACTCTCAATTTCCAGTGATTCAAACCCTGTCCCAAGGAGATGGTTCAGAAATGGTTCGGGACAGTACAGAGGTGCGGGTGCAGCACAGACCACAACGCTGCTATTTATCATTTCTGTTTTGAAAGCACCTGGAGGCCTCGGTCAGCACCAACACAGGGAGCTCACTGCCTGGGGGAGCAAACCTGCTGAAGCAGCACTGGTGTGGCTCAGCTGGGATGAGGTGTGGCGCTAGGGCTGAAACTGGACAGCAGGTCCAGCGAACTGGTGCTGCTTCTCCCTCTGTCCCCTCTCCTCTCCCAGTCTTCTCGGCCAGCTTCCCAAGCCCTTCGGACCAGAGGCTCCAGCGCAATTGCAATGCCTCCCCGCAGTCTGCAAACGTGCCTTATCCCTCCCCGCCTCCTGCCAAGTTGCATCTACATAAACCTGTATTTGTCTCCGACGATAGCCCAGTTTTCTCTCTTTATTTATCTACCTGTCGACTCGTTTTACAATCTCTCTCTGGACAGCCACAGAGCAAGAGACAGAACCAGCTGCTATGGCATGCACTGAATGCCAACTAGCTCGGTGGAGTGTGCGAGCGTCCTCATGCAGTGGAAAGGTCCTTTTGTAAACATGCCTTGTGATCAAAGGGCTGATGCTTGCTCATATTTTCAATATTAATAATCTCCCCCAGCTGCCTCACTCCATTCTGTCTACCTGTTTACCTACCCTTCATATTTCACACTGAGGCAGCGCTTAAAACAATGAGCCAGCTGAAGGCAAGGAAGTTTTTTTTAAACAGTAATTCACACGAAGAATAAACCGTATTCAGACAGAAATGCATCAAATATGCATAAAATGACTGTATTGTCGTATACTGCATCTGGCACAGAGCAAGAGTCATCTAAAGACATGCGGCCGCATACATACAAAAATAATGCATATTTACACCCACACCCCTACAAAATCCATGCACTGCATACATGTTCACGTGCCTTGTGCATTCACACCTCCTTTCCCATCCATTATGCACATATATACAGAAGCTGAGAATCGCAAGAAGAGCGCGTCTCATCAATAAACCTGACAAATAACCCCCCAAAATAAATGCACTTGCAAGCTACTCCCAGCAGAAGACAAGCAGTTGGCTATTTTTTGTGATGATTTGTATGTTTGCAACAGGGTAGCAAGGCTAAAGAAAGCCAAGAGAGAAGCTAAGCAGAGACAGAAATAGCATGAGGAGCAAGGCTCTGAAAGACAGTGAAGGGAGAGTGTTTGGGCCAAGCGCTGGCTCAGAGAGACCTGAAGATGCAAGGAAAAGTTATTTTCTGTTGCTTGACGCCTGCTGTGCTCTCTGAAGCAGGACACGGCACGTTCTTAGTCAATCACCAGGATGGCACCAGAGACCCCTGATTCCACTGCCAGCCCCTCCTCCTAACACATGTCCTTTTGCTCAAGGAGAAAGCTTTCATAAAAGCTGGTTCTAAGCTATGCATACACCAGGAAAATGTCATCTGTCACTGAAATGCAGCCAGTACTGGCAGGACGAGCAGTAGACCTTACAGCAGCACACTGCCAGACAACCGAGCAGTTGAGCAGAGGCTGTAAAACATACCACATCCGCCTCAAACTGTGGGGGTGATGTACACTGAGTGGAAGGGATCCAAGCAGACCTCAGCTCACGGAGGTGAGCACCTCCCAACGCAGAGTTCGCTGGACCCTGCTGCCTGCAAGCTGCAGCAAAGCCAGCTCCTTAACTCCCATGAAGAAGGCCGCTTCCAGCAAGTGCATTTCTATAAAATTTTATATCATTTTCTTACATTCTGGAGACAAAACATGACCTACTGCAAAGGTACCTGACCAGGAGTCTGAGTTGTTAGAAACAAGCTCCGTTTTTGATCCATTAAAGCCTGACAATGCCACAAAAATGGGACTGCTCTGACTTTTCAGCAAGGGTGAAAATTTATCACTGCAAATGTTTTGCTTTCCTTCTTTTTGGTATTTAAGGGCTTTCTAAACTCAAAGGTCACAGAAAACTGCTGAGAGGAATCGCAAGCAGAGAAAATGTCTCCAAGGGGAAGAATCTTTCTGTAAGAAACACACGCCTGGACTGACAAGAAATCACACCCGTGGCTTTATATCATCCCAGGATCGTGCGATGTGCTGGCTGAAAAAATGAACTCCATTTTCAGATCCCACTTTAGTGGCTGCATTTCCTGGTGTAATCCACTGAGAGTTTCAGGCCACCTAAACGCCGGTTTTATCATCCCATCTCTAATATATGCAAAGCACAGTGATTTTATCTCTTGCCAGAATTGTTTTTGCTAGACTTGCACTTTTGAAGCCTGCTTATATAGGTTAGGATTTCATGTCCTTCCTTCCTTCCTTCCTTCCTTCCTGGCTGGCAGATGGGGAGGGAAGAGGTGCAGTGTGAACTGCAAACATCTGCTCGCTGCTCAGCTTTACCTGTGCTGTGCTCACAAGGCAGACCCCGTGGAGGGAGGCGAGGAGAGGATGCTATCGCTAGCAGTTTACTCCAAGACGGTTAAAGTGCAGAAAAGCAGGGCAGCTTGCTTGGGAATGCAGTGGGATTTTTTTCTTCAGGTGAGTTTAGTCCTGGTGAAAGGCCTCTGACTAGCAGCCCAGGGACCGAAATTTGATAAATCTGCTGAATTGTACAGAGAAGGCAGAGCTAGCTATCCCTGGCCCCCACAAAGCTCCCTCTGCAGGTGAAAGAGGAGCCAAGCTCTTTCTGTATTGCTTTTCTAATACATAGAAAATATTGCATAAATCCTCACTGACCAAGTGCACATTTACTGGGAGAAAAAACGGAGGCTGCAGCCCTGTGCATACTCGTCTTCCACCAGGGCAGGTGCTCACCGCGCTGTACACAGCAGCAGGCACCAACCGAACCCTCCTACCACATCCACCTTGCCACTGCTTCGTGCTGTGAAGATGTGTGAACCTGTGAATACATAAAATAACATAGTGGGGGAAGGGAGCAAGGGAAGAGCGTCACATCTATGATTAATACAGGTTAATTATTACTTTTTTTTTTCCAAATGCATAATTAAGCTGTGGAATTCACTACCAGATAAAACAGAGACGGAGAGGATTTTAAAAAGAACTAATATAAATACTGAGCTTGGCCACAGCTGCTAGAAAAGATAAAGAAAAGCATTAGGGGAAAGATCCCCCTCTGCAGCCAGGCGCCTGCCAGCCACTTAGACAGGACAGAGGATTAGCTAGACCCTGTGACTAGACTCGTGCAGCGCTCCTTATGCTCCTGTTTGCTTCGCTGCCCGCTCCGTCCCCAGCGCTCTCGCCGGGTGATGCTGATAAGGAACCCGATTAGCATTCAAGGACCAGTTGTGCCAATTAGGCCCTGGCACACACCGGGGCTGGGTCCAAGCGCTCACGCTGCTCCTCCGGCTGCCAAGCGCCTCGTGGGCACGCTACGGAGCAGAGGACGTGCTCCCACAGCCAGCCAGGGCAGCAGGCGGGCGCAGAAGGGCCAGGGGACCCAGCTCTGAGCCATCTGAGAGAGCCTGGACCCCTGCGGGCTGCAGGGGCTCGACCCACGCACCACCGCATGACTTGCCTTTGATGAGGCACCACGTGCAGCCTCGAAAAAGGAGGGAGGTGCTGGTGCGTGTGTCCGCGTTGTTCTGGGGGCCTGCAGGGCACCGCTGGATGCTGGCACGTCCTGCTCGGGCTCTGAGAGCCCAGCCCTGCAGGAAGATGAAATCTCTTTGCAGTTCACAGAGCAGGAACGGAGCAGGAGCTACAAAGGCAGCCTGGTAACCATATTTTCTGCCAGACTGCTTGTGGCAGAGGCGTGGAGGACTTCTGACAATGAGGCAGCCACCGTCTGCTTCGGACCTGGACAGAGCTGCGCTGCTCGTAGCCAACAAGAGATGAAAGTCTTCCTGGCTCGCCAGACAGTGCTGGCAGGAGGAGGGCATGATAGGAGGAGGGACGGAAGACTCCAAAGCAGCTATAAATCATAGCAGACAAATCTTCGGTGCTGTGGAACAGAATTTATCATTTCTGAAGGAAAGAAAGGAGGCCCCATCCCTCCTGAATGACTGGAGGGTGGGCACTGAGGGTGTGCAGCTGCTGGCAGCGAGATGCTTTTCTTCTCAGCCTTGGTGCTCTGCAGTCACAGGAACGTGTCAGGGAGTGGAGAGGGAGCAGAAGCTTAGCCTTCAAGGGGCAAGAGAGAATCTCCTTACATGCAAATGTGCCGAGACCAGGAGATGATGCTGGATGGAAATACAGCTATTTCCTCACTCCTGAATGTCAAATGGAATGAATATCAGGAATGGAGGTCATGCTATGAAACAACAGAGAAGGTCTGTGACAGAGCACACAAACAGAATAAACAACATGTACCCTTCCTTGATAGGTCCTTCTGACTGCAGAAAACAAGTAGAAAAAATGTGCAGTGTGATCAGCAGATTATTTTTCTTTTGAAACCTTTCAGGCAGCAAGCAAACAATTAGGACTTTGCAGAGAACTAGTATCAGAAAATGACATATCCCTGTCCTGCTTGGGTGAATAAAATATGTTCCGAAATAGTTCCAGTCTCATAGCAATGGCTCATAGCTATCACGAATGCCAGTCAGGGTTAAATCTCTTCCTCTTCAATTATTTTTTCATAAATTAAAACCCAAATGACAATAAATCACGCTATAAAAATTAAAATGTCATTTGCTTTTATCCAAACTAAAATTAAGCCACACGCGCTGAAAGCATAACAAAGAAGAGGGAAAGAGAAAGCCAAGGGTGATAACTAGTTTTGCCTTCATTCTGGTACTGCCGAGATGAGTCACAAGGTCTGCAGCTGGAACTAGGTCACAGGACTCTCAGACTTGATGCTCTGCTGTGGGCAATTAAAAGCAAGACCAAACTGAGACTCCTTAGCTGACTTTGAGCAATTCTCAAGACTTTCTCTGAAGCACCTCAGCACCCTCAAAGAAAGGCACTCCGAAGCTGCCTCTACAGTTTCCAGTTCTCCTGGGAGGCTCGGCGAATGTCACATGTTTTTTGAGAATCTGCTTGCATTTGGGTAGTTGATAAAATTTATTGCAACAGTAAAAACCGAATGAAAAAGTCTGAACATATTACATAGTGGGTATGTGCAATGTTGACAACCAAACTACTCAGTGTCTTCTACGTAAAACTTACCTGAATCAGACCATGAACTTCTGCGCTCAGCCCAGGACTAGGCTGTACTTCTGGCAGTGTCACCAATCTACCAGAAAGCCTGGGGCTTAGTTCATGGTTACAGCACTACAACAGCAGCAAGCTCAACGCGGCAGATTTTCCCCTTGCGGTGTAAATACCCAATGATGCTCCCTTCCAAGAGCAGAAAAGACCTCAATGCCAAACAATGTTAGGCAAGCTTTCAGACTGGTCAATGCTCTCCTTCAGCTGTTTTATTCAATAATCTCTTCTCCTCCCACATGCTGAAGACCACAGGAAGAAGAGCTATTTCAAGTTTGAAGAGAGCAGGAGATGGTATTTCCACTCGCACCAGTCATCAGCCTTGAGCGACGGGACATCTCGCTGCTGAAAGGAGGTGGCTTATTCAGTGAGGGGAAGGAGAGAAAACAAATTGCATCTGCTTGTTCAAAGGCCAAAAGTGGCCAGAGATACAGCTGTTCATTAACTCCAGCACGAGCTGAAGCATCGATACAGACCTGAGCCGCTTGAATTCTCTGCCTGGCTCTCCTTTATACGGTAACAATGGGAGAAAGAATTTGTGCAAACATAACGGGGAAGCAATGAAATATGACCAAAGTCTTGTAATGATGAAATATAATGACTCGTAATGAAGAAGAGGCAGAAGCCAAAAAAAAAAAAAAAGAGAGAAATCTATTCTCGTGAAACAAAAATAGAAGAGGAGTAGAGAAGATGGGGGGACTGAGGGAGAAGACAAAGGAAGCAGCAGCTGGAAATGACTTTTAACTTTTTCACTTAGCGTTTTAAAGCCAAAAAGCAATTACTGCCAGGCTGGCATTGCCTTTCTGCACATTAATTCCCTATTATGAATAAAATTAATGAGTTTAACAAACTCCTTGTCCTCGTAAAGTTGTGCTCTTCATTATTTGTGTTAATAATCCGCGAGGGACCCCGACTCCAAAGCTCAGTACCATGTCCTGATTTTTTTAAAGTTTAAAAAAAGAAGGAAGAGATAAGATGGGGAAGAAGAGCTCAAGAAGGGAAAATAAGGGGACTCTAAGCCCTTTCCCTCCGGTTTTGACCCAAGCTGATGCACTGCAGAGTGAAAGTCATTCTCCAAAGGATGTGCTCAGTGGCCTGCAGGTAAAATGGCAGTCTGACCCAAGGAGGAGGATACTTCTCATTTTCCCAGAGGGAACCACACAAAAACCAAGCCCAAACCACTCCAAGTGATACATGGCACATTTACAGTGCTTGAAAATTCGGCAGCCTAGTAACATCTTGCAGTCTCATCTCTGCCTTTTATTTGGAAACAAAGATATCACGGGGGGGATGCATACATAATCTAAACGGCATACAGGTGGCAGTGGAGGAAATCTCCAGCTACAGAAAAGCCTACAAGGCTTTGCACGCTGCCAGATGGTGCCAATTGCTCTCTATTGCCATGTGGGATCTCTGCTGATTCAGAGCTGCTGGATCTACAGCCTGAGACCCAAAGCCCACCAGGGAGAGTGCAGCATCCTGTGTCCCAGCAGTGGGACTGGGAGAAGCTGCAGAGGGGAAGACTGCTGGGGACTGAGGAAGCTGACCTAGGGCTGCATCACTGTAAAGCAGTGGGATTTATCCCTAACATGCCAGAGGGATGGAATATGGAAATTTCCGCAATCAGCATAGCTGGGCTTTTCAAGGCTGTGTAAACAGGAGAAGAAGCAGGAGAAAGAGAAGATGGGAAAATGGGATTAAGTGAAGGACTCTCAAAAAGTGTCAGGAAAGTGATCCACCACAGCACACAAAGCATGCTGTGGCCTACCTAAATACTGCCTGTAGGATACTTCCTTTTGGGGGGAATTTAAACTATAGAGCCTGAGAACAGAATTATTCTGCTGACATAATGGTGGGAGAGCTGATGAACGAGGGGTATTAACAGCCCTCTGTTGGAGCGAGCAAGATGCAATTCCTTGCCTCAGTTTTACGTTGCCACTGCTGGAAAAATCCTGAGTCAAAACAGAAAGCATGAGGACAAGGAGAAGAGTGAGGAGGAGCAGCTATGGCTGACGTGGAACCACTGCTGAGGCAGCCTGAAGCCTGCTTGTTTAGCAGCATGAAGTGACATTACACAACAGGCAACGGCAAGGGAAAAAGATTCACCCATCTACCCAAACGCACTGGGGAAACCTGGCTGAGAGGCAGCAATCCACACAACAAGGTCTACAAAAGCTGCCGTGGGATTTATGCAGACACCACACAGGGATGGCCCTGCATGTGCTAAGGAAACTCAGCTCACCGGTGCCAGAATGCCTTTTCCAAAAGACGGCCCTTCTGCGAGCCAGCTGGAGAAGTTTAAGACGCTGCCTCCCTACCTCGCAGCACCGTTACTGCCCTTCTGTCAAGGTTTCCATCCCTGCAGCTCCGCGGACAGATTGCTTCTCGAGAGCGTTCCTTGATCCACTTCAGTCGTAATCGGTCAGCTTAGCTCGCATGGCATAAATGCTATGTTTGCACTACCCTGGCTGAGTCTGATGGCAGCAGATTACAGAGCACTCATGTGAAACATTCCTCCCACCGACAGGCAGACAGCGATCTTGGGTAGAGATACGGGTTACATGCGGCTGGGGCTGAGATGCAGCAGTTACATCCACAGAGCTCCGCAGAACAAAGACGCCCGGTGGGCAGCACGAGGCCCTCTGCACCAGCCAGCTGAGGAACACCGCCCAGCTCCAGGGCCCGGCCACCCGGATGGCAACCGGCAGCTCCTGCGGCAGGTCTGAGCAGCCTGGGCTGGTAAGCTGTGTACAGTGAACGTGGACTGTTTTTTTGTTTGTTTGTTTGTTTTTTTGTTTTTTTTTCCAGCATCCCTCAGCCAAATTGACAAGTGTTTTAAGCCAGCTCTAATGCTAACAGCACGGCGCTGCCCTTAAATTTTCTGTCCTCACCAGGCGGGTGTTTACTTCTGGGAAGTGAGCAAACACAGCACAGATCCTTCACGGATCAGAGCACAGGAGCACATCTTGTCCCCTGCTACCAATTTCAGAGCCTCCTGGGCAGAGGGCTCCCTGTATACCATGAAGTATTTGCTGCACAAAGCCAGAGTTCACTGGGCAGTGGCAGGTTTAAGTCACCTACTTCGTCCTCCGCACACATTAGAATTTAAATCCTACAATAAAAAGGCTGAAAGGGGAACTGCTAAGCTTTAATAAAAACAATTTTTAAATCTGCTTGAGATTTCAATTGATACAGCTTCCTGCACAGCAGCTAATGTTTATACTGCACTTTGTGCTCAGATTTAAGTACCATCGATGCCCTCAAACACTTTTTTTTCTTTTAGACAAACTGTTTTCTTTCCTCGGCTGTTACTTCCTAATGGTATGAAAATTTCACATCCGCTTTCTCTTACTGAATAACCAGGGCAGGATTCAGACCTCCTGAAACCTATGGACTTTGCCAGAGGGAGAATGTAAAAAAAACCCTGGAATTAAATCTGGATGTCAGACTCCCAACCGTCACCTGCTCTAAGCCAGGGATAGTATAAATCTCAATCCAGTATAAATCCAGACTGGCTGGTGGCTGCGGGGTGGTGGCATCGCACACCCCAGTGTGAACAGCCAGGTCTCTGTACCAAAAAAAACACCGCTTCAAGGGGTACTGCCTCCACGCCAGCACCTGCTGCTGACCCGAAATGGGAGCCCTCGCTCAGCCGCAGATGGGGAGGCCTGAGGCATCACGATGGCACTAGGTGTGACATGAGAATCTGCTCATTTTGGTCCCCTCCTGCAGAGGATCCCAACAGCTACAATGCTGCACCAGCACCTTGCACCAGCTCTGATCTATTTAGGGAGGCATTTAAGGCACACACAGACTAAATTTCCATTCAATGCAAGGCTTTAATTAGAAAACACCACTCAAAGATCAGACATATGTGACTCACAAATTAAGAGCAAACGGTGAAGAACAAAAACTGGGATGTCAAAATCTACCTGAATGTGACTTGTGAGGCTGTGTAAGGTAAGCTAGGGCACAACAGGAACCAGGGGAAGCGAGAAAGAGAGCACATGACAGCTTGGTAATTCTGATATCAAGGCAAAAGGAGTCACGTGTCAGCTGCTGCAGGGGGTGACTGATGCCAGTGGTTACAGCCCCCTGTTGAATTGCTTGTTCTCATTTATAGTCCCTCTCCACAGGTAACTAAGAGACAGCAAGTATTATTGATCAAGCTGCACCAGGCACCAAAGTATCCATTTAGAGGTTTGGTAGCACAGGAGAGAAAACGTAAATGTGGCCTGGAGGGTAATCCCACAAGCAAAGCACGCAGGAAGAGGAATAAGGAAGCCTCACATAAGAAGCAGCATTCGACTTCTTTTCCATTTCCAGAAGTCGAATGCTGCTTTTATTCCTGAAAAAAAGCCACAGACAACCAACCACAAGCACTAAATCCAGACAGGATACCGGCACTGGGCTTTGTTTGCTACACAGAAACCACCAGTACTAAAATCAAAAGAACCACATTGAGAGAGGGGGGAAAAAACAACCTTAAATGCTACGATTAATGGTCAGGTTCCAAGTTCCAGCATGCACAAGTCAGACAACTTCAGAACTAAGCTTCCCCAGCCATGTTTAGCTCAGCTTAGTTCACGTTTGGTTCTCTGCAGCTGCACGTGATCAGTTTGCCACCAGCGTGTCCTGGCACGTCCTATATCTGTGACCCCATCCTCATCCAAAGCTGACTCTGCTCTGCCCAATACCTATGGTGCCCTCCAAACGAGCAGCTGCTCAGTGTTTGTGTTTTTTTTTACCTTCAAAGTTCTTTGTGTGGTCCTAAGCCTTGTTTGCAGGTTGCTTTCCTGGTCCTGCTGTGCGTGCAGAACCGTTCACTTCCTCCCAATCCTTTCTGAAGCGTTCATCCATACGCACGTACTACACAGCCATGGGTCCATTTCTGTGTGTCACCGAGATGGAGGTCCACGTGGAAGGTTACTCTCCCTGTTCTACACCGTGTTCAGCGAGGGAGGGCAAAGTTGAAACAAAAGTGAGGTAACATTTGAATTCTCCTTTAATTTTGTGGTCTGCTTTGAGATGCTCAACACTTTGTCATATGCAGCAAAGGCTTGCTGCATAATTGAGGGCCTGCTGTGCTTGTTCCCTGCAATTCTGAAATGAATCCAAGGGAAATACAAAATTCAGTGAAATTTGCTTGTTTGTCTTCCTTAGGTTCAATTCAAAATCTCTAACGATGATAAATAAATACATAAGATTCTGCTGTGCTCATCAGGAGGACTCTGAAACACTGCAAAGCAAAGCAAAATATAACTGTCCCTTGAAAACCCTTCCATCTTGGGGAGTTCTTACTTCACCCCATCTAAGACAGTGAAAGTTCAGAAAAGAAAAGTCCTGTATTCCTGAAAAGAGCCTGAGTTTGGAAATCAACGGGGGATGTTGTAGCTGCCAGCACCTGGCGCTGTGCAGTGCCCAGGGAGCTGGGTGCAGCAGGACAGGCCCCTGCACAGCATCGACCCTTGCATCAGAAACGGTTTGGGCTCCTTCCATGATGCTGCTGACAGCCAAACAACTCCTTTGGAGCTGGATGGCAAAGCACACTGTGATGCCTGCATCTTTCACTGACTTGATTTCACACTTGCTGGAAAAAAATAGATTCTGCGTAGCTTTCTGACTCTGAAATTTCTTAGAAGACCTGATTTTATTTTGTCCTGTATCTTCTTTATACTTAAGGGGGCTGAGATTTGGTCTAGCTGTAATTTACTGCAATTTTAAACCCTATTACCCCCTCAGCATGGTGCTCTATAAGTGTAGTGCAGGGCCTTTAATTTTCTAGACAAAGGTATTCTTTGAGTTCCTTTCATAGTCTAATTATTACTTCGCAAATATCATGTTGTGGTGAGTATTTATGGATAATTCTCAGATAATACCTGATTATATGGTTAATTCTTATAATGATGGGAAAGCCTCGAAGATTCAGAGTCCAGATTCTTTAGACTATCTCAGAACTGCAGATATTTCCCTGCACTTATAAACTGAGCTACAATTCATGATTTTTTTTTCTGTTTCTAGAATACAAAACAGCTCTTGCTACAATATCTCAGACTCCTCAATGGAATTTGGATTCACACATAGGTATGGACTGCTTTGAACCGAGTGACCTGACACAGCTCGAAACCTGATTAACTCATCAGATAGCCTGAGTATGTGAACAATTTATGCAACAGAAGAGGCAGACCTTTCAGGGAATACACTCTTAGGGGAAAGTGGTCTGTGCTAAAGGGAGACAAAGGTTTGACTCTATCAAAATTTCTAATTTTCAAAAACATGTGATGGGACAGATAGAGCATGGAGAAGAGAAAGGGGAGAAGTTAGAGCTGCTTTTCTTAACCCTCGCGAATTCATAACTGTTCCTCGCTGTAAGTGCTTCCCTGAAATGCTGGGATCTGCAGCAGGCTGAACTGCCGCGCACTGAGTAAGACCAATCAGACAGACAAACTGTGTTTCCTGTGCGGTGGCACAGAGCTGAGCTCCCACCTTCATAGTTCACGAAGTCAGTTCATTAAACCACTCCTGACATCTTGGGCAGCTCCAAATGAAGTTTAGTCTTATCAGGTAACAAACAAGTTCTTGGCCTCCTGGACTTGAATCTATGAGTCAATACCTCTCCCAGCTGAGGCTGTGGACATAATGATTAATTCACTGCTGGCTGCCTGGGTAAGTGGCTACATAAATACAGAAGAAATGGTGCCTAGACAATCAGACACTGCAACCTGGAGACACATCGAAATGCAGGGATACTTGGAGAAAGACAGGCAGACAGGTATAGGGCTGTAAGAACTCTTTTGAATGGGTCAGAGCCCTCCTGCATCACAGCCTCGACAAAAGACCAGTAACAAATGCTTAAGGAAGTACAGAATATATTTAGAGCAACCCCATATCTCTCTTCAAATCATGGCAATCATAAGCAGACTGCATTTGGACCATTGCATTTTATCGCTACAAGTGGACCTGTCTCCTGTGAACCTTCTCATAAAGAAATGGATGAGGTGAAACCTCAGTGACTGCCTTCATCACCTCTGTAAGTGTCGGGTGGATGCCACATTCAGCCAGGGTACTGCAGTGAAGGTGAGCGGTTGAGAACCTCACCTCTGGAGTGGCTGCAGCACAGTTTGTAGCCTCGCAGTCTGGGTTCCGCTGTCAGCATCACCATAAACTCAAGCAAGGCACTTTGTATCTCTTAGCCTTGATTTACCCCTGCAAAACGAGTTTAATAGACTACTTCATGAAGTAGTCTCAATTAATTAGCATTTGTAAAACTGCTCTGAGATCCCCAGATGAAAGGCTGGCCTGGAATGGCAAATTGCTAATGATAATTAATAGTTATTCATGATCACTTTACAGAATTCCAAATTATTTTCTGGGGGAAAGAAAGTAGGGATGGAAGGCTCTCAAGACAGAGATCACTAAAAAAACCTCACAACAGCTATACCTCCCCGCCTGCCCTGCCTCCTTCCCCAGCATTAATCGGAGGAGCTGACACCTCTCACGAGCGGAGGAAACGAGATGTCACGGAGGCCCCAGGTGCTCCTGTATTCTCCGCACGTTCTTCCTCCAGCACTCAATGTAGCCGGGGAAGGGTAGGAAGGGGGAGTGAGACAGCAGGAGTGGGTGAACAGGGGTGTTACACTCCTCTCTCAAATCGATGCAAAGGCAGCCCTAATTAAACAGATGTTCTTAATAATACTCTGACAACTGTCCCTGCTTTAATTTGCTTCAGAGTAAAGATTAATATAACGGTGCAACAATACTTTACAAGGGGAGAAAAGGGAGCTGAGCTAATAAAAGGCAGTAGCTTACATGGTATATTATTGCTTTTCTTTCTGCTTGTCTAGCGAATATTTACCTCCTCTGGGAGCAGTTTTCATATGTATTTGATCACTCCTCCAAGCTAGAGCTGACTTTGTGGTACATTGCAGAAGGATTAATGCCACGGCCAAGAGGTGTGCTGGGTACGCAGTCACATCAGGGTCTCCATGGTGATTCTCCAGCAGGAGGAAAGATCCCGGTGGCACTGAATTTAGCGGCGCTATTAACCAAAAGCCATGGCCAGTAGAGAGTGAATTCCAGATTCGTGTAACAGGAAACTTCTGAAGCAGGGGCAGGTGGGACGTAGAAGATAGGAGACCGCTTTCCAGCTGATCCTCTGACCAAAGAAGCAGTTTCGCTCACCTCTCATATCTGTGCTCGATTAGTTTCAAGTGAGAATGGTCACATTTTTGCCCCCGTTTCTCTTTATGCAGAAGGCCAAGATCCATAAGAATGTCACACTTCTTCTGATCACCCTGAGTTTGCACAGGGCAGCCCGGGGGCAATGATGTCCCTGCACGCAGCCTGGCTGCATCTGGCCCTACAGCACCCAGACTGCCCAACAGTATTAAATCTGTGCCCATCTACGTGGTCCGAGGTTTGGAGTATCCAGATCTCCAACATCACACCGCATCTTAGCCTTAGTACACACAGTGAGACTGAAATCCTGGAGCACGGTATTTGAACTAGAAGTTGATTTCACTTTGATTATAACCCTGGGTAGTCTTGTTAAATAATAAGACAAGCCTTATTGTTATATTGACTTGTGACTGGTTTGAATTCACAAGAATTTAGCAGCAAGAAAGAAAGTAAGCTCTCTGAAGCAGGAGAGCTGTCTCTAGTCACTGCAGATGAGTCTGAGGCTTTTTTGGTTCAGGTCATTCAAAAAGGGACCAGCCCACAAACAGGAACCGACTGCAAGCCCTTCATTTTTAAAAATAAATTCACTGCCAGAATACGATGCTTCACATTAACAACGCAGCATCTTCTAATACTCTGTGTAGGCCAACAGACCAGCCCTGTGAAAGGAGAGAAAGAGCACCCCTGGCTGAATTGTCATCCATTCCAGGCGCTTCTCAGCACGAAAGGTTATTACGAGGGAGCGTGGTTTCGCTACCCTGCGCCTGAACTGAAATAGCCTGCAGAAATGATTTGGCACCTCTGCAAATGATGTCTGTCACCGCTGTGTGTGCTCTTCGGCGTCAGCTGCTTCCTCACGCTGCTTTCCTCCGTCTGCAAGGCACCCTGCTCGCATATCTCCTCCTGGCAGCTCTCTGCTGGGCACAGCCTGGGGTGGGGCTGAGCTCGCCTTTACCTGGGACCTGGGGCTACAGCTCTGCACCCCCCAGCTCCTACGAGAGCAAACGCACGTGAAAGTCTGCGTGTGCCACAGAGCTCGACCCCGACACTTTGTCCCTCAGTTTGCCAGGTGGATTCACAAATTATCTCGTTCCAGCAAGAAACAAACACAAATGGGAAACAGCTGGCTTATGGATCACCTCATTAAATTTTCCACCCCAAATCTCTTCCTTCCCAACAGCTAGGAGAGGAACTGTGCTGAGCACTGGAGGCGTTAGGAAGGCACGTGTATTGGCTGGCACAGCGAGAAGCCGAGGGAGAAGGAGAGAGGCAGCAGGGCAGAAGCAGAAAGCAAGGAAGAAGACATTGAGGGAACAGAGAGACAAGGTGACAAATAGAAAAGGAGGGATCTATGGCAATGGAAAGAAGGAAGGAAGGAAAGAACCCTCTCTCTCCACAGAATAAGGGTTACCATTCAACTATTCTTTAAATATTTTAAAGCTGTTTGTTATGCGATTTGTGAAGCTGTTTACGATAATGAAGTCCTTAGACAATAAGGGGGAAAGCTGAAGAAAAGAGCAGAAGCTGGCAGCTAAGTACATTGCCCTTTGCTGGAATTAATGAGGCTTGTTTACTTTCTGGCTTTTTACAGCTTTCTGAAATGTCAGGTGTCACCCTGACTATCTTGACAAAAGCACGCTCTCAGCCTCTTTCCCACCCTCCACCCCGTTCCAATACCTCTGTGTCCTGATCTCTCTCCTGACTTTTCCCTCCCAAACCCTATCCACTGACGGACCTTTGAAATTTTCACACTGGGGACAGCAATTTCCATGAATGGACTCATTTTTAGGAGTAACATATTACAGCTGTAGCACTCCTGGTGCCGTTACACTTAAATGGAGTTAGCAGCACGCAAACAATCACCATAGCTGGAGTGACTGTGTACAGGAGAAAGCTCTTCAGGCTTCTGCAGCTCCGAGGTTCCCTTGATCTCTGCTCCCAAGCAGGGACAAAGTTGTGCGTGTCTGCTGGAATTACCGTGGCTGAATTGATGGCTGCTCCAGGCTTGGACTGACCCAGTCTTGTCCTTGGCAATTATCTTGCATCGCTCTGGGCTCCTTGTTCATCCGAGAACTATTCCTGAATCATCTGCAGACCCTGCAAGAATTATGCTGACTAAAAAGTTGCTTGGACTTCTTTAGTTCTCCCACGCGACCCCTAGCAGCTGGACAAGTCTTCCAGAGCTTTTGACTATGGGATAGAGGGAATAGGGCTGCAGGGCCCTGTGCGTTGAAGTGGAGCAGTGTCAATTACTCAGTCTTTATTCAGAAGGTGAATATGACCTTTAACTCATGGCAACACCGGCTGGCCCCGATTTAAAGCATTCGCTGGTTCTTCCTTTGCCAGAAGAAAAATGTAAGACACAGGTGGTCAATAGCCGAAAAGATAAAAGGGAAGGATGAAGCATAAGGTAATCGTAGAATCATTCAGGCTGGAAAAGGCCTCTAGGATCATTTAGTCCACCCTTTAACCTCGTACTAAAGTCCACCACCAAACCATGCTACTCAGTTCTACATCTCCATGTCTCTTGAAGACCTCCAGGGATGGTGCCTCAACCACCTCCCTGGGCAGCCTGTTCCAATGCCATGCAACCCTTTCAGTAAAGAAATTTCTCCTAATACCCAACCTAAACCTCCCCTGGCGCAACCTGAGGCCATCTCCCCTCATCATATCACTTGGTGCCTGGGAGAAGAGCCCCATCCCCACCTCGCTAAAATGCAATGTGTAACAGTCCCAAGCTCCCCGAGTTTTAGAAGAAGGTATTTTTAGGCAGCATTACCTATGCTAACAAGAAGGCGGTAAATCCCATGCCCAGCCTCCATTCTTACCAACCCCACGCTCTCAATATGCTCTCCAAACAAAGATTTATCACTTAAATATCCTAACAAGTCAGACAAGCACAGATGCGCACACGCTCATAGTTACCCCTTTCTTTCATACCCTCCTGTCTGGTCCTGGCCCCAGTGTCCCAGGCCCTGTGAGGAAGAGGAGCGTGCCAAGCAGCTGCTCTCAGCCCGTAACTGCTCCCCAGGCACATCTCAGCCCTGGTGACAGAGGAAGAAGTAATACAAGCGTTGCAGGGGCAGGCTGAATTATTTAGTTGCCCCATAAATCAGTTGGCTGGAATGCTCTTTGCACAGCAACATTCCTGGCCACTGCTCATTATTCTTCTCCTTGCTAGGGCTGCCAAAGAGGGTCTCAAAGGTTAATGACAGAAAGACAACGCCCCTCCCCATTCAGGGAAACCGTCCGTCCTCCTTCCAGTCACCCCTCTCTGTTGCTGCAGCTAGGCTGATCCAAAGCTCCCAGACACGCAGGCCCTGGGGTGCGTGGGGTGCCCAGGGTGCCCCCCACAGCCTGGCCCAGCCTTGCAGCCGTGTGCTCGTGGTGACCCAGCTCCTCACCTCTTTTTGACGATCATTTGGACGTTCTCTCTCCGAGGGTTGACATTTCTTTATGCGGGCTGACTCATTTAATGCCGCTCCTTCTGCTTGTGTCCTCTCAGAGTTATGCTGGCCCTCAGCACAAATACTCTGCTCCATGGGGACCCATCCCACTGCTGCCGTGTCGCTGCAGCACGTTACACGCGAAATGAGTTGCATGCTAACAACCTGGGTGAGTATTCTGGCTGAGCAAAAAGCATACACAAACCTGCTCCGTGGTCCTGCCTTCTCAGGGCACAGATCAGCCCCATAAACTAATGGACAGCCCTAAAAATACAGCCATGATGCTCTGACTCTACTGGGTATGGCAGATCTGCCCCCGAATATGACTGTAACTGGTGAGGTATAGCTGTGTCTCCAGGTAATTCAAGGGCCTCAAAGAGTTTTATGGGGATAAAAAAATCCAGATATTTTAATTCCAGAAAGATCTCCCCATGCTGCACCAGGCCATTTCTCTCCTACTGTCTGCGCAGTCCGTACGCAAGTCCCTCTCAGCATCTCCAGGTGCAGGATCCAAGCGGAGAATGTGAAATTCACTCAGCATCTTTAAATTACACCGAGTTACTGCAGGGTCTAACCGAGTTCTGCAAAGCACCGATTCTAACTCAACATTATTCAATTAGTCCATTTTGCTGATTACCATCTGGGTCACTGTTGTCAGGGTTACAGCTGGCTCAGTATTCACCCATAGATCATATCTGAAAATATACCTGGGGAAATGGGGATATTAAAAAATAACAGACCTTGAATGTAACATGATTTCCAAACATCCCCACAGCTGCTTTACTGATCCTAGAGCGAAGCTCAGTTCATTAGTTTTGCCCACCTTAAGTAAAGTAAAAATAAAAACATGCATTCCTGTGCGCTCCGTGCTGACAGTGGCTGTGTGATGCAGGGGAGCGTGGCGTGGACAACCTTCTCTCTGATACAGAGTGCATCGTGAACTGGTGTGAACACAGGCCTAATGATTTCAAGGGATGGTGTCTGCCTGTGCAAAAGCGACCAGGTCTGAGGGATTGTGAGACTGATTGTGGAAATAGGAGATCCAGCATCCATACAGGTGAAAGTGACCGTGCTTGTGATTCAGAGAAGAAATGCTGGAACTGTGTGCACAAATGCACAAGAAAGAAAAAAACAGTATGAATATTTTTGAGTATTACTGCTTGTGAATTTGGGATCGTGTGCCTGGCTGCATGTACAAGCAAGAAAGCACATGCCCATGCCAGCCTGTGTGTCGAGGAGATTAAGCTGCACAATTCTGTTTGTTAGGTGGTAAAAATGCATGGGAGCGCATTGGGAGAGAGCAGGGGGAGAGAGAATGGAGTGGCACGCATGATTCGGGGATGTGTGGCTGCATACCCATGTCTCATGGTTGTGCACGTGGCTGTGCATTTGCTAAGTAGCAGCTAAAAGAGGTCAGTTTGGGATAAGCCAGTTGCAAAAACAGGATCATCGAGAGGCTGGAGCTCCAGGTGACAAGAGCACTGGAATCGCTGCACTTCCAGCCCAAATAAGACCATGTCGCAGAAGCACAAAGAGCTTGCAGCTGAGCCCAGGCTTGCGTTACCCTCCAGCCTGTGGTCACAAGCAGTACATGCAGCAGTCGTGTGAGCACTGATTGCATTATACCCCAGAGAAAGAGTGAACTTCCAGACAAGTCATTTGTTTTCTAAAAAGGCTAAATCCTTATTTCCTCTAAGAGGTACCACTGGCCTGAAGTTCCCAAGGTCTAAGCAAAGCCATCAGTCACAGTCAACTGGGCCTGGACTGCGGGAATGTGGCAGTCGTATCTTTCAGAGACAAGTAGGTACATAGGGACAGGCTGTTGACCTGGTAGAAGGCAACTGCTCTAAACAAATGCATAGTGGAAAGGTGTAAACTGGCCCCTATTTCACTTTCAAGGAGAGGACAAGCCAGCTATTTATTGCCTTAGGAGGGAACCTTCTTCACTGACTGTAGATGCAAGAGCCAAGGACCATAACTGAACGCACAGCAGGAGCAGTAAATGCAAATTAGGCGGTATTTGGTGCTGCTTGACTGTGTTTTGGACCTGATTTACTGTACAACAGAGCTGGACAAACACTGAGCACATATGAGGTATCACATCAATTAACTGCTCTTGTATGTTGTTTCCCTGGCTGTTCAGGGAAGCTTATATCCTAAGTGAAATTGGTCCTACAGGGTCAAGATAAAAATCGGATAGCAAAGTCCAACCTTTGCATTGCGACTGGAGGCACCGGGAACCAGCCCAGGGCATAGAGAAGAACGACCAGAAGCACTTCAGTAGCCAAGAACTCCTCAAGAAGGAACATCGTGGATGTGCCTCTGCAGGGCCAGGGATGGGGTGATACAGACAGCTGTGCCAGCTGTGCCTGGCTCTGGGAAGCTGCCTGCACATGGATAACCCAGTGTCCCAGATGTAGCATAAGTTGTTAGATCACGGTCCAGAGTTTAGCTCAGTTTCCATGTGATATCCCTCCTGTGTGAAGCCTGAAATCACTACCCACCACTGAAACGCAGCAAACTCCACCTTGCGTGGAATGTGACAGCTATTTAAGGATGATGCTACACCGTCTGAAATAGGAAGTGAAAGGAGCTTTAACTTGTGCAAATCCAGGGGGAATAAAGATAGGCAGAATATTAGCCTGCAGATGGGAAGGCATCCCAGTTCACAGGTACTCGGACATTCAGGTTTACATCTAATCCACCCAGCAAGGACTAATACCACCCTCTGTGACCACAGGACCCCGTCAGAGGTACCTAATACACTGCTGTTCTTGTTGAAAACCCTTCCTAGCAGTACAGTAACATTTTTTTGCACAAGTCTCACCCTCAGCATTGATCAAACCCAACCTGCTTAGCTTGGTAACAGCAGCACCTTTCGGAAATCTGTCTCCTGCACTGATTCTACCCTTCACGAACCTCCGCCACGAGCTCATCAGTAAACAGCTAAGCAGAAACTTGATTATAAATGTGAAAGAAGATTTTCCCCTCTGGAGGAAGATTTAATGCAGAGTAGTTCTAAGCTCCTTCTCACAGTAGGTTTTCACAACTTGCTGTTTGAAATCACTCATAGAGAAGTCTGTCAATCTAAACCCCAGCTGTGCTGCCCAGTCCAACGCCTGTTCCTCCCACCAACACATCAACTTATCTCAGCATTTCAGCATCTTTTCGATGGTTTTAATACCTGGCACAGATTTATGCAGAGGATGGTCAAATATCAGACAGGCAATCTTTCAAAGGGATTCTCAGAGGAGGCAGAGATCTCAGTTTATGTCATGAGTGTTTGATTACCACCCTCTCAACATAGTCCCTTCAAACCAAAGGGCAATTACCGCATGTAGCACTGAAAGCAGAATAGCTCGAGAGCGGCTGGAATCAGCACAGATCTATTGGTCATGAAAACATGTACTAACACAGAGTTGGAGAGCTAACCCCTCTCTCTGTGTGCACAACCTCTGACGAGGGCACCTAATGCAATTATTTTGTTTTTTTCACTACTGCCGCCAAAGCCTCTCCATTCAGTTGCTGTTCTGGCCATGTAAGACTAACATACAGCATCTGTGGGAGCCTTCAGGAATCTTCGTATCAGATTCCTGTACCAAGCATGCTCTATCGTACAACTGAATTTAATGAAACTTGTTGGAATGCAATCGTTTTCAGAGCTGCATTCTAAGGGTTGACATTGCCTTGAAAATGATAAAAGAAATAATGTACCTATTGGCTTTTCTCTTATCACTTGAAATGTAATCCTGGGGCCTTGTGTAAAGAAGTAATTGTATTTGAAAAAGAGAAGCAGGACCATGTGAAGTCAAGCTTGGAGAAGCTCTCAGCAGAGGCAGAGAAGATTTGAATTGGGGTCTGAGACACAGAAAAGGACTGATAGTGAGAGACATCGAAAGGTGAACTGCAGAAGGAGTTGCATAAGTCACTGAAATAGCATTGTAGATGGAGGGATGAAGGGACAGAATGAGAAAACCATATTACAGAGATGAATGCATTCATCTACACGCATATATATCTACTTACTTACCTACCAACACTTTGTCTTGTTTTCATATGCCTATGACAAAACTGCTTCCCTATTCTTTCTCTTCTAGTCTCCTCCTCTCCTAGCTTCTTTCTCCCTCCACCTCCCTCTGTTTCTAAACTCGCTCTTCCAGTGCATCTCTGCTTCCACTGAAAAACGTTGCTCTCTCCTCTCATCCACTGAATCCATCACAAGGCACACTTACAGCTATCTGGACACAATGAAATTCCAGTTCCCTGGTACAAAAACAATCACTTCTTTTCATGTAATCTCAGGATTATTCATTTCAAAGAGAGGGAAATAAAATGTAATGAACTTTTATAAATGCTGAGGTTTAAAAAATAAATGACCAGGGTGCAACAGGACTTTATTAAAATACAAAGAGATTAGCAAGGTCTCAATCCCTTCAATTATTAACAATGTACTTGTTCTCCAGGAAAGTACCCATGAAAATTTAAAACAGATGAAAATGGTTGTTCGCTTAAAACTGCTCAGTTAATCTGTGAGAAATGTTTTATTCAAAGGCATTAAATGACTACTGCAAGGTTTGATATGCAATAATCCATCATTCATGTGGCACAAACATGGAGATCGATAAAATGTGTCAAAAGGAAAGGTGAACATGGTATCTTTGGAGGATTTCTGCACAGGAGGCTTGTTTCAATTCATGGGATCTTCAAAATCAATATTAAGTCATAGATTTTAGAAACTGGAAGCTTTTTAATTTATTTATTTATTTTCCTTTATAACTCTTTTAAGTCTTGGCTCAGAGTTGGAGGCTGCAGTAGCATGAGTTAAAAGGAGGAAACTGTCTCAAAAGCTTTGGTATAAATTTTCACCACAGGCAAGGAGATAGCTCTTGGCAATGAGATCGGGAATAGCCGTATGACGGGGGTTTGGAATATGTGCTAAAAAGTCAGCCAAGAAAGAAATCTGGACCTGGATTACAGGCCGTATTGGATCTCTCTCCAAAACCAACTTCAAAGTAACATTTAAAGGTCTGGTTTAGACCGCAGTGAGAATGGAAACCCATTAGGAAACGTGCCTGGATCTGTCTGCTGCAGCCAAGTGCAGAATTTGGGGCAGGAGTTCCCTTCCAAGCCACACGTACTATTAGCAGGACTGTGCACCTGCCTGACCCTACAAGTTTACAGCTTGAACTCCAACGTGAACAGCCTTGTTTTCATTGCTTTGATTGTTTGCAGTAGAATAGGGTCAAAAGACAGCCATCTGACACCAAGGCCATCTGAGCACAGGGATGTTGCTTTTGTTCTAAGAAAAAACAAAACAGGGAAAATAGAGGAAATCTAGCATAAAAGGAAAATGTTTTGTACATGGTGCCTATTGTACCAGTTAAGCTTTGAGCACAAGGAGTTCTTTTACCCAGCGTTCTTTTACCATTATTCTTGTGGCCAGGCATAAGGTTTATTTCTGCTTTTATTTGAACAAAAGAATTTGTGTAAAAGACTGTTTCCTTACAATGCACACAGTGTAAATGCACAATTCTCAGAAAAGATGTGGCTAGGAAGCAGTGAAAGCCCACAGGCTCAGACTGAGGTAGAATTAGAAAGAGGCATTCACAGGGGTTCTCACCCCCTTACTCTTTACATCCTTTCTATGTTTCTGCAATTACTGTGCTTTCCAAGGTGAGATTAGGCAAGAACAAGGCTGCCGATCCAAGCACGCAGATTAGTTTTATCTCTTAAGGATAAGGCTACTCAGCTCATGATGGTCTGTTATCTGTATTCGTAATGAGCAGAGATGTGATGGAGAATCACCAGACTGCAGTGAGTAGCCAAAGCAAATTGTAAGCAGTGTCTGTGTCCCTTTGTTTAGCTTGCTCTGTGGTCTGATAATACCAGACTGGGCAAAGAGTTGCCAAGTAGCTGCCATTACAGCAAGGACACACAGCCAAGCCACCCGGCTGAACCACTGAAACGAATATCCCTTCGTTTCTTTCTGGGTTAGCCTGAACAGGCACACATGGTAGTGGTTTGCTGGGTGAAAAGCAGATCTGAGGGAGGTAATCAGTCCTTCCACGTCCTGCTTAGGCATTGCACAGCTGTTTGTACCTCAGCTGGTGGAATAATTCCTTCCTGGTGTGTAACAGCCCAGGCACATGGCAGAAGTGCAAAAGCTAGGGAAAAAATTTAGGGAAAGAAGATGATTCTTTTCCAGTTTCTCTGGTATTGGAACTGCTACCATGGCTCAAAATTGCTCTGCGCTGGTGTGTAGAGACTGTGATCTGCCTGCTCTCCTGCAAATCGGGGCAGAGAAGCAATATGGAGAAAGGAGCAGAAGTACACGGGGCTTTTAAGTGTCTGTAACAGCATCTTTGGTTGATTAAAGAAGTGTTCACATTAATCATATCTTGTGCTTAATGAACTAACACAAATTGCATCAAGCAGTGACTCTTTTATGTAATCTGCTTAGCTGTGATATGAACCTCTGCAAGAAAAATAAAGTGAACCACCCATTTGAGGCATTCCCCTCCTTCACTCAGACGACAGCTCAGAAAGTTGCAAGTAATGGTGGTTCAAAGGTACCAGCGAAATACGGGCTACAGGGTGCTGCTAGACATCTTCTGATGAGCAGGAAGACACAACATAGATGGGGAAATGAGAGACAAGTGCAGACAAGAACTGTACAGGCAATGTAAGAGCACCCATTTTATCAGCTTTTCTTTGTGCACAGTGAATCCTAGCTCTAGTCAGCGGAAAGAGGCAGCTTCATCTAACTAGTGAGTCCTGGGTTTCGTCCTGACCTTTCATCATTTCTGGTATGTTCAATGCCAGTCTATTTCTGGCTCTGTTTCTGACTCACAGCATGAATTTGGATACATTTATTTCATTTCTCCATGCCTCAGCTTCCATTTCGGTGACATTTAACAAGCTGAAATCACTGATATGTGTGGAGCTCTTTGAAATTCCAGGATAAAAGTAAGGCACCAGCTTCTGTTAAAAAGATGACCAAATTTGTGAATGAATAAACCCAGGGTCAGATAACGTATTGGAAACATATCCGTAAGAGATAATGGAGCATTTATTCATAGAGCCATCAGAAGGCCTGACATGGTCTTGTTGTAAATGGAAGCAACAGTCCATTTCTTTGGGCTCTGGGCCAGTTTATATAAAGGGTGACATATTACTAGAACCAGAAAAGGTCTCCTCTCCATTTTGTGAGGCAGGCTTTTTCATTGCCATATGCTTCTGCTTTTCTATCTAGCTTTTTTCCAATGATTTGAGACAGGTCTGTAATTTATTACCATGTTCTCCGGCTAGAGAATCTGATCCTAAAAGGATCAGGGAGAATTCACGGTGTTTCTTGTTGCCTTTACACAGGCTTTTCTCGTCAATCTTCGCCCTAGCATCTTGGACACTGGTGCCACCCATTTTTTGTTTGCCTGTTTTGCCTGTGGCAAGGAACTACCTAGTTTTCTGAGGTCTGAACAACTGTTCCCCTTTTAATGCCAGTTGGGTGAAACATAAGGAATGATGACCTGTGAGGTCTGAGCAGTCCTCCTCATCCTACATGGACTGAAACACAGGGAACATGCTTAGTGCTAGATTAGAGTAGCTAAGAATCCTTTTTCCTCAATGTGCTGCTGTCGATGTGCCTAAAAGCAATTACCTAAAGCCATTCTGGCTCTTCAGTTTGCCTTAGGATCAAAAGTGGGCAAGGGCGCACTACAATGGGCAATTATCAATAAACAACACACTGTGGTGCTGTCAGACACCACTTCATCAGCTTTGAGCACTATTTTGATGAAACTGCATTGGTTAAGTAGTAATAAGTCCATTAGACAACATAACACTCCATGATCCGCTGTATCTTCTTTGCCTGGGGGTGTAAGAAGGAGCAGGACATTACAGGATTTTGCTGTTTCCCCTAGGCTAAATTACTAGCCTTCGGGAAGCAACTTCATGGGTTGGAGGGAGAAGGGGGAGTGTGTTGGCTTGCAGAGCCTCCTCCTTGCAGATCACACCGCTTTGTTCAGCTTTGCCCAGTGATGGAACTCCTCCTCTAATTCACGGGTGTCCCCAGGCATCGGTCTGGTGACATTGGTGACATGAAAATGCATACTCAAAAAGCCCCATCGAGGACCTTTCCTAACTGAGGATCTAAGCACGCAGCCTCACTGTCACAATACCTCAACTTCCAAGTAAAACTGGACAAAGGGAAGACCAGTGCAGTGATCCCATCCTGCATGGATGGAGTACGGAGCTGAAGGCGCATCCAGGGCTGAGCTATGATGTAAGGTGATGAATCCTTTTGGTTGTGAATGGAGCAGGCACCCACAAGCAACTTGCTCCTAGAGCTTTTGCAGTTCTGCTGAAGTCCTTGTGGGTTTTCCAGGCATTTCTGCTGCAGTGCAGCTATTTAAGCCTGGTCAATGGCTGAAAAACAGCTTGATGGCAACATATTGAGGTCTCTTTGTTTCAGGGAGAATTTTTTCCTCGTTATATTCTTACTGGAAAGAATGATACTGAACAATATTCCTCGATTTAGGGAATCTCTCTGCCAATTCAGCTCGGCCTGAGCCAATCCAATCTACCCATCCATATGCAGAGATATTCACGAACTCATCTGAGAGCTGGAAAGTGAGAAAGTAATAATTTTCTAACCTGCAAAGATGTCACTGTGAACAAGGTTAGGTGAAAGGATTCATCTTCACTGAGCAATGTTTTACTCATGGGATTTTCAAGGTTGGGCACTGGGCTGCCTGGACACTGCATCATTTTTATCATGGCACTTCATTTTTCGTTTTACTGTTAGCACTTGCCTCTTCCCCCTCCCTTTCTTTCCATTTTCAACCTTTTTGTAAATGACCCTGATTTATTTGGTCTCTCCACACCTTTCTCCCTCCCCTCCTCTCCATTTAACTCTCCATAGGAAGAATGAATTTGAAGCCGTGGAAATGCCTCCAGCCTGGACAGGAGAGCTGTGCAGTTAAAATTGGCTGGTGATTCGGAAGAGCTCAGATGCTATGGCAACAGGCCACAGAGGTATTCAGACAGATATGATAACTGTCATTTCCTTTTCACTCTCTGCTCCATACACCTCCTTTGGCAAGGGCTGTCTTTGAATTTTGGTTTCAGGAAACACCAATTTTAAGTGCAAATGTTTTCATATTAAGGGGGGGGCACTCAGTGGGACTGAGAGGTTTTTGTTTGTTACTATAAGCTCGTATGTCCAAATTATCAAGCATTGCAAATATCGTAAGGTTTAATTTGCTTCTAAATAAGCAGAACTGATAATTTGATCAATTTCAGTGATTTCCATATAAACTGACATTCTTCAAAATTTAAACTAATGGGTAAATTCCACCTACCCTGGGATTCTACTGGGAGCCCACCGCACAGCTACTGTATGCACGAACACCTTTCATCCTGTATAAAACACTCAGACCTTTAATATTTTTACTGCTTTTTATGTGAGCAGGTAGATTTTAAGAATGACCACAAAGAAAGTAAAACTCAGCTGAAAAAGGAGAGTAGATCATACATCAAACTATTTGTTCTGAACCTCTGGCTGATTAGAAAGTTTGAACATTTAACCTCTTGGAGTTTCATTACTTCTTTAACCAATGAAACCATGTGCTGAGGGATGTAGTGACTCACGGTATTGCCAATACTATGTTCTATTCCTAGTCCGTATCCTTGGAAAAGTGTTGGCTGTCTTACTGCTCTGAGTACATAAGCATTTCGTTGAGCTATCCGATAACAAATGCAGTTTTTGAAGTTCAATTAAAAATCAAAGAGTTTTTTTGTTGTTGTTTGTTTTAAATAACTTACCTTGAATTTCCCAACAAAGAAATTAATCTGCCCACTCACAAAACCTTCTGGGGACCCTTCCTCAGTTTCCCTCAGCCTTTACTTTTGTCAGTCCTTTCCCATCAGCTTTGACAAGGTTCTCATCCTGGCTGTTGCCTGAATCCATCTGAAAGTTGGACAGGTTTAGAACCTCAATACCAAGTGAGCTGAAGTCAAATCCCAGCCTCAAATTCTCTTCACTCCCTGCAACCGAGCTTTGCATAAATCCCCAGCACCCCATGCTAAGCAACTTTCTATATACTTTGGACAAGAGTGAGTTAAAAAAAACAGAGCTGAAATTCCAGTCTTGCATGTCTGCCATTGGAGCAGATTCACTGCTTGGGATAATTCCTCTGAATTGAACAGCACTAACCCAGGGATGAACCTAGCCTACAAGCCATATGATGCTATGCACTGTAAATCCCCCTTCTCATTTCTTGCTCTGGCTCTACAATATTTATTGTCTGGCCTAGTGAAGCAAGGAGCAGTGTCACATGCTCACGACACAAATATGCTGTCAGGAAGTCTTATGGCCTGGTAGACTAAAATGGAGGCTCAAACATTAGCAGCTTTTATCTAAAAGGGGAAGGAAAGCTCCATTCCCAAAATAGAAGACAAAATATTGAAATGATCCATCACAGCTGATGTACGCAGATGGCTTTATGACAGAGAGAGACAGAAAATGGATCGCCAAAGCAACAAAGCTGGATAGGAGATACACCATGCTTGTGCTGCTCCGAAACAGAGGTAAACTACAAGTAAAAATTAAGAGTTGTACAAAGACTTCCTCATATTACTTTAGTCATAGTACAATACACCGCCAATGAACAAGACAAAGTCCAAGTAGATAGATGGGCAAGAAAGAAAGAGTTAATCTTCAACGTCTGGTCTACAAAGAAAAGCTTCCAACCACTCAGCTGTGGGTTTCCTTAATAATATTTGCAAAGGAGAAACGGTACCTATATAATGGTAGTATCTGAGATATGGTGAGCCATCTTTTGGAGGACCTCCCTTACTCTTTTTGCCCTTTTAACTTTCGTAGGGGTTTTGCTTGGCTGAGAATGTTTGGTTTGACCAAGAAATTTCCCAAAGCTATTCTGATTTTTTCTATACTGTGGAACCCAAAGTAAATTCAGCTTATTTGCAGTAGTTAGATACTGACTGATATATATATATATATATATACATGTTGAAAAATCCATTAAATATTATCTGTCTGGTACCAGCTCATCCTTTCATCTGCCAGCTGTGTTTTTAAGGCGCTGTTCACGTTGGTATCTAAAAACCATTTAGTAAGCCTGAGTCAATTACTGCACCAGCCAGTCCCTGTTACTGAACTGAGCTCAGCAGAGGGCAAGCACTGGTCAAGCATAATGGTATCTGGAAGGGAGTTATCTTTTAACACATCTCCATTTTCATAAAGTCAATCTAGATAGCTGGTAAAACGATTTGGGATCCCTCAGGATGAAAGCGGCTATGGAATCTTGGAACAATTGTCATTACTGCCTTGTGGTGCTTTGTGTGCTTTTTAAGGTAATTAAAATTAATTAATATGATATTAAACAAAATTAAACTGAGAACCACTGCAAGGTCACCCTAACTAATATATTTACTTCTTCACATTAAAATTCCTCCTCTGCCATGTTTGTTGATTGGTTTGTCTGTTTAATTAGTTACAATGGGCGTCTGAGTTGAGACTCTGTTGCCTGTCAGCATAACAAACAAGCATATCCATAAAGTAAATGACAACCTCTCATCTTTTAGGACACCCAGCACATTATAAATGGTAAGTGACAGACCCCATAATTGCACGGCAATTGCTGCCTCCCTGCTCCAGGGTTCCTGCTCTACATCCTTCTGTCTTGAGCCACGTCATTTTTATTTCTGATTTAGATCTACTCTGCCTGTTACAACCACAGGACATTTTCAACTTCCTATCAGACTTTGTTAAAGTTCAGTGTGCCGTGGGTTACGACCCGGTTATGAATGTGGGCATTGCCATACTAACTGGAGCGTGCTTGTCTACCTCAGATCTCCCAGCGGGCGATGGCCAGCGTTCAGAACCAAACGCAAGATGATAATAACAGGAAATTACAAAACAATCTGGCTGTAGGATAAGCAGCTTTCCGAGCGCTGCCATTTGGATGCTGGCTGATAACCCGAGGCACCACAGTGATACGGTGACAATAAACTCTGAAATAAGTCCTGTTCTCTCCACGGGGAGCAATGAGCTAACTGTCTGCCAGGACTCTGGTGTGATGAGGCTGGAACTGTAGGCGATGTCGATAATATCGGAAAATCGCTATTGGCTAACTCTCAGAAAGAGACGCTCTTTAGCGTAACTGGGAATTGTTAAGCTCGGTATTATTGTCATCATTTATCTAGCAAGGGAAAAGAATCGCTTGGTTGTGTGAAGGAGGCCTCCCACAGCGTTCCCTTCTGGCTCTAAATCACACACGTTTAACAGCTGTCCATTGGGTTTGGGCTTCAGATGCTAAGTCAGAAATTGTAAGGTCTGTTAACAGAACCATGCTTCACCTCTCTGTATCTCTGCGTAAAAACGAGAGCATTGCTTATTCTGGTTGAAGAAGTTCTTTTATTTAGCTACATAATGAGGACTAGGCCTGTTTCTCTCATAGCACAGTTCCACAGGCAGATAAGTTCCAGGTTTCTGTCAGCTGAGATCATAAGCACTCTGGGACAAAACCTCCCGCAGTAGCTGTGTAAGGTCAGTTGAGGAGGATGCTGATGGTGTGGCCCCGTTCAGCTCAGCTGCTGAGCAGTCCCCAGGCTCTATGTGCACTGCCCGCAAACCGCCCTGATCTGTATGTGCTGAGGTCCTGCACAAAGCACTTGTTCCCCCCGCATTTGCCTTCAGTGCCCCGCTATTTTTGCTCACTTGGCATGCCCTCCTTGGCTGGCTGCTTCCTGAGCCTTTTCTACTTCACCACAGAGCAAGCGTTAAAGGAAAGAAAGATATTTGCAAATCTTCAGCGCTTTCCGAGTTGCCTGAATTCCCCCAGCACTAAGGTGCATGTGTGCAGATGCCAATGTTTCCCCAGCGCTCCCTTCAATGACTACGCTCAGCACTTTGCTAGCACAGAGCCAAGGATTATTCTAGTGGAATTACAAGAGACGAGACAACTCTGTCTCTGCAGAGAAAACAATTTCACAGAAGACTAAACTAAGTTAGGACGAGAAGCAGGGACACAAAGGCAGTGAAAAAGAAGCTGAGCTCTCTTTGCCTTGCCAGAATGAAGAGCCAATTAGGGTAAACCGGCATCCAGAGTATTTTTTTAAAGGACAGAAAGGCATGGAAGCGTGAGGTGATTTGATTCCACATAACTTTCTTTGCCAGCTTAGTTACCATTGTACCTCCATCCATCCCCTTCCTGGGCCCTTTATTCTTCATGGTGCTTTTCAATGGTCCCACAGAAAGCCCATTCTGTGTGATGAAGGAACGGGACGTGATTCAGAGAGCATGGCACATGGGTACCCGAGGAAGCAGGAATGGGGAAGGCTGTGCTCCTCAGCTACTAATTCCTCACCTGATTTTGGACAAAATACACACTTAAGACTTGTACTTAAGAAGCCTAGTGATGCAAGTGATGAGCTTTGCTGTGGTTTTGCAGAATTGAGATCAGCAGGAAACCAGACCAGCCAAGGTGGGAAGCAGATAAGAGGTGCCGAATATTTACCCAGTGCAAAAAGCCAACCTGATGAGGTACCTTGCTTCTGTACTGCACAAAGGACTGCTCAGAGCAGAGTTTTGAAACAAAATCCACTTGTTGCTGCATTTCCAGCTCAAGATAGTACATATAAATTAAATATAGAAGTATGTATGCAAACCATTGACTTTGGCCCAACATAGCATCTATGATTCACAGGGACAGGCGGAAGCATACCAGTTATCATCCAAAGCCTATGCTCCAGCTCTGAGTTGTCCATCAGTCGTATGGCCATGCTGTGGTCTGACTGCAGTAATGCTGACAACATCGTAATGGTAATGCTGAGGACGGTAAACGCTTGCTTTACAATTCTCAGCCTGCTTAAACCCAACAAGGAGCCAAGGACCCACAGATCATATTCTCAGCATCTAAGAATGGTTTAGAGAAAGAAACCTCAAGTGAATAAACTCCCTTGGCACTTGGTAGGGGAATCAACAGTGTTACGGGACATAAGACAGAAAGAAACACATCCTGCTTTCTGCCTTCCTTGCAGATATTATAGGCTTGATTTGCAGAGGTGAAGTCCGTAAAAACGGGTAGAAAACCAGACCCAGAAGACTTAAATCTTATCGTTCATTTGCGTAAATTAGGAACAATTCAAGCGAAATCAATGAAGTGTGAGACAAACATAAGAAATAATCAGTACAGGACAAGCTTTCTGCTATTTGTTTTTTCTTTCTTCTTTCCTTGATCTTATGAAATGAAATACATTTAAAGAAGCACCTCTCTTCTCTAGGGCTCACACCACAGTGATGTGAAGCTGGAACACATTTCTTGTATGTGCATACAAAGCACAAAATAAAGCTTGGAGTTCCATCTGATAATTGATGACCTACAATGACAGAGAGAGCTTGGGAAATGGAAAGAAGGCTGGGACCTTTGGGAAAGCTGTCTTGTACCAGTACTGATTCCATCATCCTCTGCCCAGCGAGACCCTGATCTCAGATTCACTGTCTCCTGGAAAGGGGAAGGCAATGTGAGCTAGTCTAGATGTCAAGAAACTTGAGCTCTTTTCTCCCCTCTGTCTGGGGCCTGCTTACGTTCTGCAAGTCAAACCTTTCTCAGTTTCTCCACTTAGAAAACAAAGATAATGACCCCGACTTTTATGAAGGTGTTTGGGAGGACAGAATGTGCAATCTAAGAGGTCGGTAGTACCTCTACAATACAAATAATGGTAGTAACAAGACATTTGTTTTCCTCCCTTCCTGACCTTCCTCCCACACACACCATTCATGCCAGACTCTCTCTGTGCTCTCAGCTCCTGCGGCTTATCAGTTTCTAGCCAGAGACACTAACAACAAATATAAAACATTTTAACACATGTGATCTCTCTCTCCTCTCCTCCCACCATCCTTCCTCTGCAGGAGAGAATGATGGATATTTGAAATGTGCATCTCCACCTCTCTCCCTGAGCTGTGACGCTTGCTAGCAAAGAAAAGGTTGTGATGAGGCTCTAGTGCCATTGATTACACATTTGATTGATGATTACTGTGCTGGAGACTGGGAGAAGATTGGTTTCTGGGGCTGATTGATAAAGTCTATCATGCAGCATGAAACAGTTGGAAAGAAAAATAATGGGCCATCTGATTCTTTCTAACAGGAAATATTTAGTGAGAAAAGATTACTGAGGATTTTTCCTGATTAATTTGTAATTAGAGAAACTTGCTTTTACATATGAATTTCACTGGGTCTTCCTTTTGTTAAACAAGATTGTCTGACCAGTTAATTAAGGCAAAGGTACGCTTATGGGATATTATAGGAAGCCACAAATATTCCATTCAGCTGGAGTGATGAGTGGGACTGTTCAGGCAGTATTGCTTGCAAAGGGAAGACCCAGTGAAAGATCCCATTTAAGGAGTTCACTTTACCTGGTAGCAAAAAAAAAATAAATGAATGATTCAATGGGAAACAGATAATGCTGGAATTGAGTTTTTTGTGGGGTTTCATGTATATTTCATAGACCTGTTTGCTTTTTGATGCTTAAAGCACTTTGATTATTCTTTTAATCCTTTTTTCTAGATTTTCTGAAGTGCCAGTTGTGGTTCTGACTTTAACTTGTAGTCTGGAGCAGGTGAGCTGTTCTTCCACAGCTAATGAAGTTGCACTGCACAGGGGACAACTGATGATCTTTAGGCATTCTTTAAATTTGGGACAGTAGCACATGAGGCTCTTTGATCTGACCGTGGAGTAACCTCCACCGTCTGCTGAAAGAGACCAGTTACTTTATGCAGACGAGAAGTACACACCATCACAGAGGAAAACTGCAAATGTTCTTCTCTCTTTTAAATTTACTTTCATAATGTAAAATTCTGTAGAAAGACCCTAACTGTACGCACAAACATACAATTAATATTCCATGGGTAACGTACAAGTGATTGCTTACCTAACATTGTCACCTAAAAGGTCTTCAATTGCTTTAGCAACATCCAGTCTGTTGGAGCTGCTTACAACTCATGCATGAGTTTGGCAATTATAAATGGAAATGAAATTTTCATTTTGCCCCTGAATTGGGTGAACTCTAAGCAAACAGGAAGCCAGTAGCTGTGTTACACTCACAGCCTCAGAGATGCAAAAGCAGAAGGAATTACCAAAATCAACAAAAAACTAATCTCTTTAATCCTGGGAAATTTTTAAACTAGTTTTAATAATTGATACAGTGTCAGAAGCAGCCTGAATCCATGGAGAGGAGATTAATATTAAATGAGAATGCTTCTCCCTCTCTGTATGGGAAAGGATGGCAGAGTCATTAAGCAAGTCCTTTGCACACCAGACTTGGCATAAGCTAGGTAAAATGCTGGTAAAATTGCTACGGTTGCTTCCTCGCTCCAGATTCACACACAGTCTGACCAGTGGTGTGGTAAGAGGAGACCTGACAGCTCTGCCAATTTTGCTCTTAGAGGAGATAGGAACTAGGAAATATTGGAAACAAAAGGAAAGAAGATGGAAACTATCTGAAAATCTGTATTAATAGTCTCCCTTTGTGACCCTGAGCCTTATAGGCATTAAGGCTTGGCAGCAGCCTGTTTGCCCTCTCTCCTGCACCGCCCTGCTTCCAGCTGGCAATTTTTGGCTTCCCTGCTCTGTTCAGCCTTTTGCCATGTGCTGGGCTGCGAAGCAACTGAGACACCCGCCACGCTGGCATCCCTGTGTTGCAAATCTATTGACCGTGGCTCCTGGCCAACCACTGAGAGACAATCAAAGCCGATGGCTCCAGACTGCCGTGCGATAGCTTCCCAGTGATGATCCTTCCACAAGATATGGTGCAGCTCTCTGAAGCTGGGCAGATCAGAGGAACTGCAATTCATTAACCTTGCCTGGGGCAAGGCTGGTAACACATGCAACCCGTAATACAAAATGGCAGGTACAGTGGAAAGTGGAGACACAACCTCAAACAGAGCATGTTCCACTGTGCTAACGCTTCACTTTTCCAGTCATGTTAACTCCTATCAAATAAGGCATTTATGTCCATACCTACAAAGGTAGTTAGATACTCCAGTGCTGCCGAATTCAGTATCAGTTTGTCACCTTTGTGAACCTGCATCTTAAGCCTTATTTCTGTAACATCATGCATTATGCTTAATGCTGAGAAGGTCAGTGTTCGTATCAAAGTTACTACATCGCTCTCTCTCCTACCATTTACAGCACAGCTCTGTCTTCATATATGGTCCTCATCGCTGTAGTATCTGAAGCTTTTCATGCGAGTTAAAAGCCAGCAGCTCTGTCTTTGTCTCTCTCTTATCTCCCATTCAGAAGCAGGATCATTATCTTCAATATACCTATAAAAATAAGTATTGTGAGATTACTCAGAAAAAAAAAGCACCCTCCCTCTATGACCGGTAGTAATGCCAGATCAGACTAGCAGTTACAAAATACAGCAGAAGAAAAAGAAAGAAAACATGTATCACTGCACAACTCCAGCCTGACGCTCAGGAGACATGCTGGAACGGTGCCTCGGAGCCCTGTGCCAAATGGATAGGTTTTGCTAGGGTAGTGAGTGGCATTGTATTAAAGGTAACACTTCCTTTAGTATTTAATGTAAATAGACAGAGTTTTATTAACCTGCCCCCGAGGTACCTAATAAGGATAATGTCAGAGAAGAGAAGCAATAAGGAAATGAGTAACAACTTACTGTATTATATATGCATGATGATAATCAATACTACTTTGCACTAAAATAGTAGTTGGCATCCAAAGATCCCCCAAAATTGCAGTAAGGACTCATTCATCAATGAGCTAGTCTTTAAAGGCACTTCAGTATTATTGCATGCTTTGTTCAACGGTGAGTGAGGGGAGGGGGGCACAGAGGAAAGACAATGCTTGCCCAAGGACACATTGCTCACAATTGACAGGGTTCTGAAAAATAGCCCAAGTTCCTGCGTTCAAAGTCTCACGGTGATTAATGCCGGGTGGAGGCCATCATGCTCATACCGCTTAAACAAAGGCCATCGGCTTTTAGCCCAATTCCTAGAGCAAATCCAGTAACTGCGCTTTCTTTAGTGCTGGTCTCTTGGAAAACTAAAGATGAATTAGATGGCAGAACAAGCCGTGTGTTAGGTCTAACGGTTGTGACCGATCACTCTGAAAAGTGTCCCTCAAAATGGGTTTTCTCTTGGGTGGGGAGGCAATATCATCCTTTGCCTTGGTATCCACAAGAGGCACAGAGCACAGGCAACGCAGTAATGGCAGCAGGGAGCGAGGCTGTTAGCGAGCGAGCTGGCGAACTGTAATTGCTACCCAGTGGCAATTTACAAGCGCAGGCAGCCACTGGTAGATTTGCTTTAAAGTAACACCGATGCTGCTGGCCGCTGATTGACAGCCTCCTCCATCACGCTTGGCAATTGCTGGGAGACTCTGCAACCGCTTGGTTCTCGCTGCTCGCCGTCCATCTCTGCCACGGGAGGCTCACGGTCCGTGCACGAGGTCCCGTTGTGCCAACAGAGAAATCCGCTCCCGGTCCAGACAGGAAACAAAACAGAACTTGCTGCAGGTAACAGAGACTGACGTCACTGAGAAGTCACCAAACTGGCGCTGAAAAATTGGAAAGAGGCTGAAATTCTCCAGCAACAGCTGAGCAAGTGTGCTTTTGGTGCAGCTCTGCCTTCCCCGAGGGTTCCTAGGAGACCATGCCGCACACATCCATTAAGCGCGCCGTTATTACGGATGGCAGGGAGATGGAGGGTACTTGGCCCTGGGTTGCGAACGTTATTATTTCCTGATCATTAATACGGTGAGTGGCGTCTTACAAGCTGAAATATTGCAGAAAAATGTGAAATGCATAAGGAGCAGGGCACAAGTTCACTGCAAAAAATTTTTCACCCAGGGACTGGTTCCAGGCCATGTGGTTTATGGGATGTCTTAAAGATACAAGGGCCTCTTCCATAGGCACGTGGTGTCTGCTCCAGTCCCTCTCCGACACAGCCACCAGTGCACACTTGGTACTAAAGATCAGCTTAAGTGCTCAAATAGCTCCTCGGGGATTTACTTTCTGACTACAGAGTTTCCAGTGCTTACAGATGTACTGTCTCTGGCAATATTTGGTACTTTAGCTAAAAAGCCTGAGCTTCCAGAGTCATTTGATCACCTAAAACATTCAGCTTTCAGGCAGAACACCCTACAGACATCAACACTGAAGATTTAAACCTCAGCAGGTAAATATGGAAACGCTGGCTGCTATTTTTTATTTTTTTTTTTTAATTTTAGGATTAGAGGCATGAGATAAAGCCTGACTCGTGATTTTTTAATACTTCAGGTTAACAGTTCCAGTCACCTGCAAAGGTCCTTCCCACATGGGCTGACGTGCTTGTTAAATGCATCAGTTAATTCTAGCTCCTGGGTATCACGCAGGGAAAGACAAAGGCTTTGAAGCAACTATGGCCCTATCCATTTTCAGCCAAAAAAAATGCCTGGCTGTCCTGAAGTAGCGCTGAAGTCATACCCACTGAAAATCCTGTGACTCTGATGGAAGAATAATTGCCTGCTCTCTCAGTATTAATACATTTTTGGTTTCTGGTTGGCTGCATTTGCATCTGGCTTTGCAGACTGCCTTCCCCTGAAGCATCTTCATCAGATTTGCTCGGTCTCATGACTTAGTGTGTTTTTTAAACTACGTTCTAAATAACTAAAATAAGCCCCAAGATGGCTTAGTTTGCCGGAGCAAGGTACAGTCTCAGGTAGATGCAGGCAGCCCAGGTGAGACAGGGAGAACGTGGGATAAGAGCCCAGGCTCAGAGAGGCTGAGAGGAAAGGGTTAGAGCTGCTCTTCCCTCCTCGCAGACCAGCAACGGTCCTTGAGCACAGGCAAGGCCCACGGCACAAACACTATAAATAACATTAATGGGGCACTGCTGGCGACATCAGAGCAGAAATTAGTGAGACCGGCAATTGCAAAGCAGCAGCAAACTGAAATATTTTCACTGCGAGTGCTTTCTGGAAATGGTCTTCTATCTCAGGCCAAGTCAGAGACAAGTAGGGGGGCAGAAGATTTGCCTCCACCCAGCCTCGTGGTGAGGGATGGGCGCAGCAGTCTTACTGCAGGCCAGAAGGAACACCTGGGAGCCTGAGACTACAGCAGTTCTCATTTTAGGACAACGTACACTTACAGATGGCACAGGAAAAGTGGTTTCTGCAGGTATTTTTCCCCTGCACTGTGATTCACACCGCAGGGTGCGTGGGAAGGAAATGAATGGTATCAGGTCCTTAAAAAGTGCAGTGTCACGACACTCCCTGCAGTGACTTCTCCTCAACAAGGTAAGCATGGCAATGCTGCCCCCAGAGTCCCATCTCTTCATTTCCCACAGCATCTCCTGGGAAAGAACTAGCCTCATCGCTGCCTTGTGCTGCTCCAAAACTAGGACATCCAATCCCACATCTTCTCATGGGGGAAGGAGCTGGAGTAGCCTGTTCAGGACTTCTTTCTTTTTCTCAGCAGACGCCTCCAACAAAATCTTAGTCGGAAAACTGTTTGGCTGCCAAGGTGTCATTCTGCTGGGATTAAAACTGCTCCTAGACTTTGGATGGGTTCTCCTGAATAATAAAGCCTATCTAATAAACCAGTCTGTTAATTTTCAAGCTAGAGCAGAAGCATGAATTGTGTAAGAAAGCTCTTGGAAGCAAACCAGACTGCTCTGAAGTGGCCATGAGTGCCTTCAGCACAGCCACGGAACAGCCAGGAAGCAAAGAAAGTGCAGACTGGGCAAGGATTGCCCCAGCAGGCTTGTGCTGACTTTCCTGATGGCACTTTTCATTTTCTGGTGCCCAAGCTCTCTAGCATAAAGATAGCTCGAGTACATCCAGATGTGCTGCATGCAGGGGCCCCACATGCAGTATCAGCACGGCTTTTTATAGCTCTCTGGGGAAGACGAAGTGCTGACACCTACCTCCCTCGATCATCTGAGCTCCCCTAGGTGAGGGTGACTCACATGTCCCAAGCCTGATAGCGGTTCCTACGTCAGGCTACCGATACAGCCCACGTCGTGCTGCCCCTGTCAAGGCAAACTAGGGTCAGCCATGCACAGACACGCAGCTTTACACCGGCACGGTGACGGCAGGCAGCGAAATTCCTTATGAAGAGTCCTACACTGGGCGGCTGAAAGCACCGAGTGCCTGCCCTGAGGATGCGGCAGCCGGGATGCCAAGAGGGCAGCAGCCACATTCACGCCCTGTGTTTGCCTTTGGTGAAGGCTGGACACTGTTCCAAAGCCCTTGTTCTCTTCTTTGCTGGGGAAACTGACACTACATACGGTGTTTGTTCCCAGCTCTTCTCTCTCCTGGTCCTTCCTCCTGCAGCTTACATCGCTTGGCCGAAGCCTGGCAGTGCAGTAGGGGAAACATTTAGCACTGGCAGAGGAGAGCTGGCTCTGCCCCTTCCTCTCTGCTGTTTACAACATCTGCTGAGCTGTTTGTTGAAGCCCCTGACAAGCCACCTTGCCCTTTTCTGCGGTCTGAGACTGGGTCATCAAGGCTGAAGCTCCCATCTGGGGATGAAATACTGTTAGATGATGCTCAGAAACAGAAGGTGACAGCACATGGTGCAACAGATAGCATCGGCAGAGTCTGACACACGCCCCAGTGAAGGGCTGTGAGGTGTCAGGGGATGCCTGATGGCAAAGAAACCAAGGTTCAGGACTTGCTATCACTGGGTCATCACAAAAGCTGACACGTAGACAGAGCGGCGAGGTTAGCATGTGAGCAGTAGCAGCCAGGAAACGCAAGCTATCAGTTATCAACTTGCCACTTTGTGCTTTTAGTATATACCAAGTGGTACGTTTGGGTTCATACTTAGGACAGGGACTGTTTGTGAAGTTGCTCCAGCCTACATAATCCTGACATAATCCTGACTCGGAGAAAATCACGTTGCAAACAGTTAGGTAGGTAATGTTGGAAAAGGAAACAGAAGCACAGGAAATTAAATGATTTTTTTTTTAATCAGGTCAAGACTAAAATCCTGCTTGCCCATCTCCTAGATCACTACTGTCTCGATGCTGCTTTGATGCGTGACACAGGGCCCTGAGAAAAACAAAGGTTTACTCCTGTTTCAGATGGATTCTATTTTTTTCCCATTTAGACTAGAGATAGAACACGGATAAATTCTCAGTTCTTGGCAAGCTGAGACAGATTTGGACCTAAACGTTACTTTCCAAATTCGCTGTGTTCCAATGCACTCCTTTTTGCATTTCTCAGGTTAGATGCCCCAGGTTCTGCAGCAAGCACAAGCTCCGTTCACAAGTTAAATGGACTTGCTTTATTTTTTTTCAGTTTTATCCGCCTGCTGTTGTCCTTAATGCAGGATTAATGGATGCATTGCTTTGTGGTTGGTTTATTTAAATTACTGGCAGCAAACAACAGTCATAATACACTTTGTTGCAATGAAATGCAGTTTGTAGTGAAATCTATTATAGTTCAAATATAAATTAATTATAATCCCTTCTGCTGTAGTGAACCTTCATGTATAATTAACATTTACTGTAGGGGGAATAGAAAAGGAAAAATCCCCATCTGAATGTTTCAATGTCAGTAATAATTTCCACATCCCTAATGTCTCTCAGAGGAAGTTATATTATAGCTTACCTGTCCCCCTGCACAGCACAAGTCACAGCTGTCTTCAGCTGCAGCCAAAATACGCTGCTGCAGCATGAAGAAAACATGAGCAATTTCACATCATGCTGAGCTCTGGTCTCCAGGAAATACAGACAGCAGCTTTTTCACTGCATCCAGCTCAGGACTTCGGAGATAAAAGTGGTAAGAGAAGGCAGCCCGGCAGGTATTAGCAACTACACCACTTCTGGTAAAGATGTTAGACTTGGGAATAGTTTCCAGACCCAAGCTGCTCGAGGCCCCGTGGCACGTAAAGGCTGAACTCATGTGAAAGGCAACAAGAAACCTAAAGTGCCGGGCTAGCCCTGGAAGTAGCCTACGTCCTGCAGATCCCTGTGGCCCAACTTGTTAGCCCAGCAAGGAGCTCTGCATCTCCTGAACAAAATATTTCCACTGGAGCTGAGTTTGCTCAAGATGGCAAAATGCACTGCTCAAACACTGCGATAGCAGCTCTGCAATCTGCAGGCACTTCACTCAGCCTGGATCTCGCGCTTCTGCCAGAAGTGGTTACTTACTGCTCCAGGACTTCTAAAGCCAGGCTGGAGGAAGGTGAGAAGAGCTCTCGTGGGAACAGACAAGGTGATGGCTCAGCGTCCAAATTTGTTCAGGGCAAGGGTCAGCATAAACACTGGGAAACTAAGGCTGGTAAATGAAAATTTGGAGCATCCTTACCCCTCATGATGAAGCCTCCTGTTCCCAATCCCTAATGAGAGCCAATTGCTGCTGATAGATTTTACATAATAGCTTTTTGCTTGTTCTGCAAATTAAGCAGAAAAATTGCCTATTAAAGGGAAAACTGGGGCATTTCTTAAAACTTAGTGTAACCTATTTAGTTGGTTAGGTCAGACGCAGGGTGCAATCCAAAGTCTCCTTATTAATTTTCTGCAGGGAGCAGCAGTTCGTACTGCTGCAACGTCTTGCTTCAGAGACCCAGCAAGAGCTGATTTCAGATCCACATCAAAGCTGCCTGGTACCAGAGGGGCTGCGTTAGCTCCTTGGCTGACGTGTAGGTAACTGTCCTTCGGTGCAGCACACAGCTTTCTTCTTTTCCTGCTGGTTGACTGGTTACCCACACAAGCTTCAGCTATGCACAAACCACCAGCAAAGAAGGAAAATGCCAAGCCTGAGCCTTAGAGCCTCTTTTCAGCCAGGACCTGTCACAGCAGCTCTCTGCCACCCAGTTCTGTGCTGACCCAATCCTGCCTTTCAGCGGTCAGCTCTGCAGTGACACGGAGTGCATCAGGCTCATTTAACCCTGGAGATAAAAACCATAATGCCTAGTAGAACTAATCTTTTTGGGGATGTGAGCACCAACTCCTGACTCATTTCTCTTTGAGGCATGGGATGGCACCACATCTACTTAATGCCAAGCTTGGCTGCAATCTGAAAGAATCCAGGCTCGGCCTCAAAACACAGTCAGATATTCAGGCCTTGTTAAAATATCCCCCCAAACCTTCCTTGCAAATCACAGTCGTACATTCACATTCCATATCACTCTCTCCCTGAATGTGTCTTCATTCCACGCTAACCCTGTACAACTCCCCAGCCGCGTTTGCCTCCTTCTGTTCACCCCTGTCCTCTCACTCCCACATAATGTGTGTTCATCCCTCCCCACATCCCTTCGTGCTCTGCACAGGCTCCACTCTACCTCCTTGCTCTTCCTCTTCCCCTACAGTCCTTGCAAAGCAGGGTCATAGCTCACCGGAGACCAGCCTGGTGGACCCTGAATTCCACGCCAGGACCCATTCCTTCCTTCCCATTATTCTACCTTTGTCATTGCATGCGGTTTTTGCTTGTTTCTTTGAAATTGGCTCTGGACTGCAGACATTTATTTGCAGTAACGCTCAGAGCTACCAGGAAACAGCAAGAAGCAAGAGAAGTTTGTTGGTCAAGCTTGGCTGAAGAGAATCTGGTTGGAGGTTAGGAATAACTAAGAAGCTGCTGGTCACTCTTTTATTATCCTCTCCATCTACAGCTATTAAAAGTGACACCTTTTTATGGTCTTCCTTTTAAACCATCTGCTTCATTCATCCTCTCCCCTCCTCTTAGACAAGGTAGCGGTAACCTTACAGAAACTCCAAATTGCAGGCTTGGCCATAAGTCCTTGTTACTTTCTCCTAACTGGCCCGTTTGTCTTTCTCCACCCAGAGCATCACAAGACAGCCTCAGCTCCCCACACGTTTAAGAGGCCATAAAATGCTCGCATCCCCTGGCAATGCAGCAGTCGCCTCCAACTCAAGAAGCTGTGATCACCGACCACTCAGCATTACCCACCAGAAAGGTCAACAGCTGATTGCTCCTTATTCTTCCTCCGCTGGTTTTGCCAATAACTGGAACTTACAGACGTCCCGTCTCTCTGCTGGACCTCGTGCAGAGCACTGCCGGATGCAATCATGAACACACCGTGCTCCACCGCATTCCTGTATTGGCATCCAACCTGCCTGCAGGCTGCCTTCACCTCCCCACGCCCCCGTCTCATCCATATGGACGAGCAAACACACGGAGATGCAACTTAAAGCAGCTGATTCTGCCTGCTCCCCTCTTACTGACTGCAGGGCTTCACAGCCCATTTACCTGCTTCTGATACAGGTCCCGGGGGCCTCGTTGGCTGCACAGGATCCCCACTTAAACCCAGGGCGTGCTTTTCTTCTTGCTCTCTCTGTCTGAGCTGCTGAAAACAATTTCGACAGTCTTAGCTAACCGATGGTGTTGCCCAGTCAATCTCATTCTCCTGGCACGTGTGGGTCCCTTGCTTATTCTTCACCAGCTGGGAAAGAATCACCCTGAGATTTGCTCACCCACGATGCGCCTCCAACACACAAGCAGTGCAAACAAACAAAAAAAAAAAGTGGGGAGGGTCACAGAAGGGGAAAAAAACAGGAAAAATATCAGCAAAGATCACCAGATCTAACCTTGGTCTGCCTCAAAGAGCTGCTTGTCCTTCACAAGCAGCATCCAGAAAACACAAAAAGTAACTGGTAAATGCTGTATGGACCTGCATAAAAACACAACAGAGTCCCTTCGCATCAGTAAAGATACAGCCACCGGCAGCTTGCAGGTCTCCCAGGGATAACCGCAGTAGGGACAGATATTGTTTATTTCTTTCAATTTTGGCTGAGCCTGCGCCAGTGCCCTGAAACCTCAGAGCCTCTTCACTTTGCGTGCACACACCAATTAACTCAGTAACCTCTGCTGGCACTGAACAACCACTGCCCCTTGGAGAAAACAGTTTTAATAGATAAGGGGAGCGTTTTTAGTAAAAACTGTATTGAGCGAGTTATGCAGAGGGACTAAAACACGCGACACAACTTCATACATTCTTTCAACCGAAGAAAAACAAATTAGAAAAACCAAAACATGTTTTGGGCATTTTTCTTTTTTAAACCAATCCTTTCTTTCGTTTCCATCACCGAGATCTTTTGTTTTAAAAATACGTCAAGTTGCAATCAAATGGATCACTTCCCCCTCTTCCATCAAAACAAATCAATGTTTCATTCAACCCAAACCACAAATTTCCCTCTCCCTCACCTGCCCCCCACCCCTTTCCTCCCTGCCCTGGGAATGTAAAAAATGCTCCTGTTTCCCCAAAAGTGTTTTTTCTCCTTTTCAGCACATTGCTAAACATAAACACCAATGAAAAACAGAGCTTTACTTCTTTCTTCTTCTATTTTTCCCAGGGAAGCCAATGCACAGCAGGGCAAACCTGTTGCACCGACAGAACAAAGGCGCACAGCGTGGTCCCCTCTCCACTACCAGCTCTCTGCCTATCCCAGCAGCTGCCAGCTCCTGCTTGTACCTCTCCCCTGCACCCTAGATCCACTTGCCACAAACAGTGCTCTGGTTTTGAAGCCTGTTTGTGAGGCTCTGCTCATTCGCGGAGCTCCAGGAGCATAAATAGAAAATGCTCAGTGTTCTCAGGCACAGGGTAGATAAGGTGAGCTTTCACAATTTAAAAGCAGTAGCTATGGTTTGACAAGGTTAGAGCTAAAAGCAGAGTATTTCACTCTGATATCTCCACCTCTGGCTAAGCAGAGGAGGAAGACTCACTTATTGTCATTCCCTCTTGTCCCACTCCCCAGTCCTTCTGCCCTCTGAGCTATACGACTGATTTATACCCTCCTGAATCTGTGGCAGAGATCTGTCAGGGCATTTCTAACGCTACCTGAGCGCCTACCTGCACAATCACAACAACTCACATTATATTAACGACTACCCTACACATTAGCGCTCATTAGCGAGAGCAGCAGCCTAACCCCTGGCAGCCAGTTCTGCGGTAATGCAGTGTTACCACAAGTAGCCTCACATTTGTATCACTCTACGAATTAAAGTTTAGCCGCATCACATCCACAGATGCAAAACATGGACATAAAGCAGGAACCAGAGCTTTGGAACCATCTACAAAAATGAGATAACTACTTCACCCTGAGTTTTAATTAAAATGGGCTTAGCCACTTTATTTTATTTTTTTCTGACAGCTCTCTTCCATTTTCTTTTTAAATACAATCTGCTCTCATTTTTCAGTGCCATCGTAGGGTTGGTGACCAAAGTACAGAAATAAAAATCACATGACTGAATTACTGCATTTTCCAAACACTTAGGATTTTATTGCTAGTAGCTAACTGCATTCACAGAACATCTGCTTTCAGTTCGTGGTGCAATCTCTATCTCAAACTGCAGCTATAACTGCTCCAAAGGAGCCCAGAGACAAGCCATAGCATTAAAGTCTGACCTACTTCCATCAAAGAATTGTTATCACCTCCTTTTCCTTTTCTCTCCTTCCATTCGCTTTGCCACTTGGCACCTTCCCTTTCCGGACTGGCTTCTGTTTGCAGAAACGTAGCTAACATCTACGTGTACTTGGGACTGGGAAAGCAGGATGAAGTGGAAGTTGAAGGGAATGACAGGCTTGCAATAACTTCACACCTTGAAGCCACAAGTTCAAATCCACGCACACGTAATTGAGCCCTTCTCTCTTCTGAACTTGCTGTACTGAGTGCTGTGAGGCACAGACACTTGAAATCCTCATGGACTTCAGTGGAAGGGAAAAAGCAGGTCAACACATCCTCAGTGTCTTTAGCCAAAACTGCCCTGTCATCGTTTTCTGAACTTTCTGGATGTCTGTGTGATGAAAGCAGAATATCCCTCAATGCTGGAAGAGCATTCCAGCTACTCCCTTTATTTTTTTTTTTCCCACTCTGCATTATGAACTAGCACATTAACTAGCAACTGGCAGCCACCTTCACAGACAGCAGCAAAGCCCTTTCTTTATTTAAAGGTTGTGAATGCAGAAAACAGAGCGGCGCATGCGGAAAATAGAATGGCATTTCCAAATAGGATTCCTGACATAAAGAGAGAACTGGCAGTAAATAAAAGACAAGATGAGAATCAATAGCATGTGAAAGAGAGAAAAAAAAGAACATAAAAGGAAGTGCAAGAACCTGGAGAGGAAAAAGGTAAAAAAAACACAAGATGACAACATTGTTTTCTTACATAAAATTTGTAGGGTTTGGGGCTTAATCCAAGCCTGGCAGAAACCTATAGCATAGCTGTCACTGATTTCACCACCCTTTGGATCAGGTCCTCTGTTTTTTCTTTTAATTTAAATTCCTGCCCATCCTGGTGAAATACGACATGTGATACCTTTGGAAAGGTACAACAGTAAATCCCCACTGGCCTCCCAAGATAACAGCAAAGCAAAAGCAGGCTGAACAGGCTGAACTATGCCACTGAGCCATTCCCTACAGCAGCAGTTCACACGTCTCAGCTCTGGGTTCTCTCCCTATACTGACAACCTGTAGCACCACACAGGGTCCCTTCTTCGCAGTTCACTGGGAATTGCAATTAAATGGAAGGTTTGCAATGAAAGCAAACATGCTAATGGAGTTAATTTTAGCAAACCACTAATGAGCAATACACCAGCCTCCTTTTTTACCCTTATGGCCAACCTCCTAATGTGCCTTCTCTTGCTTTATTGAAGTCATTAACAACTAACCCGCTGTCCTCCTTTTGGAAAACACATTTCTTCCAGATTCTGCTCCACAGGGATCTGAAAGAGCTTTTCCAATCAACAATTCATTGAATGAAGTCTCCAGAAGTCTGCTGTTGTCCTTTCCATCCCATGCTTGACCTTGAGCTATTTAAACCTAGATGGATTTCAACTCCGTAGTCCCACCAGCCTGCAGATTCTCCTCCCCGCCCTCCACCTGGGATAAGAGAGACTTTTCAGAACATGTTAGAGGAGGTCTGCTAAATGATGCATTGAAAAGAGCTGGAGGGAAAAACAACTTTATCATCATCCTGTGGTTCAAGCAGAAGGGGATAGGGTTCCTCAGTGCTTTAAAAGATAATGAAAAAAAAAAATCTGAGCAGAGAGCAATGCAAAAAAAGGAAAATTAATACTTTTTGATCAACAAATGAAAATGGGTTCAAGACAGCAAGGTCCCACAAGAGTCCCAGGCATGGTGTGTTCGGATGAACGCAGGCTCCATTCTAGTACTTTTCTTTGGAAGATGAAAGGGTAAAGGGGATCAGGAGAAAAGCTCTGTCCAGCTGCAGAGGATATGCTCTGAACAAGCATGGGAGTGAGACACTGGAGAAGTTACTGTTCAGAATTTAGATGCAGCAAGTTAAACTGCTGAAGCACCACTAGATAGCCAGGGGTGCAGTTTAGCATTTCTGATACGGATTCTGCTGCAGATGTTTGTAGTAGATGCAAGACGAAACAAATGCAATAGATCCTGAGTGCTGTATATCCTCACAGCTGCTCAGTCTCCAAGCAGCTGCAGGAATTTCAGTGGTGGTACAGGTATGTTGGCAGAACTCCACGGGAAGGGGCTATATATGTTTTCATCATTTGGTCTGAACCAGTGAGTGGCTTTCACAACCACTATCGCATTCCTCCAAAACTACTGTTTCTGCCAAAACACTGCCAGAATAACAATTTGTCCACAAACCATCAACATCAGAAAGTTTGCTAATTGCCCCCCACAAGGTCACGCTGCCAACTGGACTCTATTAACGTGAGACAAAAGGTCACAGAAAGCAGAAGCTAGAAAAGCTGTTCCATTTGCTTGCATTAAGGATCATGATTTGCCTAACCCTGTGTAATGGATCAGAGGAGAGGGAGAGGAGAAACAAGAAAAACCTTCCCAGCAGCAGCATCTTCCCCTGCTGAGCAGTTGTCCCCTCTAGCCTCGGAAGCATGAAGACACATTATTTAACAGAGTCAGATCAGGTTTTCTCAGGGGGGCAAGACCCCTTAGTTCAGAGATCTCCCAAACATTCATTTAGTCAGATCTTTACCCTTCTAGAATGAAAATTAGCAGAAGAACAGATTCTGCTCCCATAGCACCCTGCATCTGGAGCTATTCCATTGCTTTAGAGATCTCCAGAGTTACACCCAAGTATTCAGGGAAATCCCAAGACAATGTGCTACCCTACCTCCAGCCCTCCTTCAGGAGATGCTGGGTTCCATTGTTTGGGTACCCTTCTGTATTTGATGACTAATTAAATAATAACATATTAAAAGCCAAAGGTAATAGCTGTACAAGAAATTATGAAAGTACAGTGCTAGAAATATTAAGTCAAGCAAGCAATGCCATCACACACCCGCCTTCTTATTCCCCTCCTAAAAACCTATTTTAAACTGTACTTAGTTGGGCTGAAAATTGATGGAACTAACAAATTTTTAGAGCTAGCACAGGCAGAAGCATCCTATCATACAACTGAACACGACTATAGTTCAGCAGTATGACAGGTTACAAATCCCTATACATGCCTCTACATCCCTATACGTGCCTCTGAATCATATCCTGCCGCAGTATGGTCACTCCACAAAGCTTTGCCCACGTACTACAGTTTTTGTCTGCAAGTGGCCTGCTGGCTTCGAAGTCCTTTCAGAGCTCTGCCCACTCAGCCCACACCTTCCCATCACCATAATATTTGGCTCTTGGTCGTTGCCATACCTCCTGATACTTTGCTAATTATGTTCCTCTCCACACATGTTTTCTGGCTCACTCACGTCTCTCGGGTGCCAGCCCTGTTCCAGCACGAGGCATCAAAACAGCCGGGCAGTTCCAAGCAGCATTTTCTTGGTTTCCCAATGTTTTCTTGTGCTGTGCATTTATTTACGTTCATCAGGCTTTTCATCTATCCCCCATTTTTTAAAAACCATATACCAACCACTGCCTAACAGGCCGATCTTTGCATCAGTTCACCTTGTGCAAAAGCTATTTTCTAGTAACCCATGCAGGCAAGCCTCCTCCACACAGGCATTTCTTATGGCACCAGGTATCTATTCACAAAACCAAGGGCTCAGAGGTGGTGACTTTGTTTAGTAAGTGAGAAACAACACACCTTGCTTGATCACATTGCTGCAGGCACCCAAAGGAGCAAAAGAAGAAAATTTCTGCCTCAAACACTTCTGATCAGAGACTTGTATATATCCAACAGCACTACTGAACACTATTTCCTGAAAAAGGCCTCCATGTCTCCTCATGCTGTGCAAGGACTACCAAGGGGACGTGCCAGGCTCCGGGCATGCACCCCTCAGACCACTTCCACCCACAGAGCCCTGGCCCCAAAAGCCCAGAGCTCTTACCAGGGTGTCCCGAACTCCTCCTGCTGCATCTCCATGCTGCCACCCCCTGGAAAAGCCACCCTCAGCCTTCCTCAGGGGCGGCGACTTCTGAGAGAAAATGAAGGCCTGGGCATCGCCGTGTGGAAAAAAAAAAACACCCCAAAACTCAGGGAGGTGTTATTATTATCACTCTTTTTTCCCCAAAAAGTCATCACTTTGTCCTTCCCAAGCTGGCAAGCAACTGTTGCCCTGCAGGGAGCCAGGCAAGGGCGGTTCCTCACACGCCACCTTCCCCATGCGCTTCCCTTCTCCTCCTCCTTCTCCTCCTCCTGCCGCGTGCTCACCGTGTTTAAGGCTTAAAATGGCGGCCACGGAGGGCCTGAGGCCCATGGGTGCAGGGGAGAGAAAAAAGCAGGGGCCAGCGGTTGAAAGAGCAACTATGCCCTCTTGGGAAGGTGCTGGTGAGGGGGTGGGACTTCCCTCAGGTGTGTGCTCCCGTTGCCCTCATGGTCCCTTGGCCTCTGTGTGCTCCTCCCTGAGGCGGGCTTGCCTCTCCTCTGCGGGGCTGCACCCGTGGGGTGGGAAGCGCTGGGGAAATAAGGGTGCTGTGAGAGAAATAAGGGTGCTGTGGGGATGCCCGACAGAGGTGGCATGCCAGAAGCAGAGGTGGCTGGAGCTATCAATCACACTCCCCGTTTCTAATCAGCAGCACCCCGGCTGGTGAACAAATAGCAACTCATTTGCAAAGCTTTTGCTCTGTTCTCTCATTAGCATAAGTATTGTTTTCCATTATCCATGGTGATTTACATTAAACTAATGCAAATTCATCTGTCATCTGAGCATATCTGAGTAAAGGGCAACTGTGAATTCAATTAGTAACTATTTGCCCCTATCCTACTAGGAAACTGAAGGTGTACAGTGCTGTGTGGGAGCTGCTTGATGTGTGGCTTGGATCCTGTGTGACCTTACTGTAGTAGAAGCAGACTTGCATTTCTTTGCTACATCAGATTTGAACTTGTAGATACTGATAGCATCAGTAATTCTGGCTTCTAAGCTAAACCTAAGCTTTTACAGCAGTTCCTCACCATATGATGAATGGTAGTTTTTATCTTTCCTCCACCATTTTATGAAGTGACAGTTTGCCCAACCGTTTGAAATCCATTGCTGTTTGTTGTTACCTTGGATGATTAGAAGTGAGGTTAATATACCTGGGTATTTTCCTGAATTTAATGTAGTCAAAGGAGAGAAGTAGCCATAAGCCAAGCTCTTTTCCATGTGCTTCACGGACATCCAGTTTCATGTAATATTTTTGCAACTGTAGAAATCTGGTCCTGGAAAAAAAAAAAATCTGCATTGTGGGTAATGCTCTTGCACAATATTTGTTCTATACTGTAATTCTTTTTGTTTCATCCAGGAGTGTTGCATTTGCTGGCAAGTTGTTGCTATCGTCCTTTCAGTAGTGTTTGCTTGCCTGTGTTGTAGAGTACACCCGTTCTTCCTCTAGAAAGAGGAATTCAAAATCCAGACTGTACTTCATTGAGTTCTGAGAGATCCTCCCAGAAAAGTGCTGCTGAAATACATTACCAGTTCACATTATGCCATGGGGAGAAGGTGATGGCAGGGGAGTTGCCTGATGCTTCTCCTTCTGGATGCTCTGAATCAGATGGGATGGGAGCTGTACGAATAAACAAAAAGTCCACAAAGTACTTGCCTGCACCACAACCACCCAGGCTATAATTCTCTGGGGTGCATACACTATAAATTCCTTTCACTGCTGGCATGTTAATGGCACTTGGGGAGATGTCACTTCAAAACTAAAATGAGCAATGACACACCAAGCAGCAGAAGGTAAATGGCTTTTAACTGGATAACATGTCAGTTAAAGGCTAAATTATTTCCCTGCTGTCACTTCCCTTTACTATGTCGGCTGGTGTTATTGGCCATTACTGACAACGGTCGAGAGAAATGATGCCCTTGGCCCTGGGGCATGCTGATTACCTTTGTAGGTATCTGTTTATGGTAAAATAATAGGCAGACGGAGTTGAAACAAACTTCTTTTCTCTAAGATACATAGAAGTGACTTGTACAATGAGGTATCACCACTTACATGACAGTGTTTCACTAGTGACCAGATGCTTGTGGTGTCTTCCAGACAGATTTGCCATGAAAGGAAGCTTTCCCCAGGGTGGTGAATGTTTCCGGTCAAGGGTCATTGTTTGGGCCTTCTAGCTCATGAAGAAAACTTAAGGTCTAAATATAAGTCTGTATTGGTCTATGACTCCTACAGGAGCTGGGCTCTGGGGACAAGATGTATCCTCAGGCATTCCTGTAAGACATTAGAATGGGAGAAGGAGCCTGAAACTTGGTATTTTTTGCAGCCTTTATGGGCTTCTAGATGATGGTAATCAGAATCCATTTTTCTAGATGCTGTGCTATGTCTAATGCCAAGGTAAACATTGCTGCTTCAGAATCTTCCTGAAAGGTTGAGGGGTTTGTGTGCACGTCTCAATTACATGGGTGAGCCATTGCATGAAGGTAAGTGGTAAAAGCAGCAATAGGTGCTACGAAACTCAGCAAAATCAGAATGTTAAAGAAATTCTGAAAATTAATGTATTATTTATACAGTGGTTTTAGTATTGAAAAAGCTACTTAGTATTGAAAAAGCTATAATTTTTAAGGCTTTCTCAGCAGACTAATTGTTGTTAAGTAGCAGCAGAGCGGAGGAATTGATCTCTAGATTGCAAAGCAGCGAAGCCAGAACTTTCTGCTTCTGTTGTCTAGGTACATTTTGAAAGCTGCCCCTGCAGAAATGGCCCTGTGGTTCTGTTTACAACAGTGATGCCAGATGGTTACAGTTGTGGGAGGTGACTTTCTCATTTCCAGATGTTTTGAGATCCGCAAGTCAAACTAGGCCTTTTCTGTATCATCATCCTCAGTAATAAAGGTTCTGCAGGGCAAATAAGGGCTTTATCTACACACCTGTACAGCCAAACTGCTTTTGTATTGACTGATGTGAACTGGTCTAGGCTACTTAAAAAAATTAGTTGAGATTTAGTAGGTTCCTAGCTGTTCTCCTATATTTGGGTATACTCTGAAGTGGCAGTAAGTTAAAGGTACTAAAATATTTTTTTCCTTCAAGCTTTAGCTGTTCAGAATTCATCTAGATAATGATGACCCTATCCTTACCCAGTTTAGGGCTTCAGTCATTCATTTAAATACCTTAATGGGAGGTAGGTGAGTAAAAGCCTAGGCAATGAGTGGTGGTGTGTAGTGAAGCTACTCATCATGCTTTGAGTGTGTTCCTTGTGCCCTTTGAGTTCCAGAGATCCCTGGGTATCAGAGTCCAGCTTGAGAACCTGAATCGAACAGGTGCTCAGACTTCCTGAAAGCGCCTGAAATGTGGCAGGAATCCTTTAAGTTCACTAGCAAACACTTCGAAAAACAGATGGTTTCTTTGCAACAGAACCCTGAACATAACAGGAAAATAGAAGATACTCTCCTCCCTCTCTTAGCTGGAGAAAAGAATCTTAAAAATGCCTTGCATGTGCTAAATAAATAAATTTAAAAATGAACCTTCTGGCCAATCACAGTTTAGCTACCCTGCAATTAAACAAATCCACAAACTGGCAACACATTTACATCTCATTAAGGGGAGGCAAATGCAGCAACTGCATGAAAATTTAGAAATTAGACACAATTACCATGTTGGCTGGAGGCAGGAGCAGGGAGCATTGTCAAAGGAGGCTTTTAAGAGAAGTTTGATGGTTCCTTAATTGGCTGCTGCCTCCCCGGTCCCACCCAGCTCTGCTGTTTAAATGAATTAAAAAAACAAAACCCAACAAAGTCATTGATGCTCTGCCTATCTCTGTAGTGCAGCAGCCCCGAGGAGTTAATGAAGCAAGACCCACAGAGGTCTGCCAGAGAGCTGCAAACCTCGAGGGTGCTCCCCTGACATGACGCTGGGCAGCCTTCCCAGTCACTGAGGGACAAGCCTCTGCTGGCCTTTTTATGGGGTTTGCAGAGACAAGGCTCAGACACTGACCCTTTTGCTCTTGCTGTGCTCTGCAGCTGCGTCCAGTCACATAATGAGTTGTTTTGAAGGGCTAATATACTTGGGATTGCAATGCAGCACTCACAGAAGTTTGTGGGTGCCTTTGCATCGGATTTAAGGGTCAGAGTATTTGTCTGATGTCAGTGGTGATGTCTGCTAGTACAGAGGTATTTTTTTGTGCATGTACAGCATCCTTCCTCTTCCCTTGTCTCCAGCAGCTACCTTATTCCTCTGTGTGTTTCTTAAGAGGTGACAGGTTTGTGTTGGTTTTGTCCTGCATTAGTGGTGGTCTGGCACAAAGCAAGAACCCCAGAACCAAGCTCTGATATCATGCCCTATAAAAAAAGACCTAAAAAAATAATAGCTCAGTGTTAACAAATTGGGAATGGTTGTGGTGATTGCCCATTTGTGTGCAGGGACCTTTTGTCTTGGAGCAGAATATTCACAGTAAATACTACTTAGGTGTTCCTCTGTATTTTTGGAAGATTTGAGGCCTACACCTTTACTTTCTGAAACGTACAGCCCCTTAGCACAGCTTTCTGCATTGCTTCGGCAGCAAAGTCCAACTTGGCACAACTGAAACAAGTTAATAGGGGAATGAATAGAAGTCCTACAGGCTGGCGCATACCCTGCATACCAATTGATACAGTCTGTCTGGTGCAGGGGAAGGCAAAGAAAGAAGAGAGTTTTTCCACGTGTCCTCAACTGATCCCTTGAAAAAATGGAAGCAGTACAAATTTAGAAATAATTAAAAAAAAGAAAAAAAAAAACCTGTTTAAACTAGATTTTTTTCTAAAATGTTGGCATATATGACCACATGCCTGCACCTTCATTGTCTGTGAGGTTCAATTGACTTTAAGCAGTTTTATCAGCATTTATATGCCACCTGCACTGTGCTTGTTTTTCTTAGTATTTCTTTTGATGTCTTGTTTTTCTTCCCTTGAAGGTAGTTTTGAAATTGGCATGTTTCCTGATTGCTCAGGTATCTCTGATCCATTGGATTAGTCATTTTGCTGGGCTCTCCGTGACCCTGAGGAGAAGCTTTATCATTCATATAAGAATTGATGAACAGCGTTGACTTGTGAATTGGTAAGCAATTAAGGACATTGTGTCAAGGAACCGATGAAAGCTGTAAGGGTCCATAAGGGATTTATATGCTCTGCTGTAGATGAGAAACTGTGTTGTCAGTAATTGAGGGGACTGTATGTGCAGCAGCGAACAAGTTCAGAGCTGTAAACAGTTCCCGTGGCATTAATCGTCAGCCTGTCATTGAGTTCAGGAGTGTTTTGCCCCTGACGTGTGCGTAGCCTTGATATGAATAGCTAATGTAGGAGAGGTGCGTGGTTAACACTATGCTTTGGCTGAAATGTAGGTTTCTGTTTGGGGGGCTACAGAACCTCTGTGAAGGTTCCTTTTTGCAGTATTGCTCTATAGCTCTCTTCCGCGCGGTGCACAGGAATATCGTGCATAGCAGAGGAAAGGCACACAACTGGCCAGAAAACTGCTCTGGCCTGATGCCACCGCAGTCTGCATCCCAGCCAGCTGCCCTAGTGACTTTCTGCTTTCTATGTAAAAAACAAAAACAAAAAAACAGCACACAGCTTATTCCTAAGGTAGCTGCCTAGGAAGGGTTAATACAGATGGTATTCGGTGCGTGGCTCCTGCTTTTGGCTGATGTTGGAGTTGGTTTCATTTTAATTTTATTATGAAGATATCTTGCTTAGGAAATCAGAAGAGGGCTCTAGCTGCTCTCATCTTGCCAATTCATCGCTTCTTCCCTGAATGTGCATCACAAGGATCTCGGGAGTAATTCATACAAATGTATCCTAGCATAGCCAACAGAAGCAATTTCAGCTGGAACCGAATATAATCCACTTCACCCCGGCATCAGATAAAGGGAAGGGGACCTTCTATTACTTTGACTCTTTGTTTTTTGCAAATATTCAGATAGTACAATGACGTATTGAAAGATAAAATCTGGAGATAGATATGAAGGGTAGAAATCAAAAACCTGCGTATAGTTGCTTGCAGGCTCCATGGAAACTGGGCTTGTCGTCACCAGCTGGAGTTGCATATACATGAATTTGGGCATCTGTAAGAATGAAATCAAGTTTTAATCTTTTGTTTCAAATGTCACAGTGCAACTGGATTATAAACCCTGAGCTCTTGGCTTTGGCAGCAGCAGCTATTGATGAAGATGTCATATATTTAAGCATGTTGGAACATTTTCTTGGTCTTTTCTGAGTGCTCCAGTGCCTCGCTCTTAGGAAGAAAGCAGCAGTTGTCTCCTTGCGACCTTATTCTTTGTGTAGTGAAACAAATAATATTAAACGGATCCAAGTAGGTGTAATTCTCCTGAGGATCCCATCTTTTACTTATCTGCATTAATTGCCTCAATATGCCAGCAACAGATCTGGAAAGCCCTGGTTAAGATAAACTCCTGCTGTGCTGGGTGCAGTTTTATGAAGAGTGGAGGAGGAATTGAGAACAACAAATTAAAACTAATCTCATCTCCTAAAATATTTGATTACACAAACTCAATTTATTACACAGAGCTGCCCTTTTAAACATGTACAAGCTGGTAAGACAAACAGGGCTGGGAGAGGAGGGGGGAATTAACCCCAAATTTGTCCTACAAGAAAACCTTCTGTAATCTGCTGTAGTAATAGCTTGAAACGCTGCCCTAACCTCGCTGTAAATTAACATGTTTAGCACACTCCATGAAAAGGATTGTCTTATAAATCAGGGTCTTTGCAGAGTGTACTCTGTGGTGTCTTGGGACCTGGGAATCTGAAGTTACCTCTTTAACGAACCTCAGACTGAGCGGCAAGCTGCCAAAGCGTTTGGACTGGAGCTGAGACACCCTCTGTGTCAAGTAACCAGGAGCCTGTGGGCCTGGAGTGGATGGCTTTCTCTTTTCCTTGTTTTTGGAAATTTCTTCTGTAAGAAATAACAGATGATTTGTGCAAAACGTGTTTATCTGCTGCTTGTTCACCCATTCCCCTGATGTGTGTTTCTCAGGCTATTTTGAAGCATTTTCCTTGTCAAACGTCATTGCCTTCTCATTTTAATTGATCTCGAAGCACGTTTTTGGGTAACCCAGGAGTAAAGATTCACTGTGATCCCTCTCCATCCCAATCGCTGCTTTATTCTTTGAGGAAGCAAGGGTTCTCCAAAGGCGGTCTAAACCGAGTAGAGGTTGTTTATGCTTCCTTTCATCGCCCTCCCAGCTGGAGCAGAGGTGAGAGGCGCTGCTTGGTAAGCTGCCTGGGAGCTGCCTTTGAACAACAGGGAAATAAATTCCGTGCTGGAATTCAGCAGCCCCTCCAATCAATGTACTTTCCAATTAATTTCTTTGTATAAGGAGGACTTCTGAAAACAGTGTGCTGCTGTTAGCTCTGGCTTTAATTTATTTTGAAAAATGCGTAATTATCAAGCTGTGAGCAAATTGCCATGCCTTTCACCTGGCTCCTTTCTGAACTCATTCGCATTCAGAGGAGCCATTGATTAATGAACAGAGCAGCAGAGGACAAGGATGATCCAATGCAGCTACGGGCTGCATACGGCAGAAGTAATGCCGCAGGAGAACATCTGTTAGGGCCTCTGTTGGAAACCACTGGCTGAGGCAATGCTGCCCCTTATTGCAGACAAAGACAAAAAATGGGTCCTGTGAGATGAACTTTGCCCATTCCTTCACTTGAGCTGTGAATGAGCAGAAGCGAGCCCTGTTTCTCAGCCCCTTCCTGTGCTGTGTTTGTGTCAGCTCTACCAGCACATGGACAAGCGCAGATACCAAGCCCACATTAAATTCATGTTTTCTTATGGGAGAAAAACAAAAAATCAACAGTTCTTGTGGAGTACAGACATGCTGTGCTGGGCACAATGCATGGGACAGTGCTTGTTTCTCCTGCATTCATGAGGACCAAAGGATTCTTCCTCAGGCATGCTTCTGAGCCCTTTTTAGTGTCCCCTTTTTCCTTTGCTGTGCCTTTTCCACACCTGTGGGACGAAGAGGAGCTGGCTGTAGCCTTCTGTGCTGGTCTATATAATGATGTTCTGTGCCTTTCCAGGGGACACATGTGCCTGTGAGGCTCATGGCCTGTTTCCCACTTCTGATCATACAATCATCATGTTGGAAAAGACCTTGAAGATCAAGTCCAACCCTCAGCCTGCCCTACTGAGCCCCATTCTTCCCTGACAGCTGGATTTTGTTTACGAATGATGATGTAGTTCCTAATTAGCACTGGGAAACTGAACTTATTGTTGCTTAACCATTGCTTGTTGAAAAGGCCAGAGATGAGAAACTTACCCGTGTATGTAGCCATCGATCTCGTGAAGTTAAATTCAGAGCCACCTGTGTAAGCTGGTGCTTTTTGTTGCTCTTCAATATGGAAATTACACATTTTTCACTTCCTCTAAGTTCTTGGTGACTGTTCTTCCCCCTCAGCCTCTGTCCTTGTTAGAATGACAGTCTGTTACTGGGTGTCAGCTGCACATCAGCTAGCAGGTGTGAATTCGCAGGAGATGAGATAAAATAATTTCTTCTGCAGTGCAGGTGACTTAAACGTTGATCAAGGTACTGACTGAGTCAGAGCAGCAGCTATGTTACATCCCTTGCGACTTGTCATCTTCACCCTTGCTCATCTCGGGTGTCGCTGTAGGTTTGCACAGACCCTTCTCTAGCAAATAGAAGTTCGGGCCTGTGGTTTTTGTCGTGTCCTCCAAAAAGGAGTCGTAGCTCTGGTGCTTTCACGTGATGTGAAAACACCTAACTGCTGGAAGACAGACAGTGCTTCAAATATCCCTCTTACAGCCCACTGAACAGCTGTCTGGTAGTGCTGGGTTCAGAGCATTATTACGCCAGGCTAAACTAAAATGGTTTAACACGCAGGGGAAAAAAAATTATATGCATCTTTCTCTATTCTTTTATGCCACATTTTCCCTTTGGTTTGGAGTCCTTGGGGTGGCTACGTATTTGTCTGGGGGGAGAGTGAATGTGGTTTGTTTTGTTTCTTTAACTTCTTTGGGCTAAATTGCAGAAGCGCTGATAATCCAAAGCTTTTAGGAAGACTTTGCCAGAATTTGGGGCTGGCAGTAAGGCCTGCCAGAATTCGGGGCTTTGCAGGGTCGGACTGTGATCCCTCTGATTTGTTGGACTCTTTGTGGCTCCCTGTTTCTGCAGGAGTTAAGAACTGTGTGTTAACATAATCGGGTTCTAACGTAATAACCCCTCTAGGCTGTGCGAGCTTTAAGCCGATACCGTGAGAAGTAGGATATCAGCTCCAAAAAGGGGAGGAATACTTTATTCTATTGAATTTGCACTGGAGGAATTAAAAAAAGCCTAGCATCTGAGACCAACAGTTTCTTAGAACCCTGCTACAATCCATTTAACAAATTGTTTCTACTCTATCTTCACCCTGGTTGTTCTTATTATGCCCGTTATCTGATGGTTATTTAATCTATATTTTGTAATTACTTCCCTTCTGTCTTCCACTTCAACATACATTCATTTTCTTGTTGCGCTAATGCAGTGACCTACATTATCCAAGCTGTAAAAGTCAATTATGCTGCCTGTGAGTTTTCAAGTGGCGTTTAGCAAATGGGTTTGTGTATTATCTACCTGTTACCTGGTTCAAGCCAGGACTCAGTTTTTCCCAGGCACTTCGTAAAAGCATCTCTGGAAATGCAACTGTTCTTCCAGATTTGGATACCACTTGTACTTCAACAGTGTGGGGAAGGAATACAGGACGTCTTGTCCACACATATAGATGATAACGAACGTGCATTATACTTTGCAAATGAAGCATTGCATGAGTTGTCTACCCACTGAAGCAGGAATACATTGCTCCAACCTGCTCTGTGCAGGTCTCGCTGTACTTTTGGGTGTAGATTTTGCATCTCTGATATTAAATCTCAGGCTTTAACTCCAAGCTGTGCTTGTACCGCCTGATAGGTAAGAGAGGTATCGTCGTTACCAAATGGATTACAAAATCATCTGTACCCAGCAAATGGTTCCCAGGGGGCAGGTGGGTGGGGAGAGTTGTTTGTTTTTTAATCAAGCCTCATTCATTAATGCTTGAAGCTTCCCTGCATACACATCATCACCCTTCGTGCCTTTCCCCGGCTTCCTGTTACAATATTGAGATGTGAGCACATTACAGATGAAGTTAAGAGCCCATGTTAATAAGCTCTCTAGACCCATGCTAATTTTGTAGTAGAAGAAAAGGATGTATCAGAGGGAATTTATTAGATAGAGGTGCAATCATTCTAAAAAACTCCTGGCTCTTCCTTCGTACGAAGGCTGATTGCTTTATGACTTGACACCTTACAGCAGCACTCTTGGAGCATCACTTTTAGAAAGGTTCGCCAGCCCTTTGACAGTGCCACGTGCACACATTTTGATATATGTGGGGAATGTGTATGCCTGTAACACGTGCGTAGATGTGCATGTGTTCTTATAGGGAAATCCTTTCGCAGCAGACGGATGTGCAAAGAGAGGGATTTAAACGTGTCCTCTGCATTAAAATGAATCATGTCAGAGGCATCGGTGTATGCGTATTGATTGACATACTCAAGACTTGCACAGTACGTCCAGCATTTGCTGACATTGGCATACACACGTGCAGCTGAGGATGTCTGCTAAGCACGTGGACAGCTTTGAAGCAGAGGAACACGGGCAGAAGGCTCACATCCTGTCACGGTGTCTGTAGTTCCCTGAACAAAACTGGCATTTAGCGATCGGTTCTGAGGCTAATTGCGGAAGGGTGGGCAAAGATTCTTTATCACTGCCCTCTGATGCTGGCGTTTTGTCTCCTCAGATCATGTCGGTTGGATTGCCATGGGATGAACCTCCTCCAGGAAACAGGGTTGTCAGTGCCTGTGGTCACTCTTCGTTAGTCTACACTGTGCCATTTTCAACTTCTCTACGCTTGCTGCATTTGCAACGACGCCTTCACCGTGAGCTATATACACACCTAGTTTATTCTGCTCCTCTACATCAGCTTCAGGCTGTAGAAATTATGCTCAGAATGTGCTTATGAGGCATTCTTTCTATAGCTAAATGTGTAAAATTACTTGGGAGAACTTGTCCTTTCCCACTTGTTTTTTCTTTTATCCTAAGTGCTATCTGTATATGGCCTATATAAAAAAATTTTAAATTAGAGGAATGGTTCCCTGCGAGCAGTAGCTTCTGTGCTGCTTGACAGGTGCTCATCGGGAAACGTTTGAAGCGTTACAGTTTTTAAAGAGGGAAGCATGTGGCAGTTTTTCTAAGGCATTTAGGTATGGAGCTGGTTGTTAGTGTGCCACTGTGTTCTCCATCAGTACCATATTTGAGTACAGCCTAAATACCATCTGATTTAGCTTCCTTTTTTTTTCCCCCCCTTAGAATTCCTTCTGTTAAAAGCAGCTGTTATTCCTTCATTTAAGAAAGAGAATTAAGGCAGAGAAAAATGAAATTACTTGCCCGAGGTCACTAGCAGAACTAGGAACAGAGTGGGGGTCTTGCAAATTGAAGCTCAGCGCTTTAATCACGAGCTCAGATTTAAAGGCTAATGTCTGAGGGTTTTCTTTTTTGGGGGGGGTTACATATCTAAGGTTTTTAAGGGAGCATTCCATATGGTGCGTTATAAGCTAGTTTGAATCTGGTTATGTTTTGATACCTGGCTTTCTAATTATAACAGCTTCTAGGGTGGCTTGAAAGCATAATTATTATAGGAAGTTGCAAATAAACTTTAAGAATAACCAGAAGGCCCCCATGAAATCACGAATATAGCCGGAGAGTAAAAACTAAGTAGATCTTAGCATCGTTTTTGAGCTTGTGTTCCTTCTTGTAACCCTGTCAGTGCATGAACGTGTACCTGGGGCTGGCTAGCTGTAGACAACATGGGGGGAGTTGAATAGCTCTGCTCTAAATGTGTTTTGTCACTGGATTTCCGGAGATTGGTTTGGATGATGGTAAATGTCTGAATTCTAATATATGCTCGTTGGGAGGCATTTAGCAATCAGGACCCTCAGTGCGGGAAGCCCAGCTGGGAAGACAGACCTGCACAGGAGCTAATGCTACAGAAAAAAAGGTCTTTATTTCAAGAACCTTAACAGCAAATTTGATTTCCACCAGCCTAGTGTTTATAGACTGGTATTCTCTCCTCTACAGGAAGGCAATCTGAGCTTTCACGGGGCTCCTGCTGGAAAAAATCAAATAGGAAATTCGTGCAAGGTTTGCAGTAACAAAAGGGCAGGTGAGGATGCAACTGGTTGTGTTAGTGGGAGGTGAGGGAAATAAGAGATGTGGGAGAATGGCTCAGTAGGGGAGGAGGAAGAAGTTGCTGTCGGCCTCATTGCACTTTGAACAGCTCATGGAAAATGCTGCAGTCTGCTCTGAGTCACCTTACCTAAACCAGGTTCTCTGGAGAGTGAGCTCTTTGTCCACTAAGGACAAAAGGGAAGAGAATGGGAAGACAGTACCAGAATGTTTGAAGAAGTTGCATTCCTCAGATGGGATTTCTGCATTTCCCTTCAATTCTAATTGCACCCGAAGGGAAAGCTTTTACCAAAATAGTTTCATGCATGTATTTATTTTTATTGACTTGAGAATGAGCAAGGAAAGACGTCAGTGAAAAATGTGTAGGCTTCATCTTGCAGCGGTGAGGCTGACAGTGTGCCCTGGGTCCCCATGAGCATCCCTGGTCACGTTTGGACTGCAGAACTGGTGTAGGCAACGTGCCTCGTGTTCCTTTTCTCCTTGCACGTTCACTGCAGTTTGCTGCCAAAGGAAACCAGGACGTGCAGAAGGATGACAGGCAGCCAAGCCTTATCTCAGCAGTGGCAGCCGGGTTGCTTTCAGAGTGCTCTGGAAAAGCAGAATGTATGTCCGTTATCCCTGCTGCAGACAGAGCATATATTCCCACTCCTTTGTGGATTCCCAGTAAGGCAAGCCACTGTTGTTATCTAGAACAAAATCCTTTGATGCCCTTTACAAGATGCAGGGATTCTTAACAGAACCTGAGCGTGGCCAGAGGGATGTGTTCAATTATGAATCTTTTTGCAAATTCTGCAGGCTGACTTTGGAATACTAGTTAAATGGAAGTTTTCAAATGAAACCTGAGGGAAGCATACTTATCACAAGATATTCACTACATTAAACTAAGCCTCTTCTTTATGTAAGATTAATTTTTCAGGGCAGAGGTGCCCACTGGTCTAAAAGAATAATTATTTCTTCAGAATGACCCTCTGTAAAAGGAGAGGAAAAAGGTATGTCATACCAAAAAAAAAAAAAGCATGCTTCCGGCAGATGAAAGTTGTATGTTACAGAAAATAGCTTTTTGACAGTATATTGTTGTGAAAAATTAAGGTTATGTCTGCATATCTCTTGTGCTTTTTATTCTGAAACTGCAGCCTTTCTTTTTTAATAAATAAATAAATAAAGTTACTTGGACCTGCTTATTGGGTAAAATACATTCAATGAAGGAAAAAAAAAAGAAAAATATTAAGTACTTTAGTGGTAGGGGAGTGTGAAAGGGTGAATGCAGTGCTGTTGCTCTGAGTTACTGAATAAATAAGTCATTGAGTACCACGATTTTCTCAGAACTACCATGGCCTTTACTAGTATGTCTTGGTCCAAGCAGTTTGGCTTGGTTCAAAGTTACTTGCCTGCATAGTGTCTGAGCACCAGGGGTTTTCACTGTACTCTTGTTGTGGATAGGCATGTATTTATATTTCCATTCATGTTGTTAGCAACAATATTGCCATAATTCTTAGTAGCTGATGTGCAGTAAGTGCTGTACAGTGTGACAGATGTGGGACGGAGGCCCAGGAAGCTGAAACACAATGCATCTTTTTACACTGTTACTCGCAAAATGTCAAGTTTTACCCATCTGTCTGGAATCTGGGACAGATACTTAACTGCAAGACCACATCCTTTATGTAATCTAATGTTAATGCTCTGTCATTTTTGCATTTTACAGCTTGCCAAAGAAATAGATGAACGTGACGCTGGCCATCTACCATCCACTCAGTCTCGTGTTTCCTGTTTTGTCATGTAGGATCTTAATCAACATGAAAAGCAGCATCACATCCTCACCTGACACCTGTGGTACTGAAAGGTTTGTAGCTCTTGCTTTGTGGAATGTAGTTCTAACAAAGTTGAAAAGAAAGCTCATGCTACACTGGTGATACCCCTTCTTTGCTCGAAAATTTAACCACAGTTCTTTAGCCAGACCAGAAATGTTGCTTTCAACAAGGTCTTCTTTGGAAGGAGTAATGAACAAATAAGACCTAGGAATAAGCTATTATGAGGCATTAAATCCTCTTCCTAACTGCTTATTCAACACACACAAAAGAAGATCTAACAAGGAATTTCCAGAATTGGTATTAATCCTACTCTGAGGCTTTCTGGAGGTAAAGGTTGGCTCCTCTGGGGCATTCTCTCCTCTTCTATAAGCAATCACTCTTCTACAAATTCTCATAAACGTGGATGCTAAGTAAAGTTGATATAATGTGATAGATGTAGCTCTTAATTCAGGTAACACTCTGTACTACCCCATGGACCTTGGCATTGGATGGGGAAGGAATTTCAGGATGCTAAAGGGCATTTTTTCTTGCATAGGCTGTAATAAAACAACAGCCGCTCTTGTGATTATTGAGATTCTACTTGGCAAGAATCAACGTGTTTATACAAAAGCTGCCATCAAGACATTGTGTTACCATTCCAAATCAATACAGTTTGGGGCTTGTTTTTTGGTAATAATAAAAAAAGAATAATTATGTGAGCCTTTTTAAAAATAAAACATCTACTACAAAAGCTAAATGAGATAAATAACCCCAGACAGAGCAAGAAGGCGACCTCACTAAATTGAATCCAGTCAATTTTAACATTCACAGCGCTAGAGGCAATTTTAGACAGAGTGTAAACGTAATGGAAAAAAACAACACGTATTCCTGAAGCTGACTTACCAAACTTACAGTTTGAGCCCCTAATGATGATAAATCAATGATCTAGAAAATAAAATCCCTTTCCTATTAACCAGATGGGCACGCAAATTCTTCTCAGACTGGGATGTAAGCACCCAAAATTTTCAATTAGTTTCACATACCACTACCTTATAATTATAAGTAATTAGGTTGGAACATAGTGCAGACACACACATATAAACTGTCTTTCTCTTGCTTTCTCTCTCTATAAAACGTCTATCTCCTGATTTGATACAATTCCTTTAATTCAGTTGAAAGATTCTCTGCTAACATCATAAGAGATGCACTGAAGCAGAACTCTGAAATTGAATTACAACCTTTGTATTGAGCCAGAAAGGAAAGTTGTGATTATGAGGTCCTGCCTCTGCTGTTTCTTCCTTCTGTGCTCAACTTTGCAAGGCTTTTTTTGTGCCCTAATAATGCTTTTTATCTCCAGTACCATGGAGTGCAAGTGTCCTGTTAGCTGCCCAGCATGCTCTGCCTTCACCTGCTCATGTGGTTGCAGGTGATAACTTCTGAATGTCTGTGCCAAAACAAAAGCAGAAAAGTTGGGCAGGGAGAACTTGCGGGAGCTTGGGTCTGCATGGAAATTCTCCTGACTGGCTTCGTTGGCATACATTCATTGAGTTTAAGGTAGTCTGAACTTCATGCAAGTTTTGGAAAAACTAGCAGCATCTACCTGTCTGTTCTTTGGTAGTCTTGAGATTTTGCAAATTCCAGAGGTGTTATCCCAGCAGCGCCAGCAAAGGCTTTTTACTATGCCAAAATAACAGACATAAATCAATCTCTATGAAAACCTGAGAATTTTGCAAGTAGGATTTGTTTTGCATGGCATCTGATGGTATTTTACGTGAATTGCGGTGGTTATTCCCTGGGTGTTTCACTACTGCTGAGTTTAATGCAGTGTGCAAGATGCTTGCCTATTGAAAATATTGGTTTTGGAAAGCTTATGTGCGCAGAACCAGAAAAGGGAGAACAAGCAGAGGAAGCACAGCTTCTGAAATTGTGGTTCCAGTAAGGTAGAAGTGTTGGGGTCTCCATTTAAGCTTTAAGGGGGAAAGAAAACTTGAGATGATTGAAGAAAAAAAAGTCAAGTGTCTCCTGAAAGAAGAGGGACACCACTGTCCCAGAGGTTCTTCTCTTTTTAGTTTTGTGGTATGTTTAAGCTTCTGCATCTTTAAAAGTGTAAAGAATTAAAATAGGGTATAAAGTCACTTTTTGTAATACAATGTCTGCCATAACATAAGTTTTCTGTCTGTAATGACAGTGTAATTACATTCCAGTTTTGTTTCCAAATATGTAAATAATGCTTATTCCTATGACTGCAAGGTTAACTTTATGACAACATAACAACCTTGGCTATTACTCTTAATGAAGTGCTATTAAACTCCAGATATCTAACTACATCATATTTATGTTGCAATTATTGCTACTTGCTTGGTGCGTTTCCAGTTAGATAAATCAGTGGTAATTTCCAAAAGGCTAAAACAAATGCTTTGTGTAATTGTACTGTAATTGTTGGGTAATTACAGAGTAATTATATGATTATAAAATATGGTCTACTCTAACTTTTCTCTTGTTTTGGCATTTTTTTTCACTGCCATGCAAGGTTCCTAAGTAGACTTCATGACCATGCTGTATACCTTGAAGGCAGAGGGCCTCTGAATACCAGAAGTGTTGAATCGTTGCTACCATGAATTGTTCATCATGTGGACTTCAGCACCCAGGAAACTGTGGTGAAAGGCTTTCAGGGCCTGGTGCTTTGACTTTCTTCCTAACAAAATGCCCTCACCTTCCTTCTTGCAGAGTATTTGCTTACCTTTACCTGTTCACAAGATTTCTGTGAGGGTTTTATTTTCTTTTTCTCCTGTCCTTCTGTCACATTTAACCAAGTTGTCTCAAATCTATTTGGAGACTCAAAGACGCAGATGAGGACATAAAACCACTGAAAAAGCTGAAGTGGTGTTTTCACGGGAAACAACAACAAAAAAATTTGTGTTTTCAATAAAGCTGTAGGCAGAACGGTCCATTTACACTGATGTTATTGCCCTTTCTGAAACTATAATTTCATGCAACATCTTAAAGTATTCTGGTCTGGCTTTGTACCAGTTAGGATAATGGAATTACTAAGCACGTAAAAATCCTTGTTCTAGTTTGTGTGCTCCCAGAGGCATGTTCACAGGTACACATTATTTCCCTTTCTTTAAACTGGAATCTGTAGCTACTTGACAGAATTTCAATATGAAATACTTTGTCTCTCCCAGTTATTGAAATAACTGGGGATAAAACTGTCCACTGAAACCTTCACAATGCCTTTTTAAACAGCCCTTCTCTTATTGTTCATTGCTGAACAGTGTGTTCCCTTTCACACGCCCTGCAGTGTTCAAAAATTTGTTGGAGAACCTTTTTGTGTGTCTTGCAGACTGTAACTTTGGGCAAGGTTGTGCTCCAGCATCCTTGTTCCTTCTGCTGTGAATATGGAATGCATTCCCTCTGTGCCTCCCAAATCTTAACTAAATGGACAAGCTTCCCTTTATTCTGAAAGTCTGTCCATGCTGGGCATGGGGACTGTGTCTGTGCTAGCCACAAGTCCAGAAGATCAGATAGGGTACACACGGTATTGGAATGGCTACATCTCTGAGATGGTCCTGTAAGCGTTACTGTGGTTGTAACCATGTAGATAAGCCTGCAGCATGTTTGTGCTCTAATTGAATGCATTATCTGGCTAATCACAAGAACTTGCTGGTGGAATTGTTTTATTTTCCAAGTCTAGACTGGAATAGCTGTCAGTCTAAGCTTTGATGTTCTAATTCTGTTCATACAGATTCCTGGGGGGAAAAGAAAACACTATTTCAGAAGCAGTCAGGCATGAAAAGCAAAAGGTTCTTATCTGAGCTAATAGAAGAGACCTAACACATACAGCTGATAGTTCAGTGTTAACTTATGGTGCTGTACACAGAAACATGCCCTGAGTATCTATTCCCCAATATGTTTTCACATATGTTTGTAAATTACATGACACTTTTGAAAATGCTTTGCACGCTGCTTCTTGGTTTCTTAGGATTTTTTACGATCCTCTGAAAGGAAGTATTGGGATGCTGCTTCTGTTCACCAAGCTCTGTTTGACACAAGCGAGGTGGGAAACTTGCCACTTGAGTCACAGGAACTCTGGCTGCTCTATCACAGTAGGAGAGAATAGGCTGCTCGAGTTTGCAAACCTGATTCTCATGCCTGAGGGGCTCACTTCTTCCTTTCTTCCCTGCTGCTGTGCAGCTTTCACACTGGAGCCTTGCTGGTTTTAACAGCAGCTGAGAACTTTCTCATGCCAGTTTCTGTACTTTTTTTTTTTTCTTTTTTACTGTACGAATAACGCAAAAAGCTTGACGACTAGGAAACACTTTTGAAAATCTTTTCTTTCCCTTGCATGTTTTTGATGGGTAAAATTGTCTGGGGCCTCTTTCTCTTGCTTTTTGGTCATCATCAGATGTACTTGGGATTGATAAGAAAGAATCTGTTCTGTAGGGACTGAGCTATAGTTCTCTTATCCCTGTCTCTGACTGGAGTGAATCCAGAGCAGAAATATTTCTCTCAAAGCCTTATTAATTTACTTATTCTCCCCATGTTAGCAGACATTAATAAATCATGTTCTGATGACTAGCTGACTAACTCTTCCAAGAAAATCTTTCTACTGAGAGGTCTAGGACAAAATACAATGCCACGTGTTCATAGGTTAGCTTTCCACTTTTGAGTGAAATTCTTTAGTTTTTTTTCTTGATGTCATTTGTTCTTTTTCCATACAGAAACCAATGAAGGAGTTGAAATGCTTGGTACAAGATGTCATGCAGTCCACTTATACACATCTATATGTGTTTTTCTGCTGTGTGTATTTGCATGAAGTATCACTCCATGCTTTTATCAAAGAATGAGGTAATGCAGACTTGAATACTACTGCATAGATGTGCATGCATGCTTCACACAAACATATTTTATAGACTTGTATCTTCTGATGTTTGAATGCATTTTTTGTCACGTTGATTTTCTGTTCATTGCTGTTCAGGCTTATTCAGGAGATAACATGCTGTCATGGGTGCCTAGTCAACTCGGGGTAAAATATCAAGTCACAGAGACAGTGTGACTAAGACTGGAAACAAAATGTGTGTTCTTTTTCTTGACAGGTGCTCTAAGTTCCAGGAACTTAGAAATGTTTGCTGAAGCAGCCATAGCAGAAGCCCCTATCTTAACGCCAAATTTTCAGCACTTAAGCATTTATAATCAGATTTAGGTACTCAGCCAACACAGTCTTTTTCATGGTAAGGAGAGTTTATTAGTCTGCACTAAGTTGCACTTTCAAACCAATGATCTCAACTCCTTGAGAAGAAACCATTTTCATGATTAATCCTGAAGTTTTGCTCCTGGAGCTTTTCTGAAATGAGAGAAAAGCAGAAGCTTTGAAGCTAATTTAAGCAAAAGCAAGGAAGCTTGCACTCCATCTGTAATTCCAAACCTGCCTTCTGAAATAGTAATTAGAGATATTTTTACAATAAAATTTCCCCATCATGCGGATGGTCAGATGGATGGGCAGGCTTTTTCTCCTCATGCTCAATGTAAATTAGAGTAGGGAACTGGTTAGGCAAGGCTCTTGGGTTTCATTTCCAACTTTACCACTTATTCCCTGTGTGACCTATGAGTAACAGTTTATTTTAGCTAATGCTTTGTTTGTAAAATTGAGATGATTATACTTTTCCTCTGGGAGAAGAGGGGAACTGTGCTAAGGCATAAATCAGACAGTGGAAAACAGCGTAGGAGAAACTTGCAAAAAACTTCGGTTGCTACCCTGGTCTCCCCCAGGCATTTGTAATGCTTTTATGTTGGGAGAGGGGTGTTGCACAAAACTAATAACCCATGCAGGTTTATAATCTAAAGTTGTAATCATGCAAAGATTTAAGCATTTAATGGGAAGATGCTAAGCTTGTTCCCAAGCCTTTGTAGGTTGGAGTGCAAAAAGACAAAAGGGTAAGAATAGCGTGTAAAACAGTGAAGCAGTTGGCTAGGTTGATAATGGAGATATGTCTGGGTAGTTTCACTTGTAAAAGTTTGAGCATGAATCTTGGTTTTTAATGTGGTTTGAGAACACAACTAAAAGTGTTACTGTCCAAATTTATTGTATTTTATAGTAAACTGAAGCATGTAGATTAGGAATCTGGTGCCTTAAGCTCCCTCTGAAGTTAGTGGATAGGAGGAGATGTGCAGAGCACAGCTCATCCCATTTGAAGTCTCTGCTTTGGTTGTGGAAGGAGCCTGGAGTAAGTAGGATGCTAATGTGGTTACCACAGGGAACGGCTTTAAAGTAAGGAGTGATAAATGCAAGGCAATATCTGTAAAAGAGCAGACTTTTTCTTTTCATCCCTTCGGTAAAGTGACTGTTAAAAGCCAATACAAAACATCTAGGAAGAGAGCATGTGTGTGAGGTGGGAAGCAGCCACGTGGTATTAATTGGAGAGTGCTGTCCTATTCAGAGACAGGCTGCATTTCCTCCTTCTTTTCACAAGGAGAAAATACTGGGGGAAGATCTTCAATGGCACAAGGGCAGTTCCATGCAATTTGATGGCTCAATGATAGGTGACCTTCCCTTGGGTTTTTGAAAGCTCCCCTTTAGTCCTTGAGTTAGAAACAAAGCTCTTAGAAACATGGGTGCGTGCACACACATGCTCCTTCTGCCAGCATTGGAGGGAATCTTTTACATCTTTTAATGAGCATTTTAAAATGTGTCAGAGCTGCTTGATTTCCTTGGCCTCATAAGGGAAGAAGCCAAGAGAGAGATTTAATCGTTCACGTGCCATGAATAAAACAGCTGTGGAAGTAGAATTCTTTTTCCAAAAATGTATTTGTTCAACAATATTCTGTGTATCAGCTGAGCTGGACAAACTGTGTAAAACTGGAAAGTCATAGGTATAGCAGTAGCACAGGATTATTGCAAAGGTGTGTGGTACAGCCCGTGGCTCCTCTTCACCCCTATCTGATGGATTTTCTCTCCAAAGAAAGCAAAGCTTCGAAAATCCCTTCCTACAGAATTCACCTGCTGTGCTGTATCTTTGTACGAGCCGTACAACAGATCGGAGGGAGGTCCCTCCTGAGTGATTTCCCGCTGCTCGCTTGTGCGCAGTGGGTCGGATTCTGCCTCCCAAGGAAATACTTTCATGCAGGCTATAACAGGGCTACCTTCCCCGAACCTCCATCTGTCTTTCATGTTTTAAATTTGACAAATTGAGCCACAGTGTGTATATTTATACAGTCGGTGTATAAATATACCTTGACTTCCATCCAACCTCTCTTTATCTCCAGAGATCTAGGCCCCTTAAAGAAAATGTTATCTTTTGCCAGCAGCACATAATCATCCATTTACAGAATTTTTCATAAACAGAGCCTTCCCGAGGGCTGTATTATTGATTTACTTTTCACCTAGCACAGCACCAGTATCATGATCAGAAAAGGCTACTCTCAAATCGTGAGGTTCTGTTTTTCCTTTAACTCCATTATCAAAACATTCACTCTTTCCAAGGCCTGTAATAAAGCAGCCTACCTCCGCCAGAGAGAAATACTGTTTATGATCTGACTTGTGTCTCTGATAATTGAGACCTGAATGCCAGAAAGTCATAAAAAGTTCCCTCTGGTCATGGAGTTACTTCTTGTTTATTTTTCTTGCATTAATAATCTATTCTTTCCCACATTTTTCTTCCTGTTAAGCACAGCACATTGAATTATCCAGTCACTGCGAGAAGCTCTAACAGTCCTGCTGTATCTTACGAGTTGTTAGGACTGCATTTCATTAACCGTAATATACCAGCATGCAGTGTTTACGGGAATAACAACGCGTGGTACAGACAGAGATAAGCTCCTGTCAGAAAGCGTCTATAAAGCACAAGCAATTCCAGTGCTTGTTCTTTATGTTTCTGATATTGTTGGTGGAATTTCAATTTTGTATCCTGCAAATGCAAGCAGTGCTTGTGATAGTTATGTGCTACTGAGATAGCACCTGCGGGCTGCAGAGTAGGGAAACATCCGTCTTTGTATTTCCGTGTATGAAACGACGAGTCAGGGAGAGCAGCGCGGCTGTGCAAGGTGCTGCACGAAATAAACCAAGGCCGTGCTGAACTCAGAATTAAATAAAGCTACAGCAAGAGGTGAGAGCGGAATAACAACAACAACAAAGTGGGAATAGCTTGGAGAAGGGGCACTATGAGCTAAACTGATAGCAGCGTATGGTGGAGAAATCACTGAGTTCACTTTTCTAAAGTCTCCTTAGCGGGAGTAATTTTTTTCAGTAGAGATTCATCCTACAATGAGCACAGAATTACTTCTGAGATTTGGAAATAGGCAAAGCATTTTGCAGCACCTAAGTTCAGGCTGCAGCACTCTTAGTGCGTGAGTATTGAAAGTGAGTTATTTGAAATGACAGAGACCACTTCTGTGAGTTAGTGCGTTTCTGTTTCCATTCGCACTGGGTGGAGGGAAGCATCATCCTGCTAGGTAATGGTCTGGAATGTTTCCCTTCAACTGCAGATTCTCACTACTTTTGCTGTTGGTTTTACTACCTGTTACAGTAGTATATAAAGAAGTTTTAGCACTGAGGAAAGACTTACTGTGACTGCCGCTGGGCGAAAACAAGTACATAGTTGTTGCCTCAAAGCCTTTTTATGTCAATTCTCCTGTAGTCCTCCCTGATGATGCAGATACTTAAATTGGGACCATTTAAACTCATAACACAACTTTTTCAAATCTCAGAAATGCATGTTTTCATACTAATATGTTGCTCGTGTGGCTCAGAATGCATTGGTGTCTCTCTTATCTTTGGGATTAGTGTATGTTGAGTAGAGAGTATATTCATTCATTGCTTTATTTGCCACAGAAACAGTCAAGTCAGTCTTACATTCTCTCAGAGCCTGGAAAATTTTATAAGGCTTAGGGGTTCTTCAGGAGATCATAGAAACAGATGATGCCTTTCCACCTCCTGTTGGAAAAACAAAGTTTTCTAGGTGCTTGTCCTTTCCTACTGGGCTGTCTCAGATGTTACATGAATCGCTGGAGTACTGGAGAATTTCTAGTGGAAAACACATGTTGGACCAGGAGTAGCTGATGCTTTGTCTAAGAGACTGCTATTAAGGGGATGAAAATAGAAAATTTCCATGAAATTTGCTGTTTCCCTCTCCTGAGTCTCTAGACCTTCTCCCTTTCCTTGTGCAGCAATGATTGTTCTCAGCATTGATGGCACGTTGAGGACAAAACACATACCATCCTTTCTCTCTATTTTTTTTTTTTTCATATTCCAACCATGTAATCAGCTGGAGTTCTGCTTCAAAGGAGAAAAGCACTGAAGTATCAGCTGGTTTCTTGGCTGTCAGCCCTTCTCTATCAGGGTATTTTATGCTGTTTGTCAGCGAGGTTTCTAAACACCTGTGGCCTCAGACTTTGAGGGAGTCCAGCCTCTCCGAAAATTGCTGATGTTCCTTGTCATATAGTTTGCATAATTCTTGCAGTAGGCTTTTCTTTGAGATTTAGAGTCATATGTGGTTCAAATGTAAGGGGACCTCCAATTGTAATCCCCTCCTCTCGTCTTCATCAGCATGCTGTTTGTAGAGGCCAAGCGCCTCTATCAGTCTTCCTTACAACTCCCCCTTGCTTTGCTCTTTGGACTATACCTTAGGGCATAAAATAGTGTGGAGCATTACATATTTTCTGTGCTAATAAGCAAAAGGAGAAGAAAAGCAACAACAACCTGTGCAATAGTTTGCTCCAGCATGTGCTGTAATATTATTAGCTGATTCCTTTGGAAAATTACCACCAGTACAACTTTGCTGACTTGCACATGTATAATGTATAAATAGAGCCATCAAAGTTTAATGCACCCTTAGCAATGTACTTCCTAACACTGCCTGTGACATGGGTTTCATTTTTTTGTCACTCAGCGTGACACCAGTGCAGTATAATGAAGTGCAACTCAGCTGTGCCATGCAGGTAAATTTTGTCTTGTGTTCACTTTTCCACCATGACATGCAATACTTGTTGATGTTTGTTTTTTTTTCCAGCCTTACGATGTAGTCAGGCCGCCTCTCTGAATTTATCCTTAATACTACAGTAGTGGCCACAGGTCGTAACTAAGGTCCAGGTATTTTCTCTCTTAAGCCTTCATAATTACATACAGACACACACAGAGTACTCTTTGCCCTAAGGTGGTTACGATTTAAACAGACTGAACTAAGGAATGTGAAGACAAATTCATTATTCAGAACAACAGTAGATGAACAAAAAAAAAGCCAAGATATTTTATAAGCGGAATCTTCTGTGACCACTAGATCATACCTTGTTCAAATTTTTCTTAGTATAAAAATAAGGGAGAATGAATCTGAACTGATGATGCATAGAGAGAAGGAAGAGATGAGCAACAAAATAGAAAGTGACCTGGGTAAGAGAAATACAAAGTTGGACTCTATTGAAAAAAATATGCTATTGCTTCTGATTTAGATTTTTTATAGAGGCATTTGCAGAAATCCGAATACCATAATTTAGAGAGATGTTTGCCCTACAGTTAGTAGCCAGTGTGGCAGATTGATTTTCAAAGTCTACACAGGAATATATCCCCTCCATCTCTGGAGAGTGTCTATAATCAAGTTGTGCAGTTGCTTCTGTACATGTAGCAAGGACATGCAGAGAGTACTGAAAAAGGAAGAGATGCAGAAGGTTCAGCTTTGAGAGTCCACACAGCTAAGCAGTGGAAAATTATGATAGGACTTAGATACAACCTCAGGAAAACCTAGATTTGCAGCATAAATATGAGAAATCTCTAGCTTTGCACAGCTTTCAGCCTGGAAGTCAGCAGTTGTGTGGTTTTACCTGTGAACTGAAACTCTAGGAGGTTGAAATCTAAGGAGAAAAAAATGAGTGGCTATGTGAAAAGCCATGCCGCAACTTTGTAGCATCCAGAAGACTGGACTGCTGAGCTATGATGATCAACTGGCCTGTTTCCAGAGGGAGATTGTCATCATCTGTGGGCTCTGTTGGTTTCGAAACTACCACTTTTGGTATAGCCATCAGGGATCAACAATAGATGATTGCATAAGGTTAGATATTTATCCTTTAATTAAATGCATTGCATTTAGCATCTTCCCCTGAAACGATGTGTTTGTTAACTTTTACTGTTGGTTGAATATATATATATATATATAGGCTTACATATATCCAACAGGAACTCTCAGCACTGTGCTAATTGTTTTGTGCTATGTGCCATGTATTTTTGGACTAAACTAGTCATTGACTTCATAGATTTCTTTACATTCTTCCCTCCTGCAAAGAATTATGTTCTGTTGCTCAAGAGCAACAGAGCTCAAGAGCTCTCTCCATATTGTCAAGCTCCCTTATGTTTTCAACCCCCAAAAGAGTCCACAGCACTACTTATTTTTTTCTACAAGCCGGCAGGTTTTGATTTAATAAGGAGTAATAATGTTTTCCAATGTGGATTTATTCCAGGGTAATCCAATGGCTTTTCAAAATGGAACTGCATTATTTCTGTAAGGCTCTGATACAGGGTGGCTTCATGCCTTTCATTGCTGCCCTCCTGCTGGCTGGAATCCTGTTGCTTTGTGCCACAGGCTTCATATCATTTGGCAGCTCAGAGTCTGATTTTGGAAGCAAGAAGAGCTGAGCTCTTCTTGAGCTCTCTTCCTGCTGCCAGCATGAAGTTATGAGCATGAGCAGTAGGCAGCCCTCCTTGCTGACAAGTACAACATCTCATGCTGCACTTCTTAAATATTATATTCTTGGTGACTTTTTAAACTATTATTTTAGCTGACCTGAATTCTGTTTATTTCATTCCTTTAAGTCCACTAGTAAATCGGTAACAAGGAGTAGTATCTGCACAGATTCCCAAGATGTGAAACTGGTCTGGGTTCATGCTTACTAGTTTGCAGAGGGTCTTGAGGACTAACCCGGTGGCCTTGGAGACAGCAGCAGCAAAAACTGTTGATCGGGAAGTGTTAGAGGAATCGAGAAGGACAAAATGATTCCTTTTGTAAGTAGATGTATCAGTAGGCCTGAATCCATTTCTGAGTCCACCATGCCATGGCAAGCAGCTCTGTAGGCTGCAAAAGGACTAGGAGTGCAAGGAAGCAGCAATACCTCCGTGCTGTGCGAGCTGAGAGAAGGGTAAGCAGGAAGAACCTTTCCTTCCCCTCTTCTTCCCCCACTACCCATTATTCATTTTAAACATTAACCTTTCAGGGAAGTAGAAAACAATCACATATACTGGAAAGAAAAATTGGTTTGATCTTTTCCGTAATGGCTTTCGCAGCCCCAAGAAAACATGAAAGTTAATATTTAATACTAAGCCACAACAAAGAGAGGCTGTGAGTAAGGAGGGTGAGACGGGTTTTCTTCTTGCCTTAAATGTTTACTGAGCTTCAGAAGCATCAGTAAGATCAGATTAAATTCAGAAGCACAAAGCGCTTGATTAAGGTGGGGAGAAGAGTAAACTTTTCCCTGTGGGGAGGTGAGGTGACAGGAAACAGTTATTTCATTTTTGGGTTGCTTTTTATTGAGGTAAGTAATAGACATACTCCGTTGTCTCCGTGTTGTCAGAACACCTCTTCAGTCATCTCTTCCATATTTATTAGCAGAGAGGAGAAGGAGAAAGAGGTGAAATTTATAGAACATGCCATTAATTACTGCTTACCCTTCTGTTTTGATGCTAGCAAGAGATTTATTTCTAATAGGTGTGCACCGCAGGCATGGTAAACAGGCAACAAACCTGAATCAGTACCAGTGCTGGAATGAAAATTGTCAGCTCAAAAGTGCCCCAACAAACCTGTCAGAAAAAAAGTTTCATTAGAAGTCAAATAAATTCAGTTTATGACCAGCCATCTTTGTTCACTTTCACTGCTAAGGTCACCAATTTTAGTTTAGTCCAGGGAAGCTGCAGCATTGAGGTCTTGAGAAATGCGCAGCACAGGCAGTAGCTGAGTAATGCTGGGAGAGTTAAATGCCATCAGAGAAGTGATCACAGAGGGAGAGAAAAATAGAGGCAGTGGAAATCTGGGCCATGCATATTTCAAGAGATAGAAGCTTAAATTTAAAATGGGTGGCACGGGTTGAAAAAATAAGGCTATCACCTAACATTGCTCCTTGAGGTTATGGGGTAGAAATCAGGGCACTTAGACTCTAACTGTAGTGAGTGGGGCTTGTTTTTAAAGTTCTGGCTTTCTTGTGTTGCCAGGTACAGGAGGGAGAGCTTCGTGTTCTGTTGCAGGAGAGCCAATGTAAGGGTCAGTCAGGTCAGTGCAAAGAAAACAGAATAAATGCATTTTTCTCAAAAAGCTCTTAGGTTTCTCAGGTACCTCAGACTACCTTTTTCAAGCAATTTAAGTACTTGAGAGGTAGTTGCATATTTTAGGAATGCTGAGTGATTTACACTCAGCAAACCAGTAAACTTAAAACAGGTTCCAGGCTCATTTTCTGTTTTACTTCGTCTATATTTCCTCCATCATAAATTTGTGCTGACAATGTCCAGGTGCTCCTGCAGGGAAAAGGCAGGCAAATTTCTTCAGGGATTTTCTCTCACCTTGAAATCTGTGATGAGCTTTCCTACTGTAATACACTCAAGTGTTTGGAAGGCTAATAAATTGAATGGGTAGGTATGGGAGATGAGATCTGTTTCACTCATCAAAACTGATTTATTTATAGTGTCATTTCTGAGAAGTAACTCTGTTCCATTGTGGATCTTTTTGTAGTCTATCTACAGTAAAAGTATTCATATTTTGTTATCTTAGGAGTCAAACAGATGCAGGAGATGAGAGTACGTAGATATCCTTTGTTTTGCTGTCAGAATATCATGCTTTGTGTAAGCGTTTCTCCTATACTTTGGAAAGCAATGTATTTTCCTTCTCTGGAGGGAACTGCAGGGTTTAAGTAATTGGGCTTGCACTAAACTGGGTTCAGAAAACAGGGGATCACAAGCTTGCACTTCAGTTGACATTCTGGGTGAGCAGTTCATCTAGGACACCTCACCACCAGCTAAACAAGCAGCAGCTTTAGGTTCCTGAGTAAGAGATAGCACTGAACCATCTTAGCACATGTGGCCCTCGGTCTTGTCTCCATTCCCTCATCAGCTGCTTCTTGTGCAGTTAACTCAGAAATTTTCCAGAAGCACCTGTCTTATAAACCTTGAACCTTCTATAGATTTCTGAAGCTCTTTCCCTAAAGGAAAGGCCCTAAGTATCCATATACAACAGGCTCTAGCCCTTACGTTAGCTGGGGCTAGTATGTTCTGCTCAAGCACGTGAAGGTCTGTAAGGAGGACAACATGCCGAATCAGAAAAAATCATTAAATTGTATGTAGTAGGCAACTGTTTGACTACCTTTATCTGACTAAAAGGGTGTGCAGTACAAAATGGAACTTGGAGCCCTGGTGGTTTATTGTCAGATTATACAAGCTGACCAATGTGCTGTTTGGAGTCTGTGCTTGCTTTCTTCCATCCATCTCTCTTCAAAATGGAGGTCCTTAACCCCTACCCCTCAATTTCTTGGTACTTCGGAAACTCCAGGTTTGTGTCCACAGAGGGAGTCTATCTTGCATCCTGTCCATGCCATGCGTCTGATGACTCGGAGGGATCCGTGCATCCCTAGCATGCTGCATACTCACAACACAACTCAAACTACCAGAGTTGCCACTGTAGGCTTCTTTGGCAGATTCCCAGCTTACCCAGAGAAAAAAAAAAGTCCTTAATGTTTAATGTGAAGTGGATTTCCCTGGAGCCAATTCTTCCCTTCCCCTCTTACACAAGGGAAGCCTCCATTCCCTTCCTCACAGATCAGTGAATCTCACGGTGCATTCTCAGCAAGCGTAGCAGTGTTTGCAGGAATTGCACCTGTAGCAAAGAGCAGAGAAACAGACTCGGCAGGGAAATCCTACAACACTCCATGAATAGAATTGTGCAGTTGGGGAAAAAAATCTGTTTTAGCCTCCAATTTTTTGTAAACACAGCTTCTTTCTGTTTCATTTAGTCCAGCTTTTATACTTGCACCAATGAGAGAACAGCTGTTGCCCATGTAGTACTCAATACTGAGATGATTTGACAAAAAGAGCATACGTGTGTGGATTTGGGGTGGAAAAAGAGAGACCCCAGTTTGCATGTATGTTAATGACAGGCTTCCTTTTCTCATACGTGTCCTTAAAGGAATGTAGAAGCCAGTAGCATAAAGAGTAGACTGCAGGTTGAAGTACGTATCCTGCGTTTTCTGTTCCCTTACAAATAGATACTTATTCTGGGCACAGGTTTCACCTGCCGTTTCATATGTAGCCAGGAGTTCCTCTGGCACTTTTTTGACATCTGATGGCATGTTTCGTAAGTGCTTAGGTTTTGGAGAGCGGGTAGGAACATTCTTCTACTAGGAAAACTGTCAAAGTGCACAAAGTTAAGATTCGTACCTCTTTTTTGAAACTTTTCACACCGACATTTTCTGTTCCAACAATGTAAGTAGAAAGCACTCCATTCAGAGCAATGAGTAGCTTCTTCCCACTGAAGCTAGCTCAGATTCCAGAACTACTCTGTGGGAAGGGAGAAAAAGGGTTGTAAGCCACATATTTAGCCAGCAGGACAATTAAGCCAGGAGGACTGAGGCAAGTAACTAAATTATCAGTACAGATAAGTATTAGAAGATTTTTTTGTATCTAGATGCTAGGCATTATTTGTCTCAGCTTTTCAATGTCCTATTCACTGTAACGGGTGTAACCGATAATTCTCTGTCCTTACTTGGACAATCCAGACACACAGAAGGCCTCTTTCAGGGTCGTCTTTTGAAGAAGCAATCCCAATTCATTGCCTGTTCTCACAAGTCAAGGAGGAGTGTTTGTTCTGGAGCTGCTTATGCCAAGAGAGGTAACAGCAGCACTGGCTCAATAGTCTACATAACACTAAATATATGCAAACAAAAGGGGTAGTTGGCTAAGGCTCAGCACTGGGATCTGGGTTAAGCTGCAGGAATTACTGCCACAGCAGCGGGTATGCAACAGGCCATCTCCCTACAGATTCAGTAAGGGCTGCAGATAAATACCTTCTTTGGCAAGAGTATCTGACTTAAGACCATCCTATCTATTGTGACAACACAATTCGTGCCACTTCTCCATGGCAGCTAGCAGCTATTACAAGCAAGTAATATCAATGCTAGCCTCCTATGCAGAGCCTGGTTTCCCTGGGATCTTTGGCAGAACAAGATAAGCCCAGCAGTGTGTTACTGTTCTGTTAACTGCGCACAACTTGTAATTGACGACTCCCTTGTTGACTAGATGAGCATTTCTACTACCACTTGTTCATATTTTATGAATGTTGCAAGGTGTTTAGTGTAAATTACATGCATTCTGTAATTATATTTTGACTTTAGTTATATACCAGGAGGTGGTGCAGCATGGTATGGGATGGAGTCGCAGAGAAATGTAGAGCAAGGATTTCTTTTAGAAGAGACACTTGATTAGTTCCTTTCCTCATTCTTTTCTCCTGAAGTCCCCAGGGATCCGTACCTACAAGCACAAGAAACTGTTTTCTCAGTACCATCGCAGCAGAGCAAATCTTGACTTAAGAAGATTGCCTGTTCTGTTTGCAGTTGCAAGCCACAAGTGGTGCAGTGAGAACTTGATGGTTATTTCTCTGATTAAGAAGCAAAACAGAAAACAGGGCTTTCCAGAAGCACAGTCAGGAGCTTTTTCTCTCTTCCACCGACATACATACACAGAGGGACAATCCCCTCCCTCGCCTTGCTGCCCATGCTGCTTCTGATACGGTTTGCTTTCTGGGCTGCAAGCACACATTGCCAGCTTGTGTCGAGCTGCTTCTTCCACCAACACCCCCAGGTCCTTCCCATCAGGGCTGCTTTCAATCCATTCTCTGCCCAGCCTGTGTTTGTGCTTGAATAACACGAAGGGCCTCCTATAGATACAGACAGTCTGTAATTTATCTGTGGGTAGTCAGTGTCCAGGCCATTCCCCCAGACACCTGATCACAGCCACGGCCGGTAACTCAGCTTCCTACGTAGTGACTTGTTAATGTGAAATCAAACCATCAATGCAAGCTTCTTCTCCAGTAATCCCCAGATAAGTCCATGGCCTGAAAGCAGAATTTCATACAAAGGCAAGGGGAATCAACCAAAAAAACATGTCTCAGGAGTCTTAAGAAGTTATTGAAGTGAAAGTTTATTCACTGAGCTTGCAGCATGGAGTACCTGAGTTCCAGTTTCTGGACTTCATTCTTAGGTTATCGTCACATTGTACAAAATCTAATATCGTTCTTGCGCTCTCATAGACGTATTTAGAAAGCCTGTGTTCTGCCTAGCTCTCTGTGCCAAAGATCTCTCACAGACCAGGACCTCGAGCAGAGCCAAGGAAAGACTCCAAGCATGAGAAGCTTGAAAATACTTGAAGGTGAAGTAAATGACCTTTTGTGTTTCCCTGCAGGTTTTCCACTTGCCAATTTGTAGACCTGTATAGCAAGTTACGGCGTGTAGTTGGCTGGTATAACCCTGAAAATCTGTTAGAGAATGGGAGCATGCGTTTTGCTTAGTGCTTTAAAAACTCCACATTAGCTGTACTCTGGGATAAGCTTCACTGCTTTTTGGTGATATAAAAACTATCTTTGGCCTAGCATTTAGCTTGCAGAAGACTTACTGTCCTTGTTTTCTCTGAAAATAGTGGGTTTGTGTGGTGTGACATGACATTTCCGGCACTTTGGTATGTATGCTTAGGCAGACCACTTCCCAGAGCATCTGGGCTTTTCTCTCTTGCTTCTTGTCCCCATCATCTCTCACATTCTTGGTTCCGTGCCCTCTGCACTTGGCTCCCTATTTTCTTTAGCAGAATCTCTCTACTCAGTGGTGGCTGCTTCAGCCTCCTGCCCTTTAGCTTTCTTAGCATCAGTGATTCCTTTCTTCTTGCTAAGTTTTCAAGAAAGCCAGGAAAAGCCCGGTATTTATTCCTTTATGTACCAGAATATGCTGGTTAATTGAAAGGAAAAGAGATGGAGTACTTTGCAGTTGCACTACAGCAGAGCTCAATTAAGTAGATGTATGGTATTCATAACTATTAGCTTTTTGCGGTTACCATCATGCTGATTTACTGCATTTTAAGAACAATTTCTTGTTTAACTGGGCAGCATCAGTACCTGGAATTTTTCAAGATCTCTCTTCTCAGAGATTCTGTTCACAGAGCAACAAGATGGCTGTCTTGTGCTATAAGCTCACACGGAAGAAAGGAATCACACTGAGTCTTTCCTCCATCAGAGCATTTTCAAGCAGTTATGCATATGAATTTTTAAAAGTTTAATATCTTGCTTCAGCAGTTAGGCAGTGCAAATGCATACAAGCTAGTGTGTTAAGATTGCCTTTGCGCTGTAAATGCAGTTTCTGTAGTATTAGTAAATTTAAGGGGTATTGCCTGTTCGCAGGATTTAGTCCTATGAAACAGCTCTTGAGCCTCCAACAGCTTGTTATTAATGGGTAAGACATTTTCTACAGTTACACAGTGGGGTTTTTTTCTTTTAGTATGCTAATGCTGGAAAGAAAATAAATGCTTTTAAAAGTCAGATCGTTTTGGGTGTACCTTGATCCAAATTGTAGCAAAGAGTATTCTTTAACACAACAGGGTTTTTTTGTTGTCTAGGTGAAGGTATGAGTGATGTAAGAGATTCACATGCAAGTAACAGAATACTCACATTGTTAGCTTCAGGTCATTTCACTCAGAGAACAAATGTGTGCTAGGTTATTTTCCCTACACTAAGAGGCTAAAATATTTGCATCAGACCTACTTTCAGTGCATCTGACCTGGGTTAGCCCTTACACTTGCTAGTTAATTGATCAATTGATCAAAGCTGATTTGGTGTTAGTTGCCCAGATTATCTTTCTGTCAGCTGAAATATATAGCAGGTAACAGATTTTAAATCAGTTTAACAAAGCCCCAAGTTTTAGGTTTTCACTGATGTTCTAGAATAAAAGCTTTTTCCTCTTGCTGTTTAGCCCTAGCTGTGATATTCCATTACCAGTGTTGCTTCTTTTTACGGAGAGCATGTTAGAAAACAAAAAACAATGATTTCCAATAAATATAAAACAGTGTCCCAATTTATAAGCCTGCTTTTCCAAATGGATCCCTATAGGAAGCACTAAGCACTGCAGCGAATACCTGTGTTCCAATGCATTCCCTTAAAAATAAACAATCAACATACAATTGCAGAACTGACGAACAAAGAAGTGACTACAGGAACTACTCTTCTCAATAAAGTAAGAAGAAAAGAAGAAAAAGCAAAAGCATTTTCCTAACAGCAGAACAGGAAAGCTATTTAACACTCATTTCTACACAAAAGCCTTTTGTAACTTCAGGCTGTTCTTGAATAGAGCTTAGTAGCCACCTTCAGCATCTTTGCCACCTCCTCACAGTGAGTTCCACGTAATGATTTTTTCATGACAGTGCATTGCGTATTGAAACGTATCCTAATCTACAGCACAGAACTGTTGTGTTGAATTGTTCAGTGAGATTAATTGATTATGTAGACTTTCAGTTAAGAAATAAAAAGTACCGCCATGGAGGGAAATGTAACAGCCTAATGAAACAGAGCAATAATCTCTGACACAGACTGTTCAACTCTATATGTAATTCTACTTTAAGAAATTATTGCACACTCCTACCTGCTGAATTCAGAGCTCAGTTATACTGAGCATGGCCCTTTACTGTGAGCAAATTACAGTGTAAATGGGCAGATTATTCAAAAGCAGGAAAGGAAACAGGAAAAGGGTTTATCTAGGATCACAATACAGATAGTGAGGGGAGAATGCATAGGGTCATGGCCTCAAAGTATCCAACATAGTGAAATCACAGTGAAACCACATATAGCACTTCAGAAAAGTAAACAACTCTTAAGGTTTTGCCTTTAAATGAAAGACTGGGATACTGTCTCTTACCAGATTTAAACAAAGATCCTTTCTTCCCAACTGAGAAAATCACAGGCTGTTGTTATATGATCTCCCCTGCTCAGATACATGTTGAATATTGAAGCAGGTTTGCAAAATGAAAATTGGGATTCCCCCTAAATTTTTAATGAACTGTAATGGATGGACGGAGGAAGTGTAGCAGTTGTGCTCTAGAGGCGATGGCAAAAATAAGTGGGGTGAAAGGAATCAGATGAGTTGTTCTGCAAGCAGAATCCTTTGTTTGGTTACAGAAAGCCTGAGTGTTTCCACACAGACAATAATACAGAGATTCTGAGCTGCTCTGTGTCCTTGATTTTCAGTTACCTCATGATTCAGTGCTCCCTTGCTCAGGGCCTCTGCTTAATCACAATATGAAATCTCCCAGCCTTAAAACAACAACAACAAAGAAACAAACAAAAAATCAGGTTACATCCCTGCTTAAAAAAAGGGGAAAAAAAAAAAAGGAAAAAGGAGAAAACAACAAAAAAAGACAGGCAAAAAACCAAATGCAACCCCCGCCTTAAAAAAAAAGCCTCCCTGCTAAAAAAAACAAAACCAAAAAAAACAACAACAACAAAAAAAACCACTTCCCTGTCTTTAAAAAAAAAAAAAAAACTTCCAAAAAAGGGGCAGAGGTGCACAGAGGTGTCTGGCTTTGTGGTTTGGCCCTGATCACTAGAACTGGTTTTGGACTTTGATGTTACTGCGTGAATCATCTCCTGCAGGGCTCACTGTGCCTGCACTAACGACAAATTTCTGGCCTGTTACTGCTTTCTAACTGCCCTCTTCTTTGGTTAGTGCTCAGATTTCAAACTTGAGAATGGATGGAAGAAATTCTCCTACTGCCCTTGACTATAAGTTACCAGCTGTACTTTTAGAGGTGAAATACCAAGAGCCCCAACAATCTAGGCCAAAAAAAATCAGGATGATAATTGGCAACCGTCTTTCAAGATATCAGTGCTGCTGTAATTTGTTTTCTTCCCCGATGTAGCTTCCCCAGTAGCTTATTAACCCATACAGGAATTGCCTGATCCACCAGCTATAGATATATAGTCAGGTACCCTGTATTGGTAGTCTAAGAATCTTGATGAAGTGCATGTAGAAAGAAATAATTAAGTACAAGATCTCATCCTGATTGCCCACGGCATCTGGTATAGCACACCTTCCAAAATGCTTACTGCAGTCATGACACCAGTGGATAGTTTCGATACCTATATACTTTTTATTTCTTCTTTTGGGGTGTGTCTTGTTAAACTCTGCTTTAAAAAACTGTGTGTAACATTTTGTTTGGGGACTTGGAGATTATAGCAGGCAAATGTTATCCTTATAGGTCATTAGCAACCAAGGAACTCATTTTGCATCAGGAGAGGCAGTGCACCAGATGGTGCTTCTGAGCACATGGTGAAAAACAGCTGCTTTGCTGCTTATATATTTCTTTGCTTGCACAGGTAACTGCTTTTGATTAAGGTAGAAGTATAAAAAAAATATATGCTGTAACTATTTTTTTAGTTTGAATTCTGCTGCAAGAAAGGCACTAAGGTGCACCCTAAGCTTGTTAAACACGGTATTAGCAACAACATCAATACACTGACAGCACATTGCTGTCCCCATTCACCTTAGGTAAGCTGGTGATGCACCTGGCAAGATGAGAAACAGTAGGGCAGAACATTAAACTGCATCTTATGTACAGGATAGCACTGAACAAGAAGGAAAACGGGGAATTTACTCATTCCAATCATTGTGTCCTGCTGGGAGTAGGCTGAATCTTCTCATCAATGCTCAAAAGCAGTGGTTGGAGGGTTACACTTAGGAACAACACAGCTACCTTGGGCAGTTCCTAGGAAGCTGACCATGAGTTGCAGGAGCACGGGCTGGTTGCTCATTAGCTCTCCTGGAAGACTGGCTAGCACTCCCTGCTTCTCCAAGGCAGGCTGGGATACTGATATGGGCCGGGATGCTTCTAGCTCAGCCTGTGCTGCCCGGTCCCTGTCTCTCCCTACAGGTCACCTGCTCCATTGGGTTGTTTTCTTCATCTCCCACAAGAATTTTTCCTGCCAGCTGGTTTCTTTATCAGAACAAAGTTGAGCATTTCTAGGTGCCTTTACTTTTCATCAGTGCAAATGTGCTTAGGTCAGTTCTGTGACACATTCTGAGCCACACAGATGGGACACAGCTACAGTAATCAAATCAAAGACCAAGCTGCAGTTTTAGTTACTTTTCCTTAGACTGTACTTACCACTCTCTTCTGGAGGCAGCCCCACTGTAGCCAGAGCATAAGCTGCTGGTTTCCTGCCTCTCCAGTTCAGCAGGGAGCTCTCCTAGTTCTCAGCATCGTTCTCTGCAGCTGTGGCTAGGTTGTGGCAGCCCATTTCTCCTCCCTCCCTTATCCCCCATTCAGCTGTAGTCAACGCTTCATTTGAGGCAATAAAACTAGCTTTTATTGACTTTCAAACATAAAAATATACACAAAGCAATCAATTCGAGTAGCAAAACAAGAGCCCCTTGTTTACCAACCCTCCCACACAACACCCACTATTAACATTATGCATTTGTAAACATCTAGTGTTTTTATAATGTATTTAGTTTGATAGTACTAATGCACTTGCTTGGTCTGTCAGGCAGAGCAAGTTATTAAAAGCAGGGGAAAGGAAGGCAAATAGTGGTGGGAAGCACTAAGAAGATACAAATTTGTACACTGCACTTTTGGATAAGTTCAGAAAGAAAGCTATTAAAGACAAGCCCCAGTGAGCAAGAAAGAAAGGCAAGCCAAACATCTCACAAGTTGCTTTCTAAGGGAACGGAGCCAGTTTTCTGCTTCTACCCCATCCAGGTTGGAAGCCCTCTGTACTACACCCAGGCCTGTAAGACAGCCAGAACTATGCAGCAGACATACAGGTTGAAGATGACAAAACAAGGTTTTCCTCCTATCAAATGCAAGTCAGAGTTTACTTCTTAGTCTTTTTTGTTGTTGTTTTGAGGGTACCACACAGGGCAATTAATAGTCCTTTCATAGTCCCCAGGAAGCCTCACTCTTGCCTGGTTATTGCATCAGGCTTGACCTTAGCTTTTTTAAGCAGAGGACTTGAGTTTCTTCAGCCACCTGCAGAAAGGGCTTGGCTTGCACATCTTGCCACGTGGTCTCTTGCATACCACTGAGTTGCCTTCTACTGGTGCCTGGGCAGTCACCACATCTCTAGCTTCTGTCTCCACAGCAGCCTGCAGATGCACGTCAGGTTTTGTTACTCCTGTGTCTCCTGAAGCTGGCTGAAGTGTTGCAGCTCTTCCCTGGGTTAGAGCACCCAGTGTGTCTGGACTCATCATTGTAGCAGGCTTTGTTTCAGTCTCTTCTCCATAAGGCTGGATCTCACTAAGGTCTTGTAGCTCTCTGGTTTGCACTGCTGTCTGTTCCACAGACTTGTGCAGATGTTCTAGAGATGAGGCTATTTCATTTTCTATGTCTTCATTCTGTGTCCTTTTACCATTATCTTGTGATTTCTCCTTTGGAAGATTACTCTGCAGCACAGCCCCCAGAGCCTTCGGGGCAACAGGGATATCACCTTCTGCATTTCCTTGCTCAGTTGCCTGCCTTTTAAAATTCCTGGACTTTCTACAGCAATACCTCTTGTGACTGATTTCATTTCCCATGATGGAGATGTACAGCAATAATCCTGCTAGCAGCCTTCTCCAGCAAACCTTTAGGCTTTGGGATACTGAAAGACTTGGGCATAAGCAAAGCAAAGCCTAGAAGCAGACACAGAGCCCAGCTTCTTCCTTGGTGCTGGGCTGACAGACCACTCCAGAGCCAGTTATCCCACCTGCAATACAGTAAGAAATTAATTAGGACCCACACCCTATCCCTGTGTATCCCAAGTATCACCTTGACTGAGTTTTTTAAAAAACATGTGATAAGAAACTTTAAAACTTGATGTGAAACCTCTCTCCAAGTGAGAAGAGAGATTCTGCCAGGAAGTTTCAAACTGTAGGTTCGTTCTGTTATCTGCATCTGGAATAAGAAGAGCAATATGATTTGGGGATTTTCCTGTGCCTAAGCACTGTTTCCATCTCATTTTTATTTTGACCAGGAAAGACCCCCTAAAGTGAAGTTCAGATTCACATCTTATTTCAGAGAAGGCTGGACACAAGTTGCAAGATTCACTGTTTTAGTCTGTCGTAGTTCAAGGGACAGTCTTTTTTGGTCTTTTGATATCAATAAGAGCACTTAGGAAGTCAGTTACTCACCATGACTCTCAGCCAATACTGCACTTTGCAGCTATTAGTTTGTATTACCAAAGTAAATAGTATTTAGGTCTCCTCTTATTTCCTAGCCCATTTGTTAATTGTGGGAAGAAATTCACATTCAGACAGAGTAGTTCTGTATAGGCCTGGTAGGATATGGAAGGGAGGAAGAAGGAAAAGCAAAATGCCTCGTTGTTGAGAGATCAGAAACAGGTGGATTTCAGACCACCTGGTCATTATTTTATCAGTTTTTAGGAAGCACAGAAGTGTTGTCACTTCAAACTCAAGTTAGAATAAGGGACAGTACATTTCAAATGCAGAGAACATTTTACCTCAAGTTATGTTTGGAGAGTGTTGTTATAAGACCACAGGATCATTAGAAAATAGATTAAGTACTTTGCAGAGAAAGATTTCAGAGGGAATTAATAGACAGAGCTGTATGTGAGTCCCTCTTTCCCTTTTCAGCAAGGTTTTCTTGTACTCTATCTTATGCAGATTAGCCATAGTTGCTAGAAAGAAGTAAACAATTTAAACTCATAATTCAGCAACAATAAAATTGCTGTTGCTGGCAGAGAAACTGCAAATGAAGCATTATTTAAACCATTTCCAGCATCACAACTTCTCAGCCTTTATTTCTTACTCAGGTTGATAAGGTTTTGCTCTTAAGTAGGGTAGTTGGTGACACCAAGCCTTTTCCCCATAAGTCCCAGATCATTAATTCTCTTAAACTGCTGTTCCACTGCAAATCCAGTGCCACTTCTTATAGCTAAATATTTAAAGCTAAATAGAGCCACTGTGCAACATGATATGATTACTGATGGTTCGGCACAAAGTTTAGCCATCACAACGTAAAATAACAGGAACCGCAGAAAAACAGATCTATAATTTAGGGACTACAGTTTTTAGATTGATGCTAATGGACCCAGAGCAGTTTTGATGCACCATTTGAACTGTTTTTATGGATAGGATCTGCAGAAATGTGCGATTCCATGCCAGTTAGGCACTCACAAGACCACATGAGCTTAAAACTACATAGCTGAAAGAAAAAACAGGAAAGACCAACTCAGTCACTTTCACTGTGGAAGAAAACAATATCAGAAAACAAAGACATGCTATTTGATGCCAAAGCTAGAAAGAGGTCAGCTTACAAATAAATTAGTGTTTTGTCAGGTTGACTGTTCAGAGCAGGCAATTGCTGTGGCAACAGCAATGATTTTGTGTAAATGAGTATAGCAGGGAAATGTTTCGTGTGATTTTGGAAGGGCAGCATAATGCTAGGAGAAGAAAGCAAAATAATAGTTTATTCTATGATGTGTTTACATTTGTTATATGTTGCCATCACTACAGAAGCTCTTCAAAATCTGAGGATTGACAGATTCTTCTGCTGTTGTCTCAAGAGAGGTGTTATTTATAGAAAGGCATAAAGATATACTCATTATCGTAAACACAAATGCACCAGTTATTTTTTTATATGTAGTAAAATTGTTTCCCCTTCCTGATCCCATTTTGGCCATTTCATGCTGTGAATGTTCATTCACTCTTCTGGTAGCCCCAGACTCTTGCTGCCAATATTGGAACTGTTTAGTGGAGGTTTGGATGCTGCCATAAGAACCACCTCTTTTGCTAAAAGCAGGAGGTAGGCTCTCCTGAAACAAGGTGACAGGAGGAACACTAAAGACCAGAAAACCCATCAGAATAGGCATACACATCCCTGAATTTCAAGGTGATCCCTGTCCAGAGCTCCAGCTCTGACTAACGTGCATCCACCATGACTTGTGAATTAAGGGTGAACCATGTCCCTAGACTCCCTCGGATGCACTTGAGGATATTCTCAGATACCAGCAGGACAGAAGATGAGACTGCCACTGAGGATAAGAGCAGTTATTTATCCCTCTCTTGTTCAGATTTGAAAAGCACAGATGGAAATCCATTTTTTGGCAAGTAATCAGAAAAGAACAGTATTGTTTAAGGCATTATTTTCCTGCTGGTATCCTGATAGCCAGTAGCTTCACTTAGACAGAAAACATACAGAATTATGACTAGGACAGAGCCTTCATATTCACCATCTTATGTCACAGCTTTGACAAAATTCTAAAGCTTCAAAATAAGAGAAAAAACAACAAAAACCAACAAGCCAGCAACAATCCACCTTAAGTCACAAAAGCAAGTAACCCACCCCAACGTCTCATGCATCAAAAACCCTCTTCTATATTTCTTAACTTCTTAAATAAGTTCTTACTTGTTTGTGCTTCTGCAATCTAGGTGATTTTTAAAGTTCCTTCCAACCTGAGCCATTCTATGATTTTATCATTCATCTAACACAAATTAGGCTAATCTATTTTAACATACACAAAGCTTAATGCATACTACTAGGATTTTGTTCTGAGAAGAGAGCATAACTACAGTTCTGCCAATACCTAAAGGCAGAGTTCTACCTCACCAGAGCAGACATATAATACAAAAAAAAAAACACTTTAAAAAAATCAAAAAGGAAACCTAAAAAAATACAAAACCACCACCCAGACTTGAGTCATGCAGCATCCTCACTCACCTTCAGATGAAAACACCCCCCACATACCACTATCAGCACACAACTTGTGAAAGCAGGTGGGCCTTAAATAGGGCAGGGCAGCCACTCCAAATTACTTCCCTCCAGAACCTAATGATCGAATTATTGTTCCCTTATGCCAGCTCTGCTGCCTGAAAAGCAGAGGTGAGGAATTGTTCGCGTTCCATGTTTATGAAACTTCATATCATGTTCTTTCTTGGTTCAATTCATAAGCCTCTATGCATTTTGGATATCATCATCTTTTTTTCCTGAAATGTTTATACGAAGCTGAAGAGAAATGTAACAGGGTATTTCTACCTGCAAATTGACAATAATAACCAGTATCGTAGACTGAGCAACAGCTACACAGTAGGCTTTAGGAAAAATAGCTTGTAGCTTGGGTGTTATACTGTGGTTCTTAGGCACAATACATCTTCCTCACGTAGAGGAACAGCAGATCTCAGGTGCTTTTCATCTGTTCTGGAGTGTTGCTGGCTGCTTGCATTGTGCATCTGCAGCAAAGGAGGCAGAGCTGCTTGAGACTCTGTGATCATGTTTTCTCTGGCTGCAGAGTGCTTTTTCTCAGGAAGGTTGTTTTGACTGGCTTTTGTTTCTGAACTTGTTAAAATTTCCTGTCCTGTTGTCAAATTGCCGACAGGTTTTGTGGCTTGAAATGTGGACTTACATCTTCCCAAGGGAGAGGTGCTCAAAGAAGCAAGGAAAATATTTTGTTGCCGAAGGCCAGGAAGGGATGCACTTTTAAAGTTTAAAAAAATAATGTTTTGTATTGACAAAAAATATTGACCAACAGCTGAAGCCTTGGTTAAGGGAATTGTTTGAGTTTTGACCAGCTGTTTTCAGAACACTTCACAAAGTTGTGAAAGTACTTTAAACAGTTTAGGAGAAACAGACTTAGTGTGATTAAGATGCTGTTGACATTTTATGGATGCTTCAAAAGGAAAAGAAATATATATGGGAGCTCCTTACAGCATAAGTAGATAGCAGATGTTAGGCTCCTAAAAATGCCTGAGTTTTTACTTTTTCAGGTGTGGCCAGGTTGTATCTTCAAGGTTTCCTGCCGAATGACAGAAAGCCTTATTTATGAAAGTTAAAGATTCTTAACATCAGGAGCTAGGATTTTCAGAAAGCCAAAAATTACATTACAGTGCGCCACACTATCCACAAGACAGTTATGGGAATCGGTGATGCTACTTTCATGCTTATTTGCAGTGATTCATAGTCAATTTACTAGTCAAAGTATTTGCTGCTTATCATCTTAAGAGGGCAGCCTAGAGCCTGGGAACAGAGCTGAGTTTTACTCACACTGCTACGTTATTAATAAATTCTCCAGTTTGAACTTGCCTAAAAAGATGAGACAAACAGCAGTAAAAGGTACAGCTGGCAGTCAGTCACTCATCAGTGACAATGAGGCAGAGTCATGGTGGCTTAGAGATGTGCCGCGCTAGGTGGTACAATTGTTCTGCTGTTATGGAGTGGCCTATGTTTTTTTTTTCTAAGGGTAGGAATAGGATTTTAAAAGCATTAAAGTGTTCTCATGACTTAAGCCCTATTCATCTCACGAGAATCACATTTGAAAGTTTAGCCTTGCATCTTTATTTTCAGCAGAGTTTGAATACAGTGAGCCTGGGAAGCGTTAAAGATCTGCAAAGAAATCATCAGGAGACAAGTACCCTTCATTCTGAGGCCAGCAACATCAATATTCAGCATTTTACCCAAATACCCTACAAGATGAAAAGGGCAGAAACATTAGTTTTGACATTAGAGGCAATGCAGATATCAGAAATGACGTGGAGTCTCTTCTGGCATAGCGTTAGAATTCTGACATACCTTTAAAGCCATTAGAATTGCAGGAGCAAAATCTTCCCCAAGTGAAATTTTGAGTAGGTTAAACCAGGACAATGCAATTGCTAGTGTTTGAGAGTAAAACTTAGCTTTACACACTTGGGGACGCATCTTAAAAAACAGAGTATGATGAGTATGATGAAGACTCAAGGAAGGAGGAACTGTCACTATTCTCATTTACCAAGGAACATCTTGGGAGCCATTTCTCTAGTTGGACACCTACCCATTGGTCAACACTTTGCAAACATCAGGTAGTTGTAAACGAAGGCAGGATGTTGCAGAAACCTGTTTCCCCGAATTTGTGCAGTAATACATTTCATGAAAGATTATTCCCTTTTGCCAGGTTTTTTCTGGGAAAAGAAGAAAGGACTACTCCATTTTCAGAGCAAAAATGAATTCAGAACAAAATGATGATGGCTCAGATTGTAGGTTCCTTTCCCAGATTTGCTTTCATTTCACAATTTGATTTAAATACTAAGATTGAAGCAAAACTGAAATGAAACATTTACCAGAATTGTTCATGCATACTGGTGATCATTTAACAGCCCATGGTGTAGACTGACAAATTAACAGCTGTACAGCAGCCAGTCTGATGCAGGCTTGAATTTAGGAACAATGTTTGTGAAACTGTAGCCTGCGGTATTATTCTGTATGATAGCATTTGGGGTGAAAATTGATCCCCGTCACCCATTTGTTTCAGTCTGTCACGTAATTATACATTTCACTGTGACTCTAGATTAAACCAATACCTTCAGTCTCAGCTACGTACTACCAACAGTCATAATGGGAATAAGAGTTGCTGAATCACTCTTATATGGCTCCCTGTTGAGTAGTGAGATGCAAGCATTAATTAAATCACAAGCATAAAATACAAAAACAAGCTGATTTTGAAAATAAATGATTCTCTAATGCAAGAATGCAAAAATCTATTTTTTCCCCAAACCAGAGAGAGATCTTTGCTCCAGGTTCTCTGAAATGCTTGCCCAACCCCAGTGATAGAAAGTCACTCTAAGAATCCTACATTGCCACTGCTTCCACGATCCTTTGCCAGGAATACATGCAAGCAAGCTTCCATCTACTTTATGCCTTAATCTGTCCCTCATAATTTCTTCCTTTCTGCTGTTTAGCACTTGTGCAGCGTAAGAAGGAAAGGTGTTCTTTTGTCTCCACTAAAGCTGTAATTCTCTTCTTGAGTATTTCACTGCTTTCTGTATTTCTTTGTGCCACATTGTCAAACATCCCCTTGGTTTTCTCAGCAACTGCAAAACAGGGAGCAGATGATAAATACTAACCTTTGAAAATACTTGGCAATTAATTATAGTGGCTGTTCTGAGTATCTAAGATACTGGCAGAACAGTGCACAGAAGTTTCTGTTGCTGTTTGCTAGCTTTGTTTCTTTTTCAGTGATTTCCTCAGGCCTCCTTGCTCTCCTGGTATTGGTAAGGAGGAGCCTGCCTACCCATCCACAGGTTGGTAAATCTAAATTGTAAGTAAGGAGGGCACGCATTCTTCCAGACTAACATCAGCAGCAGTTTTTTTTAGAAGCAACCGACCCAGGACAGCTTGTCAACATAATCAGCTGATGGAGGTACCTTCAGGATTTTATATAACAGCCAAGGGGGATGAACGTGCTCTGTGTTAAGGGAGAGTAAAGAAACATTGCCATAAACAGTGTCTCCATCCAGATTTGGTCAAGAGGGAAAACTTGTTAAGGAAGGCTTAAACTGGTAGGCTCATGATGCACCAGCCTGGTCCCTTACTTTAAGGAAATGTTTAAGGATACACTATCTTCCTGATGTGATTAAACTAATAAAGATAGTAAAACCAATCATCCTTTAAATAGATGCATCACTATCAAAATTCTCATATCCTGACTTGCCTTTATCTTTTTTTTTCTCTCCCCTCTTCTGTGAAGCCTGCTATTATAGGAAGTACACAGGAACACAATAGCTGGAAATGGTTTCTTTAGGGAAGATTAATCTTACTCTCCTTTACATTGTAGCTCTCCAGCTCTCTGTCTAGTACAAGTTCACTTATAATTCCCCTTGAGCTCTGGCAGAATAATTCTATGCAAACCCCTTTTTGGGGGGTTGAAAGCAAAGGAAATAAATTAGGCTTTTTTTTTTTTTCTGGTTCCCTTTAGCACTACATCATTTTTGAAGTTCGGGTTCGCGCGCCCAACTAACCAGGTTTGACAAGAGGCCTCTCCTGCATTTAGGAGCTGTATAATTACAGACAAGCATAGTGTCTGTGGTAGCCTGACATATTTATTACTTGCAGCAAAATGACCATCAGGAACATCTCCTGGTGGTTATGCCCTGGAGATGACTACTTCCATAGGCCTCTTCTCCTAGCTTATTCACCTCCATTCACTTAGCACAAGCCCTGGAGCAGCTGGCCATTAATAAAACAGCAATTGATATCAACCAGTGTTAAAATATGCCCCTTTATTGATTCCAGTTGCAGCAGACTTCACAATCCACACAGCATTTCAGCATAGTTTCAAGCAGTGACAATCAGAGTAGGGTATACAGACAAGTATAATTAATAGATCTGGCTTGTTTGTCAGAGAAAACTTAACCCTGTGCAGTCATGCAGGGTTAGAAAGTTACCAAGTGCTAGCCCTAGCTTGGGTGTATGTGCACGTGGAGGAAAAAGGAAAGTTATCTACATAAATATACTTGTAACTTGTACTGAGGTACACTTGCCCACATCCCATCACCTCATACTGCCCCCCAGCTAGGGAAGGAAGGGAATTGGTGCCACCTGCAGAAGGCTATATCTATATACCAGCCTGAAATGTAGTACCACTTTTCAAAGCAGGCTTTATGACCACCCTGCCCCAAGTCCTTTAGGATACAAGCACCCATTGGGTACTTGCCCATCTTGGCTCCTTGCAGGATCAAGGCAGCAGGCGCATCACTCTGCAGCAGACAAACCGTGAGTCTGCTCAGTGGTTGCTGCATCAGATTTCAGGTGCTCTTTCAGCAGTTCTCTGCAGCAGGCTGGTTCTCCCCCATTGCTAACTTTAATCATCTCCTTATCCCGCAGAGCGGTCGGAGTTTCTGCCAGACAGCATGGGATCTCTTTAGATGTTTGCCCATCATCACCAACCTCAGCCATTTCTCCAGCTTGCTCTGACTCAGAAGCATTTTCTTCCACATACTCAGTAATAAGAACCTCTGTATCTTGTTCCAGCTGGAGATCAGATGGGGCTTTAGCAGCACAGCATGCTTTTTCCACTATCTGCTTTTCTGCAGATCTCTGCGCATTTGTGATGACCTCTCTTGTCTCTGTGGTCTTTAGAGGCATCTCTGTCTCCCCCACATTACACAATGCAGCTGGGGACTCAGCCGCCCTCTCCACAGGCACTTCCTCGTGGATCTTTTCCTCACAAGTTTCCTCTGAAACACAAGTAACTGTGGCATCTTGTTCTGCATGATGCAACTGCTCAGACTCCACTAGGGCAGGCTGATCTTTACTGGGTCCACCTTGGACTTCTGCACACACGTGGACATCAGCCTTCACTGTAGTCTGTGTAGGAGCTCTTGCTTCATGATCCTTGCAGCTGAGTCGCTCACAGGGCTTACAGCCACCAGTAGGCTGCTCAACAGCTTGAGCTTCACTGATCTCTTGTAGGCTTCTCCTGGCAGATTGGGCTTCTTGTTTTGTCTGTTCAACAGGTTCCTGATGTTGTGTCACCTCTGTGCTAGGTTCGGCTTCAGGGTCCTGTGGCACCTCACCGTCTTGTGCATCTCTAGACGAGGCAGTAAGTGGGCCTTCAGTGTGTTGTGCATGCAGAGATGCAGCCGGATCTCCTCGGTCCATCTGAGTTTGAGCAGCAGGTTCACCTTCAGCAATATCCGAATCTGATTCTGCAAGAGAAGGTTCAGGGCTTTCTGGGGTCCTTCCTATACGTGCCAAGTGAAAATGGTTCTCCCCAGTCCATGTTGAAGCATCATGGGACATATGTGCAGCTCCTGATGTCTTTTTAACTTTGGCCTTACAAAAAACAACTTTCCTAGGAAACACACAGAGCCTCTTGTTCTTGCCAAAGATACCACCCATTGCCAGAGCTGACAGGAGCAACCCAATTAACAGCTGTCTTCTGAAGGTGATGCCACCCAGCTACAAGCTGCACACTGCCTGAAGATGAGCAGGAAACTGTCTCAGAGAAGCAGCTTCACACCTGAAAGACATGGATCCTTATTAGCTCACATCCTTTTGCAGACAGTAGTTGCCACGTTCTCACATAATATTAGCTGGAGAGCATTGTCAGAGGCTACAGAAGCAAGCTAAATACAGGTGGAGTTGCACATGAGAGGGAAGAACAAGACACAGAGATGATCTTTAAAGAAAGAAGAGTCTGAGGAGGAAGAAAAAGAGAGTACCTGGTAGGAAAAGAGTACCTAGTACTTCCTGGTAATCAAACCAGGCCACTGAAAAAACAATTGCAGTTCCACCTAAGCTTCCAGGAGCCAAGCAGCCATGCAGGCACTGCTTTTACCTTTCAGCAGGATGGCTGCAGTGCCAATAGCATTCTGTTATACTACAGACTTCTGTAGCAAAGCTGCCGAGTTTCTTAGATTGGAGTCAGACCAGTCAAGGAGGATAGGAGCTTGGGGGTAGGAGCAAGGCAAACAGAAAAAACAAAACAAACAAAAAAACCACTACACATGAATTTGAAGCCCACAAGAGACAGCATGGCTTACTCCTTAATAAGGCCATTAAGAAAAGATTAACCACCTGCAAGAAGCACAAAGCAAACCAAGAAGTAAAAGTAAACCTCCAGCACAAGAGTAAACCTAGACAATGGAGTAGCAAGGCCTGCCATCGCACAGGTTAAAAACAAAGATACCTACTTTACTCAAAGAGACCCACACTGTAAAAGCTTGCATAAAAGGGAAGAAAAACCCATCCAAAAAAAAAAAAAGGCAAACTAGCTGATAGACTCAGATAGCACAAAAAGCACATCATAAAATTCCCCACCCTTACCAACACAACTCCACAATCCTCCCCACTGAACACCCATCACCTACAACACAAGGGCATCAGTCTGGCCTTAAATAGGAGGAGGTGGTCACACTCAATCTCTTCCCCCTTTGGCTCTCAATGTTGGTTCCAGCAGGTTCTGAAGTCCCCTTAATTTTTATTTTTTTTTCTTACTGTTTTTCCCAGCCATTTCATTGCCATTGGAAACAGCATATGGCTGTCCTTCCTAAAAGCAGCTGATATGTTATTTGTATGATTGTTGTTATTTGGTAATTGGCATTGACTATTAAAACTAAAACTGAAGATTAAAACAGTGCAGTCATGAACAATGAACAGTGACCACTGTTTATAACGTGCAATGTGTAGTACCGGAGTAACAGGCATGCTAAAGGCAGTCAGCGCTTTAATTTACAAATGATGTTAGTGAACCCATGGTCTCTGGTATTATTTTATACTGGCCACTTAGGGGTGAAAAATTACTCCCCTTACCACTTTTCTGCTGTCTTCAACTGATTGAGTCATGCAATTAGCTATTTCACGGTGGCTACAGTTTATTTTAATGCTTCCAGCCACAGCTGATAACCCTCTGTTGGCGTTAACATTACCGTATCACTCCAGTTGTGTTTACTGACTGGGAGCTGCAATGCTAAATAGGTCACCTGCGCAAAACACGAAAGCAAATATCCAGTAAAAGCAAACTAATCCCAGAGACGTGAGCATAAAGGCAGATTCTAAATATACACCGCCAACAGCAATGCACCTGAGCAGGATCAAAAAGATCAAAATAACTGGATTCCAGACTATTTTATTTATTGTTAAATGAACCTACATCTTTTGATGGCAAATCTGGTTCAGCATCCTATACTTTGCCTAGCTACCCTGATTTGTTGGATTCATAAATGCAGAATGAGCCTTTGTTGATGTAATTCTATGCATGCAGCCTGTTCTGAGACCGTAACAGGACAATGTCCATGTCTTGCCTTTTAAATGTGGTCCAACGTCTGCTTCGCACAGTACAAAACAGGCCTCCATGTCTCAGTGGCTTCCCCGATCGCATTTACATTGGCTGTAAGAGTTTCACGTAACACCTATCTTTCCTTAACAACAGCTTTTCAAAAGCCATTTACATATTTTCTGTCGGGCTTCCATAGAACTGGAATACAAAGGCAGTTTATGGTTTCTTTCACTACTGGAAACTTCTGCCCGTTAATACATGAACTTAATCCACGATTTCAATTTTTGAGATACACAGATGAAAATACATAGGGACTGACACAGATCGGTGGCTGTAAAACTTGGGTCACTCTAGGGCTGCAAGTCTATGCAATACACATAGATGCTTTGCAAAACAAGGTGGTTGCAAGGAAATGATGCGTCCACAGCTCCCCCTTGGTTTGAAAATGCTATAAGAACTTTTGAGTTAATTTGTTGATTGTAAGTGAGAAGAAAAATGGCTCCTGGCTACAGCTGTTGTGGATAGATGCTGTTGTCAGTGTTGTGTACAATGGGAAGACGCTTAGTTATCAGCTCGTCACTGGGTGGTGGGAATCTTTCTGAGATTCAAAGTATACATTTTTTTCCTTACAATTGTATTATTGTGGAAAACAGACATTCCAATAACAAAGTCCAACTTACACCCATTTGAAACAATCCAGAAAATCTGTTGCATGCAAGACACTGTGGAAGATGGCAAAGTGACACATGGGAGAAGGAAAGAAATTCTGTCAATCATATCTCTCTTGGCTAGATTTAGTATTTGTCTCCAAAGCTTTTTCTGCTCTCTGCTACTTTGATACATTTAAAAGGGTGATTCTACAAATGCATACATCTGATTCTCTGACAACTTTTTAAAAAGCATAGACCTGAAGAAGAGCTTGGCTCAGATGGCAGCTCAGAACGGGGTTGCGTGATTGAACGCTGTAGAACAGGACTGTTCCAAAGCCTTTTAGACAGCATCATCGCTTGCAAAGAGTGTGCTGCAGTCAGTTCAGAACACTGATCTTTGTGTTGATGTTTTTGATTGCAGAGAGTTCAAGCTCCTCCCTCTTACTAGAGCTGTCTCTTCCTTCCTATGCTCGTGGCAGGGCCTCTCAGTACATTAACTATGGCATCTAGATACATTGGACGATCTGCCCAGGGGCATCTCTCATTCGTCATTCAGCTAACATTACAAGACAATGACAGGCTATGTTTGAAAATTTTTGTCTTCAGAGAGCGAGAAGGGCTTTCAGACACCGAGCTCTGCAGCACGGTTTGGATACCAATGCTTAGCTTTTCCTAATGGCTCAAAGTTTGTAAAATTTCTGCCTTTCCCTTGTTTCCAGGCTAAGGAACCACATGCTGAAGCCTTCAAATAGTTAGGAAACTTTTCCTGTAGCACAGTTACTTATTATAACCCTGCTTAACAGAATTAACTTATCAAGCCATAGGCAGGCATAAACATGATTGAGTTTAATTTCTCTTGGGATTACTTACTCAAGCCTCTCTCCTGCCTGAAGTGAAGCTTTATGTTACCAAGATGAGTTTGGGGGAAAAAAATAGCTGTTAAGGCACCCAGCTCCCTACTAAGCAGCTCTTAGAAAGAAGCTTTAGCAGGGAAGACTGCATGACTTTTGGCAGAACAAATCGAGTAAGACAAGCAACTTAAAGAAGTTGAGCTTTCAGTAGCCTTTGCAGAAGTGTTTATTTAATGTTTTCCTACTTTTAGGTCCAAGAAGCCGATTTTTCAGCATCGGGATAGAGACTGTCCAACTAAGCTGCAAGAGTGGTTTACCAGCTTGGACCAGCCTTGTAAGTAACAGGAAAATATTATAGGTGTCTCTTTCTTTGCAGTGTATGGACTCATAAGTGAGAGAAGATGGCAGGTCTGAAACATAGGACACTTTGTCAGCCTAAGTGCATTTGAAAGAAAGGAGGTCAAAGTGTTTAAGAAAGTCTTTTCCTCTCCCAAAACAGTTCCCTCAGAGTATTGAGTTATCCCAGCATCCAGTGTAACTTGAAACATTTAGCTCTCAACTCCTCAGCTATCAGTGACATGCAGGCAAAACAAATCAAGTCACCAACATGAATTTGCCTTTGAGATTTTTTCCAGCATAATTTCTAAGTTCTGATGCAAGTTATAAAATCTAGAAATTTCAGCATGCCTTCATACCCCCCCCCCCCCATAGGCATCTGGGCATTTTACTCCATATGGTCACTGAGTTTGTTTAGTTTGTTTGGACTTTTTAAGTAGAGTATTACCATTTATCCCTCAAAGCATATAGAGAAAAAAAAAACAGTAGTCAGTCATATTCTTCACCTCAACAATTAAGAGGCATTCAGCATGTTTTTGCCATGATCTTAAAACATTTTATTGATACTATACAGTTATGAACATTAAAAGTCAGTATATTTAAGTTACAATACACTGACTTATGCATTCTGATCAAGACTACATTTTTTCTACATGAAGAATGTCACATGAACATTTCCATTACCACAAGAAGTACAAACAACAAACCAGAAATAGCATTTCATTGACTTCTTGTGAAAATATTTGTTCAATATTAACAATATGGCAGTGACAATCAATTGTGAGCTACTTCCTTGGATGCTTCCCTTACAAAGACTTGATTATTTAGAGGTAGCAAGGGAAGCAGCTGTTAGCCTCACAGAAAACACTTGACTGGGCTAGATTAGAGGAGCATTTGTTTGTTTTGTTGCTGACTCTTCATAAGACTGAGGTGAAACCTCGTATCATGATACCTCACTGGGGGAAATGCAGTGCCCAGCATTACTTCAGTGAAACCACAGTTTAAGTGAATTACTTCTCCCAGTAAGGTGTGAGAGCAGAATCAACTGAAGAATCAACTACTGGAAAAAAAAAAGGAACAGCACTATGACTGAACTATAATTCAGGAGAATATCTGGAAAGGTCTACTGTATGTATAATCTGTTCAGCAAAATCACTCTCTAAAGTCCAGGACACAAAGCACAAAATCCTGGGTTCAACAGCTTGAGTTAATTGCTTCTTTTAGCTGAAGTTCTTAAAGGCAGGTACATCATCTTTGCCATTGGACACCACTTCATTTGATCCCCAGGTCTCTCAAGCTTCAGCATCTTCAGCCTGAATCTCTCCTCCAATCCCAAACACTTCTGAATGCAGGGGTGCCACATTCAGAAACTCAGCTTCTTCCTTTACAGGCACCTGAGGGCAAGCCAGGGGTTCCTCTGGAACCAGAATTGTTGGTTGTGTGATTGTCTCCTGGGGCTCTGCTCCACCTGTTAGAGTTTCTGGATCACATTCCCTGATCTCCTCATCTTCCACCAGATCACTGAGGCATATTTGATCTTTGTCACTTGACTGGCAGAAGACTTCACTCAGTTCATCAGACTCTGCAGAACTCAGGCTCTGCATCTCCTGTGCAGTTAGCACAACTGACTGGGTGTCTTCCTTCAAGAGGTCAAGCAGCTGGTTTGCTGACTCTGGATATTCCCCTCCTGGATACAGAGCCTCCCAAAGTATTGCAGAAGTAGAGTGTCTCTCAGCCATACCACTTACTATTTCTTCTGGAGGATCCTCTGTCTTCTTAGTCTCCTGTGTAACCTGGACACTTCGAGGTTCTGTCTCTACAAGAACCATGATCTTGTCACTCCCAGTGGATTGAGGGCTTCCTTCAGCAAGACTAGTCCTGTCCATCTCCTCTGTGTGCTCAGCAGGAAGACAGGGCTCAGCCTCCTTTGCCATCTCCTGCACAGCATACAGTGGCAAGTTCCTTCCTACAGGACTCTCAGCAGTCTCTGTGGGAGGCTTGATCTCGCACTCTTGGCCAGCTGCTGTTTCCCCTGTGATTTCCATGAGGTTGAGAATATTTGTTTCTTGCAGAGTTCCTCCAGCATATGAGCCATCCTCACTGCCAGCCCCAGCCCGTTCATCAGGCTGTCCTATAAATGCAACAAGACTCACAGCCTGAGCTGCATGCATAACCAGCTGGGCCTCAGAAGCATGGGAAACAGGTTTTATTTTCTCTTCTGTGTTGCATGGTTTCTCTCTTCCTTGCTGGCTTTGCAATTGCGTTAAGACTGCAACCTCTCCTTCGGTCTCCCTATCTGCAGATGCCACCAAGAAATCCATGGAGCCCCAGGCTGCCTTCCATTCCTCAGTCACTCCTGTGGGATCTGCAGGAGAACAGGTCTCTGTGCTCTGCTCTGCAGCATCAGCTGACAGCTGTTGGTTCCAGCACAGTGACTGCACCTCTTCAGAGCCTTGTTCAGAGGCTTTCAGGGCTGGTGTGGAAGGCTGCTTCTCAATACAGATTGATGGATCCCTCGAGGTCTGCAAAATCGGCTTGGTCTCACTGGTCTCTTCGTTTACTTCCTCTTCCTTCTTACATCTCCCACAAGTCCCACAGCAGAACTGCGTGCTGGAATTGCTCCCCATGTTGTCACTTGACAGAACCTGCAAGAAACAAGAACTGTTTATCTTAACTGTTTCATAACAGTGTTTTATACACCAAAGGCTTGTTGGCTTAGCTCCTACAGAGGTCTGTACTCTTGCACCAGAGACTGTAAGGTCCCACATGACAGAGCAGACCTCCCTTTACATCAGAAGCTGAACAGAGTTTCTGTATGCCAGAGGACATCTTCCTAGCACACTTTGGTAAGTATCATTACAACAGAAGTGACAAATGTACCACTGAACAATCATAATGAGCTTAATGGTAAGAAATCTGCAGTGCTAATGCAGTTCAAGTGCATCATTTCTCTACTCTTAATCAAGGATTCCCATCAGCCAGCCAGGCACATTTATTAATTGCAAGGTGGCAGTCAACACCAAGTAACACCTGGTGTTAACCCCACTGAGTAACACAGTTCAGATGCAGCTTGTTTGCAGCAGAAACTCCTTCAGCATGAAGGAGAAATTGAGCTTGAACTTTCAGCTGGAGTACCAGTAAAGGGAAGGTAACTAACCAAGGAAATGGTCTTTGTTAAGGTTGAAAGACTAACCTTGCACAGTTAGTCTCCACAAAGGACTCTAATTTTTTTCAGGTTGAAGCCACATGGGCTTGTTTTCTTTCCATGGCCATTACAGAGAAAGGGTCAGACTTGGGGCTAACCAAGACAGCACAGCCACACTATTAATTAATATCTTGCACCAAGACCAGTGTATTTCAGAGCACTATGTTTTGCAGCTTTAAGCAGACATCCACCCTTTCAACCAGAAGCACAGTATCATATTTACAAGAACCATTAGAAAAATAAGAAACTGCAGAACATTAAGTTGAACAAAGTACCCTCAAGCACTAAAAGGCTTCTGAAACACAAGCATTTTTTTGGCTTCCCACTGAAGCCAGACACATTTTTCTTAAAAACGTAAGATTCCCAATAGTCACATGGCTTCTTCTAGGTATCTGTATTTACACTTGCTTAAAAATAAAGAAAAAAATCAGACCAGATAGTCTTCTCAATGCAGAAGTATAACCTCTAATTGGAAATCAAAGCAGTGAATGTATTAGGAGCCTCAGTTTTCAGTAACACTTAAAACTTTGAGAAAATAAATATTAAAAAAAAAAATCTGCATACAACAATTTTAGGACCTATAGTTATCTACAAGCCACACAGGGTGATCTCAGCCTCTTCCAATTTCCTTGTTTCCCCAGTACATTTCTCCTAACAACAGACACCATAATTAGCTTCCATAAGTCAAGAAAGTTGGAGAAACATACCAAATCTTAAACTAAATGATAACTTACCAGCCTAAAACAAATAAAAGCAACAGAAACCTCCCAGTTATCCTTTGGACCCCAAGCTCAACTTAAATAGTACTGAGGGGCCCCACAAAACCACTTCCCCCTGCTCCTTGGGCAGCAATTCCCTGAATATTTAGTTCCTCTCCGTTCTTATTCCCTTCTGGGAACAGCTGTTATGGTTACCTCCTTTATTTTACAGCTGAAGGTGTTTTATTGGCAATTTTGTGTTGTTTTTTGTTTGTTTGTTTGTTTGTTTTGTTTGTTTGTTTTATCAGAGGGTAAAGTAAAAATAAAATGCAGCTTCTGTTTATTGCAAATGAGCGATCACTGGCAGTGTGCTGTAACAACACTCTGTCATAAAGCAGGAGAGGCAGAGGCAGACTCGAGTGGTTTTCCAAGAGCAGACTGTCAGGCAGCTTGGGCTTTGCCTCATCTCCATCTGCCCTGCCTTTTTCAGAGAGGGTGAGTTCAGCAGGCTTGCTGGCTTTGCTGCAGTGGAAATGGGGTTGGGCATCCTTTAAGCTGGTCTTCTTACTTGCATCGGTAGTAGGCTCAGAAATATCAGTACAAAGGTGATGCCTGTAGAAAGTGGAAGGGCCAGCTCTATTGAATAACACAAACAGACACGAGAGTGATGAGAGTACTCATTATACTCAGGACTCAGCACGTGATGCAATAATTTTTTTTCTTCTGGTTGTTTAGTTTTCCTAAAGAGGTCTGTGTGTTTTGTGACTCTACTAGTTGTGAGTGCAGAAAAATGTAAGTCAGTGTGGGCTTCTCTTAACCTCAGTGCTCAGAAGGGTTGAAATTAGGGTCATTAAAATCATAAAATCATAGAATATACTGAGTTAGAAGGGACCCACAAGGGTCATTAAGTCCAACTCCTTAATCTGTGCACGACCACCCAAAAATCAGGCCATGTGTCTGAGCGCATTGTCCAAACGCTTCTTGAAGTCTGGCAGCTCGGTGCTGTGACCACTGCCCTTGGGGAGCCCATTTCAGTACCCAACCACCCACTGGGTGAAGAACCTTTTCCTTATATCCAGTGTGACCTCCCCTGTCACAGCTCCATGCATTATTGCTGCATTTTCAAAGTCAGCTTGGAACCTTCCCTAAAACACAACAAAAACCTGGAAGCAAAACCAAGAAAGAAAAACACAAATAGATCAAATCCATGTCTTTAGTACTAGTGACATCCTTGGAGAACCTACCTGAATAACGTATCTTTAGTAAGAGGACAGAAGGCACTCCTGAGACTTGTGTATTACTCTTCCTAACATACTTCCATGTTTTTTTAGTTCATTTGTGCGGTGAAGAATATAAACATCCCAAGAGTGAACCTGATCGGTCTCTGCAAAGTACAGAGTTGCTTCTTTCTTCTTCCCCCTTGTTTCTCAGAACGACCTCTCTTTTCTGGGTTTACCCGACTGTCATTCAAACTATTACAGATTTCCTTAGCATGGGCAGAAATTCTGCCTCCTCTCATAACATCCTTTGTTCTGCTTCCACAGGGTGACACTGATGCCATTTCTGAAGGAGCAGGCATTACCCAGGCCAGCGTCAGCCCAGGGAATGGAGTATTACTGTTACTGCTTTGATAATTTAAGTGAAGTCAGTGTGTTGATGTATTTATGCTACACATCCCATGAACACCAACTAGCAACTAAACTAATGGAAATAAAAGGTGGCTTTCTATTTATGGCTCATCGTCAACCTCAAGAGAACTGGTGCATATTAAGTAAATAGAGAAAGAAGGTAAGATTCTTCATAAGTTTGACAATTTCTAATTATTTTAGTTTTCACTGCCTCTAAGGGAACCCTTAGTCTGCTTCAATAATTTTCTCATGACCTTTACCACCTGTAAGCATGACAGTAGGTGTTTGGGCCAGTCTCTTAGCACAACCTGCTTCATCAGACCCAGTCTGAAAAAGTACTGTCATAACTGTGTGAACAAGCTACAAAATCTAAGATAAAAGCCTGTTGTTCTCCTTAGTTGCCTTTAGAGGGGTAAGTCACCTTGCAGAAACATCACCAATCGCAGCACGTGCCTGGTGATGACAGCTTACATCTTGCCCCACCTGACACAAGCTGTGCTATTGGCTGAGTGTTTGATATGTAGTTTGCATGTCTAATACAAAATAGGAACAAAACACTTTTTTTACTGTACTGTTTCAATATGAGCTACAGTTCAAATTGAGCAGCAATATAAATACGTGTATAACTAAAACAGCATGAGAGCACTCTTATTACACCATTGTGGAAAAAAAAAAGTCTTTTGGACAAGAGACATCACCTATCTGGAAGGGAACATTAGCTGTCACAGGCAGAGGACAAGTATATATGGGGGAAGCTAAATAACATTACACTCAAATGTAAAAACTAGTCTAAAACATTAGGTTCTGGCAAAGCTAGGACAAGTAGCTAAAGCACTGATGTCATTTGACCTGGAAGTTAGGGCAAACACTTTGCTTGTGAATGGAAACATCAATGGGACACATGCTGCATGACTGAGAAATATGCAAGTGCGTACGTGTGAAGTATGATTACACATTTAGTAATCTGAAAACAGTCTTGTCTTGTAATGTATGTGCAAAGATACACAGCTATCCAAGTTTCACCACAGTGTTTTTATTTCCTTACTGACTGCTGAATAGTGTAGAATTTTCCACATACACTTCATTTATTTCCACAGCACATGGGCATCTGTTATTTTTAAGGACAAAAGTGTGCCAGGCTTTGTGTTCCTATAGAAAGGACAAGGTTTAAGGCTCACTCTGATCACACTGGACTGCTTCTGAGTGCTATCTTCAGTCTCACAGCACAGCCTGCTCATGCTCTTCCTCAGGTAGGGGTGGTCCCAGTGCTCCTTTTCACATTTCTTTGCTCCCTGAAGCATCCTGGACTTGTGTTCTCCTCAGCCTATCAGTTTATCTTCACTTTGATTTTAAAAGTAGTCTCATTCACATAGGAGACAGCTTAGTGCAGTGATTAATACAGTTTATTTATATTTTTTATTTTTATTTATTTTTCTACACAAAATATCAGATTTCTTGGAAGACAAAAATCTTCCTTATATGATATTTGTTCCCAATGCTTTCAGCACTGCAGCAGCAACATACCTAGATGGTGATTAAATTATACAAAGTTTTTAAGTGCACTAACATAGGAGACAGGTTCTTAACTGACGTAAAGTAGCTTCTGAAGAAATCAAGAATATTTTCATCCACAGATGAAGAAAATTTCATTAACATCCACACACCTGAAAAGGCAGAAATTGACTGGTTCCTGTGGGGAAGGGGAAAAGGCAGAAAAACTGGTCAAAATTTATATTGTTTCACTCAAGACACTGATCTGGAGATGGAAGAATGGTGTTAAATACATCAGGCTTAAATAAGTAAGTCATCCATTTCGTAGAATTACAAAGGAAATTGTATGCAGATTCCCCATGGGTTATGCAAAGCATTCCAATGGTCACAGAATGCCTTACATTTGTGTCTAGAGACTTAAAACCATAGTATTGAGATCCCTGATTTAATGTGAAAGATTATGTACTTCTACAAGTTAATGGGCTGTTACACAAGACTGGGTAGCATAAGTACTTTTGAAATAAAGCATGGACTTCCCCCTTGCAGGGTAAATAAGAGCACAAGAGCTCACCAATAATAATACATCAAAATTGCTTTAACATGCTTTGACAACTTATTTTGACAGGTGCTTAATTACAGCAATGTATCACGAGGCATTACATTCCCCCTTCATTGTTTTACGAGCAAGTGGCACAGGAACATAGACCATACCTATCAAAAAGAGCAACTCCACCATGTCATCTGTTAACAGTTAAACACAAAGCAGTTAAGTATTACATTGTTCAGTATTTCAGCACACATCAAGACAAGGTACAAACCCCATGCCCCACGCTCCACTTCTCCTTGTGTCCCTGAACATTAGTTCCATTAAGTCAGTTCCTCCTCGCACCGTTCTCTATTGTATCACATGCAAGGTGTTATTTAATGCCATTTTAAAATGGTTTTAGATTTGTATGCTTGTAACATTTTAAGTAACATTGGTTTAAGACTCTTGACAAAGTACATTAGAACAGTCAAAGGAAAGACTATAAACAAGAAGTCTCATTTTCTTTCCTTAGCCTTTGTGGATTTTTTGCGTTTACAGCGTTGGAAAAGTGTGCACACGTACTGTCTGATACAGACTGTTACACTTTCCTTGCAAAAGTTGAATTGACTTGGCAGACCAACTTCAAGGGGATGCATGTGTCAGAGCCTTCCCAGCCCCTCACTGCTGAGACAGCTGCAAAAATCCAGTTGAACCCTTTGGCCAGCTAGGGGACAAGGAGGCACGTGGCCCAGGTTACTGGCTGAGCAGAACTTGGCCTCTTCAACTTCTGACAAAGCCTGTCAAAATTCAAGTCTACTGCCACCTGTAGCAGGTCTGCTCCCCCAGCACGTTACAGCTGCAGACCAGTTTGGTATCCCACACCTGGTCACCCACCAGTGAGCTGCAGCAGAACCCCCTGCTGTGGGCATAGTGAAGGCAGTGCATCAGAGTTATCAGCTCCCAGTTCCCACACCTTTGGTACACGTGTACTGAATGTAGTGTCATAACCAATATTCCAGAACCTTCCAAATAAATGAAGCTATTTCTTTAACTGCAATTCAAGGCCCACTGCTAACCTAGGCCCAGTCTTGTCCTGTCTGCCCAGCATGAACTTAGCACTTGAGCTCTCTATTCACACCCTAATAGGGAACAAGATTCTACATTTTATATCAGTGTAGCTCACATCAACCCTGTTCTCACTCCTCTTTAATGAGGAAGTGTCTCCAGATGTTTCCCACACAGGTAAGCCAAGCTAGCTCACTTGAGACTGATCCAGGAACTAATAAGGCACACTGTCTGGAGTACTGCCCCGGTCATGCCATCCATATTCCTCATTCTGGCAATAGGCACTGGAAGAGGAACATTCCATACAGGCCTGAGAAGGAGCTGAATGTGGCTTTAACTCAGATACCTTGAGCACCAGATGCTGTGAAGCCTAGATTAGAAGAAAAAGCAGCAGAAGGGACCAAACTATTTAGAGCAATGACATGGGTGGAAGAGGCTTTTGTTCCAGGGACCTTAAAGCACATCCCTCACCTAAATAAGTACTGGACTGAGCAGAAACAGGGTTAGCAAAAAGATCAAACAGCTTGAGACAACAGCATGGTAAGTAAAAGATTAAAAAATAATGAAGCTGCTTTCAACCCAAGTGAAACTTCAGAGGAGAGCACACATTTAGAAATGCTTTGAAGAATCATGTTGCATACGTCTCGGTTTCCTTTTCAAGGGAGAATTTCAAAACATCAGTGTGACAACCTCAATTAGAAAGCAAGGCCTCTTTTCACCTTATTACAGCTCGGGCCAAGGACTTTGTTGTTCAGTCACTACAAACTCTAACCACAGTAACTGCAGGAGAGCTACATTGCCTCAGCTGTTAGCCTGGTGTTTTCCCCAGCACAATGAGGCCCCTGAAGTCTAGTTAAAGCATTACAGAAAAAAATTACTTTGGTACTAATTGGATGACAGACAGGTGCAGAACACTCAAGTTACAGAATGCCCACTACAGAGCTCAGGTTTCTTTAGGTCCCACATTTGTCTTCATTATACTGAGTCTATCCATAGCTTTCAAACAACTTCATTTACATTAAAGTTGCAAGACCTTCAGAATCATCTAAGTGTCTTCAGCCAAGTCTCAGTAGTACAGGTCTTGACACATTAAGGAACTTCACCGATGCTTTGAAATATTGCACAGAAAGTATTCATTTTAAACTCAGTCATGTCTTCAGATTGTAACAGACAGCTTCTAACACTGATAAAATTTCCCAGAAGGTAGAGTTACTCTTGTAAATACATAGACTGGCCCGAGCCAGTCCAGTTAAGATGCACATCTACCAGGAAGAGGCATCTCTAGCCACTATAGATCATTCAGTACAGCCAAAATACATCAGCAAGGCCATTACCAAAGACATGAACACCAGCTATTGTCCATTAAGTATTCATTCTTCTCTGTACAGAAGGACAACATACTTCTAAGGAAAAAAAAAAAAAAATCAACCTGTTAGATACCAAAGATTTCAGTTGCTGTAAAGCCCCCCCTTCAAAAATCAGAAAGGATGTTAAACAAGCATGCTGAGAGACTGTATGATATAATCCCCATCTTCAGTCTGCAGGAATGGGAAGCAGTTAAAACAAGCCCCAGCCTTCCCCGCCTATATGGCCTGTAATGGAAACAGAGCACAAATACTGCCTGCATGTCTCAGGCCGACAGAACAATTTTTACAGCACATGCTCTTGATCGCATTTACAGTCTTTTTCTTGCATCTGCAGAAGCCTGAAAATCCTTACAAGTTCCCTTAGCTGGCTCTTTGGCTGTACCCTGGAAGTCCTCAGGCTTGTAACGGTGTGTTGAAGCAGTCTCTGGAACTTGATCCACCTTCTTGGCGACTGGCTTTTTGTAAACCACACTGAAGGGCTCCTTACTGAGTTTATCTCCCATGTTCACAGGTGTGCCTTCCAGGGAAGTTTTAAGTGGTATATGTCTCCTGCCCAACAGTAGCAACCTTCTCTCTGCCACTGGAGCACCCAGCAGGCCTGTAAAAGACTAGTTATAAGTGACATTAGATGTATTAGCTACTCCACCTTAGTTTTTCTATTCCTAAAAACATTTGTCTTGCAAAGCAAACTAAGACAGACCGCAAGTTAATTCAGTACCTCACTTGAAGTGGTGCCACTCAACAGCATTCCTGGATGGCACTCATTAAAACAAAAAGATTCACATTAAAACAAAAAGATACTTTCTGGGTTACACGTGAAGTCTTGAAGTAAAGATAGCAGGGTGAGCAGCAAGGCTGAATTTTTGAAAGATTCTAAGTGAGAAGAGCAACTCTTTATTCTTAATAGCTACAAGTCACGATTTCAGTAGAAGAACCCATATTTTGAATGCATAGATCTAACATAATCATTATTTTTGACTCCCTTTCAAGTTTCAAGAATCTTGGTGTTGTGGGTTAGCTCTAAGCCCCACACAGCTGCTCACACAGTCCCCCAGTGGTATGGAGGGGTGAAACAAAGGTAGGAGCAAGAAAATTCATGGGCTTAGATATAAACGGTTTAATAGGTAAAGCAAAAGCTGCGTGCACAAAGCAAAATAAAGAATCCATTCACTACTTCCCACCAGCAGGCAGTGATTAACCATTTCCAGGAAAGCAAGGCTTCATCATATCTAACAGTTACTTGGGAAGCCCAGTGCCATAACTCTGAGCATCCTTCCTTTTTCCTTCCCCCAGCTTTTACTGCTGAGCACAGCTTGCTCCCGTGAGGAATATCCCTTCAGTCAGGTTAGTTCAGCTGTCCAGGCTGTCCTCTTCCTACTTGTGCACCGCCAGCCTACTCACTGGCAGAGCAGCCAGAGAAACAGGAAAAAACCTTGACACTGTGTAAACAGTGTTCAGCACTAACTAAAACAGTGTTATCAATGCTGTCACAAATCCAAAACATAGCTCCAGAGCTACTATGAAGTAGATTAACTCTATTTTAGCCTAAGCCACTGAAGTACAGAAGAATTTATGAAGAAATACTTTACTATGAAGGTGGTGAGGCACTGGAACAGGCTGCCCAGAGGAGCTGTGAATGCCCCATCCCTGGAAGTGTTCAAGCCAGGTTGGATGGGGCTTTGGGCAGCCTGGTTTGATGGGAGGTGTCCCTGCCCATGGCAGGGGGGTGGAATTAAATGATCTTTAACATCCCTTCCAACCCAAACCATTCTACAATTCTATTACTGTCATGCAAAAGATTTCTAGTACAGAGCTGTTAGCAAGTCCATAAAAATAGTTTTTGGGGAAACAAGATGACAACTTTAAGGTTAGTGTTTAACGTTAGCTTGCTGAGCACAGCTATTTGGGTTTTATTTTGGTATCTCACCCAAATAGTTCTGTGTAATTTGTAGCAAGTTAGAGCAAACAGCAGAACGTATTGCCATTCATTTCAAACCCACAACTGATATACCTACAGGAACACAGCATATTTCAACTTTCACATTCTCCTCTTTCTAATTTACTATCAAAGTTGCATCAACGAGTTACACATCAGACTTCTGAACAGACTTGGTGCCCAGAGCAGGAAGACATTAAAGAACACTTACCTGACTATCAGCTAACCAGCAAAAAGCCACTGCAAACCTGCAATAAGCAGCACACCCCCAGCTGTGAGCACTACTGGTTGGCTGGTCTTATGTGGGATCGAGGAGTCGCACAGAATTGCTTCCCCAAAGTCCCTGAGCATCAGTTCCTCAGGCTTTCTTCCTCCTCGAGCCATTGCTGTTGTGTCATATGAAAGCCAAAGATAAATGCTTTATTAAACTACTTACGATGTTTCTAAGTTATGCATATTTTACTCACATTCTTATGTCTATATTCTTGTGCCCCTTTGAAATTTGAAGTTTTTGTTCATAACGCTGCATGATTATGTTCATTCACATGAAGTGTTGGTAGCTAAACAGTAGGTCCCACAAACCTATTTATACATTAAACACTACACAATTCATATCAGCATTCATTTTAGCACACTTAGAGTAGGAAATTAAGGACTTGCATGCAACTTTGCACCGCTGGAGCCTTACAGAAGCAGACAGAGCTAAGTCCTTCATCCTGTGTATGTACTTCAGTCCAGCACTGGCAAATAGCAGCTGCCTGGTGAAAAGCAGCACAGCACCCTGGTAACACTTGGTTCACGCAGAAGGAACAGCATGTACTGCACAGAGGGACTTCAGGGAAGTGAACTGCATTTCTGCTATTGCTTTACTCTGAAAACGGAGGTGGAATCCACCTGGCTTAAGACAACCATTCAAGTACAGTGATGGTTCACACGCCAGCCTTAAAAACTTGAAGTAAACTAATTTATGCCCAACTTAAGAACATTATATGACCAATTAGCTGGATTAATACCATTCTTAAATCTTTTTCATATGTGGCAAGTGATTTAGAAAGCATTACTTCACCAGCTGCTTTTGCTTTTTCTGGGAGAAAACAAGTCTACACACACCATCTCTACTTCTGTGCTACCTGACAGTTTTCATGAAAAATCACCACCAGTTCTCACAGGACCAGGTCACCATTTGTTGATACCTCGACTGTTCGTCTCATATCCTTACAACCCTTTTACAATGCAGTGCTCGCTGTGCTAAAAAAAATTTTATCAGAAGTGACAACATATTTTCCAAAGCTCCTTAAATGCAAAAGGCAACACTCAGTCTTTCAGCACCGATTGCACAGCCAGGCAGAATCAAAGAAAAGAGCTGGTTTATCCTTAGAATCCTATACAGAGAATTTACCCACCTACTTCTCAATTCAAAGCAGCAAACAGGAGGTGTTTTTCCTGTCACGTTGCTGTGAAATCCAGAATTATGCTAGAAGTCACTTCTTGTCAGCTTGGACCATTCCCAGCCTCTTCTCTCACACCCACCAAAGCACTCACATTCTGCCAGGGTGCTGCACGCAAACGAAGGGGGTTGTCCTGACTGATGCCTGACTCCAATTCATACTAAATTTGAAGCGATAACTGCCTAAGGATCCCATGCATTGTTGTTTCTTGTTCCTGGGGTTGAATTCATTTAAGAACCATCACCTGCAAGTAACTAAAGGACTGAGCTCCCAACTGGAAGCAGCAATAAAGTTCACATTATTTCTTCAGCCTTTAATACGGGTACAGAAGATGCCTTCCCCACAGCCAAACACTCAGAGGAAAGGCTGGTGAAGAAGTTATTGCCTTCTAACTGCGCTAGACAGAAAACACCATGGGAGAAATCAGGGTGGACATATAAAAGAATGGGGCATAGTGGGCAATAAATCTGATTCACTAATTATCTGGAGGTCCCATGTCATCCTAATGGTTATATTGCACGTGGCTGACTCAATACAGCGGGTAGTTTCTCTTACAACAATTGAGAGCATCTCTAGAGAACAATTGCAAATACCTATCAAGATCATCCTAATGTAAGTGAATGATGGTGGCAGCAACACGAGTCACCACCTATCACTGCAGTTTCTAAATCTGTTACGGGAATATACATCCTACTGCTGACAATAAAGAAACTGCTAAATACAGTTAGGCTTTTTTATTATTTGTTTCCCCCCTAATTACAGTTATTTTATTGCAACACTGATGGCAGCCCATCAGCATTTGTTCATTCACTGTAGCATTTCATGATGCCAAATCAGGCTTCAAAATATTCCTGTGTTATAGAGCTCACGTTGAATATGATTTCTTGCACAGAGCGTGGATGGTTATATGCATTAGTTTCTTATGGCTCTCAAGCTTGCTCTTAGTTTCCAAACTCACTAAAACTGCATCTGTAATCATGCAGTATATCACAGTAGGCTATTAATTTAGAAGATAAAATAATCTGTCTATACAGTTCAGCAGCCCAGGCCAACTGCCATCTGAGTGAAGGGACAGTAAGTGATACATCCTGGCTGTAACACCAGTTTAGCTCCTTTATTTTCACCACACCACACGATTATGGAGACTGAAACTCATTTGATCTTCAACCCTACTGTTCCCAGATAGGGAAAACTCAGGCTTTCAGCAAGGCAGAAGCTCACAGTTGGATTAAAAGCACATTAACCTCTTCTCAAACTCCAACACAGCTTTAAACTGTCCACACTGATATACCCACAGCTAAGCAGCTCCGCTGCTGGTCACTGTGCTGCAACCTAAATTTGAGATACTTTCCTGGGGACAAAGGGGCTTCTGAGGTAATGCACTGTTAAGAGGGCACAGAGGCAGAAGCTGGCCACAGTACGATGTCAGATAATAGCATTATCCCAAGTTTTAAACTTTTCTCCTCTTGACGGCTGTGAAGTGTCACTTGCACATGTAGCGGAGCCAGAAGGGCTGTAGAGAAGTGCTTTCCATTAGATAGTTTAAGTAGCTTGTGGAAAGACAAGTCAATTTAAGATGACAAACCTCGGACAAGGATTAGCATGTTGATGAAAATGACACTTGGAAATAATTGCTTACATCTCTGGATTTGGGGTGAAAAGTCGCATTTTTTCTTCCAAAGAAGAAACCTAGATGGGATATTGACCTTCAGGGACAAGGCGGTATGAGCAGTCCTTTGTGGGGGAGGCAGAATCTCTCCATCACCTTGCTCTCATCTCTGGGCTGCAGAGCCAGCCTTTGTATGCCATGAATAAGACCAGGACAGGTACATGAGTTACACTTCCCATTACATCCCTCTTTTCTGCAACTGATTCCTGCCCTTCAAAGGACTACTGATCCTCTGTTAAACATCCATTTCACACTGTGCAGCACATCATTTTAAGATAACTCCCCTGCAAAAGCTTTTATGTTACTTGAATGTCATGTTCCAAATGTCCCACCAGGAACAGGGCTAAACACTCAGTTTGTTAAACATCCTTAAGCTTCTAGGCCAAGGTTAAAATTCTGCCTTGCGATGAATACTGCTATGAAAATCCTACAGCTGGTCAGCTGCCTGCAGAAAAGTCAAACCTTTTCCTGTTACTGATCACTATGGTGCTCATACCATGCACTGCCTTTTCAGGGGGCTTCCTGAAGTGGCTTTCGTTTGACCAAGTATGTGTTGATCGAAGGCAGGTTCCTGACCAGGTCTATCCCCTCCTCATAGATTAGTGCAAACCTGTCTTTCACTGAACCACTTCATTCGAACTTCAGACGAGAATAAAAATAAAGAATCCTAAAATCTTCTTAATCAACAGAAAGGTACTCCGCACCCCAGTACGAATAACATGCCTTAATATAAAGCCCACAACACCCTACTATTAGATGGAAACGTAACCAGCTTTAGGACTCCAGCTTTAGTGCTCAAATGCATTAAACCAGGTTTCAGACCCTGCACTTTCTATCAGGTCAGAGCCTGCCTGTGCTTTCTCATCTCCACCCAAGTGAGAACTCCCTAAAGTACAGGAGTTTACACAAACACTTCATACCTAAAGTATGGCAGCAGCCACCTTATGAAGCTGCAGGAAAAACAGCTACACGTCAAAAGATTGGCTTTATATGAGCAAGTAACGCAGCAATTTAAACATGATCTCAGGTAGTCCCTAATCCAATAGAGCTGTAAGAGCAGCAAGCGCTGATTTTGTTTGCGTTGTTTTGCTTTTCCCCAACTACAATCATTACCCAATTACTACACAAAGTACACAGCAACTCATAAATTATTGATGGCCAAAGTGAGCTTTACAGAGCAAGAGAGCAAACTGAATTACGCTGGTAAACTTCAAAGAAAAAAACAAAATTTTGACACACTCCCAGATCTTTAATCACTAATACTGAATTAGTTCTCAGGGATGTTTCCCTCAATAGTCTGAGGGCAATCCAGCAGATGCCTGGCCAGGCAGCTACTTTGTTGCTCTAGTTTACTGGCTGCTTTCACATTTATGCTTTCATTTCAGGTCTGGAATGAAGTGTATGTGCTTGAGCTTCTGCCTGCTCGAAGATGGATGGGTCAGAACCATGTGTTAATCGATGGAGCAAGCAGGTAGGCAAGGAAGTGGCTTATGCATGTAGAAACAACCAGCAGCGTATCCACAGTTTATCCATATAAAAATTCTATATTTTTAACTAGTACCATGTTAGTCACTTTATGCAGAAATAGATTTAGTAGATGAAGTAGTTATCAAAATGGAAGAAGTATATGCATCAAGGTATGCTGTATCTCAATTGAGAAGGGAAAATGCAGATACTGGTGTTAATTGTATTTATGTGATAGAGTTTTGTGATACCATTCAGAATCAACATCTGAACAGGCCTATGTATGAAAGATAGAAGACATAACTGTCCAGGAAATAAAAATAATGAACTATTTCAGCTCTGTCAGTTAAAATTCAAAGTGTCTTCCTTCTTCTGTAGGTGATTTTCCTCCATTTCAGTGCAAGTGCAAAAATAACTTGGCATAAATGCAGGGACGGTAAAACCCTAAAGAACAACAATAAATACTTGTAAGATTTTTTCACTTACAGTGTTGCTGCAGATTGAGTTAGATATGAAAACTTGGAAAAGAGTGCTTGGGAAAGAAGGGGTTCATTAGTACAAAAGCTCCTCAGACCAGGAAAGGTAAGTGACTTACTATCTTGTTTACAAGCTAAAGGGGTTTAGTGAATGGAAATCAGATTGTAACTAAACATAAAAAAAGATGAGGTCAAATACCAAAATTGGGAGGTGCCAGGATATAGATGGTGGGGAAAGTGTGTTCTGAGCATTACTTGAGACAGCAGCTATTTATAACTTGGTTTTCTGCCATTACATAAACCTATATGCCTCATGAAACAGCTTTAGCCTCCACTTGCAGTGAGGTTGAGGTGTAAAGCTTGGAAGATGGCTTCTTTTATGTTGTTTCTTGAAGTTGCAAGATCATGGAGTCCCTTTGTAAAATAGTTTATGAAGTGAGCTTGCTGTGTATGGCTTCTTAACACATAATTAAGTAGATCTGTAAGGAATTGGAATCAAAGATTTTGCCATGACAATAACTCTTCATGCTCTTGATATAGTCCGTAATTGAGGCTTATTCCCTGGAAGCTGAAAGCTTCTTTTGTTCTGATTTTGAAACAAGTGTTAAAATAATGTATACCCATGTGCAACTTAGTAATTCCATAAGCCTCAGGTGTTTGTGCTAAGCAACTACTCTGTGTGCAGACAAACAGAGTGTTATGCAGTGTATGCAGTTCTTCTCTTAGAGAAGAAGCAATTGATGTCTCCAAAAATGGATCCAGCATTTAATTAACATATGCTGGTCAAGCCATACATCAACTTGCAAAATCGATAACAGCCTGCAGGACAAAACACTAGAGCTGTTGTATAGTTAAGCTGGCAAGGAAAATGGGGCTTCATCTTAAGGTTGTTTGTTATATGTGACTACAGCAATGTAAGTAAATGTATACTGTATGCTTTTACTAGGCAGAAACGGTTTCCATTGGAAGGTGCACTTTCAGCTGTAAGGTATTAAAAAGTGAACTGTTAACGGGCATGAATAGATTAAAAGTGGTGTAAATGAGAGCTCACTTCCTGCTGGACAAATGAGTTCTATGTTGATTTGTTCCCCCTTTTTTTTGCAGCTGCCACTGGAGGGTCTGAGGCTTCTTTGGCAGGTTTTCAAAACTGACATTGCCCAGCTTCTTGAGTGTTTTATCCATCCTGAGGTGATTCGTTCAGACCTGCAATAAGAGGGGGAATGAGAGATGGCTTGCTGCTGAGCTGGGTACAAGAGATGCTGGGGGTTTCTAGGGATGGGTGTCTACATGGGTGAGAAATGGGTCATGAGGTGCTTTATTACAGGTATTTTGCTTTCACGAACAGTGAAGCTGTTTTAACCACTGAAGACAAAGGGTGTGCTGTAATGTATGCAAGTATGTGAAAGGAACTTTTCAATTTCCCCACAGGTTTCATCTTGTTCCCAGAGCTGATGGAAGCACAGAGGGAAGTCCCACCGCTAATGAAACATGTCACCTGCAAGTATTTAGCCCCTAACAGCACTGGCAGGTGGAGCTCAGGGAGAAGTGTTAGTGAGTAGTTAGTTAACTCTCACATGGAATGAAATTATCTCTTTAGGAAGGTGTTAGTTGAAGAGCACTATTTCTGTCATGGTTAACTGTGAAACTATCTTAAATTTGCTAATTTACACTGCGGCTCACAGTTGTAACAATTGTCATTTAAAGGCTGGGCTGGTAACAATTAAAAATGGAACAATATGAAGATGTATAGTGATCGTTCTGATCTCCTCCAGAAAATAGAGGAAATTACACAGCATTTCATCAGAAATGTATGTTGCAGGGGTGAGAGAGAATATAACAAGACTTCTGATAGTCTGTAGATGTTTTTTGCGAGTGGCAGATTTGATTCCTTGACCTTTTTGTTCACTTAAGCAGCTTACCATTCATGCAACTCTTCTTTCAGCAAGCTGCTGTGTTCTTAGTCTGCTCCAGTGTATAAAATGAGACAGAGCTACCTTCTTTAGAACTCAGGAGTCTGAGTTCTGTACCGTTGCTTTTCCCTCTAATTCCATTGCTTTCCTCATTTTTGGTAGTACAGAGCTGAGTTTCACAAATTTAGTCAAATTCTGAAGCTGCATTTCCTTATAACGATTCAAACAATTGGCTTTATTCTTTGTTTTCAGAATTCATAAATTGGGAATTTTTAAATGTGTGGCTTAACAATGTATTCTTCTCTGCCTGATAAACTTCTGCCCTTCTAAATTTAGTCTGAATGTGGGTCAGCTTTTATAAAACTTATGCAGTGAAGTCCTGATCCTGTAAAGAACTTGAGATGTTCTGCCAAGCTCATTAAGGAGTATTGTGTAAACTGATGCAGGTGTGTGGATCTTTCTGAAGTTCTGTATGTGTTCTGCTGGGTAAGGTTTTTCATGGAAAGCTAAACAGACTGAAATAAGTCTTAAAAGTAGCAGTTAATTATTAGGAGCGCAAAGGAGTGTGACCTTAAAAGTTGGCTGGTGGGACGGTAATGTTAATATGCGAGTTCTACCGTTGGGTGGTTGTTAGCCCTGCAGCATAGATGCTACTGTGGGAACTGAACAGTTGTTTAGCCTGCAGCACTTGCATCATTACTTCTCCAGGGGTAAGGAGAAGGGAGCTGGAGGAGTTGAAATGGCTGTCTTGCTGCCATCACGTTGAATGTTGCAATGCCTGTAGAAGTACTGTGAGTTCTAGTCCTTCAAAATCAGTGGCAGTAGTGGAAAGGATGTCAGCAGGATCCAGCGTACAAGCATATTTCTGGACTACGGCAGGATATTTGGGTTTGTAGGTTATTAGTAACCTTTACTCCAGAGAGGTATTGAAGGGTAGGGCTTAATATTCGATTTTAGAGCTGTGAAACTGGTTTAAACCTTGCATAGGAATAGTATCAATAATTTTCTTTCATTTCCTCGTCTGTTTCCTGCTTCTTGGTCTGTGTCTTGCCTCCATGAAAGCAAAGGCTTGCTTTTTAGTGTAACATAACTAGTTAGCTTCTGATTTATGCCTTGCTTTGTGTGTTGGTGTTGTTGAACCCTGGTGCCACAGTTGGCTCTTCATATAGTAAGCTTGGGAATCAAGACAAAACCAACAACATCGTAGCTTGAAGTCTGGCAGTTCTTCAGTGCTTTGAATACGAACACCCCTGCCTTCTGGCTGGAAGGGCTAGGCCCTAGGAGTGTGTTACAGGGCAGAACTGTTACTCTACAGCAGCAGTAGACTGACAGAGGGTACTTGAGCTCCTAGATGTTGTCTGCACCTGCACTGAATATTAAACTCCTGACAGCCAAATCTTTGTAGCTGTTGGATGAGGTTCAAGGTGAGCCCTCTACATGGAAAATACAACAAAGAAATGGAGGTCTTCACAGATTCAGAGAAGAGACTGAAATGGCCAATAGATGGCCTTTGGGCTGCTTGCTTGCAGTGAGGTAATTTAGTTTTTGTTGCAGATTAATGAGTCAGGTGCTTGCAGGATCTGTGGCTCTTGCTGGAGAGTTGCAACCTTTTCTAGGACACAGTTGTTGTGCCATATGTTCTGTGCCCCAGGCTGTAGAACAATGACTGAATACCAGAACTGCTGCTAGCACAAGGTCCTTAAGTGCATGACTGGGAGGTGACTGACCACAAAACTGCATATCTACTGCTAAATATTTGGAGAACTGGTGAGGCATTATACAAATGATGTTTATCTTGCCACAGATGATCATTTAATAGGGTAATTACTGGGTGAAGTATACGCTGGAGTGCAGTTGGAACTATTTAGAAATATTGTCTTAGTACATACTTTTTCTTCCTGCTTGTAAAGACAGAGCCAGTCTGCTGAGAAAGCTTGGAGAGTACCGCAAGCCTAAGTGCTAGGAATATAGAACTCTTTGTGGTTCATTACAATTCTTTCCTCAATGTTAGTAGCTTCAATTATGAATACCATACTACTGAGGAAGGTAGACAATGGTCCCTAAGAGTTTAGCTTCAGTTAGCTGTAGGAGTAAAGTAAAACCTAACACCTATTGGCTATGATGATAATGTCTCAAGCTGACGGATTTTTTTCCTCGTGCAGACTGCAGATTCAAAGGTATAGGTATACCTTTGGCTTGCCTTTTACCTTCCATTTTTATTCAACTGAATTGTGGAGCAGTTCCTTGGGGATTTTTTAATAGGCTAAGGATGTCCCAATTATTGTATTTACACTGTGTTTTCAGAAATAACAATTCCTGCTTACACCTGCAGACTTCTCTTCTCTGATTTTTGTTACAGACTGTATATCATCACCTTGGTGATGCCAAAGCTACGCACTTGGACTGCATAATCATGAAAGTAGCTCTGTACTTAGGCTGAGGAATTTTAGACAGCGTGTTTTTATTTGGCTGGGATGAAGGTTTTGGGGAATTTGCAGGATGCAAATGATCGTATTTCATATGGATACAGCTGAAAGTACCTCAGTCCTCTCAGCCATACTAAAAGCATTTAACACTTAGTGCCTGTGTGACTATGGAAGCTCTTACTGGGGAAGAAAACCAGTAGACTACCTTCAGAAGCCTCCAAGCAAGATGCTTTAGACTGTGACTGAAAATTTGTTTCTTTCAGATGTCCCTCGAGTCAGAATTTGACTGAATTTAGCGACCCGGGTTCTCATTGAAGTCCTTTAAGCTACGGGAAAGAACAGGACTTATGTCAGGATTGCAGCTATGAATGGAATCAATTCATTGAAATGAACGTTGTGTAGAAGCGTGGCATTTATTGACAAACCTAAATTGTCTATAGGAATGTCCTTCAACAGCCATGCTTTTCTCTTTCAAGGCACTTCATAAGTAAATGTATACAACGTAGAGGCTATATACCTTAAGCAGCCATAACTTCAGTAAATGCACTGTATACTTTGTTCATCTGTGAATAGTAATTGAGTCTTGGACTGCTTTTATAGTGTGCAGAGAGTAATACAACTGCCATGATGTATAATAATGCTTAAGAGCTCCAGGGAGGCTCATTTACATGATAGTGAGGGAAATGGTCTTGCAAGGAATAAAAATTAAGAGGTTGGTATTGTGCATGTTAGAGATATATTTTGAAATAGTGGAAGTCTGACATGAAGGAAAATTATGGGGGGAAAAGTGGTGTAAAAGGCCATTTAAAATGCTGTTTAGAACAACAGTAGCCTTTATTTCTCCTCTCCCTTGGAAAAAGGGGTTCAGTTCCTCTGTGAGTGCTTGGTAGAGATGTTAAGTCTGCCTTTAGTGAATTGGGCACTTCAGTTCCTGAAGATCCTGATGATCTGATGGGGAGTGCAAGGCAACCCAGGTGCATAACTGAGAAATGCAGAGTTTTCAAAACTCTGATGTGGTCAGATGGGAAGGAAAGATTTTATTAACAAGATCAATGCGTTCTCTGGGCACAACATTAGTTTTTACTTGTTTGCTATCAGTTGGATGTCTGTTTCCTCACTGCTTTGATAATTCCTGAGTGTGTTCAAGCCTTGTCCAAGCTCGTACTTAGCGGCTAAGGACTCTGTAGCTCTCATTGGCCTGCTGCTGCTTCACAGGGGTGTTCATCAAAACATCTCAACTGATGCCAGGAATGTTATAGCAGAAAGGCAAATCAGAAATAAGATGCCCAGGCGTTTAGTAATGAGCATGAAATGTGTGACAAATGTAGAGCCTTGGCAGCGTGGTATGATTTGGGCTTTCATGTTTCCTTGGTGCTTGTGCATTCACTATTTCCACCCATGTCCTAAGTGTTTGCTAAGAGGAACTGGAATGATTCAGTTGCATCACGTGAGTAAATTATTTGAGTTCTAAGGGACTCAGTGTTGTCTTTTCAAAAAGCAGATCTCAAATACCAGTGAAGAACAAATATTCAGTGTCTGAAAGCTCAGTTTAATCTACACCATGTATTGATTTCCCCTGAAAGTAATGAAGGTTAGTAGGAAGGGACCTGCACACTGTAAGAGGGTGGAAAAAATAAGGAATTGTGCTTAGCTCCACTTGTATTTTCTTTCTGCACCAGTTTGCTACTGTATCTTGCATGGGTGGAGGTCTTTGCGCATACAGTTGGTGGATGCATATGCTGAGCCTGTTCTTTCAAATGAAATCTGGAAGATTAGCCATAAATCTGCAATAGATGAAGTCTGTTTTATTCTGGCACCACAGAAGATCCGGTCCTTTTCTTAAGGAGGGAGGCTGATGGGTATATCTTGTTCCAGAGCTTTATTTTTGAAGTCACAGGCTTATTTTCAATAAGTAAGGTTTTCCTTGGACTGTTTTGCCCTGTGTTTTTTTGGCTTTTGGAAACAAAACTTCTATTTTTCCCCTACCAAACTGGCCATTCACTGCTTTCACTGTAACACAATGAGAATTCCCCCACTGTATAGTTTGAGGGGCCTCATTAGTGGTATAATTCGTCAGGTGCAGGTGTTTCTTGTACTGCAAAGCAATGAAGAACCACTTTCTAGGGAATCTTGTGTACCTGGCTGAGTGGTTTGAGTTCTGAACAGTCTGTGGCTGCTTTTGTTCTACTGTGAAGCAGTGTCAAACTTTATTACTGTACCTGTTTGAGATTCAAGACAGTTACACGTGGTTTCCTGTTTGTTCTTTCTAACTTTAGCATAGCAATACCACAAAGGCTGTCATTTATAGCAAGGCTGAGATGGGCGGCAGCAAGATGTGCTGTGTTTTGGTGCAAAAAGGGAATTGTGCTGTCTGAATAAGCTCACCTGTTGCACTACCAAAAATGTGTCAGTACATGGAACGTGTCAGTAAAACTTGGTGAATGGGACTGACAGTGGAAGTGCTTTTGGGAAGAGCGGAGCCTTCCTGTGGAGTGAGCGGCAGGGACAAGATGGCTATGCTGCTTTCTCTTGAACCCAAGAGTTTTCTTTATGATACCTGTGTCATCAGTTCCTGTGGATGTTATCCTGGTGACTAGTCCATGATATTCCCCATAGTACCTTTGAGATGCTGTAAACTTTTCATTACCTGTCCCCTAAAGTGTTGATGTAAGCACAGTGGCCCAGCTATTTTTGAGTACTCCCAAGTTTATTTTAAAGTCAGAAGAGAGTGAGGGGAGGGTATTTACAAATGCAGATCTTCCAAGGCTCCCTGTATAGCTGGGGAGAGATCCTATGGAAAATGATTTGCATCAGTCCTGACTTAGCTTCTGTCTTAAACCGCAGGATCTGCAACGATGGGCCTCCTTAGCTGAAGTTAGCCTCTGTGAATGCTCCCAGAGGTACGCTGAGAAGCTCTGAGCATCTGGTCCATCATTTTTAAAGCATACCAAGTTCCTGTGTAAAAGATGCTGCTGGAAAGCAAAGTATTATTATTGTTGTCATAAAGTTGACATTAGTACATCTGTGTGTCCTAGGGGAATGTGCTGTGTGAGCATAAAGTGACTTGGTAGTTTTCCATCCTTAAAAAGACAGTAGCTTTTAGAGCTATGCTACCCTTGTTTATAAAATATATCGATCCAGCAGCATCGTGTTGAAATATGACTTCTCTCATTAGCTAGCGACTGGAAGTAGCTATAGCAATTCAATAAATTAGTATGAATACAGGCAGAGGTAGGAAATGGTGCCTGGTCTGGCAAGGGACTGGTTCAAAGGTTTATGTGGCTGTCATGTGTGCTTTAATTGGTGCCACATGTCTGGGTGCATTTACGTGAAACTTTCCTTGTGCAGAGCATGTTTTGCCTGGAAGAACCCCCCAGGTTTTTTCATTTGCTGATTGCAGGTTTTGGTACGCATTTGTTGCAGAAGAGCATCTCTCTTTGGGAAGAAGAGTTGCTAACTAAAATAGCTTACAAATGAAAGACAATTAGTAAAAGGAGACTTCGTTAAGTTTAAGCAAAGCAGTAAATGAATGCTAAGAAGTGTCCTCTGTACTTCAGCAGGAGCAGTGAAACTCCTAGTTCATCGGTGTCCTTTAACCATAAGTCGGTAAAACTTGGTGCTGAGTTTTGTCGTGTCATACAGTGGCTCAGGATGGCTTTAGCCTCACTGAAAATCAGTATTTGATGTGATTTGAGGTCTATTTCTCTGTGTGAGTATTCATTTCAACCATGAGGATGACTTTTGTCTGAATATTACTGAGTTTAACACCTCAGCTGCTCTCCTGTGAGGTTACTGTTGGAAGAGAAAGTTCATCTGGGCCCTTAGCAATATCCATTTGTCTATCATCTGTCTCTCAAAGGGTCAAAACTACTTAAAGTTTAGACAAAACAGATGGCTTTACTACAGGCATGAGGATGGAGTCACAAGACTTTGTGGTGAGTGCCGTCTCAGCCTTGGATTGTTTTGAAAGCCCTGTGCAGGTCAGCTGCAGCCTCACACTTCTGAAAGACAGCTGGAGCATCCTGCCCTTGGTTCTTCGTAGCTCCTGCTTGAACCAAGAGACTGATTGTTTCACGCTGCTGTCATCAGATGCTTAGAATGAAAGTTCACTTCCTAGTGCCTGCTGGTGCGAAGCCGTGCCATGCTCTCTGCCCCTTTCAATGAGAGCAACAGCAACTTCAGGCTTAGGGCTTGATGAGGCATTTTGTCCCTTCAGCAGGTAGCAGTGATGCAGTCACATGCAAATGCTCCAGCACCTTTGTGACTGCATTCATCGCATTACAGCTGCTTGTTACATGTAATACCTTGCCTCACTGCCATCCTTTCCATTTTGGTAACAGGAAAGCCAGTAGCTGGAGGTAGGTGAGGGCAACTCCCTCATCTTACATTTTCAGAAAGCAGTGGTGGAGGGGGAGGGAAATACCTTATTTGTTTTAGCTTTTTCTGTTGCTACGTGTAAGCTAGTATCCAGTATAACTTGTTCCAGCAGAAGTGTAGCAGGATACGGTCAAACCTTTCCCCACAAGCTGAACATGGATGGGGACCTGCTTGAGGTGGTACTAGAAGCAGAAATGGTGAGGATGCCTTACAGTAACTCTAGGTTTGCTTGGGAGGCTCCCGTTTCTGTGCTTTATTGACGGTGACATGAAATGGTGTGTGGCTGAAGCACAGGCTTTGCATCTTCACATCTGCAAGAGCACCATGCCATTCAGAGCAGAAATGTTTGGTTTGCGTTAGGTACTTCTGTCCTAAAAAAGCTGTCAAAAAAAGGTGTGTGGGGGGAAGCTAGGACTGTCAGCAGTGCTAAAGCCGGTACAGGTCAAAAGCTAACAGGATTGCAGTGCACTTCTGCAATTTGTACTCTGCTGGAGTGGCATTAATGGCTGCTTGCCAGCTGTGACACCCTACCAGACAACTTGCATTACTGGTCCTGGTACATGCCACGATGCATGTTAATGCCTCTAATGTTGCTTGCAAAGGGCAGCAAACGCTTGCCTCCTTGAGAAAAGGCAAAGGGAATGTGGAAGGGCTGCCAGAAAGGTGTTGCTGACAGCTGTGAATTTGCTGCTGAGAGATGAATAAATAACCTGGGTAATGTTATGCAGAAATCATTTGTCTTTGTTTTAGCCTGGGCTGTGATGTGTGTAGAAGGACCACGTAAGTTAAAATAGTGCTGTTGCCACATCAGCTTTGCACTGCTGTGAATTGGAATGTAAATTCTAAGATGAGGCAGAACTGATGCAGCTGGATTCCTTACAGATGAAAACTAAACTCTGACATTTTAACACCTCTCCAGCAGAGAGCCTGCCACCCCCCTCTACCTTCTTGGGATTTATGGCTTACTGTTAAACTGGCTGGGAGACCTAGTGCTGATGGAGAAGCCAATCCCTGAAATAGGTTTCTGGTGTCAGGCTGGCACAGTGCTTATGCCTGCATTAGATGGTGTAGAGGCTAAACAGAAATATTCTAGCTGGCAACTGCCTAAATAAGCCAATCGCTCTGCAAGTGGACAGCAGAGCTGTGAACCTTGCCTTCCTACCCTGCTTTGTAATTCGTGTTGTGCAACTATCCTGTAATTCGCAAGGTCGGTTTTACTTAGATTTGTCTTTCACAAGGAAAAGATTCTTCTCTTTGATTCTTCTCCAACTGCAATATAATTTGGAGTAGTAACCTAGATGTGTTTTGTCCTGGTTTCATAATAGTAACTTTTAGCAAGGAGTTGCATAGGATGAAACTGCTTAAACTTGTACCATGTTTCCTAGGGTAAGAAAAGATGGACAGACAGGTGCCCCTTGCCCCTGGCAAGCCATTTGACAGGGAAGTGGTCTGAGAGATAGGGGTAAGTTTATAAGCAGAGTTTGTCTAAGGAATCAGTAATAATAGACGTGGGGCTTTGGTAAACCTCTTCTAATGCAGCTTACTGAGATGGTTTAAAAACAAACAAACAAAAACTATAGCACAAGCTGACTCCTGGAGTGTGCAGTCCTTATAGCAAGTGCATGAGGAAGGAGCATCTTCCCACAGGTCAGGCGTCTGTCCTGTTAGCATGGGTGGATGAAGGGCAGAAAGCTTCACTGTTTTTGACAAATGACCTGTGGTCATGGACAGCAACAGCCATATGTCCTCGCGGTTAATGTGGGACATCTCAGTAAGTACAAGTTTTTTTCTGATACTGTGCTGTGTAGGTAGATTCCAGGAGTAAGAATGCAGTTGTCGCTTTCTAGTTTGTAATCGTGGAGTAAGGACTGGTTGTGATTTTAAACTAGGAAGACATTTTCTACAATAAATGTAACTTGTGGGGCATATAATTTAGTTCTTTGGCCCCAGGTGTGGAACTGTCACTGGCCACATGTGCAAGCAGGTGCCTGTGTTTTTTAAACATAGTGTTTTGCCTCATGAGAATCTGGGAGCCTTCCTTGCAGACATTGTTATTACACTGGTGTGACATACAGTTGCTGTGAAATACTTAAAGTGCGTCTGTACAAGCTTCTGCCATATGCAAAATACACTTGCATGGTTTCTTCTTAATTGTAAATAACTTCTGCTTAAGGCTACAAGAAAATTCTCTCTATAACAAGGGGTAGGGCTGTGTGAACAAATACTGCAACAGTCATGTATAAGCATCCTTGAAGGGATATGCATGCTTAACAGATTGGAGAGTAGCACCTAATTCTGCAGTTATTTTAAATGCTTTTTGACATTTTGCATGGAATCGTGTGGATAACTAAGCTTGCAGTACACCTGTTATAGGAGTAGTGCACCAGATCCTTGTGTTCCAGGAACGCTACTAACAGAACAGGTAGGTGTAATAGATGACTAGGGTCAGAAGTAGTAACAAAAGCACTGAAAGCAGCTGGTGTGCAGCTCTAATGGGCTGTAGAAAACCTGCCAGGTAGCTTAAAATAGCAGATGTGTTTATGAAAGCACAGGGAAGTAGGACGATTACTTGTTTCTTCTCTGAGTAGTTTGTTCAGCGCAGAGTATTGCTTAGGTAACATTGGACCTGCTGGCAAAAACAATGACAAGACTTATCCAAGATCTAAGTTGTCTGTGCCAGATGGTGCCAGTTAATCTTTGTTTGCTGGCAGCCTGGAAAAATGCTGCATGAGACAGGTTTGTCTTGCTGGCTCAAGAGGTACCCACGCCTTGTCTTCCTTGTCTTTGTGCACCAAATACTTCGTGCAACTGCTGAAGTCTGTTCCCGAACCAAGTGGTGCATTTGAGTCCTTACCCATCTGAAATTGCAGATGTCAGACTTTTGAGGACTTACATAGCTCACTGCACACTCCAGCTAATACTGTGATTATTCTTGGCAGCTTCAAGTTTCAGCCCACTGAAACAGGCTGCTAGAGAAGTGTTCTGTGGCATGCTTTTTGTGGACCACGTATGGCCTTTATGTGTGCAGGGATCTTCGTATTATCTTTGGGAGGATCACAGATTGAAAAAGGTAAGGGCACTGTTTTTGAGATGCTTATTCTCTGGAGCAGAGCTGACTTAAGCCAGAGATTCTTCACTTGGGCTTTGCATATGCTCATTTTAGATCTGGAAGAATTGATGAGCCATTTACTGGAGTGAGGAGTGGTCTTGCAGAAGCAGGTAGCATCACCTACCTGCTGAAACACCCTCTCAAAATGTTGCAAAAACAAAAGTGCCAGTCTACCAGCTAGGTCAGTGATTGCAAGCGTTTTCTAGACATACATGGAAATCTGCAGATGCTACACTTCCATTATTCGCCTGAACCTGTCTTTCCTTCTGCTCAACATTTAATGGTCCAGTAAGCAGGACAGCAGCATCCTAGAAAGAAGGCACAGTCATCCCAGCCCTCAATTCTTTCTGCTCTGCTGAAGTGTTTCTATTAATAGCTGGGACAAGGGCTTCTGTCCCACTCTCTTGCTCTCTTATTAGCATGCTTTTAGTTTTCAGCAGAGCTGGCTGATGTGCTTATTGGACCTTGAAGGATTTGCTCCATGTCAGATGCAAGATATGAGTACAAATGCAAGACATGCTTTAAATTCATAGAAGAATTCTCACAGGGATGGTGGTGAAAAACAGCTAAAGATGTGTTGGTGTCCCTGACTTGCATACCAGAGGGATGCCTTTCTCAGTGTTCTTGGTAGGGTGAAATAGTCACCTGGTGTTTTCCATGTAGAATGGATGATCCTGTTTTCAGTCTCTTTTAGTGGCAACGGAGAAGCCTGCTGTTTGAGATCAGAACAACAGAAATGGAAAAACCCTGTTCAAAAAGCAAACCTTAGGAGTAAGGAATTGTAGCAGTTCATGTGGTTTATTTCTTTTCTACAGAGGGGAAAGTTCAATATTGGCAGCAGTGCAGAAACATGAATAGAAATTAATCTGAGCACTTAGAAGTACTGATCTTTATCCAAGCATCATAAAAAGTTATCTGAAGGTGAATTGGTAATGAGCTTGTTTATAGCTAGCTGAGGAACCAAATGCAACATACTTGTAGTTCTAAAGCTGAAAGTACTGATGCTATTGCTAGTTTGGGAGGGAGGTCAAGGATTAGCCTGTTTGTCAGAACACTTGAGGCTTTTCACGTCTACTTTTGGTCAAACACTTAAAGTCCTTTGAAAAGCAGAGTTTAGATGAGGATTGGCAGGAGGTCTTTCCACTTCAGAGATTTTGTTTAGGAACCACAGGTCTGAAGTGCTAATCTCACCCACATGATGTGCATGCTACTCTCACCCTGATCAGTGTACCAGTTTATGCGTTTTTGCACGGCTAAAACAAACTGCAGAAGAGTGAGTTTGGTTTTATTTAGACTGTGGAGAAACCATTTTCAGGCATACTAGTCGGTTGCTAGGTGGACAGTTCTTTTAATTCTGCTGTTACCAGATGGGAAGGGATAAGCTGATCCCTAGATAAGCAGGGAACAGCCTCTTAGCAGCCTGCTTTCTTCAGAGATGGGACAACTTGTAAATGTTTTTTCTTTTGCTTCACACCAAGTTGACATAAAAATAATGCATGTGTGAGTATATCTATTAAGGAGCAAAAAATTAGAGAAGAATGAGATGCTTGGAAATCCTCATAACCCTTTTCGGGGATATCAGATGAGTACAGTTGATCTGAGTTTCCAGCACTGTGTTTTGTACTCTTCACCTGTGGCAGGTAAAGAGTTTTATAGACTTGTGAATTCTTAGATGGTGAGGAGCTCGAAGCAATGTTCAGGACAGTTGGTTGCTGCTAAGCCAATTCCATGTATTCCAGATGAGAAATGAGGAGGAGCTCTGTAGGTTTGGTTCATGAGACTTCGTACATGCATTTTCTACGGCTTAACATATTACAGGAAGCTTTCCTTCTGCTCTGTTTAGAATTCTGAGTTATAGTAAACCTCTCAAAAATTGGGGGAAAACCAAATCCAGCCTGTTTCTGGGTTTTGTCAAAGCCAAAGAAAGCTGAGTTGAGAGTTTGACTTTGGACAAAGGCTTAGCTCGAATAAGCCTTAGTTCATTTGAAACTTCCTGTCAAGCTTTTGAGAAGCGATGCAAAAAAAAAAAAAAAAAAAAGCACGTCCATCCCTAGAACTACCAAGAAGCGTTACATCCACCTGTGACACTTCTGCTTAGGTTGTCTTTTTGTTGGCTTAAGACATCTCTTGAATTATTTTGTATGTTGCCAGCATAAATCTGGGATAAAAGCTAGCACCTGCGTAGCCTTCAACTATGGCACAAACTAAGGAATACTTGTGCAGAAATGGATGGAGAAGAAAGTGCTTTATAAATCTTTAAAACACTTTTGAACTATCCAAATGTTCATTATAATGCATTATTCAATCAGAAAAGTGCTTTGCAAGGAGCCATGAAATATATCTTCATTGTAAGTGCATCTGTTGTTCCTTGCAAATGATTAGCTGTCACTGAGTTGTGAATTCTTCTTTTTGTGTGGTTAACATGATTTGTTCTAATTAAGGACTGACACTAAGAAGCTAGCTATATCTAATAGCGCTAGGGCTTTTGGTCATTGCTGCTTGCCAGGTCATAAACATGGCTGACAACATAAAGCAGCACCAGCATTGTATTGAGGCAGAGCCTGCAGACCTGTGCTTGTGCTCATTGTCATGAGTCCCATTGTTACACAGGCTGGGCTGATAGATAGCACCAGCAGCAGGGGAAGCAGAGCAGGGGAAGACTTATTCTTAGAACTGGCTGATGTTTCTCACTGTCCTTTTTGGTAAGGGAAGGTTGGCAGCAGTGTCAAGAAATAGTCCTGTTGCTGAAGCGTGAGAGCTGTGAAACTCCCAAGGTCAGTTTTATTTCCCTCTTGTGCCCTTTAAAAGCAAAAAGTCGCTACCTCCAGAAATAGAAGGGAGGCTGCTTCTGGGATTAAAAAGAAATTATGAAGAGAATCGTGATAATGCATTTGCCTGGACTTAAAGGGGAAAAAAGCTTTGAAGTCTACAGAGATGCTGCTCTTCTGTGTGCTAGTTGTAGCAAAATAAGTGTAGATGATAACATGGAGTGTTAGAGTGATGTGGGGTAAGAGGGGTTTTTGGTAATAAAGGATGTGGAAGATGCTGTGGCAAAGACCACAGAGAGGCTAGGCAAATGGAGAAGAGTTGGTGATGGGAAGACTTGCAGGGAAGCTCTTTGTTTTTCTAGAGTGGAAACCACCTTGTGTATGAACGGGGAACTCCAGACAGCATAAGAGTCTGAAAAGATAAAACTTTCAGTTTCTGAGGATGAAATTCACTTTAGGCAACAGGTTTGAGTATGTGCTGTGCAGCAGACATGAAGTGATGTGACATCTTGCAGTGAGTGTTTCCTTGGCAGACCACGTGGCTATAGATCCGTTCACCTGTTGGCATTAAGGAGCTGGAGAACATCTGAGGTGAAAATGCAAGCAGTGGAACTTGGCAGCTGCTTGTTCTTAAATGGGACAGGCGTGCATTTATGTACCTGCAAGGTTCCCTGCTGACTAATGCTTCCGAGTGATGACTCAATTTTACAGCTAAGAGCTTTATTCTGCACAAGCGTGGAGCTCCATTGTATGGCTATTCAGCGGAGGCTACATGTGACTGGTGGTTTTGCTGTCAAACTTTCTCCCTCAGCTGCCTTCCCCGGTTAGATCACTGTAGGACTCTTTCTGAGCTAGTGAAACAAGGTTTTTAAGGGAAGTAGCTGTCAAGAAATAAGCAGATTAGTAGCAAAGTAAGTTGCTATAAGAGATGGACTCCGTTGTTTCCCCCTTAGGCTGACTTTCGCCTGCCTCACTCCTCTGGCCTTGCTGCTCATTGTCCAGCTGCTGCACTCCAGATGAGTTGTCCTTCCCATTTGTTGTTGTTGGGCCTTTGTTTGCACTTGGAGGTGGAACAGCTGGGAGGAAGCTCCCTGTAAGCTCTTCCAGACAGTTTCTATGGAAACTGTCAGCTCTCCAGCAGGTTCTCCGATGGGCACAAGCTGTGGATGCCTGTGAGTAATTGTTACATTTACACACTTCTGAACCTTACCCCTGGACACCAGCAGATCTTCAAAACGGTTTCCTAGGTGACTGCATTTTCCATGCTGGGACAGGAATGGGCATGTTAGCAATGCTTAAGCAGTGCTTTCTGCACCTCTTCTTGCTCGTGATGGAGTATCAGGTGAAATCTTGGGGCCCTAGGTGCCTGTCTGGGGTATTGTTCCAAGTGGGAACTGTTGGTCTGCAGTGGGTACAAGAATTATGCATTTCTGTATGAGCTGTGGTGCCCAGCTGGGTTTTGTCCTTATTGCATGGCTAATACAGCAACTGGATTTCAAAGCAGCTTTTTGTGCTAGGGTTCTGTCCCCTCCCAGCTTCTTGTGCAACTCCAGCCTTCTCCTTGCTGCCAGGGTGCTGTAAGAAGCCCAGAAGTCCTTGATTTTGTATAAGCACTGCTCTGCAACAACTAAAACATCAGTTATCTGCACTATTCTTGTAGTGAATCCAAAACACAGCACCATGCAGATACTAGAAGGAAAATTAACAGTATCCCAGCCAAAACCAGGGTGGTATTGAAATACAGTATCAGTAGAATAAATAATGGATGTTTGGAATCAATAAAACTGGTTTGGAGCGGGTGGAGCAGGTAAATCCTCCTCTTTCCGCTAAAATGGCAGCTTAGGGAGTCAGAGTACATTATTTCAAGTTCTTCAGCTGACTGAGACCTTTATTTTAATGACTACATGTAGTCAGTCCTTCTCTTGGAAAAGTGCAAGAGGGTTCTGGTCTGTCACTTCTGTCTTACAAGGGCATGTTTCAATGCAGTATTCTCATGGTCTGCTGATCAAGGACCGAGGCTTTCCTTTTGGGAGATGAACCTAGCAACAAAAGCAAGGAATGGCTGTAATATGTTGCAGACTACCAACTGTCTTGAAGCTGCATGCTGTAATACTTCTCCTGTTGCCACCAGGATTAAGTGTAGAAACCACGTATAGCTCTGTGGAAGATGGTGCACCAGCTCCTGATAAGTAGAATTTCTACTTAATTGTATAAACTGACGGATTGGGAATATTCAGTGGAGTGTTCAGAGCCACTGAGCTGATAAGGAGTTGGACTGGAAATTGCAAGAAATTAGAATACTTGGAGGGGAAAAGAGAAGGCAGTTAAGGAGAGGTTGTGTGTACTTTAGAGAATGAAATCAGTTACTAAAAATAGGGGAAAATTGCATAGAATTAGGTGGGAGTACGTGTCTCCTAAATTCTACGGATGAGCTTTAAAATGCATGGAAAGAATCACAAAATGCATACAAAGGATCAGTTTCCATTAAAGGATATTGCTTTAGAGTAATCAGTATGCAATCCTATTGAATTCCATATCAGTCCCTTTTTCTAGGCATCCGTGAAGAGCTTTCTATAAAAGGCTGCAGTTAAACCATGTAGCTTCTGTGTGGGATTTTAGTGGAGAGAGCTTCTGGTCAAGTGCTTAATTGCTAGGAGCTGAAGTTATTCAGCTAGCAGGAAATACAGGGTGTTCAGCCCAGTCCCTTACCACTACCTACAAACATCTTGCTTAAATTGCCTGCTTGATACTCCTGGTGTTAACAGACAAGGGTGCGTGCTTCCAGTGGAGAGCTGAAGGTGTTTGACAGCTTCTGTGGGTCAGACTAGAGTCTGGGCTTGTAATGTCTATGAACTTAGAGGCTACGCTGGTGCCCAACAGCCGCCTTCTCTGCTCTCTGTAAAGAAAATGAACCATGTGTGGGAGCTGAGAGGTGCCTTCTGTATCTCAGGCATCTCTCCTAAGACAAAGGACAGCATCTTGGTTGTGGGGCAGTAAGCTGCCTGTATAAAAGTGATCACATTTTTCATGTGAGTGATTTGACTGCCCTGCTATTGCTGGTGTTTCACCCTTGACCAATAATTGCTAAAGCCGTAGCAAGGAACACTTAAGTCTGTTCAGTATGGACCTCTCTAAAACCTTGTTGGGTACTGTCTCTGGGAGGTTATTAAAATAGTGTTTTTCCATGCTCATTAAGAGCCTTGGGAGATGCTGAAAGGGCTCTAACTCTGCATGGAGCAGTTCAGTCAGTGGGGACAGAAAGGTGCCTAACCTTTTGCCTCATCTCCCATGAAATCCTTCCAAAGAAGTGCTTTTGTTTCTGTAACCAGCCACTCGTCATCTGGAAGTGGTTACTAATAGTGATCCGCACTGAGGGAAAGGGAAAATCTGACAGAGTTCAGTCCTGTCGGGTTTCGTGACTCCTGTTAATCCAGCTGGGTTTGTTCCCTGCATCCCCTGAGATCATAGTGCAGTGATGTCAATCCTCTGCATGCATATAAATGAGTGCACTGCAGTGGCTATTAAACCTGGGACAGGGAAGGGTATGTCTGCTGCCTTTACATAACCTGGACGCTTGCATGGGGGAGAAGACTTTCAACTTTCTATTGGCTCTGAGAAAGCCTAGTGCTGGCAGGGCTCATTAATTTTTAATTTAGTCTTCTCTTCGCTGCACTGCTGTTGTGTTTTATGAGGACATTATGCTGAAATGAAGGCTTGTAAAACAGAATTTCATAGCTTAAAAGGTACGGTCATTATAATAATCTGCATGCTGAACTAGAAGTGAGTGGGTATTTATAGCATGGCTAATACTAATTATTTTTTATTGTGATGTCATCCTTACCGGTCAACTGCACAGTAAGACACAATGTAGGCCAGAACTCCCCGGTCAGATGACTTTGGTTTGGGGGCCTTACAAGTGTTAGGGTGAGCTTCACAGAGGCTGGTGCTGGAAAAAATATCTGTCCTAATTCAGTAATATCCTTGTTCTACCCCATTGGCACAAACACCTGCATCTTGGCCCAAGATTATTGTGCGTGGATGCATTTCTGTTCTATCACAATAGTTTTGGGATGGAAGACTTTCCATACACTTGTCATTCATCAGGCCCAGAAGAGTTCCATCACCTAAGAATGCAGACAGTTATGCTAGAGCGTACTTGGTGACAGTTGCAGCCATGGAGTTGTACTTGGTTTTGCTGCTAACGGCTTCTGGGTTCTGCTCCTACAGGCCCCTACATGCTCTTTCATCTGTTTTTGTTAAATCTTATACAAAATATTAGCATGTTTTTCTTCTACTGTTTGTTAAAAATGTTTTAAATGGTTTCTTGTGTTGCTTGTTAAATACTACCTTATGTATTACTGCAATCCAGGATATTATTCAGTACTATTTCCACTGAAATGCATGTGCAATATCAGTTAGGAAGTCCACCTGTTAGAATAGAGAGGACCTGTGGAAAGACACTTCTCAGTATTGCTGCTGGTAATCTGTGCATTGTTTTGTGTTTCTGTAAATACAAAACTAACATGGTGCGTTTCCCTGCCCTAGATTCTTTGCTAGCTGTTGACAATGACTTAGGGATGGTAGGGGAAGGTGAGCTGTAGCTTCTGCAGTTTGGAGGCAAAACTCATTCTGTTGTAAATCCTGCGTTAGGCTTGGGCCACTCAGACTTCCAGGGCTGCAGCTTGAAGTGTGATGGACTACAGGGAGAAGTAGGACACTAGTCTAAAAGCATGTCTGGGCTACAGGAAGCACAGTAGCAAACCTCTTCTGATGTTGCAAGAGAATGTAGTTCCTTCTGGATACTCTTATCCCATACAGACTGAATGGCAAAAGCCCTTTTAAAGGGTCTCTGAGCTGTGCTGTGTGTGTTTTGTTTTGTTTTGTTTTTTTACCGTCTCCATTTGATGTTTTAGGTCCTTATCAGCTGCCCTCTCCCAAGCAGGCAGGATCAGTGGCTCAGATGCAGCTGGGCTGTAAATAGCCTTTACAGAAGTAGCTTTGATAGCTGAAATATTTACTTTTTGACAACTTCTTTATGTGGCCTGTGATCTGCAGTTATTTCCATCTTTGACTCAGTTTTCTGAGAATGATGTGGTGGTTAACTTGATTGGAGCTGGATTGTCAGAATAATTCAGGTTGGAGGGGACCTCAGGAGGTCTGGAGTCCAAGCTCCTGCTCAAAGGTCTGTAAAGACCTCAGAATTTACTACAACTGGCTATCTTATGAGGAAAAGTTTTGAATGGGAATTGATGAGAAATTTCTTTGCAGTGACACTTCCCATCACTCAATTGCTTATTTTACCGAGGTCCTTTCCTCTGTTGAAAGCTTTGTCTTTGCCCAGCCTTCATGTAGTACAACCTTTTGATTGGCTATTCCTGACTCCCCGCCTCATAAAAACCAACTGTGTGGAGAAGAGTGACAGCAAAGGACTTGCTCAGGTTCCGTTATGCTGTGGGGAAGAAAGCTTTGTAAATTCAAGAGCAAAACAAATTCTTCCTCTGTTGAAGGAGCTGTTTTGTACCTATCATGGGCCTTCTCTCTGCAGGATACAAAAAATGGGCTTGTGAATTGGTGGAAGATGTCTGCCAAGGCACATAACTAAGGTATAGAAGGCACTCCCTCTGAAGTTTCCTTTTAAGATGTTTTTTCTAAAAGCTAATATTCTGAGTGTGTTATGCAGCAGATCACCAGGTACCTCTGTGTGGCTGAATGATGCAGGCAAGGGGCACTTGCTTGTTGCAGGTGGGCTAATGAGTTGCAACTTTACTAGTCCTGCCCCAGGTATTTCGTTTAGAGCTTGGAGCTGCTTGTGTGGAAGTTGAGGCTCAACCAGCTCTGAATAATCAGATAATGTTTGTGCCTTGACCTGCTGAATGCAAGAGGTAATAGATAAAGGTTTTAAAAATTTATCTACAGACTTGCAGGGTGAAATTCTGATCCATTTGGCATTAGTGACAGTGTACAGGGCTTCAGCTGCCTCTGTGGAATAGCAGGAAATAAATTCATGAATAATGGAGAAAGAGCTTGTATTGAAACTACATTATTCAGCAAATCCATCGTTTTCATCTGAAGATCTGCAGTTTGTATCAGATTAAGAACAAGGCTGGGGGCTTGTTTTCTTTGCCTCACAGGAGTAAACAGCTGACGAATATAGAAATAATGAGTACAGGAAATAAAGCTTTAGAATTGACTTACAGAGTTGTAGGCAAGCTGAGGGTCAGTTAAGTGAAAATTTCTGGCAAAACCTGGTCTGTCCTGTGTGCCACCTGAAGAGCTCAGCATAAGAATTGTTTCCAGGCAATTTGCTCTTCCTACAAACCGCGGCCCCCCAGAACAGGGATTTGGAAGGCTTCTCTCGCCTGAAAATCGCAGCATTGTAAATCCCTGAAGCTCCTCCCCTCCTGAAAAAGTTGAAGCACAGGAGGAAGTTTCCAGGCAGCAGACTGCAGTGGTGGTGAATAGGATTTTCACAGCTCACTAACCTCGTAAGTGTTTAATAAATTTGAGATCCATCCCAAGGATAAGGTGGCCCTGATACCTAAGCAGACAGACCCTGCCTGCTGTCATCTTTCTTAACACTGACCCTGCACAGCAGGACCAATTACCCAGCTAACAAACTGGAGACAAGTGTCTCCTTTTGCGCTACCCTGGCAGCGGGGCTAAAGGTACTGCGGTTGTCATGGCAATGTTGCTTCAGGTGCTGATAGTGTGAGTGGCTGTGATTAAGTGCCTGAGGATTGGGTATGGAGGTTTTTCCTCTTTTGTATGGATTTTCTTGGTTAATCATGTGACCTTGCATTGACAGATTGAGGGATGGTCTTCTCTGAGCAGTCTGATGCCGTGATTACTTGCTGAGGCAAATTGGCAAGTTCAGGATGTAGTAGATCCTATAGACACTGGTAAATGAGTTGCTGTGCTGGGAGAGATAGCTGTATATAAATAGAGCAGAAAGCCTTTTGCAGGCTGCAGTGCAGAGGATGAACAGCTTAGGCTTCCTGTAGGCTCGTCTTTTAAATGTTGTCATACTCCTCTGTGCAGGTGAGATGATTGTTTTGTTTCAGTCTGAGAAAAGGATTTATGTGAATAGCTTGTTTCTTAAGCAATTGCCACCGGTCACAAAGTTGTAGATCTAAGCAAATGTAGAGTTATGAAGCTGAGGTTCTTGCCAGGGAAGGGTAATTGGGGAGCAATATAATCACACGATTGATGTCCTAATCAGCCAGCTGGTGGCAGAAGGCCCAGTTGGCATCTCAGAAGTGATCTTGAGCATGAGCTGCTTGTTCTCTGGCTAGAGAGTCCCTGTGGAGTGTGAATGCTTTACTTCAGAGAAGTTGGCTGCTTGGCCCTTTGGCTCGTGACCCAGCATTTAAAGTTCTGAGACCTCTTTCAGCTTGGAAATGAAGAGAACGCTGAACTAAAAGGCAGCGCTGAAGCTGTTGCCTTGTTTTTATATCCTGGTTGTGTGCATATCGCTGTGATAAGTCTATAGACTTATCTTTTGTCAACTGGTGTGCCATAAACTATAAAGAACCATGAAATACAGTCACTCTGGGTTTAAAAATAACTGACTGTAATTCCATTATGAAATAGTTTCGCTTTGGAGGTGAAAACTATATCCAGGTGTACAAGGGAGATGAGTGGATAGAAGCACTTGCAAATGCCAGCTGACCTGGCATAAATTTGTGAGCAGCTAGGTAGGTTGTCTCACTTGCCTTATTCCTAGATTGGTTTTGATTATTGATGTAGTTGCTTGCTATGAAGTGGAATCTTTTTCCTGCAAGTGGCTACGTCCTGCAGTGATGGGTCAAAAACAGCCTTTACACAAAAAGCCAGCTCAGGTCTTTTTGCTGGGGATGGTGGTGGTAAATCCTGGGGTTAAGAAGAAGGACAGGAAAGATGGATGCATTGTTCCAGCAGAACAGGTAGAGGTTTAAGACTGCTTTTTTAGAAGCAGTTGAGATGCAGAACAAAAGTGATGCAATAGAAATTGATGTTAAAGGTGAGACAGCGTTGTAGAGCATATGAATGATAGTTTTGGCACAAGTTTTCAATAGCTGTCGTACGCAGGTGCTGTTAATGATGTCATATGCTTCACAGTGGCAATATCTTTGGGAAGATCTGTTTCTTCCCTAGTACTGGGTTCCAAATTGACTTCCAGATGTAAACAATTCAGTAAAACGTTAGATACAGAACAACTAAAGTGAGGCCTTGATGCAGGAGGCTAAGAACCAGGTGCCAAACTGTCCTGATGACTTGATACTGACTTGTTCAGGAATCTTTGGAAAAGCTGAAAGAGAATTTGTCCTGGCTTGCTTGTTTGATGTAAGTGATGCTGATGGACCTTGAATAACTTAACTCCTTTTAATAGGTTACAGGATAGGGAGGGTAAATACCACGCTTCCCCAGTTGTCCTGATAGGTAACTAAATTGCCATAATTGGATTCACAGGATGGTTGAGGTGGAAGGGACTTCTGGAGACCAGCTAGTCTACCCCCCCCAGTCAAGTACGGTCACCTAGAGCGTGTTGCACAGCATCAACACCAGGCAGGTTTTGAATATCTCTGGAGGAGTTTCCACAGCTTCCCTGGATAACCTGTTCATTGTCATCACCCCACTGTGAAGTTTTCCCTCATATTCAGATGGAACTTGCAGAATTTCAGTTTGTTGCTTCTTGTCATAAAACAACTAGGATTGTTTTCTGCCCACAGAACGAGAGTGTTTTCTGTAGTTCTTGTTGGCCCTCTCAGACTGGTAGTTCCTAAGGCTTAGCTGCTCTGGCAGAAGCTATGGGTCAGAAGGAAGCTAGCTGAGCTCCTATGTTCTGGCTGAGGTCCAGCTGCAGTCTAAGAATGGGCTCCAGTTCTGTACTGCTGGATCCAAAGTGGTTCATTAATTTATTTTGCTGGAAATAGCATTTGTGCCCTTCGGTGATGTGGAACGTTACTTAGTATTATGGCTGTGTTAGGGCATGCACCTTGAATGACAGCAGGCAAGGTAGTGATTTGCATACAGAAAGCAAAAGCCTTTACACAGTGCAGATAATGCACATTGTAAAACAGTTACAATAACATTCACTGCAGCCATGAAAACAATTTTACAGCAGATTAAACACACTTAGAAAAAGGAAAAAGATGAGAGAGAAAGCAAAACCAACACTAAATTAGGGTTTAGTCAGCAGCAGAAGAACGTAAGAGAAAATGAATGTTCCAACTGTCCTCTACTGCATAGTTTTTTCCAGGCCAACTGTTCTGCTCTAATCTATTTTGTTGGGCTACAGTTTGAATTGAGAAACTGTTTTCTGAAATCACGCCTGTTAGTGAAGAATATGAGAGCTGAGACGATCAAATAGTGCTTGGATCAGCAGCGTGCGCTGGCGGCCAAAAGCATCGGCTCTGTCTTGGGCTGCGCTGAGCAGAGCACTGCTGGCTGGTGCTGAGGGAAGCAACTGTCCTGCTCTTATATATAACTTAGTATAGTTGATATTCTATGACTGGAGGACAAGTTGCACTATTTTCAGACTGTTCATCTGTAGACTTGGTGTTCCTTCTTTGTCATGTCAGCCTCAGTGCTCAGGAATAGCAGTATCCATTCAGCAAAAGGCTCGGGCATTTTGGTGGGTTGTTTAGGTTGTAGCTACCAGTACGTGTGAAGTATTTAATGTGTTACAAAGCATGGTGTTGTTTCTTGGGCACAGGAACCTCTCCTCTGTCACAGAACTGTTAGGTGAGCATGGCAATGAATTTCAGGCAAATGCCAAGGTCTGATCCAGGCCAGATGTTGAATGGCTACAGACTGCAGGAACCCCTGTGTCTTACGCTGAAAGCTGTTGTAACCTGCAGGTGGCTGTAAACCAAAAATTCTGGTTTTCTAGGTGAATTATCAGGTAGTATTTTCCCACCTCTGGTGGCTCAACCATATAGGGGGTGGGAGCCTCTGTAACGCTGTGCTTTGGTGAGGTTTAAGCAAGTCTCCACTGCTGATAAAGCAGTGGGAAGGTGCATTTCCTTCTAAGCAGAAAGGGAAAACACTTTTATACCTTGCTGTAAACACGTTGTGACTATATGCATAGGGTACGAGCATGTCAGCATCTATCAGCACATGGCCTCTAATGTGACAAGACCTGTCCTGGTATTTGCATGCATTGCTCTGAGAATGTCTGTAATGGAATATTGCAAAAGTTTTAACTGTTGAAGGGTGAGAGGAGGTTAAATGGAAGTCAAGGAGTTGATTCTATCAGGATCTTCGGGGATTTTCCAGTCTGACAGATTCATTACTGTCAGAAATGATAACTGATTGTATCTGAAGAGGTCAGAGGAGGAGTAATTTAGATCGTGTCCATTACTTGTCAGCAAATAATGCTGCATAGAGCTGCGAGGAGTGAAATGAGTGTCTGACATTATCAGTAGCTCTCCCATTTGACATTTCAATGAGAGCTACTAGTTGTGCTTTTACACATATGTATCTTAAAGTTTAAATTATCGTTACTCCTCCCTTGGTAAGGAGAGATACCTGTGGGAAGCGTGCAGTGAGCCAATTTGCTCTTGTGGCCAGTAACAGAAATAGGAGACAGTAAATTTTACTGCAGACACTTGGCTGTGCAGTCATAAAAAGCTGGCATGGTGCAATGCTCTGCTAATCACATACTCATATTGTATGCACTCTTCCAAAGTATTGTTTGTGCTCTAGCTCGCAGCACAAACACATCCTCAGTTTGAAAGTAGCTGATGGCAATTGCATGTTCAAATAACTTTTGCTGTTGCAGAATGTCATTGTTTCTGCGAAATAGAAATGTGAAGAGGTAAAATATTTGGTTGGGGGGATTTGTTTAACTTTGTTCCTTGCTATGCTTATGTGTGTGTTTAAGAGCTGAGTCTGGAGGAGAGGTTCTTTCATCCTCTGCTTTCTATTCCAGTGTTACTCAGCATCTGGAAGACACTTTCTGGTGAGGTGGCTGCCCCATGCCTGTCAGTGTTCAAGAGGCATTTGGATAATGTGCTTTAACTTTTGGTTAGCTCTGAGGTAGTTGGGCAGTTGGTTTCCATCTTTGTAGGTTGCTTCCACTGAATTGTATGTTGGGAAATCATGAAAATCTTCTCTAGAAGAGCCATCAGGAGTATACGTAATCCCCAGTGCAGTGTTTGATACCAGGAGTTGATAGGCAGGTGTGCTGCTAGCTCTGTGGGCAGGCTCAGCTCTTTGAGGCACTACATTTTGTTACTGCTGTTCATCAGTTCTTTACCTGGCAGATGTCCCTGCTGGCATATAGCCTTATAAAACAGAGGCCACTTAACTCTGCAGTTTACTGTTGCAATGTACTTCTCTCCCTCTTCAAGGCTGGCTGTGTGACCTCTGTTTGCCAGGCCTGGAACTGAATATGCATGGGACTGGACTGGGGCAATCTTCACGTTAACCTGTGTGTGCTGAGCTTCCTGTAAAACATGTGCGAGCCTTTCTGGCTGTCCTTTGGCTTATCTGCGTAGTTAGTCAAGAGCTTTGCCATTCTGAAAAACTGCATTCCCCAATCTTAAGGACTAATGGGGGACCTGCATTGCAGCTGCTGTGCTCTCCCAAGAGTTGACCCTCATGTCTGTGAATGTTCTGGCTCACGGGTATATAACTTGCTTCCCTGCTCTTCTAAAAGTCAGACTTCTGTGGAGGTGTAGTGGTACTGATTAATAAGTAGGGCTTGAAGTATTTTTTTTCTTCCAAGGCTCTTTATGGGAATTGCTCTCAGCAATCAAGAGATGGAAATCAACTGAGATATCTTTTTCTTTATGAAGTAAAATGAATAGTATTTTGTGTTTGGTATAATTTCAAGGGTGTAAAACCTGTTTATGATAGTGGAGTTTGTAATTCTGTATCTGCAGTTTTATTTTAGCAATGTTAATGGAGTGCATATTAGAGAAATAACTTTGAATAGTAGATCATGTAGTGAAGAACAGTGGAAGGTCTTAGATGGATATGCATGGGACAATTCTCCTGCAAATGTCAAAAAAGCTCTTTAAAGTGTTGTAGATTTTGTCAGTCTCCTAAGATGCCCAGAATATGGGGGTGGAGACCACCTCAGGGCAGTTCAGTAGATTTTTTTCCTTGCCAGTCTTGTGTGGAATAGACCCATTATTAAACTAGAACTTGCACTGGATTTTGAAATGCCTTGTTGTGAGGTGGGATTCAAGAGTAACACCTGCCAAGCCAGTGAAGAAAGTGATGCAGTACAGAAAATGAAAGGCCACTGGGAAGGCAGTGGCTGAGCTTGGGACCCCTGTTTATTTATGTGGGCCTCTAATGAAGCTGTTCCTGTCCTGTGTTGTAGAATGATGTCTATACCTAAATGACGTTAGGTAATCCTATGTATGTCTCCAAAGCAGATGTATTCAAACAAGCCTTGAAGGAAATGCAGTGTGTTTGTAGCCATACTCAGTGTCAGCAGCAGACAGTGGGGAAGTCATTGTTAATAATGTTTGACTCCAGCCAGGGAAAAGGCCTTTGTGTTTACACGTGGTTAAAGCGCGGTTGTGACCTGCAGGGCACAGAGCAGGGAAGATGGAATGAATATCAGCAAATGCTCTCCCGAGGTGCTACGCATGGACACGAGCCAATTCCATTGCCAGTAATGCTTTTTGTGGTACTTGGGTTTTAAGTCTCCCTTTAAAGTTACTGATCCAGCGTAAGTCTGAGATCGGATCTGAGTCCCAGTGGTCTAGACAGACGGCTGCTTTGATTTTTCAATCTTGATACTGCTTTGTCTTATAATAGACTTGCAAAAGAAGCAGAGTATTTTGAAGATATCGCTGTTGGTCTTAAGCTGATTACTATTTATTGCTCACTTCAGCAAAGTGAAGAGCCTGCCTTTTGGGAACCAGGCAGAGTATATATATCAGCTCCTATGAGCAAAGCAAGGGAAACGCTCTGAGTGAATGACTGAGCAGGAAAAATGGGAAACTAACAATATTCCTGGGTTTGGTTGCTTGTGAGTTGGTACTCCTGGCTATATGGGTTTATTTGTGCTTGAAAAGTGTTTTTACTGTGTTTTGGTGCTTGGTATAAACAGTTGGGTATTGAAGAGCGTAAGAGTTGCAAACTTCCCTTTATGTATGTGCAGGGAATCACCTGGTTCTGAGAGTTTTATGTAATGAGGAGTGTGGGGGAGTGCTAGCTGCTGGCAGAAATTCAGCAGGCTGCAGTTCCTTTCTTCTTGCAGGGTGGATAGCAAGTCATAGGGAACTGCCATGTCAGCTAGCACGTCTCACGGCTGGCTTTCATTTTCCTGCAGCTTGTTAGTAGAAGCTGACTAGATTTATTCTAACGTGGAAACCAGGTGAAGTGATTAGAGGACAGCCCCAGTTCTAACTGTCTGTGTAACTTTGAGCATGACGGGCTGTAATGCACAGTTCTAACGTAATAGGTAATAACTGCATGTGCGCTAAAGTAATATTTTTCTTGGATTTCAGTCTGCTACCTGATGTCTTAATGAGCTAAGTCCTCCTTTGGTTACTGTGGAATTAAATTCCCTAGTTACCTTGGATGTAGCTCTTCAGGTTTTGACAAATCTGTTAGAGCCCTTTTCGAAAATTCTTTTTCCAGTGAGGTTCTGTTTGTGTTCCTGTAACTTCCTTGTGCAACTTCAGTGAAGTGACCAGAGTTGAGCAGTATATTTGAGGCGGACCCATGGTCAAGAATACCATTTAAATGAAGAGTGCAGAATACCACACCTGTTTGCATCCCAAGTACCTGATGGGTGGTTGGTGAGGGCAAAGGTACCAAGACACCAAATGGTAAAACTGGAGGTGAAATTTTGGGGTAAGGGGGATGCAGAATGAAGTGTGCCACACTGCTGGCTTGTTTCAGCATGGCAGAGGAGATCTCTCTAGCCACATGGGGTGGAAAGTAACTTTCTCTTGAATATAATATAGTTTTGTAATAGTCACCGGGCCTGGGATCTCTAGAAGAGCTGAGGGGGATTTACTTGCCTGCAATCTTATCTTCAGACTTCTCAGTATTTTGACACCTCTTGGCAATTTTCCTAAGTGCTTAAACTGCACATTACTGTGAAGAATGTTTTTAGGCAGCTACGTGTTCAAATTGGGTAAGGCTTATTTACTGTCTGACTTCTGGCTCTGTTGGCATTTATTTCACTAAACACTTTCTGCTAAATGAGTTATTTTTCAGTTAAATTGAGCAGGTTCCCACACTTGCATTTTCTTTCCATTTGCATTTTCCTTCCTTTCTGTCAGAGTAAGTCGTACAGCTCCATAGGTAAAGGAAGCTTTTTTTTAAAAAACTCAAACATTTTTTGACACAGGGTGTGATAAAAGGGGAGGAGAACCAGTGAAGGTCTAGGAGAACCTTGCAGCTTTTAGCTATTGAATGACATAAGCTGCTTTATGAGAGTAAGAACTATTTCATCTTACCTTTCACTCTTTGAGGAGTGACAACTTATTGATGAGGCCAGAAGAGTTTGGGGTGGAACCAAATAATTACCTTTCTGAAAAGGCGCTTTAGGGTGCCAAGATCGATAGCTCTGATTCAGTGGTCTTCCACATACCTGGCATCCTTACTGTGCATTAAGTGTCCATGAAGTGATGACTCAACAAAAGTGCTCAGATTTCTTTTGAGGGGCTAATAGCATGTTTTCTGACCTTTGAGCTTCCGACTCCCTGTGTGTCGCTGTGTGGAATGCCTACCCAATTTTACAGCACATGAAAATGCTTTGAAGATGATTCTCTTTTCCTATAGGTCCTTGAGAACCCTTTTCTGTCTCTGAGCTCTTCTTGCCTTAACTGCAAACTGAGAAAAGGGGAATGGGTCTTATTGAAACAGCCCTACTGCCATGCTGCCTTTGGTAGGTAAGGGAACTCGCTGTGGTAGAGGTGGCATCGTGCTATCAGCGAGCTGCTGGGTTGGCATGGTCCCCGTGCCATGGAGGTGCCACTGCAGCAGAGTTGTCCAGTGAAGTTAAGTTCTGGGCATGCAAGCTGAGGCAAGGGACCTGAAGAAATGAAATCTGCTTCTGCTTGTAGCTGGGTGTATTTATCTCAGCTTATTTCTTATTTAATGAAAAACACTTTTTCAAGGTTTTCTCTTGTGTGCAGTACGAAGGACTTAATCTTCAGGGTAATGTTTCTGTTATTGTAAAATAGTTTACTTTGCACTTCAAGAACTGAATTCCTCTGTTTCAGTGAGACTGAGGCTTGGGTTATTTTTTAGCACAGACAAAAATGTAAACCTATTAAGTCACATTTTTTTAAACTGGTGAAATAAAGCGAACTTGAGTTTTTAGTACTGTATGTGAGATCTGGTGAAATTGATTACTTCAGTCTACATCCAATTATTCTAAAATGCTAAGTGAAAAACACTGCATGTCCAACAGTGCAGTTGTAATATAAGAGGAATGTGTCAGCTGTTGCTGTTGAAGGCTTGACTGTCGTGATAATCTCCTGCACAGACTTTCTTACATGAGTCCTGTCCCTTTTTGGATTCAAGTCTTTTACTGTAGTTTCAAACACTTAAAGTCATTATCAGGCTCAAAAATCTTGAGATAAGGCTGGGCCACTCAGGCAGGCAGACAGATAACATCCATCTGCCTCAGAATGAAAGCCGGCTGACATGAATACTGACCCTACGTCCCCTTGGGGATATTATTGTCTGGCAGTGGCAAAGGCATACACTTTAGAATTGTAATTCTGATGAGCCCTGCCTTTGTGTTCTTGGCCAGAATATCTTTACAGCCCAGACACGGCTAGATAGTGTTGCTTAGCAATGCATTTCTGCTAGAGCATTGTACAGACCTGAGGTCTTGTAAAGGTTTCTAGGCTGATCTCTTGCCTCTAAAATTAAGACTTGAGCAATGCAAAGAGATCTTTCAAGAATCTCTGCAAAAGCCAAATACTTGACTTTATTTCCTGAGTTTGTAGGAAGAGAGCACAAATGTAGTTTGGAAGGCATTAGCAAGCAGAAGATAGAAGGGTAAGAATGAGCTCCTTTGTGCAGCGATGCTGTTGTGATTTAAAGCTTACAGTGTCTGAGCGATGCCTAAGAAATTCACCTGTCAGACCTCCCAACCAAAAGTGGATCCCAACCTAGGTGTACTTTGGACTATCCAGCAAGGCAGTCAGAGGAGCACAGCTACTGCCCTCCTTGAGTGAGTTTCTGTAGTGACAGGACCTTCTACCATTAATGAGCTGCTTGGTGTCAGGACTGATGCTTTAAAAAACAAACAAACTTGTATTAGAATGTGCCTGGATCTACAAGGAGACAGTACCAGGCATAGATAATTATATTGCATCTGCTGATGAATGTCTCTACGTAGAATAGATCTCCCATGGCCTGTACAGGAAAGTGCAGGTTTAGTAGTAGAGGTATTAGATCATGGCCAAAGAACTACCAGACCCTGTTGTCTCTGAGCTGAAGGTTTGACTGAAGGTTATATCAAAGGAATATGACTTGGGCTTCTCTTTTACAACGGCCCTGGTGCTTTGTAATGATCACTTTGAATTTTGATAACAAACATGGACTCCCTGAATGCATCACTACAGAATGTTTCCTGGATTCATTTGTTCTTGTGGAAATCAGGTTTTGTAATGTTCTTCAAAGTACTGTATTGCAGGAGCAAGGGAGTTGGATATTCTTACCCTTGCTTCAGATGCTTCTGGGGTCGAGTTAAATACCCTCTTACAAACCATTCAATTAAGAAGGGGAGGGGGATTTAAAAGTTAAGATGACCCACCGTGGTCTTCCATTTGTCTGCTAACACTCAGGTGCTGCTCAGGCCTCGTAATAGAGTAAAGGAAAATGGTGTTGCTAAAATTCAGACTTTTGTAGCATTCCTGGGCTTTTTGCTAACTTGGCTCCAATGACTGTTGGACGAGAAACTGCTCCAGCTCTTCAGTTTTTGTTCTTCAGTTTTTGTCTGTCTCATTAAGGGTTATACAAGTTTCATGGTGAGCTCGCATTTCTGGATTTCATTTGATATGAGCCACTAAGTGGTGAAGATGCATGTAATGGGATCTTCTTGCAATGTTATGGACTCCTAAAATTGTAGGTTTCAGCCTGCTTTGCTAAAAGCAGTCTTGTGATTTGTTTGTATGTGCCCATTAAGATGCAAAGAGTGGATTTATGGCCTGTTGTAGCTATTTGGGCTCCAATTTTGACTGTGAAAGGGATGCTGCTGCTTCAAGATTTCATTGCTTAGCAGAAAAACGTTCAAACTACAGTTCTGAGCTAGGAAATTGTGCTGCTTTAGTAATTGGAAGTTTGCTTCCAAACAATCAATAACAAATGTCATAAAGTACCAATCTATTCAGAAAATTAATTGGAAATACTTAAGAGAAATTAATAATGAATGTTCAAGTGAGTTCCTTTTTAACTTAGCAAGAATGCTAAGACAAAGTAAACATCAGAGGAATTACAGTAAAGCAGGCAAACTGTGGGGGAATTAGGTATGCAAAATAGAGAACTGTATAAATCTGCATGTTATTAATTGGGGGGAGAGTTCCTGAAATTATCATGCAGGCTGAATATTAAGTATAAGCACAAAAAATGAAATGAAGAGGTGCTACGTGAGGAAGAAAGATGGTACAGCATATGGAGGAACTGCTGCAGTCATCCTTCAAAGGCTTCCACCTTCCATGGTGGTTTATAGTGTACATGGTATGCAATATTTTAAATGAATATTGCATTTCCTGTATATGCAAGAAATGTTTAAGATAGAAGATTAATTCATCTGATTATTCCTTTATTAGAAACCTCTGTAACCATATAGCTATTGTACTTTACCTCCTGCAGCCTGGGTTTTTTCTGAAAGGACTTGAGCTTAGAAGCAAGCAAGACACTTACCCTCTGGCTGCCTTCTGTGCATACTGAAAATGGCTTCTTCAGGACGTGTTCTAAATTATTTCTGATGAAACTTCAGAATTCTTTTTCAGATGCTTAAAGCACTTGTAAGACAGTCCAAGACACTCAGTGCAAACAACGGGTGAAATACTAAAGCAAATTCCAGGGGCTTGCTAGTAATAGTCCTGATGGGGTCCAACTGTGTGTGCCGAATGTATCTTAGAGGGTGCCAGGTAGTTTTCCTTTTACTACTGGAACTAAATACTGGGTTATAAAAGTAAGTTTTCCCTTGCTGCAAGCCTTGTTTGCAGGTCTGAACTTCTTCCATGCCCCTGTGCTGGTTTCCAGCCCCTGCACAGGATTCAGTGGAAAGAGGCTTTACTATGTCTTCTAAAACTTCAAATTTTTAAGAAAACTATGTAGATATTGTTTTACAGAGGATTTTCTTTTACTCATTTTTTCAACAAGGAATGAGTAAGGAATGTTTTTAATTTTAGTAAACCAGGCCTGGATATAAAATCCTGAAAATGATCTCCAGGCTTTTGTAAAATTCTCAGGTGTCAGATACCTTCCAGAACTTCCTTAGGTAACTTAAATTTTAAATGTCCTGGAAATACACTAAAGCATAGTTTTATCAGTGGTATCATTTTAAGATTTTGAGTTTGAATCTTCAAGATGGCTCCAGAATGAAGTGTAAGACATCTGCTCTCAGGTGTCGTAATTGATCATATTTAAGTTGTTTGACAGTTCTGATCTTCATCAGCCCAGCTGAGGACTTTTCTGTGAAAGTACCAGTGGCAGTTCAGTTGTTCCTGCATCTTGTCATACTGTTTTCCCTTGCTTCCTCGTGGCACAAAGGTGTTTACTGAAATGCTCAAAGGCTTGGGCTTATTTCCAACATGTCATTGTGTTAAAATTGCATTATTCATAAAGCAACATTTTCCTTTTTATCCTTTGCAAAGTATTTTCTTCAGCAGATGCTCATTGAGACACCCAGAAATGAAGTAGTCGTGCTTAGGATTACTTCCAGCTTGTATTGTTAGTCTGTGTGAAATTGGTCCTGCTGTAATTCTTGTCTGATAAAGTTAGGTGAGGGTTTATTCTGGCCCTCTGGAGATCCAGCAGAAGTGTTCTGTATGACTTCAGCAGTAAGAGTCACTGAGGAGCTGGGTGGAGTTTGAGGATTAGCAGACAGGTTCAGCCCAGTCGCTATATTTGCATGGTAATGAGCACTTGTTTCCAGCTTGAATCTTGTTATCATACACACATATGCAGCACCCTGCATACAAATGCAGCATCCACACTCCTCTGAAATGGGGACTGTCAGGGATTGGGTGTTATGTTCATGCATAAAATAAATTTACACAAAATGTGAAAAATAAGTCTTCTAAACACTAAGATGGTTTATTTGGTTGAGGGTAGGGGGGTAGTGGTACTTTGCTAATCCCTGGGGTAGGAATGTTTCCATCATGCAAGCGTCAGAACCATTTTAGTTTCTGTATTGTTAGCTGGGGAGGAAAATACTCAGCATCGTACTTTCAGATAAGCTAGTAAGGAAAGGAATAAAAGTGGCCTGTAGTCATGGTAGTGTTTCTTTGGTTTTAGAAAAATGCTTGGCCAAAGCAGTAAGGATGTAGGACTGAAAAAGGAGGCTGATGTTCTGTTCCCATGTCTGCTTCCATGTTGTTCTGTGACCTTACGTGTGTTGCTTCACTTGACCAAGTCTGGTTCTCCCATCTGTGAAAAGGTTCTCAAGCTCCCAGGGCTGACAGCTGGGGTGGTGTAGGGGTGCTGGTGGAACAGAGTGCAAGGTTTAACTCCCCACTAGGGAAGTGTTGTTTTTTTTTTTAATTCCATGAGAAAATTGGTACTGTTGTCTGAATTGTAGTAGGGAGAAGAAAGCAAGACAAAAGAAAATGTAGCAGCACTAGCTCGGTTCCCGTACCTGTGACCTTGGTTTTCTGCAGGTTTGTCTTTGGTTTTAATCACAATGTTGTGATGACCTTCAAAGAATGTTATTCTATTTTGAATGTCCTTGTATCTGTGTAACAGTAACATCAGAATTCCCTTGAGGTTGTACCAGCTCCGTAGTTAAGCTGTTCATGGTTAATGCTGTCCTTCCCTTGGTATTAGTATATATGTTGCACAGCTTGCCTTTCTGTTCAGACCGTTTGTCACAATGAATGCAATGACGCAAGTAAAGCCAGTTAATGAAATAGTGCAAAGTACACAGCAAGTGCCTGGCTTCTGTAGGCATTCATACTAGATAATAAAACTCCACGTAATGTTTCTTTCTGATTAAGTTAGAAGTATCAATTCTTAAGCGATACACACTTAAGCATGTATCTAAAGACTAAAATTGCCAAATAAATGGCTTGACTGAACTGCTTAGGGAACTTTTTGGTTTTACGCATTTCTATAGAAAAATGGCTTTTGTGAGTGGTTCTAATTGATTAAACAGGAAAATATTGCGTAGATGTTTTCTAATCCCACTTACCACAATATTGCTGCTGTCTTGCATTTTTATTAGCTTGAAATAGGACAGGGTTAGAGATGGTGATGCTAGTTCACGTACATGAACAGGCTTTTCTGTGAGCTTCTTCAGGGGTAGGTGGGAATCTGCCGATGAAAAGGCTGAGCTTTTGTCAGCTTGGAGCTGTTGATCTAACAGAAGGGAAGAGCTGCAAACTCTGGTATGTGCAAACCAATGGGAAGTAATGCAGTTGCTGCATTAACCAACTCATTTTTCAACTGACCCTTGAAGGGTCTCCAGTTGTACAGATGCAACAATTGAAGTTCAGAAACTCCTACGATATTATTCATATATACAATTCATATGAATTTGTCTTCAGGACCAGGCATGAGGTTTACCGCAGTTCTGGTTTAAAAAAAAAAAGCTCAAACTGCAGGTGCAACCATCTGTGTATAGCACCAGGTTTTCTTTCTAGCTCGTCCTGCATAGTCCCACTTGGGCAGCAGGGCAACCAGCAGATGGGTTGTACAGGCCAGTACCTCTAGCATCACAGGAAAGGGACTCTGTCTTGATTCCTTGGAGTGAGATGCTGCAGTTTTACTTTCCACTGTTACTGACTCCGAAGCAGTTTGGCTAACTCTCCGCACTTGTTTTGCATTTGCAAATCGAGTGCTTTGTCAGATTTATTGCTGCCTTCATATTAATAGTTCAGATTAGATATCCTGCCTGCATATTGCTCCATCTACTGATGGAAACCAACTAGCTTTGGGGTAGCATGCTTAAAAGCAGTGCTGTTGCAAGTTTAGGGTAAAAGAATGGTTGTTCATGCAGGGAGAAGACTGGACATGCTGTTGAAAGAAACTACTGGGGACCATTAAGAGAGGTTGGAATACCTTAAATCTAGAACAGAGCAACAGAAGTAATAGAATTTTCCTTCCTGGGAAAAAGCTTTGTGTACATCCAATAGGAGTAGTGACACAACTGAATTAAGTCAGGTTTCTGCTGATTTATGGGTTACCTGACATCTCTGGGTCAAGCTTTCATCTTACTAGCCCCAGCCCTATTTTTTTGTTAAGATGGGGCACTAAAATGCTCAGTTGTGTTGTACCTTTTTCCACTGAGGTTTGTGACCTCTTCAGTGTCACTCTAATCCAGCCAAGGGTGAGCATCAAATGATACCGTTGGCTATGGGAAGAGTTTATGTGTATGCATGTTGATGTGATCCTTTTAATGGAAGAAGGAGGGAAGACTCCTTTCAGAAAAGGGGCAATTGGGTGAAAACATCTGGATTATTGCGCTTTATTTCAAAGGATGTGATAGGTTACTGTAGTCCTTGAAATAAAGCTTTAAAAAAATCTGTAAAAAACATAAATAAGATATCCAGGTGCATGCCAAAAAGTACACGAAAGGGCTGAGCCTTTCTTATTGTTGGGTCTGAATGTGTTTTTAATGCAGTATTAAAGCTGAATGGATTTGTTTTTCCCCTGAGTGTAAACAATTCTTATGAAAAAAACATCCATGCAGCATGTAAGGAAACATGGTTTTCTGAGAGACTTTGATATAGTTGCCTTTACCTCAGACTCGAGTTTTTTTTAGAAGTCTGTTTTCTATTAATGAACCTTCATGCTTCCTGATTTGAAACGAGAAAGGCTTACAAAGCCCCTGAGCCTGTGTTTACTGTAGGCTCCTGTGAGCTTTATATAGGGCTTTTATTCCGCATAAACCTGCTGAAAAGCAGTTACCCTAAAGCTGCATCTTATCAGGTTAATGAGCACTTTCAGGTGGCAGTGTAGCCTGAGATATGTGGGGGTAATACACGAAGTGTCATACCCAAGTGACTGAAACCCATGTAAGGCTGAAGCAGCTGCATTTAGACTTCAGTCTGTTTGACATGGTTTTGCCTCCTTGCAAGGGATGAATATTGAACCTGGGAGTAGAATTTGGATCCCTAGAATCACAGGCACTAATTCACTGTGGTGAAGGCTGCTAAATATTTGGGGCTCTCCATTCCAGCTGATGACAGTCTTGTTGCAGCAGAGTGCCCCAGACCTCCCTAGTGCATGTAGAGCTGCTCCAAGGTGACTCTGTGCCACAGATATATTTGCTATGGAGTGGCTAGATACCACATGAAGGAGAGGTCATGCACGCATGTCCTACCTGCCGCAGTGTAGTCCCTGGAGCATCGATGTACCCCTGCAGAAACTAGGTGACATGGTAACACAGAGTCCTGCAGGGCATTCAGAGCCTCTTGCCAGATGCTGCTGCTCCCCAAATCCCCTTGCTGAAACGATGATGGTGTTGGCCTGTGTAATCCATCTGTGGGCTGTCTTGCTAGAGAGGTGGAACAAGGAAACAAAAGGCTTTTACTGTTCAGCATGCTGTCTCTGTTTCCCCCTGTGACCTTACTGCAGCACCTAATGTGTTTGTAAAGAGACTGCTGACCTGGGGCTTGTTAATTAGTGTCCCTGTGTGATCCGAGTGGCTGGCCGCCTGCTTGTCAGGTCAGGTAGGCTGTAAAACCACGCAGAAAATGCTGCCTTTCTAATGAACTGTTAAAAATAAGTACCAATTAAAGCATTAAATAAGCTCTTCTCCTGAACCAGCCATTTTTGTTAGTTATTAAATTAGATTGCAACACAAGAAAAGCCATTAGCAGGGACCATTTGTAGCAGAGTGGTATTGCTCTTTGTTTGCATTAGCCAAAGTAGACGAGAGGAGTTGATGGCTTTGTGGGTTTGCTTGGAAGGTAGGTTAACAGCAGAAAGGTGAATGCCTGCCATGGAAGTTTCTGGAAGCTGGCGTGATCACTTCGGATGGGCAGGTGGGGACCCAGAGCCACATATGGTGTGCGCAAATTGATGTGATGGACCTGAGGCTCTTGAGGGATCTCATGTCAGAAGAGCCTGGGGGGGAAGCTAGGAACTTTGTTCACTGCTGTGGGGCTTGTTTAAAATCTTAGCAATGTCAATGATGTGCCTGTAAAACAAGATCGTGTGAGGCAAGCTGTTAGGAAAGTTTTGGGATATGAAGCGAGGTGGAAGCATTAGCAGGAGTTGTATGTCAAGGGATGGTTCTTCTGTCTGACATTCTCAGCAGGTTGTGTAGTTAGTATTATCTTCATTTCCCCAAGCTGAGAAGACAGCCTGTCTGATGTAACTGATGTTATTGCAGAACAGTGAGGGAAGGACCTGACTTCAAGCTCCTCAAGTGCTACTAAATCCGAGCCCTTAACACCGCTGAGATAAAATAGTGGAGTGTATGGATTAGAGGGTTGTTCAGGAACAGCTCTACAGGAGTGTTAATTGTGGTACTCTGTGGGACCACGTGGAAATCACACTATGGTCAGCAGGACTAGAGCAGTGATCGTCCCCCTGTACTTTGTTCTGGTGAGGCCGCACCTCGAGTACCATGTTCAGTTTTGGGCCTCTCAGCACAAGAAGGACATTGAGATGCTGGAGTGTGCCCAGAGAAGGGCAACAAAGCTGGTGAAGGGTCTGGAGAACAAGTCTTGTGAGGAGCAGCTGAGGGAGCTGGGGTTAGCATGGGAGAAGAGAAGGCTCAGGGGAACCTTATTGTACTTTACAGTTACCTTAATGGGGGTTGTAGTGAGGTGGGGATTGGGCTATTCTCATCACTTGGTGCTTGGGAGGGGAGATGACCTCAAGTTGTGCCAGGGAGGTACCCAGGTTGGGTATTAGGAGAAACATCTTTACCGAAAGGGTTGTGCAGCACTGGAACAGGCTGCCTAGGGATGTGGTTGAGGCACCATCCCTGGAGGTCTTCAAGAAATATGTAGATGTAAAACTGAGCAGCATGGTTTGGTGGTGGACTTTAGTACTAGGTTAAAAGTTGGACTAGATGATCTTGGAGGTCTTTCCCAGCCTGAATGACGTTACAGTTCTATGCTTCTAAGTGTGGTCAGGCTTTTGCTCATTTGAGTTCTTGGGGATGGAAAATGGTTAAAAGTGGAGCGGTGGCAAGTGGGTGCCTCTTAAACTCTGAACTGAAGCAGTTCCCTAGCTTGGCAGCTCAGCTTGCCTGGGATGATGACAAAAAGCTGTCCACTGACGGCTAAATCAACTCAGCTTCTGTAAGCGGAGGACTGGGCATTGCAGCTGTTGATGCTGCAGTGTTTAAAGCAAATTCACAATAAAGCTAAAAATTTTTCAGGGATTCAGTGTCTAGAAGGATTTTATAATATTTGAGGGGAGATAAAACCAAAATCTTACTGTGGCAGGTCTCTTTACCTTCTCTGTCTACACCTCTGGGATGACTTTTCTTTATAACTGCTGTGTATTGAGACTCTGAATGTCATTTAAGTGTGTGGTGCTGGGCCCAAAAGGAAAAGGACTGGAATTTAATAGGAATTGAGACTCATGCAATTTTTACAGAGATGTAATCAAGTTGTCTAAATTATTTGTTTAAATAAAGCCTCGTAGAGTTTAATGGAAAACATAGTTCTCTACAGACCTTATTGATACACTCTTGGAATTTCTGCAGCAGGGGTTTGCTCTGTATTAAATTTGAAAGTCTTACAGCAAGACTGGCATTTTCCATTAAATTCTGCAAGGCACTACAGAAATGCCTCATGGTATTTGACAACTTTAAAAATACTGCAGTGCATTCTTCTCTGAAGAGCTCAATTGTTGTCTTGGAACAGATGGTGTTTTTGAAGGTCCCTGGGCTCTGTCACTAGCCTTTGGGGAAAGCTTGCTTTTTCATGGAGGGAGAGGCTATACCTTTGCACTGCTGATTCCAATTCCTTCAAGGGGGGGGAGGCAGCCACTTTGAGGAGTGACATCTTGCAGTGAGTTCTCTATGGAAGACGAAGCTTAGTAAATGTCTTGACTGGGGGGACATTTGTGTGTGAGTTTTTAAAAATTCACTTATTCAGTGAAGAAGGAGTACCTGGACTGATGCTGATGGGAGAGTACAGTTATATATATGTAATATAAAATGTCCTCTTAGACTTTTGCTTGCTCTTCATAGAGCAGTAGCTGTTGCCATCTTCTATTAGATTCTCTTCTTTACACATAGCTTCTGTACAGCTATGAAAACGTAGCACACACAAACGTAGCTTACCTCTGGACCTGTCTAATTGTGGTATGTGAAGTGTCTTCTGCTCCTCATGTGTTTCTTTTAGGGCAACTATCAGTATTTCTGTTCTACTGAGTGAATGCGAAGCATAAAGCATCTTAAGGGCACTCAAGTCCCTTTGTGAAATAATGTTCAGTCCCTCCATCCTGTGCCATCCAGCCCAGTTTTCCTTGTGTTTACTTGGCTTGTTAGAATGATGCTTCCAACTTCACAGATCATCAGCAGGGGGCTGAAAAATCAATTCTGTCTCCCTGTACTCCCACAACCAGAGATGGATTTTGTCTCCATAGGTGAGTACTAATAGAAGCTAGCAAGATGGACTGCTTCATGCTTTCAAGCATGCTGGCGGTGATAAGGATGGGTAGTGTGATTGGCCTTGCAGAGTTTCCATTTTACATGACTGTTGTAAATAGATGCACATTTCCATCCACTGAATTCTACCTTTGACTTGAATCAGGGCAAAACAGTTCTGTGCATGCATAAAAGGTGCTGGGATGATGGATGTGCTGGCTTTTTCCTGTCTCCTCATTGCATCTATCAGTCAGATCCCTACAGAGTAGACAATGTTTCAAGTACTCAACTTTGACCTGTAATGAGCATTAATGATCACTGGCTCATTTAGTCCTTGGCGTCTGTTTGCCAATAAAACTGCTGATTGCCTGTTTTGGGGAAGGCAATAGAAGCTTTTTTTTTTATTGTGAAGTTGCATACAACTTCATCCACTGAACAGCTATCATATGGTAAAGCTTCTTGCCACTACTGCTGTGGGCTAGTTTCATACTAGTGACCATATGCTTATAGGAATCATTTCTTGGTGTCACTCCCCTGAGTTTGTGAAACTGTATCTTCAACAGAATACATGCATGCCGCTTCTGCTGCCCAGCCAATGTCACCATCCCTACCAGCACCAACACTAAGTGCAATAGTTCGAGGTGTTGTCACTAAGTGACACTTTCTTCGGGCTTGCAAAATGTTGGAAGGCAGTGCTGGTTTGAAGTTTTGATGGTGTCGTGAAATGCCAGCTGTGGTCTGCTGTGCAGCTAAATAGATCACGAAAGGGAAACTAGGTTCAAAGCCAAATGGGTTTTCGCAACAAAAGCCACAGCATTTGGTGGCATAACAAAACATTTTGGCTGTCATCTGATTTTGATCTAATACAGCTTTTCAAAATCATGTTAAATTACTTGTGCAGGCTTAATAAATTGAATGACTTTGTTAGGATTGGAATGGTATGTTCCTAATGTTGGTGTCACCTGATCTACGTTATTGTGTGCATGTATTACCCTATTAAATGTGAAGGGGACCTAAACCTGAGAGGTGAGGTTGCAGGCTGGTGCTGTTACCACTGTACAGAGCAGTGTATTGCAAGGGTCTTCAACTGTTGCTAAAATAAGCAACTGATAGTATTACGCAGGTTGGCTAGATCAAATATCTGTATGCTACAGAAGCATTGCTGTTCTGCTGAGACTTGGGTTGTCTGCACAGTGTTATGCTTCCCTGTATATCTGAACTCTCCTTTGTGCAGGATAGGCATGTCCACGCTGTCCTAGGGGGCAGCAAGATCAGCCTCGGTCCTGGATTTCAGGTTGTAGTTGCATGAGCATCAGGTGGGAATTTGTACTGAGTAAGTGGAAGAAAGAGCCCATGAGCCTTATCTCTCAGGCAGCTGTTCAGCTGGCAAGCTGCAGATGTCCCCTAAGAGGGATGCTCTTGGAAATTTCATAGACAAACAATAATTAAAGCAATAACCATTCTGAATATAAATTCTGTTCAGAGCTGGCATTTAAATGATTTTTCCCCTGAAATAGGGATGGGGAAAGGAGAACAATTAAAACAATCTTCATAGCGAATGCTATGTGAGTGACTTTGTGGCTTTCTAAAGGAAAACTGACCATCCGAAAATCTAAACAATGCTTTTTGGAGTTTTGACACTCATTTTTCAAATGTAAATAAAACGTGTCAAAATACAGGGAGAACAAGGATTTGGGCTTTGTAGGTTTTCGTCTTTTGTTTTTTTTTTTTTTTTACTAGATATTTTTGACCCAGTGAAATTAAATAATCCCTTTCCTACTTGAATTTCCAGTAAGAGAATCTAGCACATGATTGTGTTCTTGGAAATTGGTCGTACAGGCTTTCTAGGTAAGCTGATGATTTAGAACAAGTCCAGCTGTGAGCGATGGGTAATTCCTGTAAGAGACTGGCTGCTGGGATCTCTTGAAACATTAACACAAGTCATTCAGTGCCAAGAGTTGCAAATACCTGCTGGTCAAGGAGTAGGTGGAGGGGTGGGGGAAAAAGTCTGCTTAAATTCTGTTCTTGACTAAATATTCTAATGAAGAGGTTTTAGTAAGGGCCCAAATTCTGCCATTCTTATTCACGTGGACAAGAATAGCTAAAAGTACTAAGTGGCTTCTTGCCCAAAGCAGTTTAATTGATGAGCAATGTCCAGGTCTGCTGCCTTGGCTAAAAGCATTTCAAAGTGATCTTGAAGCACAGGAAAGGAATCCTTTGCTACCTTAGCTCCGCAGCAGCAATGATGAATAATTTGGAAGTCAGCTGTATAGAATCATAGAAGGATTTGGATTAGAAGGGACCTTAAAGATCATCTAGTTCCTGCCCCTCTGCTGCAGGCAAAGACCCCTCGCATCAGACCAGCCTGCTCAAAGCCCCATCCAACCTGGCCTTGGCATGACTTTGTAGAAGGGAGAAGTGCTTGCTCAGGTAAGGCTCTACTCCCCCTGCTCAGTCTTGGATTTTTCCAGTTGTGCCGGCATAATAGAAAAATGAAAACAAGCTGCTTTGGCTCTTGTTCCTGCTCCTTTCAGCCACCCTCTTTTCTATGAGGAAAGTGATGAGACAGGAAAGGTAATGCTGTAACAGGAGGAGGCTAGTGCAAGATAATTGCGAAGGAGTTGAAAGGAGAGAAGCTTGCTAATTAAAACGTGACAACAATAACCAGGCAACTAAACTAACCCCTGGGTTAAACTGTCACAACACTGAAAGTTACAAAACTAAATGCAATCCCTGCACTGTGTCAAAGAAAACCACAATTTGGCCCCTTTTTAAACAAAAGGAATCCTTCTGAAGAGAGGATTCTCAGGAAAATGCAGTGCAAAAGGGAAGGAATGCAAACTAGGGAGAAACAGGTTGTTAGTATGCTTTCTACTACAGACATGAGATTATAAAGAATGAAATCAAAGCACTGACCATTTCAGCAGAACTCATAAGATGTGACAAGTTACCTTGTTTTGCTTGGGTTCACACCTTTTTAATTCCTAATGATGTGTACATGCATATAGTTTTCTCTTGATGCTGAAAAACTTTGGCAGTAGAACAATAGCATCCACATACACTTCTGCTGCCTAGCTCTCTGGCAAGCAGGAGATAACTAGATTGAATAGCCCCACTGTAGATGAAGGGAAAAATCACCTTGACAATCTGTAGGATTCTGTTACTAATACATCTTAGTGGTAGGACTAGGTATCAAGCCTGGTCTGTTGGAGTAGGTGAAAGTTGTGCTGTTGTCAGTTGCCCTCAGTTCTGTTTTTCTTAGTTTCTGCTGATGTTTTGCACTTGAAATGCTGCATGAGAATGTCAGATATATTTCTAGGCCCCAAATGTTTCCTTGGCTTTGGATCTTAAGTCTGAGGAATGGGTGTGTTACCCTGAGTTCATGAAATGGCAACTTCTGGAAAACATCTGTAGGCCAGGAGAGCGACTGTTAGGTCAGCTAATCTAACTCTGTGCAGCTCAGAATTTTGTTGAAATTTGTTTTGAGTGGGAGTTGTGATTGGGTCAAGCATAGCTCCTAGGAAGGCACCTACTTTTGATTTGAATGCATGGAGATAGAGGTCTGGTTGCTTCCTTCAAACTAGAGGTTTGGTTTGGTTTTCGAAGGCAGTCCTCAGTTTAGAGGAGTTTGGTTTAAAGGTTATCAAGTCTTGTTATGTCTTAAGTTAAAAATCTGTTGGTACCATATGGTTTCTCTCCATTAAATTAATAGTATGCCCAAGTGACTCTGGCCTACTGTTGAAGATTACCAGATTCCTCAGCCTTCCTCTAAAGTCTATTCTCTCATTGAAAAAATAACAATCTTGTGCAGTGTTCTGGTGTAACATCTCTCATTAGAAGCTGGTGTTGAGTTCAGTGCTGTTATTCCTTCCTAATTGCGTATGCACAGGTTTGTCATCAGCCCCAAAACTGAAGGACGTTGAACTCTTTGTGGATGTCAACAGAAAACTGAGCAAGGTGTCTGACATGAGACGTGAAGACAGGCCCTCGTGTCCCACTTACTGAGCACTTTATGGCCTGGTGATACCTACCCTGTGTTCAGGGTAGACCACCTGCACTATAAATGTCATGTAAGATGTAGTGTACTCAAAGTATGAAACAAGCTTTTGCAATCAGTATAAAAGAAGCTAATAGTGAGCTTGCAATCATTCCTTTATGCTGTGTGCTAGTCTGTCCATTTTGTTTGAGAAGCTAAGCTAACATACTACCTCCAGACCACACAGGAGCTAGTAAGAGATGCTGTAACTGATGGGAGATGCTAAAGGGCTTGTTTGACACAGCTGTAATGACACTGCTGATAACAGGGAAGCTGTGGTTCAGCATAGTCTTCTCAAACAGCACATTACTCAATGAGTGGGAAACATTTCAGCAGAATTAATCACTACCTAGAAAACAATTTCATGCTAGGGTAAACAGGAATTAAAAATAAAAAAAAAAAAAAAAATCATGGGCTGGCTCACAACCCAAGCCTTGGCTTTCAGAAACAAATGGAAAAAAAGGAAAGGTGGGTACCTCAAAGTGTGGCTGCACATCTGCTCCCACAGATATGTTTTGGGGGTGAGGCTGGCCTAGGTAAAGATCAGTGGGACAGTTGCCAACTGACCATAGTTTTATAAAGTACTTAGCTTCCTGCAGTAATTGCCTGGGTAAATATACAGCTTAAGCTGTGGGGAAGGAGGGATAATAGTATTTAAGAGTGAATGGGAGGACACATTAGCACCTTGCAGATTTAGGATGCAACACAAAAGGTCCAAGTGTACACCCAAATATTTAAAATCAGTTTATCTACAGATTAATTTATCTGCTAGTCTCTGAAGGGCTGTGCAGACCATTTTAGCTTGTCACAGATTTTTCTATATAATAAGCTCTATTAGCTAGAGGACTACACAGATGGAAGAAACTTTGAAATGTATCACTTCTGTGGATCAAAAGCTCACAGATAATAGCCCCGAAGTCAATACTCTGCTGCTTGCTGGATCTAAAAAGCTTTTTTTTTTTTTTTGAGGTATTAGGCTAATGTTTGAATCTCATGCATTCTGTCAGGTGCTATGGTAAAGTGGATAGCAGCTGAAACTGCTTGTGTGCAGAGGTGCCTTGTTCTTGTTGAACCAGGAGGAGGTCCTGAAGTTAAGGAGTTCAGTGACTTAGACTTGAGTTCAGTTCCTGCTGTGCTGTATGTGTCCTTTGTGGTCTTAGACAAGGCACTACAATGAAGATGAATGGCTGCTTTTACTGTTGTCCTATAACACTGCCACTTTGGGAAGGTTCATGGCCATGTAGTGAAGCAGGAGCCACAACTCCAGACAGCTACCTTCTGCACTTCAGGGCAAGTCCTTTACAGATGTAAGAAATCAGCTTGGTAGAAAACGTAAGGCTACAACAGCATGTTGTAAATGCCTAAAGGGTTAGATGTATGGTTAGCATACGACAGGATAGAAGCCCTGAAAATTCCTCTTGATGTTTGCATCGTGTGCCTCAGTATCTCAAGTACAGGATACAATTGCTACCCTGCCTCATGACGTTCATGTGGGAGAACACACTAGGTAAAGAGTTTGCAAACAAAAGTAATAGCTCTCAGAGCGTACTAAGAACACTGTTCCCTGCCAAATGATCTTGATCTCTGCTTCTATTAAAAACTTGTTTCTAAAATCTGGAAGTTCCCATTGAACAAGTTTTTTCATGTGTCACTTTGGAGGATTTTTCAGACCCACAGAAGGGATCTTCCAGGAGAAAGTGTATACTTCGCAGTGCTGCTTCCTGAATGAGCCACAGAACAGAATAAACAGTAGTATGTGCAGTGTAGCTGTTATTGAAAGAAATAGGTTATTCTAACAATTGTGGAGCTAAGGCAAGTGAAGATCTCTTCAGCTCATCATAACCAGACTGGAGATAGCTCTGGAGGCTGTGCTATGTTCTTCTTAAAAAATATGGTTGAGATTCAGAAAGGCAGTTGCAAAAGCTAGCTGAAGCTATTGAAAGGGAGAAGAGGGCTGAATTCAAGCACTTGAATGAAAGGAGTCTACACAACTGGACCGATTTTAACGTATTAAAATACTTGTTTCTTCAATAGGTAAAGTTGTGTGACACCTCTACAGAAAGTAAAAGTAGGAAAAAATGAAGAGAAGTAGCTATTGAGATATTTAAGCCTGTTAGAAATAATGATTCTGAACTATTTCAGACACTGTTCTGGAGAGTACATCAGCATTGCATATAAAGCTAGTGTTGTTTTTTCCTGTTCTTAACATTTCTAACTGCTGCAAGGCATCTCTTGAACTCCACCTGTAGTTATATGATACAGGCTGTATAAACCTTCCAGGGATAAACAGGCACCCAGCCACCTGTGAGTGGCAAAATGAGTCTGAATCACATGCTGAAAAGACCCTGAAATCAGGATCCTGTGGTTGTTTACTAGCTTCAGGAAGCTAAAGGCAGTATTTAAATGTCTGCTTCCCCTCATCTCAGGTGAGATGGGGAAAGGCATGAATGCAAAACAAAACTAATGGGGTAGCATAAGTCGTTAGAGCTCATATCCTTGCCTTGGTAACTGCTTTCAGACTGCTCTTGCTGTAACAACCTGTGGTATGAGGCAGCTGAGTTGCAAGGAACAACAGGTTCAACTGACTGCATCCCAGCTTGTCGACGTACGTGTGCTAGAAGGCCAGACTCTGCTCTCCTCTGTGCAGAGGTGCCTATAAAGTCACGTGGCACTTGGAGTGGTTTCTTTAACATGCATAAAATCCAACCTTCTCAGGCACCCTGGAGGTGTGTGATGGTAGTACTGTGACCATCTCTGACAAACCTTGTGCTGCCTGGAGGGCTGTAGCGTGTTCTGTATCTCTGCATTCAGCTAGCTACACTATTTAATATTTAATGGTTTTGCCTTTCAATTAAATTCCTGATGGGTTATGACTAGCCTGAAGTTTTCTTCCTGGCTGGACAGACACAGTGGCTTCGTCTGTCCTGTTAGAAGCCATTTGTCACTTTAATGGAATTCTCAGATTCAGATACTGAAGCATCTAATTTTTCAGTACTTCAGGATGAAGAGACTGAGAAATCATTGTGTGCCTCTGATGGGTTATGTGAGGTCCCTTAATATAACACTTGCAGCCTTTGATAAATTACTAGCCTGATGTTTTTGAAAGGCTAGTTTTTTCTTGAAATATCTTTTCAGTCACTCTGTATTCTGCTGCTGGCACTCACTTCAGTCTTCTTTTTTTCTAGGCTTTGACACTCGAGCTGCTGCTTTGGCCTTGGAGACTTCTGACAGTCCAATTTCCCAAGCTAAAACCTTTCTGCAAGGTCTTAGCAGGCTTTAAAAAGGGAGTTACTTCAGCTCCTCTGTGACAGGATCCAGGTTTCTAGAGGATGCAATAGGCTTTAAGCTTATTTTCATCTGGAAGAAGTAAGACTCCCTCTTTCCTAAATGCCACTTGCCCCATTCTCTTGAGTGTAAGTCAACAATGATCCTACAGTGGTCTTCTAGTATGTAGTGCAGAATGAGTGATTGTACTAATTAAGAATTCAGGCAAAAAATATCTAATGGAAGTGGTGGGGGCAATTTCAAATAAAATGTTGCAAACTTTTCCAGGTCACCAGCTAATGCCACTCTTCTCTTGCAGTAGCAGTTTCTTTTTTCTAATAAAATGCGTGACAGTGTCTTACGGAAGAAAAGCTCTGGTGCTGCGAGGAGCCTTTGAAGTTAAGATCCTTTCTGGACTGCATGCCACTTCATGCATGTTACAGGACTGGAAATCTGTTGTTTGGGTTTTTTTTTAAACCCCTGTGCTTTGTTCTTCTGCAGTTTGCTTTGTACTTTTGAATCAAATACCTTTCCGTAGCTCTATTTACTGGAGGAGAGCATGCTATTACAGCATCTCATTCACATACATGCAGAGAGGAGGGGAATAAACAGCTGCAGCTGGCACATTCAACACACAGTTGGGTTTCCATTCTGTGGAGATTTGCATTAAATGACTGTTTGGCCTATATTCAGCTGTAAAAATAACGAACAGCTTTCTGCTCCTGTTTCATAGAAAATATGTAAATACTGTCACTACCAACCACCCAACTGCACCATTCTGTAACAGGGCTACTATAAAATGGCCTCTAATCTATAAGAGAGACTACTCTGCCCGTTCATTCACTGATGAATACTGCTGTACTGTTACACCCTAGCTCTACATTGCCCCTATTTACCCATCATACCCTCTCCATATACTGGCTCTACATGTGGACTGATCTAATGCTGGGAGGCTTTTGCTGTTTTCAGAGTCAGAAAACACTGCTCTGTTTCTAATTATGGGAGATAAAATTAACAAGGCTGCAGCTGTTTGGTAGTACTTGTTATTAATCACAAACATTGTTTATTTTATTAAAAATATTAAATGAAGATCTACTGCAGTACATGTGGGCATCACTTTAATAGCACCAACTGTTTTATTATCCCAGTCTGATAAAATTGGAGATGAAATTCAGCTATGGGCATAAAATTCACACCTGATAGCACTGTTTTAGTTCAGCCCTTTTCTGATTCTAACCTATCCTAGCTTCTAACGTGTTTATCAGCCCTATTCCTTTTGTTACACACTGATCTCCGTCAACTTTTGGATGTCATTGTCTGTCTGTGAAGACCATGGTGCTTGCAAGGAGAGATGCCCTAGAGTAATTTTTCTGAGCTGGGCCAAGAGACAACAAAGGATTGAGATCCTTGAAACATGCTCAGGCAGAAGCTAAAGATCTCTTCTAGACCACACAGTCTGAATGGAATTATTTTTGCCTGCTTTGTAGCAAAATCCTAGAATCCCTGCGTTGCTTTTCCAAAATATTTTCTTCTTTGCTGGTCCCATTCAAGGCTAAGATTTCACTAGCACACAATGGAGGTGTAGCCAACCCTATTTATTATTCTGTATGCTCAAAAATATTCCCCTTGTTCTCTTTAACAAGCCCTCTGCATGTTTGTCCTGCTTCTTCCTCTAGGTAATTTCAGCATCGGGTTGCTTTGGTAGCTAAGAACTGGCCCCCTTCCTCTCATTTCATTTTCTGAAGAGTCAGCTCTGATTCACTGGGCTTACAGTCCAGTCCTTCTGCTTAAGGAACAGGCAGCAGCACCAAGTCAACATCACTGATTACGTTTCTGTCTATTCATTTACTTCAGAGCAACGAACAAAATGCATTTGTTAACCTGTCCCTCCCTACACCTTCCAGACCATGTTTAATATTGCAGTAGTGGAAACTTCAGAAGACAGCGTTAGCTGTTCAGTGTGATTTTGGATTTCCTTTTTGACACCAAATCTGTGCAGGATGTTAATCCAGCTCAAGAAGAGGAAGGCAGCTGGAGTTGTCCTTGCTGCTAGGCACAACAGGAGCTGAGGGGCTATGGGCAATGAAGGTTAAAAGGCACTTAGCCTTCCCAGGCCCCTTTACTAAGGGCAGTGCAAAGAAATACAAGGCTTTGAGCATTGTCTTACCGGAGTATAATTTTCATAAACTGCAATGGAATTATGTAATCATTTTAACAAATGCTGCCTGAGGTCCACTCAGAGTGCAGCTATCTAAGAAGGTACCAATAGAAGTATGTGCGGTGATGAAGCAGGCTTTATGAAATTTTGGAAGTCTTGCCTGCCCTGCGATGATGTCCAGAGACAACCCTGTGCTGTGTTTTATAATTAGCTGTTTACCAGAGAAAATTAAAACCTGTGGGAGAATAAACCAAGGAAGGGCTCAGCCTGTTCTGGCCCAGTTTCTAACATCTGCATTTTCTGCTAGCCCTTGTTGAAGGCAGGATGTTGGGAAAATGGTCTGAGCTGGTGTAGGAATGGGCCAGGCGCTCTGAGTTTGATGTGGTGTGGGACAGGAGGCAGGGTTGTCTGCTCCGTGGGTATGGGTACTGAGCAGACCAAGCACATCTTACCCATTTGAGAGAAATAGATGACATTTTTTGTCGTTACTTTTTGCTTAAACTATAGGAGCACCTGTTGTTAAGACAGTTTCTCCCAGCTGAGCCTCTTTGCATGCGTTTCTTCACCTACCTGTGCTGCCTCTGATGCTATGTGTATGTGAATGCTATAAGGCTTTGCTAATACAGCAAATTTTGGTTATTTCTTGTTGGTCCTAACACTTTCAGAGTTGATAAGCAGTTTTGGTATTAGGTGTGCACACTGTTGGGTGAAATCTTAGTCCTGTAGAAATCCAAGAGTTTTTTGCTGTTGATTTTTCCAGAGCTAGGATTTCCTCCCTTTTTTCTGCCTCCACACATTTCCCTACTGCTGCTTTTATGCTGCTCTAATCCGTTGGCCACCTATGTTGGGTCTACTGGAGGTGATTTGGGAAAGCTGTTCTGCATCTTTATCTAAATTTGCATGAAGATCTTTGTGTTATTCTATGTTATAACCATTTAACTTCGCTCTCTTTTCAAAGTTTATTGCCTTTATAAATTTACCATTTAATTTTGTTAGTTCGGTGGGGATAAAGTTTAGCATGCAAAACAGCATGCAAAATAAAGCTATGGGATAATTTTACACTGCTATTTTACTGCTGTTGTTGCTCACATAAGGAGAAAAACTTTAATTTATCTGTGAAGGATAACTGAGTGTTGGGCGTGTTGGCACCCTGACTGTGATGGTGTCTGCTTGTATTTAACGTGTCACTGAACTTTGCTGCGCCTTGTTTAAACCTCACAGCTTTCTTCAGCACTCGACTTGTTCTGGGACTGTATAACAGGAAAATAGCCTCTGTATCACTGCAGCATTGCTGAGTATATCTGCAGGCTCCATACTGGGAGGTATTGCTATCTTGTGACATCCAGCCCTGTGTTAAGGGGTGTTAATGAACATCTGGGCTGTGTGCATAGTGGGGCACTGCAGCACCCCCTAAGCAGATGTGAATTATGCACGTGGTTTACAGGTGTCAGTAGCAGGGGCTTGCAGAGTTGTTTCTGATGGTTTGTGTGTAAATATATGCATGTGTTCATGCAAGAAAGATGTGGCCCTGACTTTGCAGCTCTGAAGGTGGAATATTAATGCATTAATCCTTAGGTATGCGAGCAGCACTATCTGCACAATAATAAGGAAAAAAGGAAAAAAGAGAGAGGGAAGTGGATGGGAGGAGACTCCACCCTTAGCCGTTTGCATAATTCCTGCCATTTTATGAGATAAGTGGGGGCATAAAGTTGAAATGTACTTGTTTATGTACAGGAACAAAGTATGTTTTTGATTCAAACTCACAGATCTTTTCCTTCTGTGTTAATGAGAAATTTCTAAAAGCTGTTGAAGAACTTCTATCTGTGCAAATATAAGTAAAGAAACTATTCTCAACGCGATTTCTACTTCCTGCCTCTCTCCACAGTTTTGAGCCCTTTGTGCCTCCTTTTCCCTCCCTGCTCCCTTCTACCCAAAAGACTTGCTGTGGGTAAAACGAGATTTGCAAATTTGCGTATTTGCATACTTTTCATTTAGAAAATGGACTTTTTATGAGGTTTGATGGCTGAGGAAAATTGCCTACACAGAAAGCAAACCAATTTCAGTGTGACTGATTGCAGCTTTCTGCAAGGTGAGGTGTATTCCCTGGCACTTCAGGTGAAGAGCAGAGACCACAAGAAGGTACTTTTCTGCTATAAGGTAGGTAGTAATGCTTCTTAGGCATCCAGTGGTTTATTGCTATTGGCAGTGAGCTGAGCAGAATGAATTTTGGTGTTCAAAGCAAGGAAAATAGTACCTCTCTGTTTTGTGAAGGACCACTAGTATAATTTTGGGACTGACCAAATAGTTCAAGAAAGATGGGAACCCTTTTAATATACAGCCAGGTCTGCTGAAGCAATAGTCAAGTCACTGGTGGAGAGAGGATGAATATGTCAATTCTGGAAACCAAACTGTTTTTGTTTTTTTTTCTGAAGGAATGAATATGCTGATACACACCAGTCATACAGTCTCCAATGCCTCCAGCCAAGAAAAGGACACACCTATTTATTTTCCACGCTGGAGTCTTCTTCACGTATCTGTACATTACTTCTGTCAGCCCAGATTTATAATTCAATCTGCATCTATTTGTTTCTTGACAGAAGAGGAAAAAATAATAGCAAAACTCTGTTTTCTTTATAGTCAGGAATGGATAGCTACGGCTTACCGTCCAGTGCAAACTGCACGGGGCTTTGTGGTGTTTCAGATGACTGCTGCTGCTGCTCTGTGAAAGTAAATTGCAGCGTCCTGGAGCGAGTCCCAGGTTATTGTGCTGGTCTCCCAGCAGCTCATTTCTGTGGCAGCACAGAGAAGTCCGTCAGGCCAGATTCAGCTTCTTGCTGTTGCAGAGATGGACGAAGTGGGCTGATCCAAAACTGGTGCTGATCCCCTGGATGTCAGAATCTGTGCTGAGAGGTTCAGAGTTCTGAACCAGGCAACCTCTATGACCAGATAATGCTTCATGCTGTGCCAGCAGGGTGGGTGACCTGCTGTGAGTCAACGACCTGCTCAGAGCTCAGCTGGCCAGAGGGAGGACTGACCATTTCTGCGCGCCAAGTCGGTATTTCATTCCCCAAACGAGTCCCCAGACAGGTGGCAGATGCTTTCTTTGTCTTAGTCTAGCACATGCCGCAGGGGTGGGTTTGACCTGAGCGTTATCTGTGCATAAACCTGATAATTTCACAGTTTATTAAGAAAATGGAAATGAGGCAATGTGAATCTAACCATTTTTCTTGCCTCTTCTGCCTTCTATTGCGTCTTCTGTGTTTTCTGAACTTTTTGAAGTACAAGGGGCAAGTGGGTCGAAAATGGGAAGAAAATTAGAAGCAGTTGGCCTGGTGCCTGCCTTTACACTGCGCTGATTAGGTTTTAATTGGCAATTCTTGTCTGTAATATAAGATAATTGCAGAGATTTCCAGGAATTGTGTGCAGAAGAGGAAGAAACAGATATATCTGAGTTCTACTGGAGGAGTTTAATTAAAGACTTTATAAAGTGCAACAGATGGTGCTTTGCTAGTTAGGAAGACGGGCGTGAGGCCTGTTTGTAGACACTCTGCCACTGTGGTTAGGGCTTCTGCGCCCTCCTGGCCGGAGATGCTCTGACATAATCTGTCATTAGAGGACTCAAGCAATTCGAGGATAACAGGCACTTCATGTTCTGGTCCAAACTGCATAAAGATCCTGTTCTGAAAAGGAAAATTAAACGGTCACAGAGTGAAATCCTTTGTGCATGTGGTAGGACTGCTCTTCTCAAAGTGAGCTTTGATTTCACTGGACTCTCCAGTTGTCCTCCTCAACTGCCCTCTTAAAGGCTTGCAGAAGTGAGAAGACACACGAGCGGCCATACAGATTTCTTAATAGAAACTCCAGTGGTACAGAAGATGGAGGATTTTTTTTTTTTTATTTGGACAGAAGTTCTCCCCAGTAATTCCATGTTAGTCAGTGGGCATCCTTGGTCTGACTCATGCATCCCAGTGAAATTGTGTCTGTGAAAGTTGGAAGACGTTTTTGTTTCTGTTGCTGGTAACTGATATGTTTCCAGAGCCCAAAGTAGCCTCTGGCTTCCAGGAGGTTCTATAGAAAGTTAAACGAAGAGAGGATATTGCAGCTTCCAGGGAAAAAAAAGGATCTCTTTCCAGTCTTCGTTGGAGCAGGTGCTGGATCTTTAATTTTTCATGTTACTTGTAAAAGTAGGAGAATTCTTTTTTAAACAGAAGTCTGCTCTGAAGTATAATGTGCATGAAAGTGCTTCAGGATATATTCTGCTTGTTTTGCACTTGCAGAAGAACCCAAAGTTCTGTTTGCTCCCCAGCACTACCATAGCTTTCATGAAGTTTAGCCTAGTGCATCATCCAAGGGTATTTCTTATAACAGGAAAACTTAACTAGAAGATAGGAGACATTACAGGGGAGAGTCTAATTTTACGAAGAATTCACCTGGGTTTTCAAATTCCAGGAAGAACCTGAAATTGCAGAACAAATAGACTGCAAAAATATTTCACATAGAGGCTGAAGAAGAATAAATTTTTGACCCTGTGGTGTCCTTTTCATATGGTTATCTTTCTGAGCAGCTAGATAGATCTGCAAGTTAATGACAAGTAAACGTGAAAGCTCTCTGCCCACAGGACGCTTGGAAGGTATGTGTTATCTTATGTTTGAAGGAGTTCTCTCACTTTTTAGCATCACTAATGCTAGGGGGGAGTTTACACGGGATTAGCTCTTTGGCCATCCTTTCTTTCTGCTGCTTGGTGTTTGTTTCACTTCAGGCTGTACTGGAAAGTAATTACGTGGGAGGGATTTCGTTACATTGGGCTTCAGCAAAGGCGATGCCAGATGTTCAAGAAATATTTTCAGCAGAGCCTCCGAGCATTTTCTTAAGAGCTGTTTACTAGCCCCCATGGCTAATGCTTTGAGTTGGTTGATTTTATTCTGTAGCTTCAGGATCTTGCTGACAGGTGAGTGGATAACTTTCTTATTCAGGCAAACTTCTTGTTTTTGTTGTTGTATTGGTGCTGACACTGTTACCTTCTGAGAGCCGTAAGGAATTAGACATGACAGTTGTTTTGCTCATTCTGGTTATAAACTGATAAGTCTGGTTGCAGTTCATCCAAAAGCATAGTATTTTTTTTTCCAATTCATCCAGGGAGAAAACAGGCAGAGAAAGGGGGTTGCTTTCATAAAGAAGTGTTAATCTTTCAAAAGACAGAAAAGAACCAATATGGCCATGTTTTGGGATAACGATAACACTAAGATGCTCGTTTGAGTGTGGAACAGACAGCTTAGTCTGAAAATGGAAAAAAAAAATCAGAATAAACTAGGTATTTTATAAAATTTGAAATGAGAACTTTTCTGCACACCTGCACGCTCATTTTTGGTGCTCAGGTACAGGCACACAGAGAAGTCCTTTGTGTGGAACTTCATGTAAAATCCTTGCTGTTATTATAGCAAAGTTGACTTTTCAAAACAGACGAATGTATTAGGACAGTGGCACATTAGAATCTAAATCTAATAGTCCTGCAAAATTAAGAAATGCAAAAAGGGAGCTAGTAACTCTGTTGATTCCATGCTCTGAAGTTCAGGTTTTGCATACCTTACTCCTTATTGAGCTTTTGTTACCTTTCTCTGACACAACGTGATGTCGAGCGACTTCCTCAAAAGGGGAGGTTAAAATTGTCTTCACTGAGTAGACTAGATATGTAAAGCAGAGAAAGATGAAGTGTCTTGGTTGAGATCACCCAGCACTGCAGTACCTCTGTCATCCTTTGGCTCTTTCTGCCAGACAGTGTTGTGTGCATTCTGACGAAAACGTAGGTTTTCAGCTTTCTGGCAAACAAAATGTGACTTTTTTGAAAGATGATAAAGGCATCTTTGCCTACAGAGAGCAGTTTGATTTAGTTTGATAAAGCATCTGAAATAGGGGTGCTGATCCAAAGCCTATTGGGATTTCCCTCAGAATTTTGTGGTTAGAGTATTTACCCACAGGTCTTACAGAAACTGATTTTCATGCTGGAAAAGAAACCTTTTCTTAATTTTAACCACCAGTCTTCAGAGTGAGTGTGGTAATGGACATAATGGAATATAATGTTGCTGAATGGAAAAGCCAGAAATTTAGGTTTATTTCCAGTTTTGGTACTCTCTGGGTGGCTTTGGGAAGTCAGGTAATTCATGTAGGTGTAACAGTAATAATAACAATGAGGCACTTGTTTAACAGCGGAACATGAGATTTACTGATTTAGTTTCCTTCTAACGAGATCCTTAGAATATTTCCAGTTTGGTTTTTAGTCATTACACTGCTGGGATGCTGCGTCCCATTCATTAACACCGCTTCTCTATAAAGGCAAAGCAGCGCTGTTAATGCTAAAATTATGTATTAATAGTGCTGCTGCTATTAACACCAGTGATAGAACTGTGCAGATACTACATTATGGTGTAATAATAACTGGTAGTTTAGCCTGGAGGTTTCAGTGTTTGTTCTTTGCCACCTTAGATTTCTTCCTCTGCTTTCTTACAGGGACCTCCTCCCTCTCACCAGGGTGCAATGTAGACTGCCAGACCCAGTGTCTGATAGACTGCAGGCAGGGCCATTACTACATGGCTGGCAACTGCTTGGAATGTCCAACGGGCTTCTAGTAAGTCTCCTTCCTTCCCTCTCGCTCAGCATTTCTACTCCTGCAATAAGAAGTTAAGCACTGGGGCATTTGCAACGTCCTCTTACATTGAGAAAATTCTGAGAGCTACCTCGTAATGCAGACCAGGAGGTGGGGCACAAAGTGTGGTGCTAGTTCCTCATAGATGAAAAATCAGCTGACTAGGAAAACCACTATTTTCACGTAATAAGGCTTTCTGGGGCTTTCTGCAGTGATTGGCATGTTCACAGTTCCCCTTGAAATCAATGGAAGTGATTGTTCTTCAACACAATAGTGCTATAGTCCCACAAAAAAGGTAGGCAGCCGGTGTGTTCCTAGGAAGTGTAAGCTTGATGAAACCAAATTCCCTCTGAGATTGCTTAGGACAGATTTTGTGTATTCCGTGTTGTGTATTTTTAGGAGGGGCAGGGTAGGAGTACTGTCTGTATTTGTAGTGGCAGCAAAGTCTAGGCTGAGTTTCAGCTTAAAAGGAGCACAAGGTGTCTGGCACTCGGTCCAAGGAAACCTGTCTTGGCAAATTTATTCTGTGTCCAGGTTGCTTATTTACTGGTATGCCAGTCAGAACATGTGATGTTAGCCGAGCACAGAACAGTAGCCTGAAAACAAGGAAGCCTGGGTACAAAGAGAAATGAGTTGCAGGGGCTGGTGGCTGATTTCTAGAGGTGCTGAAGCCAGGATGCTTCTGCCTTCCTCAGGAGAAAAGCATTCAGGCTGCTTTCTCTGCCACACCCAGCTCACTTCAAATGCAAGAGGTAATGGTCATCTCAGAGTTCTCAGACATAATTCCAAACCAAGACTGTGAAAGACAGGTTTCATACAGACCATCGTGAGCCTAAGTTCAGGTTGCCAGGTGTCCTACTGCAAAAACTACATCTGTGTCCATGGATGTGCAGTCCAAGCAGTGCACCTTGACCTCCCAAACACAATAAATGTATTAGCTCCCCCAAAGGTTCTGGAGTGATCTGACTTGAATTCACCCACCCGTGGCTGAAGAAGCTTTTTGAGCAGTTGGTGATGGGTGTGGTTCTATAGCTACACAACACCCATACTGGCTTTTAGAGGATGGAATTTCAAAGAAGGGGAAGATTTTAGTTTTACTTTTTATTTTATTTTATTTTATTTTTATTTTTTTTAGTTTTAAAACTGTAATTCTTTTTGTTCTAGTTGCCCAGGGGGTCAAGCAGCTCCAAGGAAATGCCCACTGGGAACAGCGAATGAACTTACAGCTCAAGTGAATATCACAGCCTGTCAGGTAAGCTGGGGAAGGAGAGCCAACAGGTGGAAGTAGTGTTTTCTACCTCTACTGGCATATGTTTTGAATCATCTGATTTTAAGCTTCTTTATATATTTTGCAGACTAGTTTGAATTTTTCCAGGAAATTTCTTCTTGGTATTTGGCTCTGATTTGGCTCAGAGCAAGCTGGTTGTCCATCCAGGTAAACAGTGAGCAGCACTTTCTCTGTTTATTGTTTGCACTACATTCTTTTGACAGTAAAAAGTTTGTGTTGGGAATTCTCAAGAGTTCATAGGCTAGACTTTGAAATGCTTTCTTTTTAGCACTTGAGCTAAGGATGTTTGAAACTTTTCTCTTGTACATTATTCATGCAAAGAATATGTTGTTGTGGATCTAACAGTGTTTGTGATTTTACTGCAGGTTTGTCCCAATGGCTATCTCAGCCTAGAGAACGGAGCTGGGTGCCGTGCGTGTCCAGATGGCTATTCATGTGATCCACGCAGTGGTGTGCAGAGGAGCTGCAGTCCTGGTCAGTATTCTCCAGAGGGAGAGTTGGAGTGCCTGAAATGCCCAGATAATTACATCTGCCCAGATGGACGAAATAGACAGGTACAGAATGGGCATGTTACTTTTCAAGGGCAAATTTTCATTCTTCCTGACAGGCAGGGCCTGAATGTGATTGTATTGTCGGGAGATGACAGCCCTCTGGTTTAATAGGAGGATACTGCTGAACTTTCTTCAGCAAAGAAGAGTCTGAAACAGTTCAGTGGTGTAGTAGATGTAGGACTTCCCACAAATGGCCTGTATTAAGAGGAATAAATATTTCTCATCTAAAATCTGAGAGTGTTAGTGCTCACATCATCTGCCTACCACTAAAACCCTCAGCTGAGGCCCCAGAGGAGCTTGGAGTTTGAAGCATCATTTTTGCTTCTAGAAATTATCCCTGGAGAATATCCCTGAAACAGTGCTGGGAAGGAAGAGAGGACAGAGAAGGAGGAAGCACAAGACAGAGTGCAGTACTGGCTGATGTCCTGCTTCAGGTGTCCCTGGGATATAGCTTTGGATAGCAGTGGCCTTTTGGGCCTGTTGGGATGAGCTTGTCTTTTTTCCCCTTAGCATTGTTTGGTCGGGCAGGAGCCAGATCCAAGCCGCACTCATTGTGTTACCTGCACTCTTGGTTCTTTCTCAACTGAAGATACTTTGATAAGCCAGCCCTGCCCAGCAGGTAAGTGCATCTCATGTGCATCTTATTTAGTCATTAAGATGTAGAACTTGAAGGAGACTGTAATGACACTTGGCTCTGGTAAAAGTTAGCCTGCAGTATTAGAACAGAGCTTGGCTCATTCTGGTTACAGCAGAATTCATGAGGTTAAGGAGTAATTCCTGAGATAAAGCAGGGTGCTGTTCAGAAGTGCTCATGAAAAACAAAGAATGAAGATGAGAGAACACTGAGAATTGCAGCTGGGGTTTGGTAGTCATCACACTTGCTGGGTTTGTGGGAGAATCATAGAGTCATAGGACATCCCATGTTGGAAGGAGTCCACAAGGATCACTGAATCCAACTCCTGGCTCTACACAGAACTACTTAAAATTAAATCGTATGTCTAAGATCCAGCTAAGAGGTCCAGCTGAGGTAGCCTTGGGACATACAGTAACATGTCTGAATGTGCAGACGTTGCTGAGCAGTGAGGGAAACTTTTGCTTTCTCTTCCCACACAGAAAGCAGCTCACTCTGATTTTAGTTTGTCAGCTGTAAACTTGCTACGCACACAGTTAGAGCTTTCTCCACTTCAGGACCTCAGTTTATTGGCCATGGCAACTTTGTGGTGGGTGCTCTATTACCCAGGTGACAAATGCTTAGGTATTAGGGGTCAGATAAGGGTACAACGTGGTTCTCTTACGTAATTTCTCATTCTGCTTGACGCTCAATAAAATCAAAATAATCCCATGTTTAGGAAATTGCAGTGCATCATTGTTGGGTGTGTCACAAATCCATCACTGATGCAGAATCAAGCAACAAGGAGAAGAGGGTAGGAGGGACCATACTTTTGTTGCAAAACAATTATCTTCCTAAATTATAAAAAGCATAAGATGTCATTTCACATGATGAATTAGCTAGAAACATCCTTCAAGGGAAATGATGGAGTAAGTTGGGAAGCTTCCTTAGGTTGCATACTGTGGGTGTTTGCTGTTTGGGAAGAAGCCTGATGCAAACAACAACAACAAACCTTGCACTTGCCCAGGTGGGTGGCCCACCAGTCTTCACTGAGAGTACAGGTTAAGCCATTCCTGTAGTGCATGGCTGCTTGGTACAGCCGGGGAGGAAAGAGTTTTCTACGTTAAAATCCTGGCACGTCCTTCCTACATCCTAGAGAATGCTTACAAGCCTTCTGAGAATTTGGTAGCCCAAGGTTAGCTTCCTGTTGGGCAGTTCTCCTATGAAAAGTTGGGTGCTTTGGTGTACCTCTGAGGCCTTCCACAGAAGTTCTCTTCGGTTCTTTTGTACAGCACTCGGTAACAGTACAAGTGTGGTGCTGCAGGTAGCAGCAGTGTTGCTGATAATTCCCTCCACGTGTCAGCAGACTTCAATTCACATTTCCTGGCCCTGCAGAACCCAAGCAAAATGGCCTGACAGGGAGAGTGTGGTGTAGCTGTGATTTTGCAAAAGAATATTTAATGTCACTACAGGGATGCAGTTCACAATCTGCAGTCCTACCAAGCTCTCCTCTCTCCTACAAGCCCTGTACTGCATGTGAAGATGAAGTATTTAATGAGCAGCTCCAGGTGCCTCCTGCAGAGTCACTGAACCCAGCAACTTAATTCTTACATCTGTAATTAGAATCCTTTTTATTAAATAATGATGGGTTCCTGTGCTTTGGGTACGTTACCTCCTAGTAGAAGGAGAAATGGAGTAGCTACAGAGATCGTACTAGACCAAAGCCTCAGGAGTTTAGATCCAGCTACAATACACAGATGAAAAAACAGATGAGTTCCCATATTTCCAGTGCCTGGTATTAGGTGTTGTGAATAGTAAGCCATCTCTCATATGTAAATCATCCGTGGGAAGTGATGGTGGCTTTGTGGTTGTGTATCACATATCATATTGCACTTAACTGTTCATGGTGCTTTGTAGAGAGCCAACGTGCTAATTCTGACTCCATTAAAAATAATAATAGTCCAGGAAACACTGGCTTCTTTGGACTTAAGGAAGCATTTATAAACTCTGCTTAATAAAAGTTTGAACAAGTGAACAGATATATGTTAGTGTGTGGATTTTACAGTGACAGATTTGCTACTGTCTTATTGTTTAGAGCACAAGATCACCCTAAGCTGCAGTCAGATTTCAACTCCAGTCTATCAATCACAGAACCTGAAGAGAGCAAGTGAAAGTCTCTCAGTAGATGATCAGTGGGTTAAATATATAGAGTATTCCAGGCTGAAATTGAATGTTTCAGTGTTAAAATTAGTCCCTCTTGTGTTCTAATGGGTAGGATGCACATTCTCCATCAGTTCTCATAAAGCTGAATAAGTCATCCAGCCCAATTGAAAAGATGTTAGATGGTAAGGAGTTTCAATACCATCGCGAGCAGGAGAGGCTTGAGGATCCTCAGCATTCTTTCCCACAGTTTGACTGACTTTAATTATATATAATCTGTGTACTTAGTACTGTGTGCATGTGAATGAATTATCATCTCTATGCTGATACATAGCAGTATATTTCAACACAGCAGTGGCAGTTTTATGCCACAGTTAAATCCATATATTCTTTTAACACTCTTCAGATAATCCATCTGGACTTTACTAAAGCATTTGATATTAAGTCCTACAAAATCTTACTTGGAAAAAGTACTTCAGTCTACCTGGACATGAACATTTCATCAGTAATGTACAACTGGCAGAAGGATTTTAAGTGAGGTGTCTAGAAAGTTGTTTCTGAACTACGTGTTGTATTCTTCTTCTCTACAGGTCACTTCTGTGTGGACGGCCTTACAGTCACTCCTCCATGCCCAGCAGGGAGTTTCAAGCCCAGAGAGGGACTTCACACACCCAGCAGCAGCTCCTCATGCTTGCCTGGTCTGTATCGTAAAAAAATCTTAATTTTGTGCACTGGGAATAATAATTCTTGCTCTAAATCACACTAAGAAGTACATGCTTATGGAGGGGGTTGCCAGTTAGAGTATTTATTTATTAGGCTCTGTCTAAGGCATTACTAGAGCTGGATGAAGGGAACACCCATGGAATCTCCTACAAATCACCAGATTTGTAGTGAAGCATTCAGTAATTATGAGCATTTTACAAAATAAAATATACTTGGGTTATAAGTTCTCTGGAAGAGATGAGCGATGAGAATTAGCAATAGAAGCATAGACGTTGACTAAAACTCCATCTGTTAAGTCTCAGGGGTTGATATCTTTTGCTGAACTGCTCGATCACTGCATGAGAACAGTGTAAACGTTAACAGGACTTGGGCCACAGAGTCTGCTTGTGTGCAACTGCCCCCTTTCCCCTAAGCACAAGAGACAAGACCCCCCTGACACAAGCAGTCAATATCCTTGTCTGAAGTTTGTGGTACGGTAGGCTGAGAATCCTTCCTAATACTAGTGCCAATTCAGGTGGCTATGTTTGAAGTGCAACTCCCTGGGGCTAGAGGTCCTCAGACTGCCTGCACTGTTAGAGCTTTAGAGGAATGGCCTGCCCACTTCGCTAAAATGTTCTCAGCCAAAGAATCTTTTCAAGAAACAACTGGTTTATCAATGCAAGTTGCTTGCATTAGTTAAATACCAGTTTACAGGTTGGGAACCTGTTGAGAGGGGCTGCAAATAAAGTGTCGCCTGTATTTGGAAGCAGTTTATAGTCAATTGTGTTGCCTTTAGAGCTCAACTGGCACTGTGCAACCACTGCCCTCATCTACTTTTTGAACAGGGTGAGTGAGTCCCCGGGGCTACCACATTTATCAATACTAAAGGCAGTTCATCTAGAACTATCCAGGCTGTAAAATTAACCTTTCACATACAGGACAGTGACAGCAAGGTTTACAGCATCCTCCTTTCGAGCTTTATTTAAGCTACTTAGAGATAAAAAGAGTTGCGGAGACTGCCTATTTAGTGAGGGAAATTTCTCATACCACTGAAGGTTTAAGGTGAGGTAAAGGCATACGCTTGGAGTGAGGAAGGGAAAGGTAGAACAATGTGTCTTGGTAATTACAAACATTCCTCCTGCTGGCTGTGCACTCAGGTAGTAATTGGGCCATGATGCTCTAGGCCACTGTAGAATAATTTGTGCTGGTGCAGGGGGCTTGCAAAAATACAATGCTTGACATAAGATGGCTTTTGAAATAGTGCAGTAAAGGGGAGAATGGGCTTCGTATGCACCTCGTCTACTGGGTGATTGCACCCAACAGTGTGCACGAGTTACTGGGTATACAGTATTGTGTGGCAAATTGGTGTTAGATGGTTAGCTTGATTTCATCTGCTGTGTCAAAATCAACCCCTCCAGAAAGCAGGGCACAGTTAGGAGTTTCTTTTTCCAATTGTGTGAACATAAGGAGAGGGTCCACAGCTGTCACTCAGCTATCTGGATCTCCCTGGTATCAGGTGGCAATACATGCGGAGCACTGTGAGTATTTCTGCAGGAATGCTCTTGGTGTGCTAAGGTCATTCCTGCTGTCTATTCCATTATAAAACGAGTATATTTTACTCACCAGTGACATCTGTTAGAACAGGACATCAGTGATTCAGCCAGCAGTCTCTGTCACGACAACTGTCCTAATGAATGACACCTCTCAGTGAAGTAAACCCTATTTTTAGTGGAATGGACTGCATGCGCAGCTACCTCTGAAAGAAAGGACACTTCCATGAATATATATGCAGCAGTAGAAGTGAGCGCCCAATCCAGGGAACCGTTGCTGACCCTCAGTTTATGAGGCGTAGGTGAAAGCTTTTCACTATCTCAGTAAAACGTTTCAAGCTAATAGGGCTGGAGTGCCAGGCCTGGAACACCTTCCGAACACCTTGGGGCACCACTGGAAAGTTTAGGGTAAGACCATCAATTGACTTTTACATTACCAGGAATTTTTAGGAGCAGATTCTTTGTGCAACTGTGTTTTCCTTTTGCTGCTGAGCCTGAAGGATACCGTACAGCTTTACGTTCTGTAAAAGACACAGCTGGCAGAATCAGCAACCAGATGGACTTGTCTCAAATAGAAATCCATCCCATATTAAAACATGACCTTGAAGAGTCCTGTTACTAGCAGTACAAAAACTAAGTGTAGGTCTACATCCAGAGGTGCTTACTAGCCACTTCTTTCATTGGAATTGCCTGTATCCTGATGGATGTGGACCTTAGTATTTACATGTCTAACCTATGCAGAGATTTCTAAGAAGTTTCACCAAAGGGAAAAGGTGATTATTGTGCTTTCAATAGAAAGAAATAAGGAATAATCTGAAATGATCTGCCCAAGGTAATCTAACAGGTCAGTCAAGGAGTAACATAATAAAGTAAGTTGACTGTATGCTTTCCCTTTGGAAAAGGGGTTTTCTTTCTGTATGTGTATGAATCAATCACAATAGTTGCAGACCCGTTTTTGCAGTGAGGTGAAATTAGGTTACAGATTAGTCTAAGCTTTTTTTCTTTATTACAACAGTAAATAAGCACTGTCATTTATGGCTTCAGAAGCTGTAGAAGCCCTACCCTTAAGAGCTTTTAAAGTGTTGCTTAGCTGAAGGCACAGGAGATGTTCTGATATGCTTGCAAGGGTGTAGACAAAAGGCTTGCACAGACTTCCAGCCCTGTTTTCTGTGGCATTTTTTTCTAAGCATTTTTGCTTTGGTTTTCTAAATCAACAGAACTTCATTCTGTATCCAGTAAGACTAAGTGTCATGCTGATGATTGAGAAATGTGTTAAAAGTGACTAGACTTCGCAGCTCAGCAGTGGGTTAATTAATTTAAAAGGACAGAATAATGTGTGGGAAACTGATTAATTTTTAAACGTCTGATTTTCACTTTTTGAAGTTCAGAGGTGGCTGAAATGTACTTTGTTTGGTGAAGGCATTTATGTGAAGTAATAGAGAGCTTAGCTGAAGTCTTCTCTGCTACCAAGTCTTTGATAAGATGTGGAAAGGGAGACCCAGCTTTCTGCTGCAATAATCACATGTTGCTCAGGCTAATCCTGCCTGGCTGTGAACATTTCAGGGTACCTCAGTGTCTCTCACAATGGTATAAAATATGCCACTCTCTTCTTAATGATGCTGTACAAATTGGAAAATAGAGTCAGAGAGAGATTCAGGGGATGAACTCCATTCACTAAGCTTTGGCCCAAGTCCAGAGTGTTTTCTCCAGGGTCACAGATCACTGCTAGGAGCAGAAACCTAAAATTCAGTTGCTCAGTCTCCCTTCACATCTGCTGTGCTCTTTGCCTCAGAGAGGTACATGCGCTAAGAAAATAATTATCTCCTTCAAATCGAGCCATATATTTTTCTATTTGATCATTTCTTTTTTAGCGAATGACTCAGCTGCTAAAGCATCTTGACTGTTGAATGATTTTTTGCTCACCAGCTAAGACTAGGAAATTGCTGCTTTCCGCCCACTTCTGAAATTAAAACCAGAATTGCATTTACATGGTGCAGCAAGGAAGAAACCTCACATCTCATCAAGACAGCAAAATTCAACAGACAGGGCCAGTGGCACCTGAACAAACACTGAAGAAGCTGCAGAGGAAATGAGAGTTCAAAAACACTTTCAGTTTAATAATGTAAGCTGTTATCCTATGCCTGTACTACCTTATATAATGATGTTGTCAACTCTCCAAAGGAAAACGTGGCAAAGCTAGGACAATGCTCGCTGAAAAATAGGCGGGGGACACAAGAATAAACTCTGACAAGGCAGAGAATATTTCAAGTCGTACTGCCATGGGGTAGATGATGGTCTTAGCCTGTCTCTTCCATCTGTGTCACACACTGAGTGTGATGTACTTAACCCTCAGTGAAACCAAGTTTATCCGCATCATATTTATGGCCCAGCATGAATGTGGGCTAGCCTGGTCCTACAGAATAAATAATATGCTGTAAGTCCGTGCCCTGCTTGGTTTCCTATGGTCCAGGTAGCCATGCTCTTCAAGTCTGTTCTGAGCTCCGCAGTAAGGGAAGCACTATCTACAGAAAGTTGGGCAGAAAACTTAAATTTTACATAACCAGAGTCAAGTGGCATGGGTTCTGGTTATATAAAATGGCAATCCTGCTGGGTTTGCTAGGGGTGCAGATCCACATCATGAAGCTTTTGTCAGCTGAGGCAATTTTTAAGAGTTCCCTGTAGGGGAACCTTACAGATCTGTGGGGTTACAGCCCCCTTCAGGTGTGTGGATTCCAGCTCTTCGGGCTGGGGAATGAGACAGCCTCGAGAAATTCCAGTCTTGTGCTACTGGGGTTTTTGAACCTTGTGTTTATCTGTGTCATGAGGAGTGTAAGGGGGAAACTTGCAGATGTTTCTGAGGTGTAGGGATGAGAAGGTGGGTGGAATGCCAAGGGAGAGGTGCCCCTTGATCTGGCTTTGCCACCTGAGGCATCCTAACCTGTCTGCACAGGAGCCTCCAGTCTGTGGAGAGGGAGATTTTAATACGTCCTGATCAACTTGGGTGTGCTGTAAGGTTCTTCTCCAGCCTTGCAGAGGCTTGTGTATGCTATACACACTGGTGTATGCTCAAGCCTTGCTGTGATAAGCACTTGGGAGGCAGCTGGGGTTCAGCCTGGACCTATCCCAGGGAGCCATGATAACACTGAGCCAGTGTTTTCCCTGCACAGCCCAAATTGCTCTGTTTGCTTTGTGCTGTTGAAAGTCCTGACTCAGGAGGACAGCAGCTACTCCTGTGCTAAATTTGTGTTTCCTTTTCACTGAGTTAAGCATTTGGGGACATCTTATAATTAAATGCGTTTTCTGAATGTGGCAACACAAATTATTGTTTTATTACCTATTGATCTTGCCAGTGTTTCCTTTAATGTACAGTTTGAGCACCTGTTAACACATGAGATTTTAGAGATGATCACAGCTCAAATGGTTGTCATTCCAGCAGGTATCCCTGTATTTGTGTTGAGTACATCTCCAGTCTGTGAAACCTGTTCAGCTCTCTCGGTATTCAGAATGCAAATATGGAAACGGCCCAGCTTTCGTGGGAACACCAGGCTCTTTTACAACTGAGGTCCGGGCATTCTGGTTGTTAAATCTACTTGCGTCAGTGTGTTTTCAGGCTGATGTGTTTATTTTTTAATGTATCTTCTCATATTATCAGCTCAGAACGTAGTTCTGAGGTGGTTCTGCTGCTTCCAGGAGCCACTCAACTGCAGTAATAATCAGCTAATCCAACACCACCACCTTCTGGCTTTGCAGTAACTTCCTTGCTGTTATGACTGAACCTCCATCATACTTTCTTGCTGTAGGTGAAAGCAAAGGGATCACGTTTGGAGGACCCTCTGTTTTATCAGCAGGTCATGCTCCCTTTGGGACCTTAAACATCTTCTTTCTCTTTAGGAACTGGTTTGTGTTTGAAGTGCCCTGCTGGATATTTCTGTCCTGCTGGAGCAAATCATCCAACGCCGTGCCAGCCAGGTACATACAATCCTCTCCAAGGACAGGACGAAGTCACTGACTGCAGAGCCTGCCCAGCAGGGAAAGCTTGCACTCAGGCTGGATTAGCACAGCCTGACTCGGAGTGCCTACCAGGGTGAGCCTTGCTTGTTTTCTGTGCTTCTCTTTAAGTCTACGCATGTAGTTCAGCTCCACTGTTGGGGTGTTGTGCACAGGGACGTGCAGGTGGTATTTTCTGCAATGTTGAGAGTTTATTACATTTTCTGGTAACTCAGTGTAATGCAGGCTGTAGTTGTAGAGGAATTGTCTTAAACACAACGGATTTTGCTGCCTTCTCTTGCCACAGAAGTGGCAAGAAATAGTGAAACAGACACGAGTGAAGCCCAGCTGCAGATCCATGGTTATGAACACAACCTGGCTGAATAACCCCTGTTCTTTTGGTGCAAAATGTATAGCAAAACCAATCCATTCACAGTGTTTTTTTCTCAGTCTGTGTTATCAGTTGTCAGCTACATTTCTGTCAGTTGTGGTACCAAGTGCTTCAGCTTTTTTCCAGTTGCAGCTTTCTTCCTGGTATGTTGGGAGGGCACAGAATTTGTCTCCCTGTTGCATCAAAGCATTTGCCCCAAGTAGCCTGCTGTGTTTTATTAGGTTCGTGTGCCCAGTGGGGTCATCCAGCCCTCATTTTCCAAGCAACGCCTGCCCTCCAGGAACAGTTGGCAATGACTTCAACCTCTTTGATAAGTCCCAGTGTGAAACATGCCCTGCTGGATTTTTCTGTGTTAGAGGTAGGTGGCTTTATGACAAAGTGAACTGTACTCTCTACCTCGTACCGTGAAGCTCCCCAGTAAGTACCAGAGCAGGTCACTGAGGTATCACAGTGCTGGTAAATGGGGAAAATGGTGCCATGTAGGGTTTAGTGTTACTGCAGAGACTGTTGTGCTAACTGGATAGGTTGATTTTAATTTTACTGTGAGGTTTTTCCCTTATGCTACCCATAGTTACTGTTTAACTTCATGATCTGGAAGCAGCCAGTTTTTACAGTCTCCAAACTTTCTTGCCTTTTACTGGCCTCCTAAACTTGGCCACAAAGTTGGTGGCCAGTTTTGGACACAGACACCCCGCAGGATTCTCAAGTTTAGAAATAATTGCTTTGATAACCAGTTCTGCAACAGAACCTCTCATCAACAGAGGAAGTAATTATTGTTATCTCATTCTAAATGGATGAAAGGTGCAAGAGCTTCTTTGCTTCTCTTAAAAATTTGTCTTTGTTTTTACAGGAACAGGGGGGAGACAGAAGCCTCCTGCTCCATGCCCAGTTGGTCACTACTGCCCACCAGGCACAAAGCACTCAACACAGCACAAGTGTGCCCCAGGCACCTGGAGCAATAGGACAAGGTTGACATCAGAAGATGAGTGCTTGCTGTGCCCTGCAGGCTGGTTTTGTGTAGGAGGACTTCATGTCCCTTCTGGCATGTGCAGCTCAGGGCATTACTGCCCTCAAGGTAGGCAGTTTTTTCCCAGAAATGAAAGAAATTTAGTTCATTTCTGTCTTTAGGAATTTTGTGGGCTCTGAGTCATATGCTGAGTTTATCAGCATATTTTTTTGCACCAAACCATTTCAGTGTGGAGTTGGATAGCAAACTGGCTGTTCTGAATAATGAATACTTTTAACCTTTACTGCTTGAAATGAGCATGTTGATAGCATTATTTTCTTTCCTTTAATTTGCAAAGAATTAAAATGCGCAATCAAGTGTCCGGTACAAACACAATTATAATTTGAAACTTCCTGCCAAGTTTCAGAAGTATTTACTAAGTGGTGACTTTTTTGGTTGGTTGGTTTGTGTTCAGAGTTGGGGGCAGTGATTTAAGTGTATATAAATACATACTTACGTGTAGCTCATGTAAATACTTAATAGCAATGAAGAACAAGGAGGCATTATTGCCTTCTCTCTTCAAGGCTTTAATAAGAATTAGGATGGTTTTCTCATCTTTTTTTTTTTTTTGGAAAGGTACACGGAGAAGCACACAGTACCCCTGCCCTGCTGGAACTTACAGTACCAGGCTGGGAAAAGGCAGAGTGGAAGACTGCACGGTCTGCCCTGCAGGGGCTTTCTGCACCAGGGGAACCTCCAAGCCATTTCTTTGCCCAGTGTAAGTACACTACGCGTGCTGTCATAGCTGTGGGTCTCTGTGCACACAAAAGGATTTGTATGTAGCATTTCACAACATTTCTTATAAAAAAAAGATAGCATTCTGCTCCAAAAATGTTTGCAAGTTCATTCTACCTTGCATGTTCTTGGACAGTCTGGGCAGGTTTTTTCTGAACTGGCCAGTTTCTTGCCTGATGGCAAGATATCCTCCATACAAGAGGATAAGAAATGCAGACCAGAGATGCACTGTCCTCTTCTTGGTCACTTTGCTAGAGTTGATGACTCCCTCTGTTCCGTTTCCTCCTGCAGAGGAACCTATCGCATGGAACATGGTGCAAAAGTGGCTGCAGATTGTGTCCCTTGTCCTGGAGGGTATTACTGTCCTGAGCTTGGCACTGTTACTCCTCGAACATGTGGTGCTGGCAACTTTTCAGTAAGTAGCAATAGTTTTATCTTGGCATCTGTTTAGCATAAGGACTCAATTTTGGCAGAAAGAGGAGCTGCAGGATATACCCCTCAAGGGAGGCACTGGAACGAGCCCATCTCCTTGCATTATGAGTCTGCTTATTTGGGGTGATTTTGTATGGTGTTTTAAACAATATTGCCCACCTGTGCTGAGCCCGTAAGTGATGAGAGAAAGTGCTAGCCTGGAGAAAGCACCAGGAATGTTCCTGCATGGTCAGGCTTGGAGCTGCTCCAGACATGATGCCGAAAATGCATCACGTGTGCAGTACTGCTCTTGCTGTTACTCCCGCTCCTGAGGCCTGCAGTAGCAATAAGTTCATCTGTCGTGCACCTGGCAGTGGGTAGTTTGGTAGATGCTTTGAATTTTGGTTTTTCATTTTAGTCTTTCGTTGTTAGTGTAAGTATTGCAGGGGAATTACAGAGCAGGCACCTGTATTTAGTTCCTGCCTCAAAGGATGTATTGGATTGCAATGCAGTTAAATAATTGTTTGGCTGTGGAAAGTAAAACAATGAGATAGACCCACAGAAAGGAGCAGTGGATGGCACATTGACTCTCACAACAGGGTTCTGAGGCTTATTTCTTATTTATCTGCCCCAAAACTGTAGTGAATAATTCTAGCAATAAGTGCCAGATTTCACTATTGAGGGGGAAATGGCATGTCACTGCTGTCAAACGACCCCAGTATTTCTATTTATGCTGGTTTTCTATCACTGTGCACACATTTTGTAGTTATCACTGGATGATTCATTAAGAGAGGAGATAAATGATGAATGGGGATGTATGTGTGACAAATGGACCTTGATTATCTTGATTATCTCTCTTTTGCACTTTGTAGTTCAGTGTGACAAAGAAAGATGAGGGAATGTGTTTGTTTTTCTCTACTCCTGCTGGCAAAAGATGTTGGGTTGACTGTTGTGGGGGTCCTTCTGCGTGGATAATCCACAGGAAGCGACAAGACCTGCTTCTTATTTGTGAAGCACAGGCTCTCTTGCCTGCAGGGTGAATACACTGAATTACATACTGTTTGTTGTTGTTAGATTAGGTTAGGTGGAATTTTTAAGGGGAAACCTTTCTGTTTCCAATAATGTTGCTAAGCATAACAGGGAATGGTTTGTATGAACAGGGTCCTGTCGTCAGTTCCCAAGGGCCATGTCTTTGCTCAGTGGCTTTATTTCTGCAGACTGCTTTATTTACTGATGGGCTCCACTGCAGTGTTGGTTGCATTTATTTCCTTTGTATTGTGTCTCAACATGTCGAACATACAGGGATTCTTTTGTCCTCTAAAATGGGAACCATGTGCCTTTCATGTTGTAGGACCAAGGTTCAGCCTCCTGCTTGCCATGTGTTGTTGGACATTACTGTGCTAGTGAGCACACCAGCCGGGAGGTGATGCTGCGTGCCATGATTTGCCCGGCAGGTCTCCTGTGCCCAGAAGGACAGGCAGTCGCTCCAGATGCCAGTAAAAATGCCTGCCCAAGAGGATACTACTGTCCCCAGGGAGATGCTGTAAGTGCTTCTGCTTTAGTCCTTGGGATTCTCTCTTCTCTCATTGTGTTGGTTGTACAGTCACAGTGTCTGCACTGGAATCTTGCTGCGGGAACCTTTCCTATTTTTTTTATTTTACTGATTTCTGTACTTTTTTGATGTTGGTATTTACCCAACATAAAATTTCATAATACTGGGATAATGTTTTCTGAGCTGCTGTATACAAACAACACTGCTGTTTGGATCCCCATTTTGTTACAGCCTCTCTCCAGCATTCATACCTGATGCCTAGTGTTGCTTTTCAGTGTTTGTTCCCAGTAACTGGGAAGAAATATTTTTCAGTTTCAGCTGCTGTGTGTTTGCATTATGGTATGCAGCAGTCATGTTAGTATCTTAAAGACCCATTTTTCTATTTTATTTCAAGGGCTTGCCCGCTAAACCTTGCCCCAATGGGACCTATGGTGAGCAGAAGGGACTAAGCAGTGCTGAGGAATGCTTGCTGTGTCCTGCAGGGAAGTACTGCTACAGAGCTGGAATGGAGCCTCTGGGAATTCCCCACCCTGTAAGCACAGCCCAGCTTCTCCCAACCTTTCTTTTCCAGAGGCTGCAGCTGTAAATGGAGCCTAATTAAAACCTGTCTCTCTTTTGCCTTCTGCCTGTCAATGCAGGTTATGAAAGAGAGTTCAAATGTCGGGAGTTGGTGTTGCTTTGTCTCTAATGAATTTGGGGATCTTTCCTTGTGATTGTCTTGTCCCTTGAAAGAGTGAATTCTTCAAGCATTAATAGCAGTTTCAAAAAAAAAAAAAAAAAGAAGCTTCTATTAAGAGGAAAAAGAGCAGTTGAGTTTCTTAAATGTGGATGAATCCATGGTCTTATGTAAGAGTGAGGTGACAACTCTTACCAATTACAGCTACTTTCCAGGTACATAAGAAGAGCATCTTTGCCATGACTGCACAGACAAAGGATAGGGGCTGTCTTAAGGACAAGATTTTCCCTTAAGAAATTCTCACCTAAAATGATTATCCTACATGGTCAGAATTTTACTGATCTGTAATTGTAAAGGGATTATGAATTCCTTTCCTTCCCTACATTTCTCCCCCATTTTCTTGCAGTAAAAATTCTAGGTTATTCAAAGTGTAGATGAAGCTTGGCTCTTTCTGTGTTGAATCTTGACAGATTGTTCTTTCATATCCAAAGAACAGCAAAGCTGTGCTGACTGCCTTTCTTGCTTTCTAGACTGGGGATTGCCCACCTGGCTATAACTGCCCTCCAGGGACTGGATTCCCTTTCTCCTTCCCCTGTGCACCAGGCTTCTTCTGGGATAATTCCAGTGCAGAGGGTGAAGACAGGTGCAAACCATGTCCAGCTGGCTCCTACTGTGACTCTCCTGCCACGTCAGAGCCCAAAGCTTGCCCAGCAGTGAGTTGTTCCTTTGCAGTCCTCTAATGCAAGGAGCTGAATGTGGGGGTCTATTTAACAGAAGATTCTTAAATGCAGTATTCAGCTGACTTTGTTTTGCAGGGCTTTCACTGTGGCGAAGGCAGCTCTAAACCTGAGCCCTGCCCAGAGGGCACCTACAGTAACAAGAAGGGGCTGTCCGGGCCATCAGAGTGCAGCCCATGTGGCCGTGGTTTCTACTGTGCTGCTCCAGGACAGACTGGGCCAAGTGGTCCCTGCCAGGCTGGGTTCTTCTGCCAGGGCAGGGCTCTGACTCCAGTAAGTCTCATGGCAAGTTTTTCTCATTTTCTAATTGTGTTCCGCCATGGTGTTTTTTATTAACCCAGTCACTTTCAAGAGCCACAATTTTGCACTGCACACATTCAAGGTTATAATGTGAGGATCCTCAAAGGACGTGCGACCATTTCATAGTTTTCCCTCTCTACATGAACATCCCCCTTAACTAAAAATGTAGCCAGGTTTATATCCAGGTGCGAAATTCAATGGGTGCGGATCACAGTAGGATTGCTAGTTTGAAAAGGCCATCCATATTTCTTCTTTCTGAGTTTGCTACATTTGCCTTAAAGAGGCGTTGTCTGTCCTCTGTACAGCAAAGTATGTGTCTGTTTTTCTTCTTGGTATTGCCTTGAGCCCAAATCAGTACAATGCCTTTAATATTTTAACCAAGTTTACTCCCTTTTTTACATATTGCCTTTTCCAATTTTAGTTGCCCACAGATGGTGTGACAGGAAACCTGTGTCCCCCTGGGGCATACTGCCCACCTGGGTCCCCCTTACCTGTCCCCTGTCCTCCAGGAACCTACAGCAACAGGAGTGGGTTGAGAAGCCTCCGTCAGTGCTTGGACTGCCCACCCGGGTGAGTGTGATGTTTGCTGAACACGGCTCAGTTCAGTCCCATCACAAAGGAATTATTTAACCCTCAAATTTCCTGCCCCGGCAGCCCATCCTTACCTTCAGCCCTTTTGCAGAGGAGTCCCCTCTGGTCCCAGGGCTCCAGTACAAGTGTGCTTGCCTTCTCCATTGCTATATACCTGTATCAGTCGATTTGCAATAAGGAACTTGAACTGTGTGAGTTGTATCTCAGCTTTTACTGTTCCGTAGCATCTGTCAAAACTCATTATGTCTGTAGTGCTGGATGGCTTGACCTAGCAGCTCTTGTTTAAACATTCTCGTTAATACTAATTGGGTAGTCCTTTTTATATTACCAGATTGTGTTACATCCCTTTTAATGATGCCAGAGTTACACATCTGAGTCTGAAGAAAAAGATAGGGATCTAGTGTTGGCTTTCACCTCTCCTTGAGTGTGCACTGAATAAGTGTAGGTTTTTAAGGCTAGTGATGGACAGTCTGCTTTTCAGGTGGTCATGTCTTCGTGCTGGTGTGACAAATGGAGCATGCAAGATCATCTCGGGATTGGTGGCACAAATATTTTTGTGCTTCACTGTGAAGGAAGATGCTGATTGGGGTATTGGGATGCAGTTTTAGGTCTCCATGGGGTAGAATTCAAATTTTTCTGTCTTCTTATTTTTTCTACATTTTTTCACTCCCTGTTTTCCTCGGAGAGGTAGGCAGAAAAACAGAGCAAGAGACAGCTCTGGAATTCACGTTCTGTCCAGAAGATTAATGGAATGCCCTCAAAGCTCCTTTTTATTCCTGTGTATTTCTAGTCCAAAGAAGCAGAGAAGGCTTGCTTGAAGAAAACCGACATCTGGGTGTTTGTGTGATCTGTATGCAGATGCCACTCTGTTTTTGTAGAGGAGAGTATTCTTTCCAGGATAAAACTACTGAATCTGAGGGACTATGGTCTTTAAAAAGCATGTGTGACAAGTGATATATGTACTTTTTAAATTCCTTTCAAGGCCTGTAAGTGAACAGGAACTAGGTCTCAGTGAGATCCTAGGTAGACTGCAGGGAATTTTTTTGTATTGCGACCACACTATCCAGTGACAAAACAAACTACCCAAGATTTTTATCGTTTTCTCCCCTACACATAGCCTTTATTGTGATGGGATAAACAGCCAGGCTCCCTCAGGACCATGTGAACCTGGCTACTTCTGTACAGGAGGTGCCAAAAGTGCTCTTCAGAAGATGGTCATGGAGGGGCATTATTCCTTAACAGGAGCTTTCAGGCCAGAGCCATGTCCCCTTGGCAGCTTCCAGCCTGTAAGTACGTTAGAATTCACTACAAGATGCTTGTGGGGTCATCACAGCCATTGGCAGCTTTACGAATGCGTAAATAGTCATTTGTGGGGCGTCTTTAAGCAGACAGCTTAAAAAAAAGAGGGACTTGGGTTTTCTGGTAAGCTGAGTAGTCAACGTCACCATCTTGGCTTCTGCCCTGCAGTGGAAGAACTCTTTGCAGAACTAGAAATATTAAACCAGGGCTGTGCCTGCCACTGCTTTAATGCTGCACGGTGCTGTGCAGATACCACAAACCTGTTGTGTTTGGACCTCTGTGTTCATTTTGTAGTAGGGGAAGTCTTGGGGAGTTGGTAGAATGGTCAAAGTTTATTCACATTGTAAGCAGCAACACTGCACATCTGCCGAGTTCTTTCTTATGTCCCTTTTTTAGGGCCGTGGGCAGTCTGTTTGTAGGGACTGTCCAGAGGGTACATTCTGCAATGAGACAGGCCTGGCTGAAGCCCAGCCTTGTCCAAAAGGGTATTTCTGTTTGGCCGGAAGTTCCCTGCCTCTCCCATGTCCAGTGGTAAGAATCCTTTATGGCTCTGTTCTTTAAGTAGCACTTTTCAGTAGTTTCCAGTCCCTTGGTGAAGGGCATTCACTACTTCACTGTCTTTGTGCAGGGAACATACACAGATGTACCCAGGACAGGTTCGTGCAAGCCCTGCCCAGCAGGCACGTACTGCAGCATGGCTGGTCTGACGGAGCCAGAAGGGCGTTGCCAGCCAGGACATTTCTGCACTCAGGGGTCCAGCAGCTCCTCACCTGTGAGTACTGAACATCATGCGTTGCTGCAGCCCCTTCAGCGCTACAAAAACTTTCATAAACCATGCTCATCTTATTTCCCTTGCTTCAGGTGGGGCTTTCCTTTGGAGATCTTTGTCCACCAGGACATTATTGCCCTGCTGGCACAACGCACCCAAAAGAGATGCCGTGCCCTGCTGGCACCTGGAACGGACGGAGGGGAGCCCAGGATGCCACTTGGTGTCTTCCTTGTGCCCCTGGATTTTTCTGCAGTATGTCTGGCCAAGATGCTCCTGGAGGACTTTGTGCACAAGGTGAGACACAACCAGAACTTACTCAGCTGCTCAGAAATTCAGGGGTTTTTTTGCATAACAGAGAGGACTCAAGTGCTTTCTGCTTTAAGGCTATTACTGCACGGGAAGGACAAAGACTGCAAAGCCAGAGGATGGTGTCACTGGAAATATCTGTCCTCTAGGACATTTCTGCCCTGCAGGCTCAGCAGCACCTTCTCCCTGCCCCAGTGGAGAATACAGTGATGCAACAGGTGAGGAACTGGATCTCTGCAGCTTCTGTGTGACTTGGGAAAACTAGAAGTGGGTGGTATCTCATGTCTGCATCCAAGAATGTGTCGATAGCTGCTAACTGCTATGAGTTGCTCAGTATTTTGCTTGGGACAGAGAAAGGTTTTTTTGTTTGTTTGTTTGTTTTTGTTTTGGTGTTGGTTGGTTGGTTGGTTTTGTTTTCTTGCCTTTTTTTTCCCCCTGGTGTTACATGGTGGGGGGAAAGGGATTCTTTCACCCCTGCAGGAGGTCAAATAGTAGGATTGCAGCAGTGACAGTGCACAGAAAGCTGGTAAGCAGTTAACCAGATTTCCCTACTGTTCTTCCTGCCACCTACCGGTGAGATGTGGAGGTTACTGTGACTCTGAGGCTCGAGTGGGTTTGTGAAGCTTGCTGAATCAGACGCTCTTGGGAGAATGTACATATTTGAAGACCAGTCATTCCAGGAGGGCTTGCAGAATAACTTCATTTCATCTGCTTCTTCTCTAAGTGCACAACTAGACAAGAAAAATGTTGTGCATATGGTATTTTGTTCCAGTTCATTACATGTTTCCTTCCAGTTTTCTAAATTTCCTTCACAGGTCAAGACAAATGCTTTCCTTGCCCTGCTGGGTTTCACTGTCCAAAAGGACTAAGACACCGCTGTCCTCCTGGCTTCTATTGCCCTCAGAAAACTGGAATCCATTTGTATCCTTGTCCCCCCGGGACTTACAATCCCTCTTATGGACACAGCCAGGCTGAGAGGTGTCAGCAGTGCCCTGCAGGTGAGGAAATAAACAGTACTCTGATCGTCCATGTGGAGCAGTGTCTGAGAGAGTGATCCATCTGCATATCTCTTCTCCCAATCCACTGATGCATTCCACCTCTAGGAAATGCAAGCATAATAATACATAACCAAAGGAGATCCCTTGTCCCACTGATAGTATCCCCCAGTGAGCCACAGTTGTTGTTTTTTTGTTTTTTTCTTTTGTCCTCTGTAGGTAGAAGTTTGGTTTTAAACTCAGGGTTTCCCAGAGGAGCACAATTTGAATTGGCATGCTGATGTTGAGGAATTAGCTCACCCAAAGTCTGCCTCTTTGCCTTCCAATCAGTGCATGGAGCACAGCAGCTCTGCTGTTTTTACTGACACTCTTTTCTGTGTGATCTTCCAGGAATGTTCTGTGGAGACTGGGGATTATCCTCTCCAAGTGGTCCCTGCTGGCCAGGATTCTTCTGCACAGCAGGTATTGAATGTAGCATTCACAAGGACAGAAGAGAAGTGAAAAAGTAGAAAGCTGTGATCTCGAGGATTTTTTTATACATTCTCTGTGCAGTCCCTCCCTGGATTTTACTGGAGGGTGTTCCAGGATAGCCCTGAGGAATGAAGCTCTGTAATAAGATTATACTTGGTCACAACAGGAATTTTTCTAGTCAAAACATGCTTTCTGAGGCCAGTAGAAGGACTTAAGAAAATACACAAAAAGTGGACTCAAGGAGTCCTTCTGCTGTGTTCTTCCAATGTCCAGCTATCAGCGATTCAAGAACATTTTGAGCTAGAGTTTGGCTCTGGGGTCACCATGTATAATAGTTGAGTTTTCTTTCAGGTCTTTACCAGTTTCTGTGCTCTCTGCATGGCAGTTGTCATGAATGCTTTAATGAGAACAAGTCCAAATTTAAGGTACCGTTGGATGCAGTCCAGTTTAAAGGAAATGCTTACAGGCAACTTTGTGTTGTTTGCCACACCAGTGCAGGGAGAACTTGCATTAAAAAGAGGCCTTTTTGTTTCTAACTTTCTGTTTGCCAACTAACACGTAAGCCTGGAGACTGCTCTGAAACAGACCAATCAAGTGTGCTGTGATCTGCATTGAGATCCATGCTTGGCAGTGTGCATGACAGCCCTTTTAACTAACTTCATGCTTGCTCCCCATATTCTCACATAAAGAAGAACGCTTCCTGCTATAGAAATTACTCTTTAGGCATGGGGAGGGTGACAGACTGTCCTATATCATTAAGGAAACCTTTGGTCTTTCTTCCTGGTGTAGGAGCAAGTGTCCCAAACCCTAATGGAGCCACAAACACGAGCACTGGTGGCCCATGCCCACCTGGCCACTTCTGCCCTGCTGGCACAAGTATCCCACAGCAGTGCCCTGTGGGCACTTACTCAGACAGGTGAGCTTCTGGTTCTGATGGTGCTAATCTGTATTTTCCTTTCCTTTTTATCTTTCTCTTCTACTGCTATCTACTACCTCCTTTGCTTCCTTACAGTGTCCTTAAGCTGCAGCCCAGTAAGGCTCATTAGATACATCTCTGGATTTATTATAAAAGCCTCATGGTTGTTTTCCCTTGGCCAGGGGTGTAGGCATCAGGGACCTCCTGCTGAACTTGCACACTTGCCAACAGAAAGCTTGCTTCTGTCTCTCTACAGGCTGTACATCGGGCAAGAGTCCAGCTGCACAGCATGCCCATCTGGCTATTACTGCAGCTCTGCTGGCCTCACGGCACCCTCAGGACCCTGCTCAGCTGGGTACTACTGCCTCTCTGGAGCTTCCTCACCATCGCCACCTGGTGAGTTGCCCTAGGTGAATGTCAGTGTCTTCACTTAATTGTGTCCAATAATTAAGGGTCTTGACAACAGAGAGCTTTGAAAAATGATGTTTTTTCCCCCAGTACTCCTGCCCCTGCCTCTTCTCAGTCGTTTAATTTTTAATATAATTAAACCCTGTATTATTTTTGTTTGGGGTATTCATACATCTGCATACATAACAAGTATGAAAAAGCAGTCAGTCCCCCTATCTGTGTTACTGAATGAGACGCTTGCATTGAACACTGGAAAGTGGTGGGTACCAGCCTGTAATGGAAACAGCCTGATTCCCCCTTGTCATTTTATTGTGTATCAGAAAGAATAATTTCCAGGGAAGAATTCCAGGTCAATTCCTGTGGACAATTAAATATTCTCCAAAATTCTTGTTACATACAAAGCAGAGTGTTTAGAAAGCCGATGTGCGAAATACAGTTCGCCGTGGCTTTGCCTGTGAAGCTAGGAGGAAAAAAACACGGTGACACAGCGTTGAATAACTCCAAAGCTGAGATACTCTAGTTATGTTAGATACTGTGTTGTGCCTCCTCATGATCTGTCTTGTGGGATCCCAGAAGAGATCCTCATCAGTTCGCTTCCTTTGTTGGCATTGACCCTCCCTCAAAAGCTCCCTTTGTTGGCTTTGTCTTCTACTTTTTGTGCCCTAGGTGTGTGGGAGAATGGAGGCCCTTGTCCTGTGAGCCACTTCTGTCCCGAAGGAACCAGCTTTCCCTTAGCGTGCCTTGCAGGGACTTACAACAACCTCACCAGACAAGCTGCATGCTTTCCTTGTGCTGCAGGCTACTACTGCCCAGAAAATACTACCAGCTACAGTGCAAATCCGTGCCCAGCTGGCTTTTACTGCCCTAGAGGTAAGATGGGCCCAGGGGACAAAACCAGCTATCCGCCAGGGTGAAATAACTTTTTAAAGGCAGGAAGCGGTCCCTGTGAAATAAACCTTCAGCCATCAGTCTGGTTCTTCATAGAAAAAGAACCCGATCATTTAAACCACAGACAAGGCTGTCACTTAACCCCCCCTACCAGTAAGCTGATCAGCACCTAGAGGTTGTCATGGCCCTGAAGGCCAGGCTGTGCACTGGGGAGGTCAACACGGAGATAAACTAGCAAAGGTCATAGAATCATACAATCATAAACTGCCAAAGATGAAGGAGGTGATGCTGTGGGATTAATAGCCAAGATCCTATTTATAGTCCATGAAACATTCTGTCTTTATTTCGAAGGAACCAGGTTTGCTACTGAGTTTCCCTGTCCTCGGGGCTACTTTAACCCAGACCCCATGACACAGAGCTTGGACAGCTGCTTGCCCTGTCCTCCTGGGCATTACTGTGGGAAGGAGAACTTGACAGCTGCATCAGGCAAGTGTGATGCAGGTGAGTTCTGGATCTGTTTGGCTGCTGCCCTTGGAGGCAGTGCCTTAAGGAGGCTGTTGCATACATCCTCCAAATTTATTGGGATTATTGTATGTATTAGTGCATGGAAAATGATGCCATGGTGCTGTTAAACTTTGGTGATATTAGCCTGTCCTGTATTCCCTGTGCTTATGGTTGTGCTGTGAAGGCACTACATGAAAGTCCATTCCCCCTGGCTTGTCGATGATAACTTCTGGGGCTCTGACATTGCTTGAACTTCTCAGCCATGTTTTGTATTCTCAGGATGGTTTTGCATCTCAGCTGCTTGGACCCCACGGCCTTTTGATCTGGATAACTACACCAGCGCCAACTGCCTCTGTCCTGCCACTGCCACTGGAGGGAAGTGCATAGCTGGTTTCTATTGTCCCACAGGAAGCTCAGAGCCTCTTCCCTGCCGTCCAGGGTTTTATTGCAATGCCCCAGGTCAGCATCTGCTTTTGGAGAACAGGAGTGGTGTGTTTTGGGGGGTGTGGAAATAAAGGTAAATAAAAGTATTTGTTATTTAGGAACTTGACAGAAGATTTTAAAGCTAGGTTCTTGTTAAAGATAAAGCCAACTTAGCCCAGAATTTTTTGTGTCCTTAAGTGAGTCACTTATCTTCTTGTGACCATATGCCCATTTTCAGAGGACCAGTATGAACACACATTACAGGCTCGTAGGCACAGGGGATCAGGATCTTCCGTAAGACTCCTCTGTATTCTCCGAATCTGCTGAGCCAGCAGATGCTGGGATACTGACTGCTCCTTCATTTTCTCCTGTTTCTTTCTGTCCTTTCAGTATTCTTTCAGTGTGTTAAATTGGAGCTGTTCTTATCCTTATACTTTCATAAAGTTGCACCAGTGCTTGCAAGATGCCTTTGGTTTTGCTAGCATAGAATGGGGCTCAGGTGTTACCTTGTAATGTTTGCCCAGAGGGAAGCTGCAAGCCTCCTGCTTTTCTCCCTCCGTCTTGGTGCTTGGAGTGCTATTACCCTTCTGTCTTCCAGGTCTGTCCGTCCCCAGTGGGGAATGTGCTGCTGGCTTTTACTGTAAAGGCAGAGCAACCCTCCCTAATCCAAGAGATGATGTGACTGGGAATATCTGCCCTGCGGGGACTTACTGCAGTAAGTGTCCAGTATTGATCAGGAACAAAAATTCCATATCCCCTAATATCTGAAATACTGGTGGGTGATTCTGAGAGTGTGGTGGCCAGCTTGCTAGGGTGTGACCAGAGTGTCCTGAGTCCCAGATTCTTCTCTAGTTCCTCCTTTGACCTGTTCTCTGAAAGTGGTGATGTATTTGTCTCAGTGCCTTAACTTGTCTGTCCTTAGAACATAAGTAGCTTCATCTCTGTTTCCTTCTGTAAAATTTAGCTAATAACATCTATCCTTTCCCATGGAGCACCATTTGACCTGTGAGTGTAAATAAGACTCCACTGATTCTGTTTCCATATGCACCGCACTCATCTAGGCCCCAAATGGAGCAATGTCTTCATTCTCTCATTGTTCATTTCTCTCTGCCTTGTTTCTGTTCTCCCAGCTGCAGCATCAGCAGTCCCCACGCTCTGCCCAGCAGGCACTTTCTCTGCCCTGCCAGGGAGGAGAACACTTTCTGAGTGCCAGCCTTGCCCCTCTGGCTTCTATTGTGAGTTACCTGGTCTCAGTGCCCCCACTGGAGAGTGCTGGGAAGGTAAGCCTTGAATAAATGACTGTACTGCGTCCCTGCAAGAGATGCCTGCATAGATATTACTGGCTCTTGAGTCTTGCTGTGGGTGAAAGTTTTGCGACTTACTGCCTACCTTGGTTTTCTTCTCTTAACCAGAGAAGAATTTCTGTCTCTGTGGAAAGGCTGTAAGAGGCAAAAGCAATTCTGAGGTGAAAGCAGAAGTGGTAACTTCCAGGTATTTCTTCTGAACAATTAAAATATCATTAAGGGAAGACTCTGGTGTTCAGTGGGGAAATTTTCTTTGAAGGGTTTCAGTAACTGAAAGGAAGAGAGATCAGTGCTGTGTCCCTAAGTGCTTTCCTGTGCCACCTGTAAGTTTTGTCCTGAGTTTTGGGGACCATTGGGTGGTAAATTTCCTTCTTATGAGTTCAGCATCTGGTAGGCTTTGATGTGGATTTGTCCCAGCAGAGGTGTGATTCAGATCAATAGTAATTTAAGGTCAGCAATACTTTTATTTCTTGAGCGGCCAGTGAGGTGCTTGGTATGCCTGGGAGAAACCGTTAGGAGCCTTCTCTTCTAATGAGCACAGCTCAGTAGCTAGTACATCTCGGTGACTAATTTACCTTTCTTCTCTCTGTCTTCGCTGCAGGTTATTACTGTGACAACCAGCAAGGGCCAGTTATCGATTTCACCCTTTACCCGTGCCCACAAGGTTTTTACTGCCCGCCAGGGACAAACAGGAGCACTCAGTACAGCTGTCCTGCAGGAACCTTTGGACCAAGGCAAAGACTGAGAACTATCAAGGAATGTCAGAGATGCCCACCAGGAAAATACTGTGAATCCTCTGGACTTGCTGCCCCAACAGGTACATAAAGCATTTAAGTAACTTCAGGCTTCACTTAAGGATGGTTTGAATACGTGCCTAAAGAGAAATATGTGTTTAAGTACCTGCCCAGTTATGGAGGCACTGCTTGCAAGGTCTGAGCTAAGTAGAATGCTTTCCTATTTAGGAGCTGTCAGCCTGTCATCTGCTACCAATTCTCCACTCCCCTACGGTTACAAGCAACTTCTCCACTTGATGGCCATTATATCATTTATTTCTAGACCAGCAGTGCCTCTGCACCGCGCCATAGCAAATGATTGTATTTCAGTATGTATGCTGAAACTTCTATCTTTGTGCCTATTTTTTTTCTGCAGTTATGTGGTTTTTGTATGTTGTTCTGTTTTCTAGGAGACTGTGCTGAGGGATTCTGGTGCAAAAGTGGTGCCAAAGTAAGAAATCCTCAAGATGGGAAATCAGGATTTCCTTGTCCACCTGGTCACTATTGTCCAGAAGGTAGGGTGCTTTGCTAAAGCATATTTTTTCTTATTTCATGTAAAGCGTGAGGTGGCATTCCCTCACTCTGGTGCCATTCATTTTGCCAGGTGCACCACTTCCCCTAGAGTGCCCTCCTGGCACTTGGTCTGGCAGTGAAGGCAGCAGCAGTTTGCAGGAATGCCAGCCTTGCCCTGGGGGATACTATTGCAATAGCTCTGGACAGAGGGCTCCCACAGGACTCTGCAGCCCAGGGTAAGAGAATAGTGAACATATTCATGTACTCTTGGTAAGGAAAAGTGTTCTACAAGGGATCTTCTTTACCATCTTGAAATAATGACAGAATGCTCCTATACTCACTGCTGCAGGTATTACTGTGTCACCAGGGCCCGGACCCCAACACCCACGGATGGCCTCTCAGGATCTCCATGTCCAGTCAATCACTTTTGTCCTCTTGGATCCAGGAGTCCAGCACCATGTCCTGCTGGCTCCTACATGCCACAGACCCATGGAGAGAAGTGCCATGCTTGCCCAGAGGGTGAATACTGTATCCCTGGGGAGAAGCCAGAGCCATGTCCCCAGGGTGAGTTAGGATTCCCCTTACATGCCTGGTTTGCTGTAGATTTTCTGAAGACTGCTAATGCTGACCTGTTGTTTCTTTTCCAGGGCACTTCTGTCCCAAGGGCACAGCTCTTCCAATGGCTTGTCCAGCAGGGTCATATAACCCCTCACAAAGGCAATCCAGCTGCCTCCCCTGTCCTGAAGGGTAAGAGTGAGACCGTGACCTTAGTGTTGCATGTATTAATAAAGGACTATGGGAAATAATGGTTTATCCCGCCACCTTGGACCACTGTTCAGTGGAAAAATGACTGACCTTACCACTGAAAAGCACTTAGATCTGACAGGAAGCAGGACAATTATTGAATGCTGTTAACAACACTATATAATTGATTGTGGCACCAAGCAAAGTCTTAAACCCAGGTACAACTACTGTGGAAGAGGATTTAGATCAGAAGTCTATTTAAAGCAAGGAAACTATTGGCACCATAAACATCTTTCATGTCTGAAGTAATAAATGGTTCCCTTGGCAACAGGCTGGCATAGCTGTGATACAGGGGAAGAAGGTCTTGTGTATCACCTGATGCTGAGGCTGGCGTTCCCTTAGGGGATTCATCTCCAATTACTAACTGGATTTGACCTTGATTAACTTTTACAAGTTGATGATTCGCAGCCTAGATGTGTTGTGACTCAAGTTAAGAAAATTACGTCTCTGTGGCTTTTGCAATTATGCCATCAATTTGGCATACAAGGAAACAACTAAGAATGTAGCAATATACCTAAGTAGGATTCTTTTGCGGTCAATACAGCACAGTGCAGCAGCCATATTAGACTAGCTTCTGCCACCATTAAGTCATTATTCAGGTATTTGTGGATAGAATAGTGCTAGAAATTCCTCCCCTTCCCTCCTTTTTTAATTGGAACTCTTTTTTTTTTTTTTCTTCTCTTTGGACTAGGTTCTTCTGCCCCAAAAATTCCTCTTCATTTTTGGAGAATGAATGTTCAGCTGGCCACTACTGCCCTACCGGTACTGCTGCTGCCACTCAGTTTCCATGTCCCCAGGGAACTTACAACCCACAAAATGGAAGCAGCCTGTTGTCTCACTGTACCCCCTGTGACCCAGGTAAATGGCACATAAGCGTATCTCAGGGTGGTGACTGGACAGCTTATGAAAATGTATTTTGCATGTTCTTGCGCTTCACCGGTAGCATTTTCATGGTTCAGTGGATGAATGACAGGCTACAGTGTCCCACACCCAGTGTGTGATGTGGAAATGAAGACAGAGAAATATTCAGCTGCCTGTTGATCCTTAGGGGTTCTAAAGCCATGGCCAGAACTGGAGTTGGAAACACTTGGCAATTGTCTTGCTCCTTTCCTTGGTATGACTGGAGTTAAGCACTTCAGAGAACAAGCGGAAAACGAGTTACTCCTTGAATCTAAAATGTATCTTAAAGAGATGTTATATGGAAAAATGTGGGAGAAAGTACTTGTCTGGGAGACTGTCATCTCCATGTTTCCACAGGTACCTTATGTAATGCTTTATAAACTTAAATAAGGTGATCTATGTAAAAGAAACTTAGAAGACAAAATTTCACACTGTGCAGATGTACTCAAGTGAGATGAAAACTAGAAGCAATATGGCCACGACATCATGCCCTGCTAAGAATTAGCTTAAATTACCTTGGGCAAAAGATCTTATAAATTGATTATACTGTCTCCAGCTTTTGAAACAGTATTTGTATGCAGCACTGCATTGTTCAATGCAAATATGATTTTAGCATGAGATTTTTGCCACTTTTAAGTTGGGAATCTAGGTGAAGCCCATCAGGTAGGCTGTCTGGTCAGGCAAGAAGAAAGAGAGGTCGGATTATTCTTCTAGTATAGCCATCTGATTGACGAGTAGATGATTAATTTAGGCTGCATGCCTAACTTAGAGGTACAAAAAAAAGGAAGAAATGTCCTGGTTTTCATTAAGCCTGCTATCACTAGACATCACCTGCTGGTTGGTTTGTTTTCCTGAATCATGGAAATGAACATCCTTTTGCACTTCACTGTACGTATTTTCATGATTGCGTAGGCATGTTATCTTCTTCTCTGCAGTAGGTTTCTGATATTTTCTGCCAGTACTGATGCCAGTGCATTGCTTTCTCAGGGCACTACTGTGCACTGCCGGGGCAGTCGCACGTTACAGGAGCCTGCTGGGCTGGGTTCTACTGCAGTGGAGGCGCTTCTAGTCCAACACCTACGGATGGTCTCCTGGGGAACACATGCCCCAAGGGAGCTTACTGCCCTGTGGGCACTGCCTTTCCACAGCTATGTCCTTCTGGTTACTACAGCAACTCAACTGGGAATACTGGGATTGCGGACTGTCTCCTCTGCGATGCAGGTACAATACTGACAGAAAGGACTAGCAAGGTTCCAGCATTTCTAGGGCTCCTGAGAAACTTTGTGATTGTAGAGCAGGTAATTGTGAACAACAGTTGTCTTGGTGAGAGATGTTAAGTAGAGTATAGAAAGACTGAATCTGCCACTTTACTATGTAAGAGGATACTCACAGTGAGGTGCAAACTTCTGCTATGATCTTCACTTTCCACTCTTTCTCTATGTGCTTTCATGCTCTGAGATGATGCAGAGTGCTGTTTGTTCAGGCATGTAAGCTCTGAACTGCAGCTGTTCTCAGTGAAAGCATCTTCAGGAGAAGTGGGTGACATCAAACATGATGGCTGAGTGATTGTTTCCTAGTTACATACTTGCTGGTGTCTGTCTTGCCTGGCCAATGTCATTGTGGTGCTTTTGGGTCCCTTTTTCAGGGTATTTCTGCAATGGGACTGGACTTTTATCTCCAACTGGATTATGTGAAGCTGGATTCTACTGTAGTGGAGGAGCCATTTCTCCTAAACCTCCCAGGGTAAGCTGTGCTTGTGATGTAAATATTGTAAAATGTCGTACCTGAACTGAGCACCATAAGGTCACCTTTTTTCTTTTGCCCTGCCTCAAACTCTCTGTTACCTTATTACCTTCTGTATCAGGTAAATCTGTTTTATTGATGGTGAAAGTTTTTGTGATCATGAGAGAGAGTGAGGGGCTAGAGACAGCAAAATACACCTGGCCATCTTGCAGCTTTTAAATCTAAGGGCTGACCAAAAGTATCTCTGTTTTTGCATATTGATGCTGCAGAGCAGCACAGAATGCCATCACGTAAGAATTACAGAGGTCAGCAATACGTGAGTTTGATTAGAATATTGCATCTGTCAGCCCTCCTTCTAGGCAAAATACACTAAGAATTTTTATAGATGATAACTCAAGAAGACAGTGGGTTTATGCCACAGCTCTCTGCAGCCTATGAACAAAGAGGAAAGGGTGGTGCCAGTTTCCAAATGGCCAGCCCAACGAGATTTGTTGTGTGCAAAATTCTGATCCCTTGTCTTGGAAAAGAATAAGTGTGCAGCCTTAAAGACTAAGTGATGAATGCAGACTTTCACACTATTAGAATCTGACATAGCTCTTTTGCAAAGCTGCCCTCTGAGTGTGTAAACGGCATGGAAAGATTTTTTGTAACAATGGTGTTTTTTCATCAAAGATAACAATCACTGGAGGACCATGTCCACCTGGACATTACTGCGTGGTGGGGAGCAGCAGAGCCCAGCCTTGCCCTGCAGGGAGTTATAACCCATCCTGGAGTATGGCACAGTGTTTGGAGTGCCCAGAAGGTTTTTACTGTAAGACTGCTTCTACAAACTACACAGATTGCCCTGCAGGTGGGTCTGATTGCACCTACCCACTCATTCAGGGAAATTTCATTTAAAGGATTAACAGATGCTCTAATAGTGGATTTGTCATTGGACCATGTTGCATGGATCATGAGCCTCTTCCACTGGACAAATCAATGACCTTGGCCAAAACTTACAACCTCTTCGTGATTTAGTTCCCCTGTCTGAATGTGAAAAAAAAAAAAAAAAAAAAAAAAAAGTATAACATAAGTATAACATAGCAGAGATAGTTTTGGCAGTAGACATTTATAACATACTTCGAGATGTTATTAAAAAACTGGTTGCTGTTAAAACTATTGCTAATCCTCAGCACCGATCAGCTTCATTTTATGGTGCTGATGTGCTGAAGGCGTCACACACTTGTGGTAAATTGCAAGATGGGCCCACCATCATAGCTTGGTTTCAGCCTTTCTCGGAAAGAGATGAAGAGAAAGCTCTGTGTGCAAGCTGGGGGTTCTTCCCAGGCTATTACCATCATCTGTTAACCTTTATGAAACCCATCTTTTCTTTCCTAGGTCACTACTGCCCCAGGAATACAGAATTTGCCTCTCAGTATCCTTGTCCTCCTGGAACATACAGTGAAGCTTTAAATGTCTGGGATGCTTCCAAGTGCCAGCTGTGTCCTCCTGGAAGGGTCTGTTCCAAGCCAGGCCTACAGAGACCAGATGGACTGTGCACACCTGGATGGTTTTGTCCACCTGGATCCATGTCAAGCAAACCGGTGTTTCCTGGAAACCACTCTGGTACAGAGGAGATTGATCAAGTGTGATGGTTATTATTGAGGTGGTGGTACTACAGAGTCACTTAAAGAACCCGCCCATTTCAGTATGTCTTGCTTTCTCTTGTTATTTTCCTTAATTCTGTGCTCTAGTTCTGTTCTTCCTGGTCTCTTTAGATGAGATAAAGCACTTGCAATTTTTGTTTCAGCTCAGTCTCTGTTCTTTCCATTAGCAGGCATGGCAGCTCCAGCTTCTAGATCTTTTGGGCAGTGCCAAGCAGGAACCTTTTGTCCTACTGGTTCATACCTTCCTATTCCCTGCCCACCAGGTAGGAGAAACACCCTTGTCCCTGCACAAGTTGTTTTATTTATTTATTTATCTTACATACTCGCTCCCCTTGTGCCAGAACCACTAGGCAATCCCAATCTGGTGATATTAGTATTTCATTTCTGGTGTCTCTCAAATTGAGGGTCTTGCTTCTGCCTCCTGCTTCAGGTTTGTACTGTGCAACTGCAGAGCTTGCAGCTCCATCAGGTCCCTGTGAGGCTGGCTTCTACTGCACAGGGGGCTCCACGCTCCCAAACCCTATGGGTGGTGCAGTGGGGAACATCTGTCCTCGAGGTCACTTCTGTCCTGCAGGAAGTTCCTCTCCATCTCCGTGTCCCCCAGGTAGGTTTGACAGCAGCTGCTGCATACCAGCATTTCTCTTCCCAGTGCTTTATGAGCTGCTGAGCTCGTCTGAGGATGTGCCATTGTTTTGCAGCCCCTTGTTATTTTGCACTGAAGCGTGCCTTTATGTTGCCCAAGGGGCAGCTGCTGTCAGCACGAGAGCTTAGCCTCTAATCCGGTGCTGTTGTATTGGAAGCATCAGCCCTAAATGTGCATTCAGACAGTAATTACACAACAGCCTCAGTCTGTGGCCTTACGTGCAGCGGTGGGGGGGAAGCTCATTCCTGAGCCATCCGGAAGGAAAGGTCACACAGCCACGGTGAGCTGAGCACATGTAAGACACTGCTGCTCTCCCTGCACAGTGAGAGCTGTCCTCCAACATCACCTTTAATGAGACCGCCAATTAAATTGAATGAGAAAGACTTTCAGATGTTTGTTTCTTTCTTGGTTAAATCTATAGTTACATTAAGCATGTGACTCTTCTGCTGAGACTAGACCAGAAATAAATGGGAGTTGACCTCAGCAAACACCCATGACCAACCTCTCACAGCCTTTTCTCATAGGAACATTGCCATCTACCTACAGCTGTACACCATTGCCATGTCTCTTACAGGAGTGCAGGATGGTCCCTTTGATTTCCTTCCTAGTCAGCATCTTTTTGGCATCTTACATGAGAGGTGGCTGGGACTAGTGTAGCTGGAAAGCTGATGCATGAAGAACCTGTACTTCTCTCCATAGCCAATTCCAGCAGGGCTGAGGACGGATGGGACAGTGTGCTTTTGGTGTCTTTATTTTCAGGCTCCTTCCTGGCTTATCGCGGTGGTCAGACAGCACAGGATTGCCAGGCCTGTTTCCCAGGGTGGTTCTGTTCTCAGCACGGTCAGAGCTCCCCAGAGGGCTTGTGTAAAGAGGGATGGTTTTGCCCAGAGGGCTCTGTATCTGCTCAGCACTCAGGTAGGAATCTTTGGGGTCATTCTTTACCTAAAGGAGTTGTGATGGCAAGATTTTAAAATCTACCTCTAGTTAAAATTTCAAGTTATGTTTAAGAATGACTAGTTAATTAAATAATAAAAAAATGTTTTCCAAAAATTCTACCCAGTAACACCGATTAAATAGTTGGTAATTATGCATAAATTTAATAGGAAAATAGGCATTGTTTACTGGGATCTTACCAGGACAAAGGACAAGTTGAACAAATATCTCAAGAGGTATTTATTCCTTGTGACATTCTCAGCTTTGCTGGAAGGAGCTAGGAAGAGAGAAGGTTATATGTGATTGTTGCTTCTCCATTTCATAAAGGTAATGTAGGGATAGGTATAACTCAAATCCTGCCATGTCAAAAGCATACAGGAGCTCTGTGAGAAGGAAGTTAGTGACCATGCAGCAGTGCAGAGAGGCTGCTGCCCCTTCAGCTTTCTGAAAGCTGTTGAGGGCAACAAGTCTGCACAGGCATTCATTTAAAAGCCCAGCTCAGTGATAAGTGAAGTTTGTGTTCAGAGTGCAGAGCATGAGCCTCACTGCTCAGATCTGTGTTCAGCACAGCTTTTAACAAACCCAGGGTGGTTTTTTGGGGTAGTTTTATTGTGTGTTTGTGTTTGTTTCTTTGTTTAATGGATTGATGGATTTTTATAAAGCTTTTATCTTAAACCTTCCAGTTTTAGATTTGTAGTGACGGTTCCTCCAATGACACTATACAGCTCTCCAGGCCACAAGCAGAGCAGTTATGTTAGACGTATTCCTTTTTTATTTCCTCTTAGACTATCTCTGTCCAGTGGGTCACTATTGCCCCTCTGGCAGCCCTGAGCCCATACCATGTCCCTCTGGGAAATATCAGGACCAGGCTGGTAAAAGCCAGTGTGAAACATGCCCAGCAGGAATGTAAGTGGAACGGATCTGCTTCTTCATCTTGATGCTTTCCTTGGGAATTAGCATGTCATTTCCATCTGCCTTAGGCTGCTGTGTGTGATGCATCATTTGATACACGTGGCTGTTCTTTTTGTTCCTGTATTTTTATCGCCTTTCCCATTATTATGTCCTTTTCTGTATTTCAGCCTGTGTGGATAGAAGATCTGTCCTGATAGGTGTGTCTGCTGGGGAAGAAAAAATGGCCCTGACAGGTTGCATCTCAGCTCTCTGTATTATTTCAAGTAATTTGGCTTGTCATCTTAGACTACCACTGTTGTGCAGAAAGGGTTTCTCAGTCCCTTAGAAAGGAGGGAAAGCATGGTCTGTGGCAGTACTTGGATTTTTATTTATTTATTTATTTATTTATTTTGTTAGGTTCTGTGCCCTAAAGGACCACCCAGACAATCTTCAAGAGAACTCCCATGGGATAATCAAACCAACAGACTGTCCAGCAGGATATTACTGCCTCTCAGGCACAAAAGCTGGCAATCAGTATCCGTGCCCAGTGGGGACCTACAGTAACGAAACTGGACTAAGAAATCAGAGAGACTGCAGACCTTGTCCTGGAGGCATGTTTTGTGCCAGTGCAGGTAGGGATCATGTGTAGATTAAAGACAATCCTAACTGTGTTGTTTCTAGGAGAGTTAAAAAGTTTCACTGATGAATGAAGTTTCTTTCTGTCTGCAGTTTGTATGACTTTCAAGTAGCGTTTGCTCTGGTCTCTGGGACCCCTTGACTAGAGACTGCTTACAGTCATTACAAAGATTTCTTCCAACCTATCTTCTGTAAGTTTAGTAAAAGAGGCAGATTAAGGTGGGGTTTGTTTTTGAATAGATTACTAAACCAAAAGACAAGTTGCTTGGATTCTTGGGCTTATTTGTTCTTGATTGTCTCTTAGTGGAGAAATGGGTGCATGATCTTATCAGCCTCTTCTGTGAGGTGATCTAGAAAGCTGTTCAGGCCTTTGGCTCTCTGGTAATCAGCTTTGTTAGAAAATACGGAGACTGTAGATCTAGCTTTTAAATAACAGAGGTAGTCACAGATCAGCAGACTCTGAATGACAAGGCTTGTCTGGTTTCTTTAGTCCAGAAGCTGTGAATTAGGTAACACACTGGCTTATTTGATTTTCTGTTTCTTCTCTTTAGGACTCGTGTCCCCAAGTAGTACTTGTTTGCCTGGGTATTACTGCACTTCAAAGGCACGTATACCAAGCCCAGTCAGTGATGAGACTGGGGGCCTTTGTCCACCAGGCCATTACTGCCCACCAGGCAGCAGCAAGCCAGAGCCATGTCCCACTGGCACATTTTTGCCTCTGTCTGGAATGGTTTACCATAACGCCTGTCTGCCCTGCCCTGGGGGGAGGTTCTGCCGAGGAGAGGGCCTGACCAGTGTTTCAGGTGTGTGTCATGTGTACCTAACATCTCTTTGGATTTAATATTATGCTTAATCCTAATGCTGAAGCTTTTCTTTCTTGCAGGATTGTGTTATGTAGGCTATTTCTGTGATGCTGGGTCCACACAGCCGGACCATAAGCAGTGCCCACCTGGCTCCTACTGTCCTGAAGGCTCTGAATCCCCAGTCCCTTGCAGCCCTGGGCACTTCAACTCTGACAGTGGAAAATGGCAGTCAAGAGACTGCCTGCTCTGCCCTGCTGGGTATTTCTGTAGTGGTGAGTGTCTGCTGGTGTACCTGAGATGTGTGGGTTACACAATGTAAAGTGAGATAAGTACCCTTCACAACTTTATCGCTTACAATATTTTCTTAGGTTAGTGAAGGTTTCTGCAGGACGTGCACCAGGTATAAATGCCCTAAACCATTTCTCTTCCAACATTTCTGTTGGGTTCTCCATAGCAGTCTCAGCTCACACAGACCGCTTTGTGTTATTTTACACCTTCTTTGTTCCTTGGCTCAGACACCCTTTCTAGATGTCTTATATATAGTCAGCCCCTCAGGGAAAGAAAATAGCCAGGCAAACAGGTCCTTGGTACTGGCTAGCAGCCAGGGGCTGTGCTCTGAGACAGCTGCTCCTTCTCAGAGGTTCTCCCAATCCATCTGTGCAGTATGTTTATTTGAGGTCACTCTGGTAGTTTAAATTCACCCGCCCCTTCCTTGAGACGAAGAGGCTTTTCCTTTCTCAGGTGGGAAACAGAAGCAGTAGAAAGGAAATAGCTCAACTGAGCTTACACAAGTTTATAGCGGAGCTGGAACCACAACTGAGATTTCCAAAATTATGATTGAGCATTTTAATTGGAAGCCCATGTTTCCTGCAGGCATATAATTCAGAATTGACATTCCTGTCTGCTAAGATGTTCTTTGTCTGAGGCTGAACTTCAGAGAATTCTTGCTTTCTGATGCTTGTTAAAGGTATATGCTGAAGGAGGTTGTTTTCTCAGGAGATGAAGGTTTCCTGTTGTCTTTGATCAGTAAAAGATGGTTAAAGACTTTGCTGTTCTCGTTGTAGGGCTGGGAAAAATCACTTCCAAATGACCATGTTCTGTGGGCTACTACTGTCCACCTGGCTACTAGTCCCATTCCCTATTGCTGCCCATGAGGCTTTTATTGCCCCACAACATCTGCCTTTCCTGTACCATGTGGCAACAGGATCTGTCAGTTACAGGAGAGGAAGGACTTGCACAAACTCTGCCCAGCTGGACTCTTCTGTGAACAGCCTAACAAATGTGAGGGGGCTGTGTGTTGTGATAAAAAGGGATCCCATGTCACTAAGGGCTGAGTCTTCCTCTGAGACTTAGTGGGACAAAAAGGATTTTGAGTGCCGTAGCTTCCTTACTTCTGTTAAGGTTCTGCTAAGTGTTACGTGGATTGGACCATGCAGGCAGCTCCATCAGGTTCTGCCAAGAACAGAAGCCAAAACAGATTTCTAAGACACTGAGACTATCGTTGAAAGTGTAAGCTGAAGCCAAATCCTTCTCCTCTCTGCGGGGAAAGAAACTCAATGCCCAGGAAAATACAATGAAGCTATTCCTCTCTGGCAGCTCATGCATGCAACAAGAAACACAAGAAATATAACTGCACAGGCATGGTTCTACTCCCTAGATGGGATTACTGTAATAAAACTTAAGACTGCTCCTTTGTAGACATCTGAATCTGAGCTAGATTTTTATCCTTCCTCTGTAGTCAGTGGAAAGAAAGAGGCACATCTGGGGTGCAATTCATCTTTCTTATTTTAGATGTCTGCCTTAGGGGGAGATGAATCGCACTTGAAGCGCAGTTCCTCTGTAAGTGCTGTTTCTCTCCAATTACTGCAACAGGAATCTGAACAACTACATCAGAATACACATCATGAATCCTATGTCCTGGGTCTGGCTGAACTGATAGAGGAGGGGGAAGGCTGAATATGTTGATAGGGAACGACATTGCCTGTCATGTCTTGTAATATTTCCTGAGCAAGATGCTCTCCTTTGTGTCGTAGGTTCTGGAGCACGTACTCCTGAGCTGTGCCCTGCTGGGTACTTCTGTCTGCCAGGTACCAACTTCAGTGCACAGTATCCGTGTCCGAAGGGAACCTTTGGCCCCAGGGCTGGTGCCACTAGTAGCTCTGACTGCGAGCCCTGCCCAGCAGGTAAGCAGGGACATGGCATGAGAAACTCAGGGGGCACATGTGGAAAAGCTCAGGAAAATGTCTTCTCCCTTCATGTTACTGACTCCTCCACCAGTCTTCTGTGCAGGCCATGTTATGGAGATCGCTTTTCTGTTCGTTTTAGGCATGTATTGCTCAGCACCAGGTCTTTCCCAGCCTTCTGGATTGTGCTACTCGGGTTATCACTGTGCCAGTGGAGCCACCAGCCCAGCACCCTTCAAACACAGGGTGAGTGAGTGCTGGGCAGCAGCAGAGTAAGGCTAGCTTCCTGGGGACAAGGACTGGACTGTCACAATCTCATAGCTTCTAGCGTAATGTTTTCCAAGTATTACTGCTCTGTATAGAGTTACTCTTGCCTGCTACTGCTGCCCTTGAGAGCTCCCCAGGTAGCCTAACGTTCTGCTCTTAACATCTGCTGGAACATGTAGCTGCCTGCTAACAGCTTCTGGCCAGACCGCCATTTCTGTAGATTGTACTGGAGTGTGCAAAGGTCTCTTCCAAATGATGGCAGCAGTGATCAGATAGCCATGGCTCAGCAGCCAACACTTCCAGCGGCCTTTTTATGCCAGCTGTGGTCTTCATGTAATTTCATAGGCAGAAAGCTTGCAGGATTCAGCTCATACATAACCTTTCCAGAACCTATCCCTGTAGTACTTGGTGCCAAAGTTTGTTTCAATAATATTTTTGCTTTCTTTCTCTGTTTTCTTTTTTTCTTACACAGGTGGAATCTTCTGGCCTTGGTGTGCCTACTAATGACATCTGTCCCGTCGGGCATTTCTGCCCCACTGGTACAGGGTATCCCCTGCCCTGTCCTCCTGGATCCTTCTCTGCTGTCATGGGCCTGGAGGCAGAAGAGCAGTGCCAGCCCTGCCCAGCAGGACGGTATTGCAGTGGGGCAGGATTGTTTGATCTGGCTCAGACGTTGCTGTGTAACGCAGGGTGCGGTGAGAAAGTTGCTTGTTAGTGGGAAAATACAGCTGGCGGGATTACTGTAGGTTAAAGCAGTCTCTTTTGTGCAAATATTTATACTCAAGATTAATTAAACTGCAAAGACTTTGTTCTTAGCCCTCCAGGTTGTCTATACAGCATCTGCTTGGTGATCTCACTAAATGGCGTCAAAACTATTCCTTCTCCCTCTACACTTGCCTCACATTCTGCCCCAGCCTTATACGTGGTCTTTTACTGTTTTCCCCTTAGGTTCAGTTTATTACAAAACCCTTATTTGGTCTCATAATTACTCTTGATGAGCATTTGACCTGGGCATCCTTTTCCCTGTTCTGTGTTTTATCTCTTTTCCCACAAGGTGGTGCAATAACCACTGGCAAGCTAGCAGTCCTAGCCGGCGTAACGCAAGCAGAAAAGTGCTGTTAGCAACATTTGTCCATCTCACGAGTATGCCTTGAAGCATAAGGCTGCAGAAGCTCGGTTCATTTAATTTGTGAAAGAGAAGCTTAGAAGTGATTTCAGCATGGTGTAACAGGATTTAGTAGGGAAAGATTTGTGATAGCAAACAGCCCTTCAATCTACTAGAGAAAATCATAACACAGTTTTAATCTAGCTGGAAGATGAAGCTAAGCTCAGATTAGAAGTAAGGGCTACATTTGGAAGAACTAAAATAATTAGCCACAGGAGCAAACTTCCTGGGAAAAAGAGGTATTTACCAAATCCTAGTTAAATTTTAAGCCTTCCTAAGAATTCCTTTAACTTTAGGAAGATGTGACAGCCTGGCTGCAACAGTACTGGGGAAGGTTTTCTGGCCTGGGTTATAATGAACGTTATGTGATTATAAACGACCCTTGGCTTACAAAATCTTTGAAGCTCTTGTCCTCCAACTGGGTACAATTTGTGTTTTGTCCAGGCTGCTTTCCAACACGTCTATCATGTAGAATCTGTCAGCTCTCATAGCCTGCTACTCAGTCTAGTGTGTCTTGCTTGTGGGGAAGCATGACAGGCAGCTCTGCTGTTCTTTTGCTTAACGCTGTTCCTTTTACACTCGGTCATTGTCTTAAGGACTGGGAATTGTTTTTCTTTAGAAACTGCATCTGCAGCATACAGTAGGACTATGGATCTCATTTTCTTGTTGCTTAGCTTCTGGAAACCATAATATTTTTTTAATATTTCCTCATCTTTATTTATTGTGAGTATGCGTCAGAGGAGTGGTATAGGAAGAGTCAATGTAGAAATAGATGACATGAAGGCAGAGGCCTACAAGAAGATCGAAGGCAAAATGAGACTAAGCAAAAACAGCAGGAACTGAACACTTGGGCCCTGTATTTTGAAATAAAATAGAAACCTTAATTTTTAAAGTCTTTTTCTTCCAGAACGAGAACACTTTCCAGACAGCTTAGTGCAAAAAAAAAAAAAAAAGCTTTTTACTAGGTTTATCAGGTGGGCAGTAAATTACAGCTGCTGGGTTGGGGTAGGAGCAATTGTTGGCCAAACTGAAATAAAATGTATATTTAAAGGGATGTTTCTTAACATGCAGACCTTTGGTTCTTGGTTAGTGCCTCCCACATCTGTTATCTATGAACAGCCTGTGAGCCCATTGTTTCAGGACTGAATTCTCTCCTTATAGGTATGTTTGCCTGGAGGGAAGCTCTTCTCCCTGCCCTTTGGATGGGATTCATGGATACAGATGTCCCAGTGGCTTCTACTGTCCTGCTGGCACTGGGGTAGAGCTGCCCTGTGAGCCTGGCATGTTCAGCCCTATGCCTGGGGCGAGTGTCTGCCTCCCCTGCCCAGCTGGTATGGCCTGCAGCAGTGCTGCCACTGTGGAGCCACTCAGCTGCCCCAGAGGTAAGCAGTACATGTGTGCTGCAAATCCCCTGTCATGCAATCAGAACAGTCATGCAAACATCTTTCTGCCTGACCATAGCAGTGGTTCACCCCAGGGAATGCCATATTTGACAATAATTAGAGCAAGGTCAGCATTCCCACTTCTTCCTCCTTTCTTTTCTGAGCAATATTTCATTCATCTCTTGATGCACAGGTTACTATTGTCCAGCAGGGACTGCTGCTCCCCTGCCCTGCCCTGAGGGGACGCTGAACGCCTTGGAGGGGGCCCTGGCCCTCACTGCCTGTAAGCTGTGTCCTGTGGGAAGGTACTGCAGAGGAGACGCTAACTGGGAACCTGATGGTGAGTTTAATTAATAGCAGACCTCCCACACCAGAGGGGTCACAGATTCAGGGCTGAAGGAATCAGAGGAAGTAGAAATCATAACACAGAGAACAGGGGTAGTACTGGAGGGTGCTCTCATATCCTGTCTGTTCCTATCAGTCATTTCTCTGTTTCATTCTTTTAATTGAGCATTTGTTTTGGGTGTTCAGTCTCCTCCTGCATTACTTTCCTAGTGTCCCTTAGTTTTTCTCTGCTTTCGCTCTTTCCTTGTTCTTAACGCTTTTACTGGTCTTCTTTCTGTCCGAAATACCACTCCTCCCTCCCCCACCACTTTCTTGTTTGTTCAGAGTGGTTGTTACTGGGCCAAAATGCAAAGGTGGGACACATGAAGAGAAGAAAGGCAGAACTCTTTTCACAGAAAACAAAATCTGGGGAAGAAGTTAAAGTATTTAGATAATAAAAAATACCAGTTGAGGTCAGTGCAAGTAAAGAAAGGAAGTGATAGATGGCATAGGTGGTGGTGAAGAGAGGAGATGAACCAAAGGTGAACAGTGCAGGCTATCAGCAGAGTGATTACATGGGGCAAGGATGGGCTTCAACTTCTCTCCTCTGATTTATCTGCCTACATCTGAGGTTTTGAGGAGGTGCCTCCATCCTCTTCATTGACCACAGCGCCACAGCTACCTGCTCTGTTGTCCCATGGCAGGTCTGTGTTCAGCTGGGTACTACTGTGAGGGGGGAGCCACTGATGCTGTTCCACACGGGACGCCTGGGTTCCCCCTCAGCGGGCCCTGCCCGCTTGGGCACTATTGTCCAGAGGGAACTCCCTTCCCAGTCACCTGCCCGCTTGGGACCCTGAACAACGGCACAGGTAAGTGTGACTTCACCCCCAGGTTTCTCCTGTAGTCCACAGTGATTGGGGTCTTGGTTTCTGGCAGCTGTGGTGCGGGGCTGCCCTTTGGTCACTGCAGGGTATTGATACACTCAGCCGAGCCTGATAATGGCGATGTGTTATCCCTACGAATAGATGCTTATAAAACTGTGACTGTCCTGGAGATGCTTCCATGTCCGCTGTCACTGACGTGGAGTTCTCCTTTCTTCCTCAGGTGGTACCTCTCCAGAGAGCTGTGTGCCATGCTATCCTGGGTCTTTCTGTGCTAGCCTTGGTTTAAGCTCTCCAACAGGACCTTGTACTGAGGGGTTTTATTGCCCAGCAAACTTCAGCTCTTTCAGCCCCACAGCATTCCTTTGCCCTAAGGTACTGCTGAGTGATGTCTGGGTAGTGAAAGAGGTGTGTCTCAGCTCTGGGCAGGAAGTGTGTGTCTTCCACTGTGGCAGAGTGTCTTTACAGGCCTGTTTGAAATGTTGATTGCATCCACAGGGAGTGTTGCCCCAGGCGTTGGTAATGCTGGGATTCACCCTTCATGCAGACCCCAAGTTTGCCACCATCGCCATGCAATCCTCTTCCTTCTCTGTCATTGCCAGGGTCACTTCTGCCAGTCAGGGGCAGCCCACCCCACACCGTGCCCTCCTGGGGAATACCAGCCAGCCAGGGGCTCTGCATCCTGCATTCCATGCCAGAGAGGATTCTACTGCCAGGACCTGGTGGCAGGAGACCCCAGGCGCTGCCCACCACATTCTTACTGTCCCACAGGTACAATAAAGCTGGCACACTGGCTATGCTGAGGACTCAAACCTTGCGAGCCTCGTTGTGGCCCCAGACTTGTACAGGCCTTGTGTTTGTTTTCCTGTAGGGTAGGAGATGGGGAAGTGACAATCAACAAATCTGACATAGTGCCATCTGCCTTCTTGGGCATCGTTTGTTACTCATTGATATGGTTCTAGAGTCATGTCAGATCACAGGGGTCTTCCGAATTATTTTTTTTCCTTTGTTCTCCCTTTCAGGCACACGGTTTCCTCAGACCTGTCCTGAAGGCACCTTTACTCCTCCAAATATGACTGGCCTCTGGAATGAGAAGGAATGCCTGCCTTGCTTACCTGGCCACTACTGCAGGTAGTGACCGTTCATTTCAATCCGGTGTTTTTTCACGTTGTCTTAAGCACTTAGGCATCCTTGTTTTGTGCTGATAAGTCAATGCTAAGTTCTTCCCAGTTTCTCTACCTCCTCTCTCTCAAAGAATTAAGTATAAGCCCAGACACAGCTTTTGGGTACAGAGATGTTGGATCTGTGAATTTGGAGAGAGATCTCAAAGCAGTCTGGCATTGCCATGATGTAATAAAGGTAAAGGAGCATCTGAAAGAGAGATGTAGGCAGTGTTTGTGAAAAGATAAAATTATCCAGAAAGTCCAGCCCAGTGGAAAGTCGTCCACAATTTCATGTAAAGCAATTTGCCCACGTTCGTGGAACTTGAACTCAGAAGTGTGTGGCTCACTCCAGTCATCTACGTGTTTTTTTAAGTGGCAAAAATGGGTCTATTTTCTCCCTCTTATCAGTGTAACAACTGCTCTGTTTATGTACCAAGTCATTATCAGCAGGTCTTATATAAATTCTTCCTGTTCTCTCTGCTCCAGGCATGGGCAGCTGGAGGGCAAGTGTGCTGCTGGCTATTTCTGCCTTGCTGGGAGCTCACAGTCTGCTCCACAGGACCCTGGCTTTTCCTGGCGCTTTCTGTCTGGATGCCGCTGGGGTCAGGTTTGTGCTGGGCTGTGTCCTGCAGGTAAGGGAGACTCTCAGAAGTGTATAAATTGTAGAATAGTGAGTTGTTTCTATTTCTAACTGGGGAGCACCTGTTACCTTGCATGATACTTGCTTAGAAGTTGTCATTGCTCACCAGCGTCCTCTGTTTTTACATCTTTTGAACAAAGAGTTGTTCCTGACCAAATACACCACCTTGAATTTGTTGGGCTAAGCTGCCAGTCCGGAAGAGTCTGAAGGCTGTTGGGTTGGCCCTCTATAGGCACAGAATCCTAACAGCTGTGTCTTGTCCATCAACAGGAGACTCTTGCTGAATCCTTTTTTTGCCATTGGAGGGCTTCTGTATTTCACCTTCATCTCTTTCCCATCCATTTCTGTAGGTTTCTATTGCCTGGAGGGCTCTGAGGTGCCCATACCGTGTCCTTCCAATACTATTAGAGATATTCCAGGGGCTGGGCGGAGAGAAGACTGCCTGCCCTGTCCACCCGGCCACTGGTGCAAAGCAGGTTGGGACTTGGGGGAATGATGAGGGGGGGAATGAGAGTTGCTTTTCACAAGAGCTGTAGGTATCCCTGAATCTGGTCAGGCTAGTTTTGGTATCAGATACTGCACTGTGGGACAGTCCTTGCAGTGGGACACACTGTCTCTACTGATGAGTTCTAGAGTCTGTGGAGAGAAGAGTCATATAACACTGTTGGTATGATATGCTGTTCCGTCAAAGGATGGAAATGTAGGAGAGCGTAAGACCAAAGCCAGTCTGCAAATATCTCTGTGTGCCATCTGCCAGAAGAGGGGCTTAAATTGTGGAGGTGGATCATACACATACATGTGGTAGTTTAGGAAGGACCCAGGGAGGAAACGGAAGAAAAATGTTCCAATTACAGTGAAAAGATGGCTCCTTAAAGCTTGGTTTTCTTTTTGTTAGGGGATTCAGAGGCTTATCCATGTCCCTCAGGACACTATTGCCTCGGAGGTAACGTCAGTGACCAAAGCAATCTCCTGGAACCTCAGAAATGCCCTCCGCACACTTACCGCAAACACCCTGGAGCTCAGAGTGTGACAGATTGCCAGCCGTGTCCTCCAGGCTATCACTGCCCTTTATCAGGTAAGTGCCAGATGAAAGCCAGCCCTCTCCCACCACTGGAGCGGATTACAAAACTCCCCAAGATGAGATAGGGAAGGGGAGAGGTAATTCATGTTCACAGTGAGCTTAGAGCTCTTCTCTAAAACACCTCATGGCCATTCGGCCTCCCTTTCTTCATTCTTTTCTCTTTCTAACAGGTCTAACCAGGTTTGAGGATTATCCGTGCCCCCTGGGATACTGGTGCACTGGTAAAGGGGACGCTTTCCTTTGTCCACCTGGTACTTCCAGGAGCCAGCCGGGTGCAAAATCACTGGAAGAGTGTGGTCCCTGCTCACCTGGATACTACTGCCCAGACCCAGCGCACACAGGGCTACCTAACAGCCAAGGAGTACCTTGTAAACCTGGCTTTGAATGCCCAGCAGGTGATGTAAACATACACCTTGGTTTTCCTTATTTCCAGCTCTTTCTGAGTCCAGATAGGTGAACAGTGCACAGCAGGCATAAGTAATCCAAGGCTAGATACTCAGGTGTGTTAGCATTTCATGCTAAATGGCTAATTGGTTCCCAAAGGATCTATGTCCTTAGTAAGCAATAGAAAAAGTGGAGTTTTTATGGACAGTAACACTTAATAAAGGCATCTTGCTCACTGTCTTCCCAACACATGCTCTCCTGTTCTGGGAATGTCACATAAATCAGTCTCTGGTTCCCCTTTTTCTCCAGGTTCAGTGAATCCAAAGCCTTGCAGACCTGGCTCATACTGTGGTGCTCACACAGCCATACCTTCCGTGTGCCCTGCTGGGTATTACTGTCCTGAAGGCTCGTCAACATACAATAGCCCTGAGCAGCTGTAAGTACTTCATGTGTTTGGTGGAGCCAGCGTAAGGATTTTTTAAAACTCTGAATATTGTGAAATCTGCCTGTGATAAAACCTGAGTTACTGCTTCAACCACAGTTTTTGTGCATTGTGCAAAAGCAAAGGTATCTTCGTAATCACAGTTAGGGATTTGGTGACTGGTAGGACTGCATAGGATGATTTATGATTTGTATGAGTTAGCCTAAGCCCAGAACCAGAGGAGAATCGTTTTTAATTTTGCACTGGTGACTGAGTCCAGAAATCAGAACATTTTCAGAGACTTTTCTCCTCTCTTCCTGCCTTGTTTTGCTTTCCAGGTGTGTGTTTCCCTACTACTGCCCCCCAGGCAGTGCCCATCCACTGCCCTGTGAAGGAGGATTCATGGCCCTCAGCTTGCCCGGTCCAAGGGATTCATTTGAGAAATTCTGCAGAATCTGTGACGCAGGCAGCTATCGTAACGTCTCTGCCAGCGCTGCCCCCTGTCAGCCCTGCCCAGCAGGCTTCATCTGCCCACAAGGTAAATGGGGCTGCTAAGCAGAAGTAGTACAAGAAGTAGCTTGAATTGTAACCAGAAAGCTCTAAGTTCTATATGGGCAAAGCTCTTGATCCTCTACAGTTTTAAATCCCTGGTGTGGGTGGAGGGGATGATCTCTCTGGCCCCTGTGATCCCTTTTTCCTCCAATTTTGTGACTCAGCTGCAAGACCAGGAATTAATATATTACCAGAAGAGTGAACCTAGGTGTTCAAACCTTGCGGTGTGACAGCCAGTGCTGCATGGATCCTGCTGGGCAGGAGGGGAATAGCTTTACAAGCTTTTTGAGGTCTCCCCTGGTTGGAATCCTCTGTTAAGTTCAGTGATGTGTTAGCTCATGCTGTAAAGCGTGGAGGAGATCATGCCTACCCACTGTGGCCACTGATTTGTCCAAAGAACTGGGACAAACAAGTCAAGACATTTAAATATAAATAAATTAAATTGGAAAATGTTGAATGGTGATTAATTTTACATGTCTGTATGTGTATGTGTTTTCATATATTTGCATGTAACGTATAAGGGTGCGTGTTTATGTATAACTGGAACAAACAAGGGGGTTTCTGTCTATCTTTTAACACTTGCTCAGTTCCATAAGCAGTGTCTGTATCTGAGATAACGCCACCACTTTCTCTAGGCAGTGAGAGTTACCACGAGAAGCCTTGTCCCAGTGGCTACTACTGCCCTCCCCTGGCATCTGCCCCTCTTCCCTGTCCCCCAGGGACCCATGGGAGCAGCAACTTTGCAAAGCACATAGAGGATTGTCAGGCCTGTCCTGCTGGCACCTTCAACCACCTTCCTGCACAGGCTGCCTGTTTTCCCTGCGGCAGCTCTTCTTCGTCGCAGCCTGGTGAGTTGCTGTTTGTCAGTGAAACTTGCCCTGCAGTTGAGAGAAAATCTAATAAGAATATCACCCAGAAAAGTGATTCCTCCATGTGGTTTCCCCATGGACTGCAAGACATGGGATCCTCATGATGCTGTGTGTGCTAACAAGGCCCAGCTGCTCTTCCTGCCCCACCTGGAAGAAGGAGGATTGACTTTTCAAAGCTTTCTTTTGTCTCTTATCTTCTATTAGCCAAGGGGTTTTGATCTCATCTCCTTCAAAGGAAGGAATAGATGAGCAGCCCTCCTAATTTGTGTTCTATCATTGCTTTGAAAGCAGTGGAGTACTTTTGCCTTTGCAGAGCTTGCAGTAAGTGTAGTTGTGGTTTTGAGCCAAAATTGGGCACTATAGCCATGTCTAACTGGGACCGTAATAAAGCAGGAAGAGATTGAAAAAGCATAGGGGAGGAAGCTAAGTACAGTAGAGAATGCATATGCCTTACTCCATGTGTTGTGCAGTATTCTTCCAGCATTTCAAGCCAAGCGGTTTTGAGAATCTTGAGGCACAGAGAAACTGCAGAGAGGAGCTCAGCAGCCTTGGCTGGGTCTTTATCCTGTCCGGTGGCTTAACCTACACATTAACAGAGCTTGGCAAAATGCCATTGCTACAATTCCCAGCTGGGCCTTTCTGCATTTCTTGTTAAATGGACACTGCAGCAAATGGTTGTGCTGGTGAAGCAAAGGCTCCTGCGGGCTTTCCTGTTGGCTTAGCTCTGCTGTGCTAGAGGGACAGCAAACTCCAGGTGTGACTAAAACAAGCAGTGTGATTTGCCCAGAGTATTCAGCACAGGAACTGCTCCTTTACTGTGAGCACACTTTTTGCAAATTATATTCCTTACCCTGATTTCAACTTTAAATCCAACCCTTCTCTAAGGTGCTACCAGCTGTACCTGCCATGGGCTGAACCGGGCTTTCCAGCAGTCAGATGCCTCCTGTATCTGCCAGGCAGGTTATGTGTACTACGACGAGCGAGGCAAGGAAAACCCAGACAGCAACAGTGATCAAGACTGCCTACCTCAGGTAAAACCTCAGGCTTCAAAACAGTTATTGCATGACACACGGGAGAGGGAGAGTAGCTTGATGCTTTTGGTGCTGGTTCTGAGCCTGTGGATGTGTGCGATCTGAGTTCAGTTCACTGAGCTGCTGCAGACACAAGCATGCACTTCAGCTATTTTGTTCGCTACTCTTGGCCCTTCCTTGTGGGTTAATGGCATTTGTCTTCTTTCACAGAATCTTGCAAGGTTAAATTCATTGAGGGCTGGAGGCAAAAGATACTTGGGTGCTAGGACAAGGGGGAGAAGCTAAGCATCTCAGATGCCAGATGCAGGAATTTAAGCCTCTGTATTTTCACTATGGAAATCTTCATTATGGCTGGTTGAGGAATTTGGATGGAAAGTGAAATTGTTGTGATCTTTCTTCATGCTTTTCAAGTTGTCAATTAGCAACCCTCGTTGGATTGACATTATGTTGAACATCAGTGATGAGTGGAGGGTTTCAGCGATGCTGCTTCTCTGTTGAAACACTAGAGCTTGTCAGGTTTCACAGATCGGATGTCTTGGTTTTCTAGGTGGATGAGCTCTGTGCTCCTGGAGAGGTTCGTCTGGCATCTACACGGCAGTGCGTTTTTCCCGAGCAATATGACTGCTCTCCATCTTGTGGGCCTGCAGGTGGAGAGATTAATGCAGAGCTGGGCATGTAAGTCTCAGCCTAGCCTCTCATTAAGAAACACTTCACAATTAGTTCTGACTGGCTAAGTTACGGAGCCCATGAGGTAATTCCAGGGTAGGACCTGTGGAGGTGTTTTTGAGAAACTTTCCATTGTTGGAGTTCCTTTGTGTGGAGATGCTGGCCTTCAGTTCATTGGCCTCACTCCTCTTCCTGTGTATTTAAAATTACCTAGTGATTTCTGTATGCTTGGGTGGAGACAGCAGAATGGCCACCAAGTGACGATGTAAGAGTGGATAAAACTCACATTTTCTGAGGGAGATCTCTTCCACATATCTCAGATTAAGCCCACCTCAAGTGGATGATGACTTTATTAGAGTTAGAACAGAACCAAAACCAGTTCTTATCCCCCCCCTTCTAACACTGACTGAAGCATTGAAACCAGTTCTTGTCATATTCTGCTTTTTTCTCTTCATGAATGAACTTCTGTATTGCAGAATCTCCTCCTGACATGCACAGCACAGAAAGTTGGTGTGTTGCAATTATACTCTGTTGCTTTCAACCATTTTATCAAGGCAGAACTTTGGGGAGGGATACATGATGCTCTGCTCCAGACTGTAACTAATCCCTGGTAGAGAGTGGGCTATCACATTTTGGCCTATCATATGTGGTCCTTGTGCTAAGGAAGAAGTATTGAATAACAGGCACAGTACTGGATGAGATGGACTGCGAGTTTGCTTTATCCTGTTTTCCATGACAATAGAGTAGGTCCACTCGTTGTGTAGATTGTAAGATACCAGGGCTAGCCTGACCCTCAGTATTTTGTAGCTGTTTGCTCGTGGATCAGGAGGCAGGACCTTTTTTCTGCTGTACAGATGTCACTGCAAGCAGTATGTCTCAGCTGAGGAGCTCTGTGACCAGTTGTGTTTGCTGAAAGCCCCACGGATCTCCTTGAGATTTGGCATCAAGAGAGAGCTGCTTCTGAGGATGAGTGAAGGAGAAGTCAGGGTAAGTGTGGATCATGTGAGAGCCTGGAGAGAGCCCTTAGAGATGACAGTTACATAAAGAGACCCCAGGGGGCTGATGTTACTGAAAGGTATGAAGCTGTGAGCAGAGAGAAGGGAGGCTCCTTATGTCTCATGGCCCAGAATACTGATCAGGCAGGATGGTGCATTCCTGAGAAATGACAGTTCCAGAATTGTGGCAAAAAACCTCACTAGGAGCAGTCTTACCCAGCTGAATATAAGATGTGATCACAACCAGGGTCTGAGCCCAGGGTTGATCCTGTCAGTGATCAGTGTTCCCCTTTGCTTTTAATAGGAGGTGGCAAATGTTCTGGGCCCAGACGACCATGTGCAGAAGAGCCAGCGGGTGCATTTGGTTCTGTTTAGTCCCGGTGGAGTGCTAGGTTTTATTGTCTCCAGCACAGATGTTTTGGATGCATTTCTCACAGGTAAGGTTTGAGAGCACCTCAGGGTGAACTGAGGTCCCAGCCAGGCTCAGCTGTCAATTTACTTTCAAGTCTGCACAGCAAGAGGACAGCAAGTTGGCACAGAGAGGGTATTTATTGTCAAATTAAGATTTTAGATTGATTTTGGCCTTCCAAAATTGCTAAAAGTAAACTTCCTTTGGTGGCAAATCTGTTAGTATGTGTACTGGCTCTCGATTCCAGTGTAATCCTGGTGCATGGTAGTGTCACTTAGAGTAGAATTTGGGCTTGTGTGCTCAGACCATCCACAGATACAAAAGAGTGCTGCATTGCCAAGGGCTGGGTGTTATCACATGCTGCTCATTTTCCAGAGCTGATTCTTATTTTTTTTCTGTTGCTTGTGGCAGGAGATTTTTCATCAGATCAGGTGCTACAGAAAGGTCATCAAGTGCAAAGGACTTTCTTCAAAGATACCCATGCTTTGCCCCTTGTCCCTAACCCACTGGTATGTCTGGAAGCAGGAGACACAATCCTTTTCCAGCTTAGCATCGATTCTCACAGTGAGTGTTGATTGGGTCTGTGTGCTCTTTGTGGATATATCGGCGTTCAGAGCAGTGACTGTACTTTTGGTAGTGCTGCATGTACGAGCACATTCCTTCACCTCCCAGACTGTCTTGCCTTCAAGGGATTCCTCATCATTAGTCTAGGCTCTGTCAGTGACTCATCTGGTGTTTTTACATTTTGACTGGATTTCTGTAGGCTACAGATAATATATTTCCTCTGTTAGAAGAGTGTGTTTGCTGGGTAGTAAAGCACAGTTCAAACAAAGGAGCTGACACTGTATGGCCCTGTAAAACAAATGCAGTGACAAAGCACTTTGTGAGACCACCGTCAGCTCTCCTAACTGAAGTGGGTCAAAGTTGCTGACATTGTGTTGAACTCTTCCCAGATCGCACATCCAGCCATTACCCAGTTTATCAGAAGCAGCATCTTTACAACAGCAACCCCAGGTGGGATTTTGGACCCTTCCGAAGGCTAGACCACCTCGTCCAGGAGACTCACCTCAACATCTCCTGGTAATATCTGGTGTGACTAATAGTGCATGTGTTAGGCACAGGAATTGAGAGCGAGTCTTTCACATAATTGCTAGGTCCTCGGCAGCGAACAGCATGTGCAAATACAGAAATCTGGTGAGTTCAGGTCCATGTACTTAACTGTCATCACTGCTGCAGGCTAAAGGACGCTTAGATCAACCTGTGCCTTCCTTTTTTCTCCCTTTTAGGTTTGCCCATGTTTTCCTGGAGTCTGGGACATATGTTTTCAGGGATAGGACCATTCAGGAACACTTCTTGATTGTGACTGTAAATGAAGCAAATGTGGGCTGCAGCCCCAGAAATGTGTCCTTCCAGCCCTCTTCTCTGATCCAGCTGGCCAGACATGGGGTTCTGAAGCACCAGGAACTGAACTTAGCTCCTAACTGGGCTGCTATCACAGGTACAGCCAAAATGCTGGGGGATCTTGAACTCTGATACTTTGACATAACCTTCATTGTACCTGTTTGGGTGTGTTTAAACCAGCATTTCTTAAGAAATGCCATCAATCCACGGGCTTTGTCGTTTTTAATCCATTTCCCCGTCAGTTTTTCCTTCCCGAAGTTCACTGCTCTGTAGCCAAGAACCTGCTTGTGTAGGAGCAGAAGGGAGAGAGAGGGAAGGAGCAGTTGTGTTTCTACCCACACCCTGCTTGAAGAATTCAAGTAATTGAGGGCTTTGTTTCCGTTGGCATGAAAGCAGAAAGTGTCAGTATGTTTCCATGATAAACTAAACTGAAATTAAATGCATCATTTAAGAGTTCACTAAAGGCTAACCACAAGGGCAGTTAAGGTCTTTTCCCAAAGCCCTACCTCTCTGTAAGTGTTCTGCCTGTACCAGTCTCTTGTCCTTCAGAGAGAGGACAGCATAATGATGGAAATGAAAGCGTGAGTCTTGGTTCTCTTCACTACCTGCATGGAAAACATTTTGTCTCCTTGCCTGTGTGTACCAGATCAGGGAGGGGAGGAGCAGAAGCCCGTGTAATGAAGATGAAACTTGCTAAATGTTGGTTTCTGTGGGAAGGAGAGCATTTAGTAAAGTGTAAAGGGAGACAATGCTATTGACACAAACTGCTTCCTGTGTTTCTCACTTCTTGCCATCCCTTGTGGCTTCCCCAGCGGTGCTCTTTGTTCTGGGCTTCTTAATTGTGGTGCTGACAACTCTGGCTATTGTGCTACAGCCCACTGTCCCCATCCTTAACCCCCTGAAGAGCTGGAAGCCACGGTGGAGGAGCCTGGGTGAGCCACACATCTCCCCAGAGTATGTCCTTCTTAAAGACAGGTAAGCTGCCTTTGGGTGGTAGATAAGCAGCAGCTCACACCTCGATAGTACCAAATCATGTCCTGTTGCACTTCCTGACTCCTTCAGTCCCCAGGGCTGGACTCCTGGCCAGCAGCACAATAGATTGAGTTTCTGGCTGCGTGGGAAGTTTCTTGGTGTTCCCCAGCAGTGTTTTAGCTCTCTTTCAGCACAGTGTATGGCAGCTATACCATGCCCTCTGCACAGAGTACTGTTGTAAGAGCTACCTGACCTAGGCTTCCTCTGTTTTGAATCTAGAGAAAAAAAAATTGTTCTTCTGCTTGAACTAAAGTAGTGATAGTGCAGTGTCTGATTTGACCAGGGTGAATGTGTATGTCAGACACAGAGATGCCCTTCACCAACTTCTGTCCTTGCCTCTAGCCTGCAGTACTATCAGACACTTGGCCCTCGTGGTTCTGGAGAAGATGCTGACTTTGAAGAGAAAGGAGCTGCACATAAGGAAGGTGAAGTGATGTGCCAACCCCAGCTGTTTTTCCATTCCTTCTTACCACTTACTCCCCATTCTGTGTCTTCTGTTAGCCTGGTATGATAATTTTGGTACCTGCTCACCTAGAAATATGTGCACACATGATCACAGGCACTTTTACTGCTGTGCACTCGTATGTAGGCATTTACACACACGTCTTTTTATTTTAGGTTCATTTGATCTCTTCAGTAGGGGACTGTGACCTCCTATCATTGCAATAAGTTAGTGTTTTTTTTCCTAGAAGGTAGGAGGACAAGTGGCTAGCTCTGAAAAATAGTTTGGAGCAAGAGTGGGTTCAAGTGATTTGTGAAGAAAAAAAGATCTTTAAAAAGAATTCCCTGGGTTATTCTGATGTTTATTCTATTCTCTGAATGCATGTGATTTGTGGGCCTAAAAAGGCCTTCGATGACCTCATCTTGGCAATTTCAGGATGTTCACAGCACGTCTGGAGCCCAGTAGATGGCACTATCTAGTGGTGCTGAGAACAGTTCATGGAGAAACTACCACTCACAGCTACAAATCTGGTAGAGAAGTAGCACCCTGACAGTTTACTGGACAAGTTAGAAGTTGATAGTAACGCTCCGTCATCCTCCCCCTTACTAGGGAATGAGACCTTTTCTTACATGTCTTGCCTATTCATGGTATTTACTCTCAGTACACAAAACACTGTTACCTCCTATGGATAGTCAGTGCCCCCTGGGGGGAAATAGAATAGATTTGTGGCCAGTGGTCAAGCTTGAGACTTACCTCGTGTTTCAGAAGAGTGTTTTGCAGTGAGAGATCTGGAGGATTTCAGTGTTCGCACCCTGTATGATAAGCTGGAGGATCAGAATTTACACCTGGCGTCTCAGCTGGCAAAACACAGGATGGATGTGCTGGTGTTTTACAACGGAATCAGCCAGCAGATTCAAGGTCTCATGGTCAGTGTGAAGAAACAATTGAGGGAAGGGGAGTCTTGGAACTGTGAAACTTGTGAGATGGATGGTTCCCCTGAAGTGGGGAATGATAGGTCTTACTCCCCACTGTACCCTATTTTAATTTTATTGTACACTGATTTTTTATTGTACCCTAGCATAAAATAGTTTGTGCTAATCTCTATTTTGATATGAGAGCAAGAAAGTGAAATGAATGGATTGTGAGGCTTGCAAAGTAAAATACTACTTTGTTGTAAACAGGACATAGTGCAAGCACTGGACTCTGGAGGCCGGAAAATCTTTGCCAAGCAAAGGATTTGTGGGCATAAACCTGCAGAGAGCAGCTGGGCAGCAGTGAGCGTTGAACCATGTGATGAGCACTGTAGCAGCAACTTCCAAGCAGTAGGGCACACAGGTGAGAGAAAGGGCAGAGCAAGAGAGAAGTGGAGCGGGAAGGAAGAAACAGTGTAATGGTTAAAAAAAGGCATGTCTCGTATGGATGAGCTTGTGTCTTCCAGTGTTGTTGTAATTCTTGAAGAGTTGACAGCCTGTTGACAGAATACAGGTCTGTCAGCTTAGGCATGGGTGAGCACAGAGTTACAGCACCTCCCAGAAGTCCAAGCCTAATGAGTATGGCAGTGTCTGGTCATCTTCTTAGGAGGCATCTTGAAGCCATCGGGGGAAAGTTTCAGAGAAAGGTTCCTGCTCTTGTTTTTGCTCTGGTGATGACAACTTGACAGATGGTTCTGTTGAAGTCCAATTTAATTGCTTATTGGATTCTGTTAGGTGCACCGTGGCAAGAGGCAACAGAGTTAATGAAAGCTCTGGAAATCCTGCTTAGGAGAGCTCAGCGCAAGAATATCTCTGTGAAACAAGAGATGGAGCAGCAGGTCCAAGGACAGGATGCGCTGGCAGTTGTACCCTCACTGGGCAGCCTCGCCAGTGAAAGTAAAGCAGAAGTAGGGGAAGGGCAGGTGAGTTGCAGGTGTCTGTTGCAGGGCCATCTCTCACCTTTCTGCTGTTTTTTTCCACCTGCCCATTTCTTTAACTCTTGGGCCCTCTTTTATCCCACAGGATCTTGAGCTGCTTCAGCAATGTGAGCTTTTCCGTAGAAAAGGTGCTCTTTTCAGCTTCCCTGGACATGACGAACATGGTGAGTATGCCAGTTGACAAAGGTCACAATAGAAGGCTGACTCAGTGAAGCCCAGGTTAAGAGAGGATCTGTATTTTGCTAACAGAGCAAATGTATAATTACCTTTCCCCATTTATGCTATTTTTACTCGCACATAATTCTTTTCATTGAGGTGGATAACTGGAAAGTTCTTCAGTTAGTAAAGCTGCTTCTGTCCCCTCTGTTCCTCAAAAAGAGGGAACCTAAGAATCTTTCATCCCCATAGAGCCCTTTATACCTCTAGATTAAGCAACCACCTGGAGGGAAGAGATTGAGCGTCACTATGCTAATTAAGTGTTAATATGAGGAGGTCAGGAAAATTCTACACCGTAAGTTCTGTGACCCTCACAGCTTCCAGACAGGCATTCTCTCTGCTGAATGAAGTATTCCTGTGGCAGCATGTTTATTGCAGTCATCCAGCCATGAAGAGCTTCTTCTAGCTTCAGGTGTTATAAGTGTCCCCCTGTTTTTAGATCCCCAGCTGGCTTACCTGACTGAGCTGGAGGTGGAAGGCCTGATAGCAGCTTCTCCCCTTGCCACGACTCTGTGTGAGATCAAGCAAGCTTTGGTGAAGCTGCAACAACCTTTAGACCTTCGTAATCCAGGTAACAAAGCTTAGTCTGTATTGCAGCTTCTGTTTCCCTATAGGAGATAGAATATAAGATTATAAGACTGGGTGGAAAGAAGTCTCTCATCCTTGCTGTCTTGGTAAAGCATTTGCACACAAAAATGTGTGCTGTTGAGCTGCCGGTCATTAGAAGGAAGTCACCAGAAGACTGATAAGCCAAACAAAGTGCTTGAATAATTCACATGTGTAGACTGGAAAGGCCAGCTTGCCTGGCATTTGGCATCAGGGAGTTCTAAATCCTTCTGTAAGCAGAAGGAGAGGAAGTTCCAAGTGGCAGGCCAGGTTTCCTCTGCCAGTCTTTTCAAACAACTCCCAAGTAGTTACTGGCATGTTTAGGGGGCTGGGCTACCAGTGCAATCTCAGACAGTGTTGTGATGGAAAAGAAACTGTGGCTTTGGAGTCTTGCACAGGGCATGGCACGGGGCTGCGGCACAGTGAGCAGACAGCAGGGAAGGAGTGAATAAGAGGTGGCAGACAGCTGCCATGTGCAAGAGGACAAGATGGAGCATTCAGCTGGCTTAATATGTACCGCTACAGCTGTTTTCCTCCTTTTCAGAGAAATGTTTAAGTGACAGTTCCTCAGAAGATATGAGGAGTGCCCTCATCCCCACAGACTTGGCTAGTTTGTCACCTCATCAGTTTGTGGTGTATCGCTTTGGCTGTGCAGTGGTGCGCCTGTTAATCGGGGCCTGCTCATGCCCTGCTTTCATACTTGCACTGGCTCACTCAGTTCCTGCCCGAAGTCCAGGCCAAGAGCTTCTCCCAAGCCCTGGGGACTGCTACTATGACGCCACCACGAAGTACCTCTATGTACGGGCAGTGAGGCTGGAAGATGCAGGGGAATTTACTGCTATCCTGCTGAACGCTGTGGCATGGATCACAGCAGGTACAGGTGTGATGAGGAGTGTGTAGCCTGTGGGAGAGGCAGCGTCTGGTCTTCACATTGGTTCTGCATGTGGGAAATGACACCTTGTGTTGAGATACATAGGTAAATAGGGGGGTCCTGTTCCCAAAAGCAGGCAGGATTTTATGAAACCTAGGAGCATCAGTTTGTTTTTTGGGTTTTTGGTTTTTTGTGTGTGTGTGTGTCAAAAAACTTCTGTGTCGTGGATAAGGGATATACTTGTACATCTTAAGTGTGGAAGAACAGGAAGAAGAATTGCCTCTTTGATGTTCTGACTTAAAACAGTCTTGATGTCAACAGATATGTCCTATTCCTTTTCCTTTGCTTTAGGTTGTCCCTCAACTGGTATCGGTCATTCCTGCTTTCTGATGGAGCTCAACAGAGCTATCATGGCTCTTGCCAATGCCTTTTTCCAGCATTCATGGGGGATAGCAGAGAAGGTAAATGTGGTGATTTCGTCTAATGGCAGCAACTATCTAGCTTGCAAATCTGGAAGCCAGGAGGCAGAAGCAGTATAAAATGATTTGATTTTTTAGGAGCTGGGGGATTTTCTGGCTGAGCCTGAGCATGATCTTTGGCTTTGTCTAGAATTTTTGGTATTACCCTGATTTTATTTGCAGTCAGGAGTCTGAGTTTCTTTGAGATACACTTTTCCAACATGCAAGAAAGAAGCATAAGAAAGCTAGAATTCTTTTTAATGAGAAGAGGCATCTTGTGATTAGGTGTTATTGGGCAGGAATATTTTCTCCATTGTGTAAGGCAGATTTCTACTGCATGTTTTTTCCCACTTCTACATCTATTGCATTTAGGGATGTTAACATTAAATAGACATTCATAATATGAAGCAAGGAGTGGAAAGTTTCTTTAGGTGTACAGAGTTTAACGCCTCCTTGAAAGGGGATTCTTCAGGACTGCTTGTGAACATCTAGTTCCGTAAAGAATTAAGATCTATAGTTACAGCTAGATCTCAGCTTGGCAGGATAGTTGATAACCAGAAATTCTTCACTGGAAAGTAACCAGTTTTTGTCAGTTTTACTAACTAAATAGGTTGCAAAACTTACTGGATCATGGTTGGGGTAAAATCATCTCTGGAATTGTGATGTTCTATGCAATATTTGGGTGTTTGTTTGTTTGTTTTTTTAATCTCCAACTTCAGGATTCTTCAGGAGGTTGCTTAGCTGTTCCTTTTGACCCTCAGACAGTGCTCAAAGAAATTGTCAGCATCAGAGTATCACCACTCCCATGTGTCAAGGAAAAAGCCCCAGAAAAGAGGTAAAACACATCAACAGATTGCTGCCAGAGAAATAAAAGTATTCATACTATGTAGAATGATTTACTTTGTCTTTCTAGACAGTGGATATATTACTCTTCCATTTTGGGTGGCAACACATTGTTTCTATCAAAGTTTGTGCTTCCCAACATCCTGTTTTTTCTGCTCATGATCTGGAGTCCTGAATCAGCTTTGCTGTAGTGGTACAGATTCAGGATTCCATTATGAAGACCAATTTCATCATCTGGCTTTTAAGCTGTAGGAAAGTCATTGACCAGTGCCTCAGTTTCCTTTTTTGAAAACCTGTTTCTACGTTTTTTAACCCAGGAATGGGTTAAACAGTGAAACAGACATCGGGGTTTCTGAATTGGTGTCTTTATTGTGAATATGAGCAGGACAGAAAGAGAATGGCATAACAACTTACTTTGGGAACTAAAGTCTTTTATCATAAATAGAAAAGACAGCTATTCTAATGAAAAGTCAGCTTTAAATCTCTCATTTAATAGCAGAAGTCATATGCTACTAGAGAGAGAGAAAAATATTTGATGGAAACGTTTTCATATGTTCTAATACAAATTGCTTCGTATTCTGCTGCAAAACTATTACTGCAGCTGACACTTTTCTCCTTCCAAATGCTGGATTCAGTTCTGGTCAGTTACCTGCAATCATTTGTTTCAAGTATTCTTCAGGCATATAACTGAGGCAGAGAAATCCCTTTTGCTAATCATAGAATCATTAAATGGTTTGGGTTGGAAAGGATCTTTAAAGATCTAGTCCAACTCCCCTGCCAGGAGCAGGAATGCCTCATACCAGATGAGGTTTCACAAAGCCCTGTGCAACCTCATCTTGAACGCTTCTTATTTGGGCAACCTGTTCCAGTGCCTAATCAGCCTTGTGGTAAGAAATATCTTTCTAATATCAAATCTGAATCTAGCCTCTTTCAATTTGGAACCATTACCCCTTGTCCTATCCCTACAGAATGTGGCAAAAAGTCTTTCACTGTCTAATCTACCAGACTTACTTGGAGATATAGGATGAGACAGTTCACAGTGCTATCCTGTATGTTTGCCTGCCTGCCTGCCTTCCTTCCTTCATTCATTCTTTCCATCCTTCTGAAAAGAAATAGATAAAATATGGGCTGTACTTCTGTGATTCCTTCTGGAAATTCCTGTCATGTTTATTTCCCAATTAGGGTGTCTAGTCTGGAAAAGTACCAGGCCCTTAAGCTGCAAGTGGAGACCCAGGACAGGATGGAAAGTTCTCAGAAAAATGACTACAACTGGATGTTAGATTCCTCTGCTGTTAAGGTCAGTCATTCATTTTACTAGTTTTTCTCTTACAATCATCCATCAACGTCTCTAAAACTTTCCCTGATATTTTGAGTGTGCAGGGAAAAAAAAAAAATTCTCTAGTGTTTAGGAAGTTAAGAATTTGTTTTCTCTTTTAACTCTCACCCTATGCACAATGATGATAGTCATCAAAGGTCTCAAATTATGTATATTGATTTAATACAGACAGTCTTTAATACAGAGAGTCGGTTCAGAGAGTCTTAATTTCAGAAAAGTATGAAGTCCTTATGCTCTAGAAATTAAGTATGAACACCTCAACTTTTTAGTAATTTTTTGACAATCTTGTTCAACCTCAATCTGACAGACACATTACATCGACTGGCCAATGTCTGCAAAACAACAGCATCACCTCTGCATTTCTCTCTTGCTACAACTCCTGCTAAGAATTTGCGTTCAGTGAGACATCTCTTTTACTTGCAGTTATGACATGACCTGTATCCTCTGAATTGGCATGCCTGTCCCCAAGAGTGACTGACCCCTGCTAGAAGATGCTGCCATCGTAGAATGTGTGTTTGTTGTTTTCCATGAAGGTATTTTGTGTTCTCTAGCTGAAGGTTGTGAAACTGGAGGAGAGGCTGGATGAGCTAAATGAGGAGTTTTTTGAACTGACAGTACGGGCCTTGAGCATGCAGGAAGACTGGGAATCGTTGGAGGAGGAGCTGAGAATGCAGGAAGAGTCATTTATGGTATGAATCATCTTTTGCTGTTTAGTCTTTAACCAGCCATAGAGCAGTGGCCACAGCAGCTCATCTTTACATAGGCACATGCCCTTGTGATTCAGCTTCATTGCATTGCAGAGGTGAAGGCAGGTGAAAAAGGCACACCAGAAAACACGTGCTTATGCCAATCAGTTGCATTCCAATCTGAACCTCCGTAAGCTCCAGTATCTTTATTTCGGAGTATTAGACAATGGAAGAGATTCTTTCTTCACTTAAACTTAAAGATTTTCTTTTCATGTAATTGGTTCTGTCAGGCAATGTCCCCTTACTTAAAGTTTTTTTGCAAGATAAGTAGCATACCTCACTCCTCACGTATTCCATGTCCTTACGGTGTAAGTATCAAGCTGAGCTCAGTCCACAGCTCTGGTTTCAAGCTAACGAGTGAGAAGCAACAGCTTGAATTAAATGCTGTGCTTCATTGACAGAACCTGGGACTCAGGCCTCCTGTGTTCTCTTCTCATCTCCATGCGTGATACTGGATAAGTCCTGTAAATTCCTTGTTCATTAGTCTCTCCATTTATTTTTCAAAAGCCTACAGTAAGCTACAGTGATAAGCAGATTCCTTGAGTCATACGAAGAGTGACACAGCCTATCCTTAAGCTATGTAGTGGAAAGCAGAGGTGCTGAGAATTCAAACACTGTGTAGAATAACATGATATTGAATGAAATTACAGTTTTTAAGAGAAAGCTGTGGAGAACAGCCATTCAGGTACAAGTCCTTTTATTTTTCTTGTGTCTTTTGGTCTCCCAGCAGGTACTTGCAAAAACTCAGGGGTTTTGTTTCTTATGAACTCGTTTGTTAGAGCTTTTTGGTTCATCACAAAAGATTCAGGCGAAACCATTGCAATATAGCCAAGTTCTGTGATCTTAGGGAGCAATTTTCCTGCAAGAGAATAAGAAGCCTCTTCCTTTTCATGTATACCTGTTTCTAGCAGTAAATAAACAAAGAATTAAAATAAGCTGGATGTCTTGTGCACTGAATATTTTCCTCCAGCTGTTGCTGAATTTTTAGACTGCGATGCCTAGAGCTTGAAATTATTATTGGTGTGGCTTTGATGTAATAAGGCGTGGGTTGTTTGCAGTATTTTGAAATTCAGATACAGTGGGCTCTGCAAAGGTCAGAATGTGCAATGAGTGTGCCCTACAGAGTTCACTACATGCTCTTGAGTAACTGCGTCAGCATATAGTGCTGGCAGTAGATCCTGTCCCGGACCTGTCCACTGAGTGAGGTGGCCTCGGTGGTGGCTTAGCCATCCCTTGATGCTGTCCACTGAATCTACACTCTGCTTTTGTTTTGATTTTCTGTAATAGACTGCAAGCAACAAACAAGCGTGGGGAGCTCAGCAATATTCAGAGCTGTTGGATTCTTGGGCCACAAAGAGGGATGAAGCCCTGCTGCTGGAAATAAGGAAGAACTGCGTTGCTCAGAGAATTGAAGAGATGGAAGCAGAACTGTTTTATCTTCAGCAAAGTAAACTAGGCACCAGCCCATTTCCTTGAGGAACTTAGCTCATAAGGCAATAGCTAAAGGCAGATTATGGGAGCATGTTTGAATCTGTGGACAGAGTGCTTTATCAGAAGTATCGTGATAGATACATACGTAGTTAGAGATGCACTCGGTCAAATATGTCATGGATAATCCATATTCTGTTTTCTTTAATTGGTTGAAGTACATTCACACTTACCCTCAGTCATCAATAATTTTCTGGGCTTGAGAGGAAAGCTGAAGTTCTTAACGTTGTTTACTAATTTCAGAGTTTTCATTGCTAAGTCAGTAAAGCAGAAAAGATGTGAGGCCTTGGGTCACCCCCTCTTACCAGTGCATTCTGTACTGCCTTTTCACCTCTGATATCAAGGATAGTTGTGAGGATCTTTTAGGTACAGTTCAGACCAATACTTCAAAGCCTTGCCCAGCATTTCTACGCTGCCTGTGCATGTTTTCAATAGAATCGTATTGATCAGTAAGATCTGCTGGCAGAGACCTTGAAGGCCTTTAGAGGTGTGATGTTTGGGCAAAGAGTACACTTAAATATTTCCCTGTAGTAGAGAGTGCAGCAATCTGTGTGTCTGCTGGTGTCCAATGCTCTGTGAGCTTGATCTTTAAATAGAATATATCTTTTCTACCATTTATATTCTTTTAGTCTGTCTTTATGATGCCAGGAGAGCCTGGCTGCAAAATGGGCTTTGTTTCTGAGGAGCAAGATTGGACTCAGCACACCTGCTGTCTCTTTCTGCACAGTATTCCTTAGCTCCAGGTGAAGTAGCATAACATAAACTTGCTCGTCTGTGAGCCAGCACAATGCCTTGGCAAACCACACTGGTAGGCTTCAGCCAACTGTTTTCAACAGCAAAGTCTGTTCTTTTTTCATTTCAGTGTTTACTGAATTGCTTATGTGTGAAGAGGTTTGTGAACCCACTCCTTCCTGGTTCCTAAACACAAACCTGTGCTTACTCATTCTGCCTTTGCATAACTGTAGAGGGTATTAAGAGGGTGAGACTTAAGTGCCTGGAAGCCAAGACAGAAGCTGTCAGCTTCAGTTCCATAAACTGGTGTCTCTCCTCGATCGAGAGGAACTGCCTGTTTTTTGCCCTTACCTACTCACTTTGGTGGTTCCACATTTTCTGAGCTTGCTCCCAGAAGCAAAAGCTCTGTTGTAGTTCCTTTGCACCTTGGGAGAATTTAGTTATTTGCTGACACTTTGAAGGGACTTTCAGAAAATGAGAGGATTTTAGGAAGCAAAATGTACCTACAGGCAACCACTACAAAACACCGTGATTGCCTTCTTCTGGGATATAGTAATGAAAAGGCTGTCATTGCTCTCCTAATTGCTTTCTTTTCAGGTTATCAGCAGATATAACAGTACTACATGGACATAAGTATCTTCAGTGACTGCTGTCTCTGTAACATCCACCGGAAAATACGGTACACAGGTGATAGAGTTATCTCTGTGTGCTGTGCTTCCAGCTGATACTTGTAAAAGGCATGTTGGAAGGCAGTAGCAAGTAAAATCTGACAATTTTTTCATTGCAACAGTTTTCCAATGAAAATAATTATTTTTATTCTAGATCAAAACAAAGATATGTATATAGAATTTTGCTGATTTTTTTTCTCCACTGTTGTTTTCTTAACAAGTACACTTCAGTTATAAGTAAATAATTTTGTGTTTCAAATTATTATTATATTTTTTTTCCACAAAATGAAAGAATATCAATGAAATGACCAGAATTTCACACAGCATTTTCTTTTCATGTTCTGTTGATGGTTACTGAAAGAAAGAACAAATATAAAGAGGAGTGGTGCGACCATTATTTTTGTTCTTCTTCTAAAGTATTTACTGTTGATAGCTCTTTTTCTAGTGTTCTCTGAAACCTTCTGGAAGTCAAGCTTGTCTGGAGTAGCTCTGAAGTCCCCTTACGTTTGGAAGGCTGCTGTTTCCCTGAGACTGCTGATAAGACTGACCAAGTCCAGGGTGACTTAATTTGGAATTCGAAGAAGGATCACAGGGCTGTTGGTTTTCCTTCGGTTGTTTTGACTTATGCCTCTCTTAACAGAAAATGAAAGGCCCTTTTCAGCATTCAGGGTAAAGTTTAGCTTCTCATGGAGAGCACTAAACATGGCTGTGAGTGTGAAAAGGGAGGTATGGTGAGTTCCCTGACCAGGAACCTCTCCAGCTTACAGCTGTGTGTGGCTCTGAAGCAACACCTGCTGAAACTGGGTGGTTTCTGCTGCTTTTGTCTTCCAGTGTGAAGCTTATCAAGCCTCCTAGTGGGTTAACAAAGCCAGACAACGTTCCAGTGTTGTGTGTCGCAGTTACTGAGGCCCACCTTGGCTGTGCTCATTATGTAGTTAATCCTTGCTTCTCATCCAGATAGAGCTCTATACAGTGCTTTCAAATGCTGTTGGAAGAAAAGGTCCAGTGAAAACAACTAATGAGAATGTCCATCCGAAGAAAATGTCCAATGAGGATTTCATTAGTATGTCAACGCAAATGAAATGCAGTACCGGTCCGGATCTGCTGGCAGAGTCTCTGCAGGTTTTCACACTCAGTGCTTAAGTACAGGCAGGTTAATTAAGCCTATTCAATTGCCAGCTACAAACATAACAATAATGAATATCCATTGAATTCTCCTAGACTGTAGCAGATGCAGGTTATTATGACCCAGCTTACCCCACAGCAAAAGAATTTTGTGCTGAACTATACAAACTAGTTTTTGCCTTGACTAAAAGCACAGGTTGTTTTAACTTGACTAACTGTTAGAGTGAAAGGCAGATAATTTGTTTTGAGGTGGTCCTGGATCATAGTCCTCAAGTAAAAGGCACCCAGACTCTGTGCTTTTTATCAGACGTGGATTATATCTGCATAGCTGAGACATGTCTTGAGTTAAATTGCATGGCCCTTAGTAACTTTCTGCCCTTGAACCCTGACCAGGACTTCTGTGTGTTGCAGGTGAAATTGAGTTGACAGATGAGAATGGCAAGGTGACGAATTTGGTCCAGAACCATTATACATCACAGTTCCTAAGTGAGAGAGAGTTTTGTGTACTACTCAGAGTTACATGTATGTAAATCTGCTAATCTCTGTATTGCAGATGCTATTATTTTCCTTTGCAGCTGAAGAGATACCACACACACAAATGAAGGCTGAAAGTTAAAGGGAATTTTTCATTTTGGATTCCCTGGCTAAGCCTGTGAGCATCCTTAACTCCAGTCAGAGATAATAGAACCTAATGATCTTGAACACTTACTGAAGACAAGGCTAAGATACCAGAAATTGGACATCTGAAATTAAGTTGCTTTTTAAAATGGTCCAGTGGAAGCTAGGATTGCCTCCCTGTAGGACAGAGGTTTCCTTACAACCTCGGTTTTGACCTCCAAGAAATTATTTTTTTTTTAAGTTTCTGGTTTTATGCCATGCTTCTATCCCTAACAGGACATGAAGGTTCTCAAGAAGCTGTGTTTATGCCACTGTTGAAAGATCACAGCATTGTCACTCCAAAGTTCCCATGTTGGTGGCCTAAGGTAGGTGTTTCTGTAATGTTGTTCTCAAACCTGAGAGGAGAAAGTATTGTGTCAGCTGTGTTCCTCAGGAAGGAATAAAAGCCTGAGGTAAAGAAGAATGCTTTAAATTTATGGTCAAAATGAGAAGTCTTTTCAGAAGTAAAAAACAAACAAAAAACTACAGCTAACTAGAAAAGAAAATGCTTGTTAATAGCTTTTCATTGTGAGGTACTGAAATCATAGATGACTTGGTGTGTGCCGTAGAAGTACCAGAATGGCATTTGATCTTTTCTTAACAGCTTCTTTTTCTCTTCTCTCTGGAGCTAAATTGGGAAAGTGGAAAGATTTGAAAGTGTCACCTACTGACTGAAAACTAGAAAATGTGGCAAGCAAACAATCTTGCTTTTGGAAGTTCCATCCACAGAAGGTAAGCCTCTGGCCTGAATGAGATTCAATACTTAGGCTGAAATACTAAATGCCTCTTTCCTATCAGAAAGAAGTCTCACTGAGCTAGTTCATCAGTTTGAAGCCAGGAACGTGCTTAATGACTTTGCCAAATGAAGCCTTGGTTCTTGCAGACACAGGGTGAATCGTAGAAATTGGCAGATGGACAGCTGCAGCCCCAGGTGGCTGCTTTCAGGGTCAGTCTTGTAATTGATTCATCTTTAACTTAGTTTTATTTCTGAAGTTGTTGAAGTATTCAATTAACGTGTCCTTAGTAGTCTCCTCTAAACTTTTACCTAACCAACTTTGTAAATAACTTTATAACTCCTCATATGGATCATATCTCCATGGGATGGACCCTGTCCCATCCGTAGTGTACTGTAATCCTGCTGATTTGCTGTGCTGAGTACTTCTTCATACCCTGCACAATGAGAAACATACTAAACCTGCATATAATATTTAAGATAATCTTGTAAAAGTAATAGATAAACCTTTCTTCTTCAAGGCTCCTCTTAAAAAAAGGCTGTAAAATCTAATCAGTCAAAACATAACTTCCCTGTATAAAACACCCAGTGATACATTGATCTCAGAATAAAGATAAGTTTGCAAACAATTTTAAAGTTGCAACACTTGATTTTGTGCAAATCTTTTGTTGCTGAAAATTCTTCAATTTAAACAAAAAGATCTCCAAAATGTATTTTTAACAGTGACCCCTAAATAAGAAAAGGGCTGTTGGGACTTTCCTGTAAGGTTCCCTACATGCTGATGTTTGTACACTGAATTCACCTGCGTCTGTGTGAGTACTATATAACAGTCTTGGATATATTTAATTATTTGCGTCATGGAAAAAGTAGTATCTATATTTTCCACAAGGAACACATGGTCAAGGAAAGATCACAGTCAGACAGCAATTAAAATGCCTTTGTAAGTAAAACAGCCCTCTGCCATTAAATCCGAAGGGGAAATATGTGGTCCTGGACATACTATATTCCTCTGATATAAATCCCTTCAGTATAGCCACTGTTCTATATGTTATTTGTTCTGCCATATGTTAATGCATACTTTGAATCCATCTCTTTTCTATTAGATTGGCAGAAATGCTAAGACATGCTGTGATGATACAGGAAGAATCACTGCAGATCATGTTGCTGACTTGCTGCATTGTTGATGGCGATTGCCAAAGGCATGAAGCAATGGAGCTGCAAAGGCAGATTGTACTGATATTAGGGAAGTGCAAAACTAGTGTGTGCTCTGGGGTTTTGGAGATCTAAAATTTGTTGGGACACAGCATTTTTGTAAGGTAGCATTGGAGATAGCAATTACTTCAGTGGGATGTTTCTCTGTTTTTTCTTGAACATACAGAATTCAGTCTTAAAAGAAACCTGGCAAAACAAAAATGAGATCAAGGCAGTAGTTATCCAGGGTAGCTTTTCCTTGGAAAGAAAACAGATAACCCTGGAAAAGTAGCATGTAGACCTAGCTAACTTCATTAATAAAGCAGGATAAAATGTTTTTTTCAAGTAGGCCAGGTATCCAGCCCAGTCATTAGAAAAACTGGAAGAAGCTTGAAGTGAGGAAGCAGAAACTGGGTTTTCCTTTTTGCCTGTTCCTGACCAGCAGTATTAGACCCTGAAGAAGTGAAACCATGAAAATACACTCATATCTACCAAAAGCAACAGGCATTAATTCCCAGTCTCCCCCTCACCCATCTGTCAGCCGGTTAAGTTCTGACAAATCAAAGCCCAGAATAGCAGAAAAGATGCACTGTTCTCTGTGTGAAATCTGCTGCAGCCCATCACTCCTACACCTCTGAGCAACAAAGCAAACAGCACTGTATTTTGTAGTTCCAAAGCTATACAAAGTGTACACCTCTGGTATTCTTGTAAGAATACCACAGGCTAGGGAGAAAAGGTGCTAGTAGGCCTATTTCTTGGAGCAAATTTGCCAAACCAAACATAGATAAAGTGAAGAATGTGGCATTTAAAAAGCTGGTGGTTTCCAGGTACCCAGCTAAACTTCGCTAGAAGGCCATTGTGCGTAGGTCTGACAGGTTGCCCTTTGTTAACAGTGCCAGGGGAGGTATGAGCTGATACCTGGGTTGTGGTGAAAAAGAGAAGTCAACATGCTGTACGAATCAAAGGCCTCTTGTAACGCTGCATATTGAGGTCAGTCCCTTTATGGCAGGTGTAAGAAATAGCATTTTCAAGAGCAGCTTGTCTGAAGCACCCAGCTCTTTTGGATCCACAGGCTGAGCTTTACTGCAACATTAGTTGGCAAGAAGGGCGAATTACCGCAGTCCTAAGTGCAGACGCCGGCTAACAGCTTTCTGGAATAGTGTCGGATAATGTATATGCCTGCAAATGATACCAGGGGAGAGATCAGAGGAAAAAGTGGATATTCATGGTTTGGATTTACATCATGACACTTCTGAAGAAGCTAGAAATTCGAGCAATAAAAAGACAGGGTCCTCTCTTAATATATGCTCCTGTTAAGTTTAATTTACTCCACTTGCATGAAATTTTGAAATGTTTTGCTATAAATGAGGCCAGGACCTGTTTTTTTGTTGTTGTTTGTTTGTTTGTTTTTTTTCTCTGTCTTGTCAGAGAAGCCAGTTATTTTTTTCTCTTCAAGTAGAAAAAGTATGCTACACTAGGTAACCAGTCCTTCAACTCTCTCCTGGAGAATTGTTTTGAATTTAAGATGTTAAAGTTATTTGATCCGTGGTAAGTCCATCAGCAAATGTCTCCCATCAATGATTTACTACCCTAAACAGTTTTCCCGTAGCGTATTTACCTGTGTTTTGTAGGTCAGCAGTAACTAAGAATGAGGAAAACTTTTGTGGTGTTATAAATCCTTTGCTTACCTTGGCTTCTCCACCCTCTGTTAGCAAACTGCGCTTTCAAAATTCATAGCCAAGCTCAGAAAGGAAGTATTCATGCAGCAGAATTACTCCTGGTGAGTTTTATTCTTGCGTGATTTTTTCTTCCTGCTACATTCACCTTCTGGTCTGGGAGGGGATTTGAGAATTGGCTGTGTAGCTACTGGACTCAAGGAGAAACTCACCTTGTGGAAGAGGCTAATCTCAGCAGCAAGCAAGCTGGATCCAGCTGCAATCTGAACAGCGGGCTGTGCAGCCAAGCGGCTACTTACCCTTCGAGTTACTATTCATACTTCATTGGGTGGTGCTAATGGTGTGGTGGGGGCAGCTCTCCTGCACCCCATTTGACCTGCCCTGGTGTGTACCCTATAAAGAAGGTTCAGTTACAGCTGGCCAGTTGGGAACTGGGAGGAGATTTGTGCTAGGAACATTCTGTCTGTTCAGGATATAATGAACTTTCCTCCAAAGTAGCTCATGCCTGGCTATTCCAGACAAAAGTAGAGAGTAATTCAAGTCCAATCTAGCACAGCTGACTTGGACCCCCTGGGAATTAAAAACAAAATTCTGTTCGTCCGCAAAAAGGAGAAGAGACTGGTTCTAGCTAGGGCTGTGCTGCTTCCAACATGGCAAAGTAATGGAGAGAGTTAGGATGGGGAAAGCCCTATAGTTCCTCAGACTGAGGTGGATGCCTGAAATGCAAATGCAGTAAAAGAGCATTGAGTTTCTGACTTGCATATGTAAATGGGGAAGGTGCCACAAATAGCTTCTTTCTCCAGGTCTGCTGGTAACTATGAATGATTTGGGGTAAATCTGTTAATGTTTATGCTTTGGGAGCCTACGAACCTCAGTGGAAAATTGGACCAGAGGTTGTTCAGATTAAAAGCATACATAGGTCTGTGCTCTCATTTCTCTGCATCTGGTGTTTAGTGACAGCATTACATCAGGTTGCTTTTCCAGTCTTGGAGGAATTCAGGACTCTGATTGTAGAAAACGCTTGGACTTCCTCAGATGAAAGGCCTTGCACAGAGTCGTACTGTAAGTTAGAAACCTCCATACCAGCACATCTACTGAACAGTTTTTTGTGTGACAATAGGGTAACTTTCAGAACTAATACCAAGGCTGGGTTTGAGCCCTTTTGACAGGTACCTTATGTATGTACCAGGAAGAAACAGATTTATTTTTCTGGTATAAAATCCCTATGTAGTCTTCATTTATTGTCTGTTACACTCCCATGGGAAATTACATTTGACAGGTACTTTATCATTAAGCCATGCTTTTGGGGTGACTTTTTTTTTTTTTTTAAATCTGCATAGGGGAAAAAGGAGGTCTTCATGAGTAGTAGATTTGGTTTACTAGGAACAGTAAAGATGAAGACTTTTTTGAAGCTCCAAGGCTTTGAATAATATTCAAGGAAAGTTACTAAATTGTTCCAATTTAGGAACTAGCACCACGAGTCTGGAATAATCTAACCTGGCACTGTCTGTTTTGGGTTGTCTCAGTATTCCCATTTAAAATAATAACCTGACTCTTCTGCTAGCACTCTTTGTGGCCAAGGGACTTGCCAAAAGCTTTTGCTGTGTACAAGTTGTTTTGTGCAAAATGGGTACAAAGCCTATTGCAGAATACTGAAATTCTCCAATGGAATGTGTTCTACTGATCTCACCTTATTTCAGAGGGGGATCTAAATGAAAATATGACATCAAGGTGCTGGCCTAACTCGAGTGTGTCCCTTCATATGAATTTGCCACCCAGTCTGTGCCTTTGCTTTGTTGAAGTGGGTGTGTGTTAACAAGAAACTTGTCAAGAGTTGATTGCCTGTTCCCTCGCAAGCTATAGTGCAGGAGCTCTCTGCTCAGGCATGATGTAGGTCTGGCCACCTGACTCTGGTTTTGATTGAGTCGGGCTGGTGTGATTTTCAAAGGTTTTATTTGTGATCTTTGTGATCTGTTGTCATGTACCTCTTGGGCTAGTTTGCCATTGCTTTGGCTCTTGCCCTTGCTCATGTCTGCATGGTCTAGCCATTACATTTCTTGTCTTCATAAGGCAGGACTTACAGATCTAAATTGTCCTCTCACAAACCAGCCTTTCCTTTTTTCTTTCATATTTTTTTTTCTTCTTATCTTTTGTTTTCTTTTTTTTTATTCCTTTTTTCATTGTATCTTTTTTCTTCTGTTTCCTTTTCTCTTTTTTTTCTTTCTGTAAGATAGTAGAATGCTGCAGAGAATTAGCACTGTGGGCATCTTCAAAAATAGCTGCATATGTATTTTTCTTCCTCTGTCGCATAATTTCAGTGCATCTCTATGGCTGCCTCCTCCTCCCAGCCTTCCTGCAGGCAAGTAGGAGAACCAAGCTCAAAACAAGCAGTTGCAAAGCACTGCTGTGAGTGGTATCTGAACTTTAACCCTCCTTTCCCGACTCTCTGGCACCACGTTTACCCTCAGGAGAAACACAGGTAGCTTCTTCAGGCTGTTGGGCTTTCTCCATTGGGGGAATTTCCTACACTTTGTTGTGTGAATCTTACCTACTCTCTTACTCAACATATTATTTTGCTTTTTATTTGCGCAGAAATTCTGATGCACTGCTGACCTGTTTCACAAAGTCCATCCATTCAGCACACTTCTGCATTCTTCCCTCTGTCCTTCCTTCCAGGCCTTATTGATACTCTGCGAAGTGCTTTTCTACGCTCTGTTTAGGATTCATAGATCAGGACTGTTCCTGCTTAAGTGTGCACTCTTGATTTGCAGACCATTCAGACTGCCAGGGAGATCGTTGAGATGTTGACTTAATGTCTGGAAAACAGGCCTAAAGATGAGGCAAGATATGCCAGGAAGTCTACCATAAGTAAGTTTATTTGCATGATAAATGTACCATTCGTGGGATTTTTATCAGCAGTGAACCCTTCTGAGAAGTTATTTAAGAATAACTCAGTTCTATCCTTCCTTCCTGTCAGTTCTTTCGTTTGCATCCATCTCTCCTTAATTCCCTTCACTTTCCATGTCTACATATTTCTCTCCGTTGTTCTGTATTTTTCTAATCCACTTCTGTTTTTCAGCTTCTTTTTGGAATAATCTTACTGAGTAATCCTTTCTGGCCTTTAAAATCTATGAATCATTAGCACCAGTTTGTGATAAATTTACTGATTCTCCATATTCTCTCCCTAAGACTGTAGGAGGTGAACAGTTAAGTGTCACAGACTTACTTGAGCCATTTTACTTCATTTACTTCCCTGCTCAGTACACACGGTCTTTGTGTCTGTCAGCTGTAGCTGTGAACAATTCTTTGCTGCTCAAACCTCACCTCTTCTGACTCAGCCTGCGTGACATGGAGGGACCAGAGAGATGTCAGAGCCTGGGGCGGCTGTGGTACACAAGGGTGAGAAACTGCTGGTACCAGCAGAGAAGAGAGAGCACTATTTACCTGTGCATGCAGACAGTCTCTCCTTCCCTGCTGGTACCAGCGCATTCTCCTTACTCAGGTTCGGGCTGGTACCAGCATTTTTTATTTATTTATTTTTTTCTCATTTGGTCCAGAGTGAGGTATTTTTCTCCATAGTTAAAACACCAGCTTTTACAGCTCAGGGATGCCTGGTAGTGAAAGCCTTTTAAAATATATTTCTTTGAACTATCTTCATTCTGTTCCTGTCCCCTTTGCTTCAGAAAGGCCAGAAGGGACAGTAACAGGCAGTCTCAGGTGTGCTGTTTACCAGTGTATTATCGAGACCAGCCAGTCTCACATAATGCAGACTTAACAAATATATATAGGCAAAAGAGAAGAGCAAGTGAGAGATTCTTGAGGAAAAGAGAGAAGTTGCTCATCTAGATAATTAGTTCTTGTTTGGAAGTGTATTTTCCTGTCAGACAGGGTCTATTCTAGGTGTTGATGTCTTTTCACAAAGATGAGATATTGCGTATTTTCTTCCTATTGAATCTCCTAGTAGCCTGGTCCTGTAAACCCTTAGCTCAATGCAGATGTACTCATTCAAGATTTTCAAAATTGTGCTGTGTATTTTCTTGCCACCAAACTGCAGATCTGTGACAGATCTTGATAGTTTTGGAGTAATTGTCTCCTTGAATTAATAAAAATGGCATACATTGATGTGTCATGTGAGGGGGAACAGATATTCCAGAGGGATGTGGCCCTGTAAGCATTAATGCTACCTGCAGAAGAAAGTCGCAAGTTTCTGAGTATATAAAACAAACTGAGCTACTGATCTGAACAGGGCCGGCAGCAGAGATTATTGCAGCAGTATAGGAAGCAACATGTGTAGGCATCAACTGGAAGAAGCCCAGTCTAGGTCAGTGAAGCAGTCTTAGAGGGCTTCAGACCTGGCAAACTGACAGTATAGGAATTTGTGCTTAAGAGGCTAGTCCTGTACAGAACAATGTGGTTTTTCTTGTAGTTTCTCAGTTGCACAGCCCCAAATGTTGTCTGTTTTCCAGTTTTACAAGAGTAGTGGCTGGAGAAGTATGGAGACTATGTAGGGCTGGAACGATGGGACAAAACAAAAGTGCCATATGACGGAAGAATTCGTATGTTGGAAAAATAAATAATGCAGTCATTTGCAATATTTTTATTGTCATGATAGTTTCAGGTTAGGGCATTTCTTGCCTGCTGACAGAAGGTGACTGATAAAGTACCGTTTACTTTTCACATTGAGATTGGAATGAGATTGGGCTGAATTTTATGAATCTCTAGTGGGGTTACACTACAATGTACAAAAAGAGACAGTGCAGACTTTCTTGGGGTGAAATTTGGAGGAACAGAGTTCTAGTAATAGTTGTGTTCTATTAGAAGCTTCAAGACTATGCTATTTGCATCATATTTATTATAAAATTACTGTTTTTCTTTCTGCTTAATAAAGGACCAGTGAAGTTGGAACAGACCTTGAATAGCATGGCTTTGTTGGCTTCCAAGGGAGAGATTTTACAGTAGCCAAAACCCACTTCATTCAACAGAGAAATCTGCCACCGATTTTGCTGTTTTTCATCTGTTCTACCTGTTCTACACCCAAGTGCCTGTCTTTTGTCCTCAGGAAGACTTACAGTGTCTTACAGTGTTCATCTTAAAAGCTCCTGGTAACACAGAAAAGCTTCTACTTTAAGTCTGTGTGTCTTGCTGATGCACATACACTGGCTTTGTGCTTACAGACAGCTTCAGTAGGGATGTCTGCCTGCAGGGCACCTAAGACAGCCCCTGCAGAACTGGAGGCTGCGTTTGCTTATTGCTCATCTTAGCAGCATTTCCAAATCTTGCTGTGTTTTTACTGCTGATAGGGAATGGGCTTCAGTGTACAGCTGCTTCCTTCCAGGAAGTACTTTGTTCTTGCCAGATATAAAAACGCCTTTCTTCCTTCAGTTAATAACCTGGAGTATAAATACTGACAAACATCTGTTCCAAAGTGTATTTATTTAGGAAAACATGTCATTGAGAAAGCTTCTGCAAGGTGTGCAGGAGCATGTGGGTGCCCCCGTGGCAAGCAGAACAGCCCTGAGGGGCAGTGAGCACAGCAGTGTGGAGCCCTGCAGTGTCTGTGGACACACTGCCTCACACTGTACCTCTGTGTAGGCGAGGAGTATTGATCATGCTGCTGAGGTTTTGCTTTTTTGGCTGCGAGTGCTGTAAATGCTCAGGCAGCACTTGGAGAGGTGGGGGGTGACCGGTGGCAGAGCCTGTCTGTGGTGAGCTGAGGCTGCACTTCACCTCAGCATGGTCTTGGTGACAGACCGGCTGCATCTGTGGCTCCTGTGAGCTTGTAATCCATGAATGCAGGGAAAAATAAAATGTGAGTTGCCTTTACTAATGACCAACACAAACTGTCTGCCCTTCCACACCTCTGCTGGGCCTGGAGAGGGTGTGTGGCCACCAGCCAGCCGCCTGTGGCGCTCCCGAGGTCAGGATGGTTTCCCTGGAAGAGCTGCGGCTTGGCCAGGCTCTTCTGGTGGCTCCCCCTCAGAAATACTTGGAGGTGAGGGCCCTTACTGTTCTTAACCCTTCAAAAGGAGGCTGAGGGGAGAACTCTGCCAATTTTTTGCAGATACGGTCTCTGCAAATACCTGAAAGGAGTTTGCAGCAAGGAGGGTGCCAGTCTCCTTTCTGTGGTGACAAGTGATAGAACGTGAGGCAATGGCCTCAAGTTGCTCCAGGGTAGGTTTAGATTTGATATTAGGAAGAATTTCTTCACAGAAAGGGTGGCTGGAAAAGACCCATAGGATCATAATACTGAGCATTAGCTAAAATAAGACCTTACAGATGGGTTTATATCCATTTTAGTAGATTTCCCTGCCTTTAGAAGGGGTTAGTTCTCTCAGTCCCCTTTAAAATGAATGCGGGACTACAGGTAATCAGCATTTGTGGAAGTCATGACAGACCAGGCCAGAACTGTGGGGCTTTCCTTTCTAAACAACACATGCCACTCGTACACTATAAAGACCTTAAAACAGGCAGGATGGGCTTCAGTTACTTCACCTGATGTACGCTTTGCTGTACTAGGTCATGCTTTCGGCCTTGCTTGCTAAAAATGAGACTTTTCTTTCAGTTGGTTCTCAGCTGAGTGCCGTCTACATGCCCCCTGGCTACATAGGATGCTAACAAACACTGTACTTTACCCTTTTTATTTGTTCCTATCTAATGAATGCTGCATTTTTGGAACTAACAATGATTGCTTTGGACCAAATTGACTGCCTAAATAAGGCAGCAATTACTACTGTTTTTTTTCCAAAGTGGCTCTCTGAAGTCCTGGGGACTTTGACCCTTATGACCATGTAATTGTTAAGCTAGCAGAGGTAAGGGCTGAACTTTCAAGGGAAGCAGTAACACAGAGTTAGGAAGTCTGGTCTTTGGATTTGCCTCCTTGGCAAAGGCATGACCTGCAGTTGTTTGAAGTCAAAGTGCCTGTCTCCATGGGACTCTGACTCATATTTCTGATATGTAGAAACCCCTCTCTGTAGCAGAACTGTTGCAAGTTTAGACCATTTCTTTTTCTAGGAAATAAACATTCAGAGATTTACAGATCCACATCATTAATATCATCAGCAGAGTTTGGTATCAGTGGATTTGCTTTACTTGGGGATCACCTGGCAATTGCTTTTTTATTAAAATTTGTTAAGGTTTTGGAAAATAATCCTTGTCTGAAACAGGAACTGTGGCCCTCAAGTTGAGACTGTTTAAAGGCATTAGGATAATCTTTTATCGCAAAAGTACAGAGTCTGAGTGCTGGAAATGAGATTTTCCTGCAACAGATCAGATATTTAACGTCAGCAGGTAATGCTTTAGAAAAAGAGGGAAATAGCTGTCTATGCAGAATATCATGCCAACATCTTCAGACAGTGGAGAAAGAGATACAGTTGATATATAACCAACGGCAGAGCCCCAGAACTTCCTTATAAAAGGCTGTGGTCTGGTTAACCCTAGCTCCAGTGCTTTCACTCGGCCTATTGGCATGTATTGAGTAGTTAGGAATTACTGTTTTGTTTGTGATATATAATCAGCTGCTGAAGGTCTTATTATTGTTTTTCAAGAAAAAGAGCAATGCATTCTGTCACTTGTTTTGGATTTTTGCTTATATTTTTTCTATTAAACACTTCATTGAAAGTATGCATCCAGTTCCAAAAATCTGTAAGATCAAAGGAAAGTAGTCTTTTAGTCTGTTCAGAAAGCATCAGTTCTGTTGCAATTCATTTTCCAATGAAAGGAGCATTAGTTAAAAAACAGTGGTATTTCAGAGTAGGTTGTTAGAGAAAAGACACAGTTCTGAAGTGAATAACTGGGTTTCTTGCTGCTTTGCTATACAGGTCTGCTAGAAAATTCATGTTCATCCTTAAATACAACATACCGTGCTGCTATGAAAGATCTGGTGGGCATTCTGCTTGAAATTTGCAATAATTTTGCAGCATCGAGCCAGCTAAAGTTGATTCCAGTTGAGCTTTGTTTCCTAAATAGCATGGTTAGTAATGTGAGCATGTAAATGATGCCAAATGAGCCTTTAAGATAGCATCTTACAGGGAACAAATGGTAGCTCATGTTGCTGAATGGTAGCTCACATTGCTGTAGTGGTTATGGTTCATCCAGCAAATCTGTAAGGTAGCCAGTGCTGGGGGTAAATACCTTTGCAACTAGCACTTTTGTGTTTGTTTTTCATTTATGGACTCAAATATTGCACCTGCAACTTAAAACTCTTCTGTCAGCTTAAAAATAAACTTCACAATGTGAAGTCATAGGAAATTCAATTACTGTCTGAGCAAGAAATTGACTGTCATTATGAATGCAAACAACATTGTGTTTTCTGGTGCTGTTACCTGGAAGTCAGATGGATTGAGTGATTATGGAGTGTGTAGGGCTGCCAGAAAATATCTGCTCCCAGGGGATCTTTCACACTGGTGGGTCTGGGCTCGTTAGTCATTCACTGCAAAATAATGTTTTGGAAAGAGTTGGTGAAGTGATCTGGTTAAAGCAAGTGTAATAAGGCATGACTTTGGAGATGGCGTTTTTCCTCTGAAAACCTCTGGTATCAGAAGAAATTAATGCAGCCAGCTTAACGTCATCTTGAGTGTTTTTGGCAGAGCATGGGATTGGAACAAGACATCGGTGTTGCTGTAAATCAAGAGGCCCCGGGTTGTGTAGTGCTAAAGACATTTCTGAGACTTATGTCAAGGCACAAGAGTGGCATCATAATCATACTCAATGAGTGTGGTGTGGACTCGCTTCTTGTGGTTTAGATATGCGTTCACAGTAATTTACTTTGATGCATCACAGATCTCCAGTAAGGCCCCTGAGAATGTGTTACCCTGATGGGAAGCTAATCCTGAGTTCTTTGTGTGGTAGTGCTCTGGCAATAATCTATTGAATTACATGGTTAAACAGACAGTGAATGGGGTGTGTGTATCCAGCATCATTGTGATCATTTCTATTTTCAGTAAGTGTTGACCCTGTAGTGAGAACAGCAGTTGTCTGCAAATGTTTGCAGGAAGAAGATTATTTTTGTGTTTTCCTTCCTCTTCTAGCAGAGATTGACATGGACCAGCAGCATTGTGGTGTCTGCTGAAGAGGTTCCTTGCTCTAGAGGTGGTGCTGCCAGGAAAGGTAATAAAAACAATTTCCACTGTATAATTTGGCTCTGTATTTTTGTTTAGAAATGTGAACCCTGCCTATGAGTTAATGGCAGGGAAGGCACTCTCTACACTGCAGCAATGCGAGTCTTCACTATATCCCTCCAGTCTTCAGTGAAATCTCAACACCACAAGCTCTCTCTCAAACAGTTCATCAGCTCTTGAATCATGTTATGTGGTTAAAAATGTATTATTGAGAATTCCTGGTTAGTAATATTTTGAAAGATGAGTGATCCTGCATGAGGTCTGCAGAATGGATTTACGGGGAAGGGAATGTTCTCTACATAAAGTAGTCACTAGAAAGGCTGCATACTATACTCAGATATTACGTGTCTCTCTGCTACTACTGCCAAAATCAGTTTTGCATTTGAGTATATAGGAAAATTTGGACCTGCTACACATAAGAACTTCATCTTTTACTCACTTAAAGCGGAAGGTGTAAGTATTATTATTTGTTATCGTTTTAAAATTTGCCTAACCCAAAATTTAGTGCTTATAACTGACCTGTTCAAAAGCCCTGTGTTCAGAAGTACAATACAAAATCCTACTGATTTTACTATAGTATGAAGTATTCTTATGAGTAAAAATTTTCAGCAACATACTAACAGGGCCAAGACACAGACCTGAGGACAGACAAATTATTGCAATTTTCCTGCCTAAATAGCTCTTACACACTTTGTTGCACAGCAGTTTTTGTTGTCCTTAAATTCTCTCTCTCATGTGCTGAGGAGTAGCACTTTACCTTAGGGCAACTCTCCGTTTTCATCTGGCTGCCTCTTGACCAGAAGGCAGGAATTGTCTAGTGACATAACATGAAAAAGGGGAAAGGTGTCAGGGTTTTTTGGAGGTGGGAGGAGGGGGAGATGGTGAGAGCTAGTTTAAACTAGAGAAAACTGTGCAAAGTTGTTGTTGTTACAAGGGAGGTAAAGGAAAACTGTGAATTTCTATGTAATCAGTGGGGACATCTGACCTGTCTAGTCTGGCTTAGGCTGGAGCAAGAAAGCACAGTTTTGTGTTAAAGAAAGATTTCTCGGTTTATGAGGTAATAACTTAACTTTTGCATGCTTGCAACATAGGTGTAGCCAGAAAAGAAACAGCCTGCTTGAAGGTGTAACTTCCATTTCAAAATCTTCTCCTCTGCTTTGCATATCTCTGAGTTATTGCTACTTACTTGACTGAGGGAGAACAATGCCTGTTCATGTTGAAGCTGCAGAGCTGGTAAAGGAATTTATAAGTAAGGACTGAGTGGAGAAATTGCATTTTCTTTCTGCTTTAGTAGTTAGCATAGAATTATTTATCATGGCTCATGGCAATGGTTTCTGCACGTTTTCTAATCCCGAGAAGATAATTATGGTGTAGTATGCATGCAGTGGTAAGAAACCTATGTAAGGTTAAAAGATCCTTGTGATAAAGGCTCTGCGAGACTAAACAAAAAAGCAGTATGTAGACCTGAACAGGAAAGTAAACTATCTTCCTTACCAGTTACTAATATGAAGACTCTTTCAGCTCAGTTTTTCAGTTCCTGGATCGCAGTGTGAGTATTCTGCCCAGATTTGCAATTTAACTTGAATGTCTGTAACATTTTTGATATGGGAGCAGTTAGAACCTGAAGATGCCATGCTATAGCGAACATCTTTAACCTGCTCATGATTTGGATGCAAAATAAGTAAAACAATAAATAATGCAGCAGTAAGTATAAGAATTGATGGGTGGCATAGCTATTGCCTTTTAGAAACCCATTATGAGATTGAAGGGAGGATTCCTCTGTACCTGTTTGATTAACGTCAATGCAGCTGCATTGTACCACCTTTTTTGCACTTCTTGTTAATAGTCAACTTTGGTGGGTACAGTAACATCCTCTGGGTTAAATGAGGCCTTTGTTTGAGGATAGTTCCATGTTCACTTGCAACAGACACTACAGCCTCACACCTTACTGTCAGTGGAGGATGGTTGTACTGGACGGAGAGGTCCTACCTGCTGTTTACTGCACATGCTGTTATGCAACGGCCTGTGTTGTCCAACGCGGTAATTCCCAGACTTACTCGTTCTAACAAGCATTATGCATGCCAGTAAGCGAATGTAGGATTCATTCTTTCCACACCTATGGCATGTTTGTCCATTTTGCCTTAGTGTTTTGGTGGTCTTATGTAATACTGGAAAGTCTCTTTGATTTAGAAAAAGTGAATCATTCTTCAGGTGTTCATGGGCTTTGCCTTTCTTGGATCCCTTTTTGGCTATTCATCTTCTGATTTCATAACTTGTCTTTTTGGTTGCTTGGCTATTTGCACTGTCTGTTTAGGCATCAATATAGTAAAACAGATTGCTAAGTACATCTTGTCCTCTCAAAGAAAATGTTGGTGTGCTGGAGTCACAGGCAGACGAAGTATGGAAGACGTGTTAGGTTGTATACTGCCCTTAGCCTTTGGAAGAGGACTTTGAACTAAAGCAATGTTGGAAATGCAAAGAAACATTTGCTGGTGCCTCTTGTTAGAAGTAGAAATGATCCTATAGGTAGGAGAGCAGGCTGTTTCAGAATCGTTTGCTGGGTTTTGAGGGTTTTGCTGTAGACCATAAGCTGCTTTTTTTTTGCTGTTTCTGATGTTCTAGATGGCTTTTTTTCCCCCTAAAATGGTTATTCATGTGGGAAATGAGATGCCACAATTCGTCCCCACTCACTTTAGCACCGAGGGAAGCATGGAGACACACGTTTGCTAGTTCTACAGGTATTACCATGACAGAATTCTTCTACTCTTCTGCCAAAAGCATATGCTAATACTAAAAATGGATATATTGCATCATCTTCTAAGTTTTCCTTTCAAACCTCTCTTTATTATTTTTTGTTCCATTGCTGTTGAGTTTTTTTCCAGCTTGCATTACTTGTTTCCTCCTGGTTTCTTTGGCTTTTCTTCAAGCCAGTGGCATCCATGTATCAAACTTCCCTCTGACACTGGACGGATATATTTATCAGACCAAGACTGAATGGTTTGTGATAATGCAAGGGAAGAATGTCTGTAGAAAAACAATGAAGAACATGGATTAGCATCCGGTGTTGCAGTGCTTCTGCTGTCATTTGGCCTTGAAATTGAAAAATTCCTCTCCTGCAGCTCTGTGGTTTTGTCAGTCTCTTTTGCTGTGTTGTGAGATTCTGATTAACAGAATCTTCCCTGTATCCCATATGCCTCAGTCTCCCACATCACATTGTTTCTGTTTTGAAGGAGCTGCAGTGATGCTTGTCTATCTGTTGATCTATTTGACTTTTTCTCAAGGTCTTCTTGCAGCTTCAACAAAAATTTTATCCTAAATGAGCTTTCCAGGCTGTCCCTGCAGTGCTTAGAGATAGTACACTCCTATTCTTCAAAAGTCCTGTGTTTATGAGATAACTACCAGGAATTAGAGCAAAACAAGCTACATCTCTTTTTGTAAGAATTTGTTGTGGATTTGGTCTTCAACCAGTGGGAGAAAAAAGCCTTCACTGTTCAAAGGTTTTCCAGAGCAACCACTGGATTTCTTGGTGCTTTTAGGGTCTTGAATATTCTGTGAGTGAACAACGTGTCTACTTATCTTTTCCTCATTTTTTTTCCAGAAAATATATTTTGTTTTTGAAGTAAAACAAAGGTAGGTGTATTCTGTCCTGGTTCTGTGCAGGAACTGTCCCTGTGTTGTGCAAAAACTGCCCTCACCCTTTTTCTTCTTTTCAATCTCTTCCTATCTGAACTTGGACAAGGTGTTTTGACTAAGTACTGCTGGTGAAAAAAGGGTTATGTTGCTCCTCCGTGTAGCTTCTCCTCATATATTTCCTGTCTTCTAAGCAGAAGAGAAAACAAATCAGTCCTGATAGCTGGCAAATGACAAGGTGTTGAAATTAGTCCGCTTGGCACCTCACATACTTCTTGTTGGTGTGTTGCAGGGTTGCATCACCAAGTGATAAGCAGCGCATGAAGGCATGGATCTGGAATCTAGGCTTGCCCTCATAATTCATAGTTTACATGCTTATTTTTTGTCACTCTTCCTTCTTCTTTTGTATTTCCTCTTCTTCATGTCAATATGTGGAAAACCGGGATATAGCCAGTGTAATTGTTATCTGTTGTAATACCCAGCCAGTTTTCATGGGGAGAGGGTTTTGAAAGGGGGGCTTACTAAAAGTAGAGTAACTTCTAGCATGTAAGACTGGAGATTTGGGAACAGGCAGGCTCTAGGCCAGAAAACATTCTCCGTTTTGCCCTCCCTCAGTTCTTCTAGTTTCTTCCTCATTCATAATCCCTCTTGCCTTTTCCTGCATCAGGAGGTTCCTTTCTGTCCCTGTTCCTTCTCTAAAGCTTCTTGTCTGGACTTGTATTTAAATGTGAAATAGCAACATAGGTTATTTTTCTTGTTCTCTTTAAATTTGTTAAAGCCTTTGTCTAAACAACATGTTACCTATTGGTCTCTGCTAAAAAAGACTATATTAAAGACCTGGTTTCAAACAAAATCTTAATGGTAGTAGAATCTTTAATGCATTTACTATGCATTATTGGTCTTTTATTATTGGTCTTCCTTACTGGTCTATTTTGCCAGAGAGTGTAGTCTTTGGAAAATGAGTGGTAAATTGGGTATCCTAAGGTGAATAAATCATTTATTTATGCTTTGTTTTGTAAGATGTATTTATCAAAACTGAACAGGCATTTGAAATACGGTAATCTGTTAACGGAGGTTAAAAAAAAAAGCAGGTGCACGCTTCTTTTCTCTTTCAGGCAGAGCTTAGATCCTTCTCCATCTCACTCCATTTCATAGTCTTTACAAATAATAAAATAAGGTGGAAAACAGTTTTCTGGAAAATACTTTTATTATCAAATTCTTCCTATACAGTATTGTTACCCTTGCTAAGGTAATACAGATCTAGGTATGCAGTTGCTTGGAATTCAGAAAAAAAAAAAAAAAAAAAAGAAAATCAGCAAACAACACCTCTAGTGCAAGTTAATGCCTTACATTGTTAGGATTTTCTGGTGTTTTTTTCTTTATGTGTGTTTTCCTCTCTGAGTGCTCTCAAAGTTCATCTTTGGATGAGGGAAAGTTGTGCTTGTTATAAAAATAGATAGCATTTCAATTTCAGACAAGTGTCATCTTTACAGTACAGTGGGAGGTAATTTGTCAGACTGTGAAGTCCTTATTTCTTCATGAAACTCATGAAATTTCTCCACCCATTCATGGGGCGAACCCAGTACATGCTTGATATTGCACAGACAGGACATTTAAGCAGCACGTGCTGTGTGAGGTGGGGAAGCAGCTCTCCACAAGGATGAAGAAGTCCAGTGACAAGGATTGTTTCAATAATACATGTTCTTGTCCCACCAGCCTGCATTAGGAAAAAGAGAGGGTAAAAAAATAAAACCAGTTACTTTTTTCTCAAAGAGGAAGAGTAATCATTGGGAACAAATGGTCCAGTTTTTCCTGCACCTGTCCGAGGCAGCTAACATGGGTGAATAAGTGGAAGGGGAGGAAGAGGTAACTTAAAGTCCTAAATGTAGAGAATTCTACTTACTTCCTGGGTATCTCCTGATAAACAGCTTGCGGACTTCATCATAGACCCATATCAAGATGGCAAATGGTACAGCCACAAACCAGTACTGAAACCTGGGAGTGGGAGAAGAGGTTCTCATTCAGAAGCATTTAACTACTCAGCTGAATTTCTGGTTCTCTGACTATGCTACTTGATGTCACTAAAAGAGAATCTGGATTTCATGGCTTTTTTTTTCCTCTAAGTGAAGCACTTAAATAGTTAGAAATAAGATTAGGTCCATGCAAGACTACTAAGCTTAAGTAGTTAACTGAATTAATTTATTCCAGATACTGTTCAGAAGGGATTGTTGCCTAGTGGCATTACAGCCTCTGAAGAGGGCAGAAAAATTGAACATTTCTGACAGTGATATATTTAAGATAAATGTTGCTTGTGTAAAATTAACTAAAATGTTATCTAATCTCACCAAAAGATTGGGGATCCTGGAAAAAATCTTAGTGTTTGTTATACACAAGTAGATTTCTGTATCCTCTATGGTAAATCCAGTAGAAAAAGCAGTGTGTTTTTTTGTAGGAACTATGAAAATAACTCCCTTTTTGGTCAAGAAATTGTCCACCCTGTTCTTCATAATGAATATTCTTAAATATTTATCCTGGAATTGTAATGCATGAGCAACCTGTTCCCATGTATCTGTTGCTAGCAGAATGGTAAGTCCATGTCCGTTTATACACAAAGACAAGGGATGTATGCTGCCATCAAAACTCACCTCAGAGGAATGAAGTTCAGGGCTGTAACATGTCCAAGACCATAGGAGAGAATCAGAGCAATTCCTATCTGGGAGAATATACCCACCCAGATGACTTTGTTCCTACAAGAAAACCAAAGAGAACGGGTTACACGTGTCTGTCTGTGCATGAAAAACAGATTCCTCAGCATAATACAAGGCTGGGCCACTTTCAGCATCATTGCAGCATGACCTGCCTCAGGTGATGAGCAACGTAGACACAGTAGCACAAGACATCTGGTAGACTGTAGCACTGTTGTACGTCACATATTCCTGTGTCTTCCTTGCTACCGTTCTTGACCTACCTAGGTTAAAGCTAGCTTTAGGTAGGCCTGCAGTGTGCATTAGTCATGTCTTTTTCTTGCATTGTCAATGTGCTCATAGTGACTCAAATGTAAATGTAAGAAGGAAAAATACATAGGTGTAGGCTCTGTATCTGCAGATAAAGAAAGGAAAACAATTTGCTTTCCTATCAGAAATACTCTGACTAAATGCCAGCTTTACATGTGGCCTCCATCCCAGTAGATATTTTTAATTCCCTGGCTTTCATGGGATTGAAAGGTGCAGAACCTTTTGCAAAGGGTTGCCAGTGCTATCTTGGGGAGTTTGACCAGCTGGTATCTCCTTATCTGACAGGCTAAAGTTAGCTTGGAGAAGTCTAAATGTTCTATCTACTGATAACTAGATAAAACTTAAGAAAACAGTCTGGAGAGGAAACTCCCTTTTTCTTTGTAGTAACCATTTTAATGAATGGAGAGTTGCTTTTTAAGCTGAATTGTGTTCGGATTAAACAGTACGAAGTGTTTCTTTAAAGAAACCTTCTATCATGACATAGAAAAGGAGGTGGGGGAAGCATAATAAAATGTTTGTCTGAGATTTGCAATTGCTAGAATCCAAGTTTAGTCTTTGTTCACCAACTGAATGTGAGGCAGCTAGATCATTGAGCTAATGTTTCTTTTTTTTTTTTTTTTCGTCAGATCAGTGGTAGGCTAAGTTATCCTTCCTTGTGTGAGATACAGAACCTGCAAAACTTACCTGAAAAGACCCTGCTGGAAAATGGAATTTCTTCGTGTTTTCCTGATGATCAAATCTGCAACTTGCTGAATTGTGATGCTGACAAAGAAGGCAGTATAGCCAGTCCACTGCAGGTACATCCTCTGGTATTTAGTCTGCAAAGCAAAGGAAAAAACAGTTGTGTTACATCAGACACTCATATCTCGTGCAAGTGACTGCAAACCTTGATAGTAAGATTTCAGTTACAAAGGTGTAAATGCAGAGTTATCGCAGATTTAGATAGGTAATGATCACATTTTGGCCTGTTTTTCTAGTCTGCTAGTTATAGTGGATGAGTCATGTGGCTGGAGCACTGGTGTGGTATGAGGAGGAATTTATATTGATTTATTAATGGCTTTTGTGTCTTATGATTTAAGCAGAAGGGAGTGAGGGGGAGTGAAGTGTTGAAAGGAGGAGGGAGAGTCTAGAGACTGCTTTGAATAGTGCTCTTCAGAAGCAGGGCTGAGAGATTATGATGGATCTAAATGTGAAGTCCAGAGAAGAAGGTGCATCTCCAGGGGCTTGAAGTCAGAAGAAGGGAAATTGTAGAAGAATAAATGAATGAGTCTGAATGAGCTAGGTGGCCTGAAGCTCTAAAGAATATATCCTGAGGAACCATTAGATGAAAACTATATTTACATTTAAATCTCTCTCTTTCTCTTAACTTCTATTTTGGAGGATAGAATAGAATTTTAAAGAAACTGTTGGGTAAGAGACAGTGCAAGCATGTTTCAGTGCATCTTTACCCATTCCTGTCCATACGAGTCCTCGAAGTCATTAATGGCGTTGTTTTCCCAGTCGACTCGCACACCAAGCAGTGTGGAAGGGAGGAAACCTTGTTCAGCATAGACTGTGAAGTAGGTTACAAAGGCTCCCACTGACTGCATGATACCTGCAAAATCAAGGAGGGAGAAATGAGAAGATGCAAAATCAAGGGGCACTGGGGATCAGCGTTGAGATGCCTGCTAAGACATGAAACGTGCTAAGAAAGTTAGTTTTAGAGCTCTAGGTGCTCTAACGTTCTTGACCTGTGTAGATAAAACCTGTTGTGTTGTCTGATATGAGCAACAGAAGGGAGTTAGTAAGTCTGCCTAGGAAGGCGGAGGAAAGAATTTAATTCCAGATCCCCCTTTTCTAAGAAGTTAATGAACTTGTCTTTGTCTCGTTCTGCTGATGCAAGACAGTGTTGCAGAGAATAGGCCAACCTACCTATCTGCAGGTAGGAGTATACAGCGAGCTGCTCGTTCACCAGCCTGTCTTTCTTTTTGTTTCGAGGTCTCCTGTTCATAATGTCGCTTTCAGCTTTTTCGTAGGCCAGTGCAACAGAGGGGATCTACAACAGAAATAAACCATCAGAGTCTTGGTAGCAACATTTGTCTGCTTCTCAGAGGCTCATCAGACAAGTTTCAGTTCTGGAGTGGTTCTGTTACCTCCCTTGGTGTCCTGGTTTCAGCTAGGATAGAGTTAATTTTCCTCCTAAACCAGCTGAAATCAGAACACTTGGCTTTTAAATATACACAGAGCAAATGAAGAAAGGCTCCATGTGGCATTATGTTGACATGTATAAAAGATGTGAGAGAAAGCTGAAACTCTGTTATAGGTCTGATGATCTTTTGACAGTCCAGAGGGTGAGAGGATACTGAAAACATTAAAGTGTCCTTCAGATACCTTGGACCGGGCTCTGATCAAGTGCCTAGTGTTCATCCCCTGTACTAAATGCAGTAATCCGTATGATCTCTTGATTGACAAACACTGATACTTTGCACACTGCTGGATTTTGCCTGTCAGCAGGGATCAGAAGTCTTTTCTTTCCATTCCCCCTCTGCAGTTCCTTCCCCAGCTCGTCTTTCTCTATACCCAGCTGTTTTTAATTTAGCCCTCTACCCTTTCACTAGTTTGTTATTCAGTTGTAGGGTAAGGCAACTAAATCTCCTAACGTCCCTTTGCTCCCAGCTTCTCTCACTTGTCATGGTATTTCAGCAGAAAATAACTTAAAAGACACCAGCATTGAGGCAGCAACTTACAATGTCCGTTCCCAAGTCAATGAATAGGATGGTGATGGTGCCAATGGGCATGGGAATGCTGGCAATAATGTAGATGAGAAAGGGACAGAGCTCAGCAATGTTCTTAGTCAGGGTGTAGGCAATTGTTTTCTTTAGGTTGTCAAAGATCAGGCGGCCTGGAGGAAAAGGAAACACTTCTATAAAAGCTTATTGTCAACAGTGTTTGCAATAAGAAACCTTAATTTTTTAATTAATTGAAGTGAAAATAGTCATGGCATATGTCTGCTATCCTCATATGTTTTCCCCTTTTTTTTAACTTTTTTTTTCAAACCTTCCTTCCCTTCAACTCTTCTGAAAATTCAAATGAAAATAAAAAATCACTTTCAATGAGAAAGATGGAGGAAAAATCCCATTCCACAACACAGTGTAGTTTTAATGGAAACCACAAGCTTTTTGTGGCTAGAGAAATGGAGTGTGTGTTAGTGTCGTGGACTGAGCATGATGAGAATGAGGTGCAGGCAAGTAACAGAGAGAAAATGGAAAGAAAACACCTTGTATCTTTGTGATGTTTAGAACTGCATGGGAACAAGATGGGAAGTGCTTTGTTTGGAGTTTGAACAAGCAGAGATAGCAGACCAATGCTCTACTTAACAAATATGTCTGAGAGAGGTTCCTCATTGTCAGTGAGGTTGTTGTGTCTAGTGAATGGAAGCAATTCCCATTTTTTCCAAATACCAAAATCACATTTCCCAATTCAGGTAGAAAATAGGGTGTGGGGGTATGCAGGAGGGAAGGATCAGGAGGACTTGGCCAGTGTGTGGGGCTGCCAGCAGCTTTCAGCTAAGAAAGTGAATAGCAACATTATTTTTACCTTCCTCCACTCCTGTGACAATAGAAGCAAAGTTATCATCCAGCAGTACCATGTCAGCTGCATTTTTAGCTGCGTCAGAACCAGCAATACCCATAGCAATTCCAATATCTGCTTTTTTAAGAGCAGGGGAGTCATTGACTCCGTCTCCAGTCACGGCAACAACTGCTCCCTGGAACACACAAAAGGATCCGGATGTGGGGTTTTTTTGAGGTTATGGTGTTTTCTCGTAAGGACAATCTGCTCTCAGTACACTCCCTGTCTTTAAATCTCTAGAAGAAAGTTGCTGATACGAAGTTTTGAACTCTCTTCATACATAAAACATAACCAGTGATCAGAAAGACAGTGGGTAGGATTAACATGGCAGCCTTGGGCTTTTGTGCAATAGATGTCTGTACAGATGTATGTGTAGATGTCTGTGTGTCATCGAGACTGCCTCCACAGTCAGCAGAGAGAAATGGGAAATTCAGGGATGGGATTTACCATATCCTAAAGACAACACCTGAATTAGATGCATTTAAAATGCACTTAATCTTATTATTTATTTTCGTGGGCTATAAGGAGGCTTAAATTTTTTGAATCTCTCTATTTTTATGTGGTCTACCTCTGTCTGAGCAGACCCAGGCTCATCTCTGGCATCTGTGGGATATTAAAACGGATTCAACATGATCTGTCCTTGTCTTGCTTTGTGAAGTGCTTATGGAATCAGTTGCTTTTGATTTTATCTGTAAATTGCATAGCTGTTCAGTTAGAGATCCTTAGTTTCCTATCCCAACAACTTGTGGCCATTGCCAGGCTATGCTAGAACTGCACTAGTAGTCCAAAAGACAGAAAACTCTGATTTTTCAAGTCAGCTTCGTTGTTGCCTTCCAGTTAAACCATCTACTGCAGGTAAGGGGCCTTTTCTAGTTGATGCAAAAGTTCTCAGCTAGGTTCTCAGCTAGAACACAGAGTGTTCTGAGGGGAAGAAAGCTTGACAAACTGATCAAAACAAATACTAAATGCCCTGTCCCTTTGGGGATTTAACACTGTGTCACTAATTATAAATATTGCCATGTACAGAAGGGCTTATAAGCTCTAAGCACTAAACATAGCATGTAGACTGCTTGGCTTGAGTCAGGGAGGAAGGGTAGGGTCTTCCTCTTCAACCTAGCCAAAGCTACTAGGAGTTTGGGCATCTAAGCAGTACAGAACATGTTTACCCTCTGCCTGCTCATGGCCATTCAAAAAAAAATAAAAATAAAAATAAAAAAGAGATTAAATGCAGTTTTTCCCCTGCAAGTAATTCAGGCTTAAACCCACAGAGCTGATAATGCTGATTGGAAAGCTTAGTGCTGGCATAATTGCAAAAACAAAATAATAGCTTGTGCCGTCCCCTTTCCTGTAAAGTTCAGGTGTGGTGGTAGTGGAGCTTTCAGTTTGCAGCATCTATCTGGAAAATGTCAGAGGGCAAAATCTCCTGATGACAGTTTGCACCTTTTCCTGAGCGCTATACGTGGTGTTTCTTTCCCTGTGCCTCCCGTGCTGGCTGCACTCCATGCTCCTTTACATAATATTGCCTATGAATAGGACAAATCCTCTTTAAATCCTGCCTCATATTCATGCTTTCTGTGGGTTGTTTTGCAGTCATTTAAAGTAATATAGATAAGGCTTGGTCATAGATAAATCATGCTGTGACATTTTGTGGGATTCATACCTTATTTCATGTCTGAGCATTTCTGTGGGCGGGAAGTACATAGGTCTAAATGGCTACGAGAGATAAGATGAGGGGATGTGGCAACACTGCTTTTATCTGGGTTTAAGGAATTCCTGGGGGAAGGCTCCTTCCCAAATTGTGTACAAGTCTTTACCCAGGAGGCTTTCTGGGCATCCCAGCAGCAGCTTCTCTGAATTTCGTGCAAGCTAGTCAGGCCCCCTCCCTCAGTATGGCTCCAACCCACTCAAACGTAGGAAAAGCTCATTTTGTCAATCGGAGTTCAGCGTCTGTAACAGGAATTTAAATGGCTTGGCATCTGTCCAGAGAAGACAGTGTTTGTGGCAAGCTGTTAGATAACGTTCTTGCACAGTGAACAGAGTATAACCAGAGCTTGGAGTGCTTGGGAAATTGGTTTCCACCCTTTCCCCTGCTACCTGGTGCATGCGCCGTAGCCGTATCATGTATAACCTTGTACACCTCTTACCTGTCTTTGACAGCCTTCCACTATGATCAGTTTCTGCTGGGGCGATGTCCGAGCAAAGACTATCTCTGAATGGTTACACAAAATGTCATCCAGCTGCTGCAAGCTCATGTCCTTCAGCTCCATCCCATTGACTACTGCTGCCGTGGCTTCCCTGTAATAGCCATGGGAAAGCTGGATAAATTCTCAAATCCAAATGCTTAGATAAAAATAGCATGCTTGTAGAATGTATGCAGCTTAAGGAAAGCAGCAATCGGAGTTAATTTCACAAGCAGTAGTTGTTAATCAGCAGGTATTGAATGAAAGATGCTGTAGAAATCCAGACAGAATTAGTTACCTAGATACAGAGGGAAGCAATTGAAGCTTCCTCCTGAGTAGACCTAACAAGAGAAAATGCATTTTAAAGAGAACTGAGTGGGAGGGTAGGACAGTGGAAGTGGAGGAGGATCTTTTCTGTAAAAAGCTTTTAGGTTTCTCTTATTATGTTAATTTTTTCACATTTAATGGGTGAAAGAGGAACGTAGACTTGCTGGTCCTTAGGTCGTCCTCCAGCACTGCATGGGATTCTGAATTTTGCTTTTCATATGCGTGTGTTTTGTCAGAGGTGCAGTGACAGCAAAGACCAACGTGATCTGCCAAGTTTTAGTCACTAGTTTTTCCCAAGTGCCCCACGCAGATGAGAGCCCCTGCCCTAAGCATACAGTTATTTACGTAGAGATGACTTAGATGGACAAGGTGGCTGGGCATGTTACCAAGAACCAGAAAAGCAAAAAGCAGCTGTGGTGCAGAAATTGGCCAAAAGCATTGTAGAGGGAGAAGGCGTAGCTTGCAGAAAATGAAGCCATGGGTACCTCCTATATTCTGCCTGCTCTTACCGTCTATTGACTTGCTCAACAGGAATATTGAGGCGCTTAGCAATATCTTCCACGGTCTCGCTGGTGGCTGAAATGATGCCTACACTCTTGGCAATGGCCTTAGCAGTGATTGGGTGATCGCCAGTGACCATGATAACCTGAGGAAGGGACAAGCACTTAGGGTAAGTGACAAATGCATATGCAATGGATGTAAAGAGATAAGTTGAAATATCTATTGTTCTATTACCAGGAAGCAGTTTGGAATCTGAACTTGGAAAGCTGTGCCATGTACGTAACAAAGACAGATTATGACTATTAATTAGCTCTGTATTGATTTCTGTTCTCCACTTCTTGCTATTGGCACTATTTTATCAGGGCTGCAAAAGAAAAACTTGTCATGAGCAGCAAGGTTGGAACGATGCAGAATAAAGAAGCTTTTATATAAGAATTTATAACACGTATACTCAAAAGTAAGAGTTCTTGGAATGTTGCATTGTAAAATGGATCCTTGAGAATGAGGTCTCCTGACAGACAAGGCAAAGATTTTTCTTATTTTTCTTGAAGAAAAGTTGCCAGTTTCCAGATCTGTCTTAAGACTACAGAAAAATTACTCAGAATTAGGACTTGGGATTCATCTCATCAAGGATAATGAGAAATTGGTAACTCCAAATACCAATTTTTCCTTTATTTAGCTAGGTGGCCTCTCAGTCTCAAGCTGGAAATTTACTTGTGGTTCTCTTGGGACTGAAATTAGGAGAACTATTGCGTCAACTTCAACTTGAATGGTTTTGAGATTAGTGATTCATATGTGTAAAAGTTCCTAACAAGTGTAGCCCTGTGTCCTGATGCTTTCTCAAGAATTGCTCCTATTACCTTACGCTGTTTACAGACAAGTAATTCTAGCTGGCATGGTTTCTATACTCTAGAAGGGGATCCAATGAGACTATCTCGGTTTCTCTAAATTTGGATTTCCAGTTCCAGGGTTCTTCACACACTTTCTGTGGTCTGATTCCCACTTAAATTTAATCCATTTCCTGTCTCAGGGCCTTCAAGTAGTTTCTCTAAGTTACAATTTCAGAACAGTATTAATGAACATTGAAATTTGTGGTAGGTGTTTCTAGAAAGATATTTAATGTCAATGCAGTGGAAGATCTTAAAAGTTACAATATCATTAGTCTTTCTGTAGCATCACTGTATCCTTCGGTGTAGGATCCCTACCTTGATTCCAGCACTGCGGCATTTTGAGACAGCATCTGGCACTGTGGAACGAGGTGGGTCAATCATAGATAAGAGCCCAACAAAGCACAGGTTGGAGGTGGGGAAGTTCATGGAATCTGTGTCAAATGGGTACGTGTCTGGAAACTCATTTTCAGGCAGGTACAGATGACAGAAACCTGAAAGGAAACAGTTGATGAAATGTACAGGAAATAGTGAGAGAAATAAGAGAGTTTGCTGTAGCATAGCTTCAGACTTTCCTCTTGTCTATAAAACTCGCATGCATTTAACCACGAGCTTTTTATGGAGCACTATTTAACCTGCCATTTTAACCTTCAAATCAAAGTGCGTATAGAGTCAGTGTTTCACGTGGCAAAGGTATTGATGCTACTAGCTGGGCAAGAGTGTTTTCTTTTGTGGATGACTTCTGTTGGCTTTTTATTTTTTTTGGCTGCACGGCGTGGCAGATCAGCACCAGTATATAGCAGTAAGGGCATCCCCGCCACAGGGAGCTTACAGCACATCATTGAGGTTTTAGCCCTCTGCTGAGGAGGCTGTACACTTTGCTTTTCTCCTTCACTGCAAGTGTCCAGGCAAACTGGTCTCGTACCAGGATTTAAAGCCCCATTCTACATTGCAGTTCTCTTACAGTCTCTCTAGTTGCACTCACCCAGTACTCTCTCTCCCATGCCTCCCAGCTCCATGTATGCTGTTTGGAAAGCTTCTGCTTTTTCACTGTCCAGTGGTTCTTCTTTGCCATTGATCATGATGGTGCTACATCTTTCTAAAATCCTCTCTGGGGCACCTTTCATCACCAGCAGAAAGCGTTTGTCGTTGGGATCGTCAGTCTCATGAATGGAAAGCTGCATGCCACAAATATGAAATGATTTGAAAGAACATTTGTGATCCTCATTTGTTTCTGGTTTTGGTCACTTTGCATGAAAATAACATTTCTCCTGCTTTTCTCCATGAAAACATAATTCTTTCCATCAAATGGAATGAACTGCTGTTATTGTAGGTTAAATTTCCCCTGTCATTGCATTCCCCCATTAAGACTTGCAGGTCACAAACTGATGCATTACACATAGTGATAGAAACAGTGAAAGCTGAAACGGTCTGGCCTAATTTCCCAAACTGAAACACACCTGGAATTTGTTGGTGGAGTTGAAAGGAATTTCAGCCACTTTCTTGTTTTGTGCTCTAATACTCATGACGTCACCCAGAATGACTTCTGCAAATTTCAGCAGAGCTGTTTCAGAGGCATCACCTACCACAACTCTCTGTATGGACAGAAGAATCATAGAATCATTAAGGTTGAAACAGTTTATAGCACATACACTTCTGCACTTCTGTCAAGAGAGCTTGCATACTTCTATAAGATGTTGTGTGCTTAAACAGCAATGAAGCTACATAAAGCAACGGTTGTCCTGAAAAATACACTAAAAATTTTAGTAATTAATAGCATGGAAATTCTTGATACCTGAGTTGTTTTTTTTTTTCCTGCCTTAAACTTTTTGCAAGCCTATAGCAAGTAGTAACTCAGAAGACTGAAGCGGTAAAATTTAAGAGATAACTGAAGCTAAACAGAACAACTCGTGTGTATTGTTCTTTTAAAGGAGGAGGAACAGGTTGACGTGAAGTAGGCTATACCTTCATTATTGGGAGATTTTCCTGTCCTGGTCTGAATTCTGCCCGGTTGCAGAGAGTTACAATTTTTGATAATGCTGTCCATGATGGAGAACTTTGATCAAAAGGCTGAGCTGAAGTGAAACAAAATAAAGATTGCATCCTTTAGCATATTACATGGTAGAAGTAGAAACTTAAGTTTGAAACAACAGGACTGAATTATTTGCAGAAGAGCATCGTTCTTTTGATAGGTTCTGTTATAGAAAACCAATTTGACACAAGCCTTTGCATTAGTCAACTAATTAGTTCTGGCAATGTTACTTAGATGATGTTTCTGTCTGTTTTCTTACTAAATTTACTGTTGGTGAATGGACATGCATTAGAACCTCCTCAAGACTTACTCTCTGTGAATGGAGTTCAAATAGTAATTCTTTTGTTCGCATCTCTACATGGCAAAGAAGGGACTTTCCTATTGCACACACACTTCTGTGTGGGAGACATATCTGTTTTAGCTATGGAAAGACCCCCATTGACACCAGTTTGGCAGACAGTAGGTGTGAAACATCACAGGTTTGATAAATGTAAGCTGCCACTTTCCAGATCCCCCATTGCCATATTTACTTGTTTGATCTTCACTGGTATCAGCTGAGTAGATCTGATTATCAAACCAGAGGTGAGCAACAGTCATCCTGTTTTGTGTGAGGGTCCCTGTTTTGTCAGAGCAGATGATGGAAGTAGAGCCAAGTGTTTCCACAGCTTCCAAGTTCTTCACCAAACAGTTCTTCTTCGCCATCCTCTTGGCCGTCAGGGACAGACTCACCTGGCAGAAGTAAAGAAGTTCAGCTCGCTGTTAGTGAGGTACAGTTACAGAATGGTGTAATGAAGTTACATACTTCTGTTTTTTTAATGCTTTTTTACTTTCTAAAAGATCTTTTTAAAAAAAAATCTTCTGGTTGGTTGCAGTGCATTGTTTTTCTTTTTAATAGCATTATTAAGATCAGAGGTTTTGCAGTAACTAGCAAAGTACATGTGCTGTACAAGGAACCTGCTTCCCTGCTGATAGAAATAAGAGTGTCATGTCAATTAAGAGGCTGTTTTAGGTGGAAGAAACTACAATGTGGGGAAAACTCCTAATCACTACCTTAATTAATCCTGAAGCAAGCCTCTTCATTATTGTAGTACTGCTAGTTGGTCGTTGGTGGTGTACTTTAGGGCTAACAGTACTTAACAGTTTTGTTGCTTCTCAGCCACAGATTTTAGTGATAATTCTTATGTATTAGTTAACAGACTTACTGTTACTGTAGCTAGCAGTCCCTCTGGCACATTTGCCACAATGATGCCAATGAGAAAGATGATGGAGTCCAGAATCTTGTATCGCATTGAAACAGAAATAATGAAGAAGAGGACACCAATGGAAATGGCCACTCCTGCCACCAGGTAGACAAAATGCTCTATCTCGATAGCAATGGGTGTTTTCTCATTTCCTACTCCCGATGCGAGCGAGGCAATCCGCCCAATGACAGTGCGATCCCCGGTGTTGATTACAATGCCAGTAGCAGTGCCTGCAAGGAAATAAGAGTCTGTTGGCTCCAAGAGAGTTTGTCTTCTGTACATAGTACTGATTGACGAAGTCCCTTCTTGGCCTAATGTGACTAAGACTTTATCCCAGAATGACATTTTTCCCCCACAGAAATCTTAGAGGTATCAGTGAAGGGAAAGAAGGACATATTTTCATTAATTATAATCTTTTTTGATTGTGTTGCAGTAGGAATGCATCGTTATCCTGGGCACTGTACAGTTTCCTAACAGATAGTCTGTTAAGAATGGTACGTAACTTTTTAGTTCTGAAAATAGGGACAGCACCTTTAAGTGTACAGAGCCCTTTCACAGAAACATCCACAAATACTTAGAGGATTCTAATTCCTTGAAGCAGAATTGTTCAAAATGAGTTAGTAATATTATGTAGCACCCTGTCCATGTGTCATTTCAGGAAGCCCTTTTCTCTGTCACTACACACCTTCCACACAGGTGGTGGAGTAGAACGCAATGTTCTTGGTCTCCAAAGGGTTCTCGTGGGTGAAGTCACAAGAGCGGGACTGTGGTTCTGATTCCCCTGTGAGTGAAGAATTGTCCACCTTTAATGAAATGGAGACATGCCCATATTAAAGTTAGTAATACACGGTTACAGCCCAGAAGGCAAGAGTGCAGCACATTTAGTAACAGGTGACAGGGCCATAATCTCTCAGTGCTGTTTCTCTGAGATGATTGTCGTTGTCACTGAGAGAATCTGTTACTGTGGGATTTCCACATTGTATGCCCGGTGGTGGGATTTTCAAGTAGCAGCCTGAAAGAAAACATGGTTTGAAAATCTACCTCCAGGTCTCAGAAGACATTTAACACAGCGTTGGTATTTCTGCCTCTGTCCTGACAAAGAGCATTGCTAGAACAAGGTATGGCCGTAGTGCCTTCTTTTGGTGTTTGGCAAGTGTGGATGTTAGTACTGCATGAACTGAGCGTCTCAGTAGAGTTTCTGCATTCTGTAATTTTAATAGCTAATGGCTGATCTTAAAGCTCTAATAACTCGTATTGGGTGCATAGAAATTCTTTGTTATAAAAGCCTCTCGACCATGTTTTTCCTCTCTCCACATGCTCTACAAAGCATTTTTTACCTTACACCCCTGAGCAGAGATCAGGCGAATGTCCGCTGGGATCCTGTCTCCACCCTTTATTTCCACGATGTCTCCAACCACCAGCTGCTCTGCTGGCAGTTCCTTCTTCTCCGCATCTCTGATGACAAGAGCTTGCTGAGGGGATGGAAGTATGACAAAAATTAGTGTTTCACTGTTCTTTAAATCTCCTACCAAGAGGTAGATTCAAGTTGTGCTTATTGCTTAAGTCCTACTTGTGTCATTTTGAGGTGTGCTCTTAGAATGAGTTTTTATCTCAAATGAAAAGCCTTGGTTGCTCTCACCTGTGGAATCATTTTACTGAAGCTGGCCATGATGTTTGTACTTTTAGCTTCTTGATAGTAAGCGAAGATACCAGTGAGGATGACAACCAGTGCGAGGACTACACCAAGGTAGAGCTAATCAATAAAAGAAATAACCCAGTTAATTAAAGGTATGCATTCAGCAGTTCCTTTGCTAGAATAACTCATAGTTCTGTATTGTTTCAAGAGACTCTTAAAATGACTTACTGGACCAGGCTAAAAGACAAATTAAGAAAAGAGCTTTCAAGTTTTGCCCTGCTGGTGATCAAGTACGTCTTTTGGGGTATAAAAAGGATTTTTAATTGCAAGTGTCCAGTTTCTCTGAAAAGCCTTCTCTAAACTGAACAAATTATATTCCTAGCAGAGTGCAACTCATAAGGGAATCGAAGTCAAAGACTCGAGTCCTTTTCAGACTTCAGTGTTGCTCTTATGAGTTCTCGAGTGTTATGATTGTGGGTAAGTGGTTATAAAAACTTTGGACAGGCACTCATAGACAGAAGTGGTATGTCAGGTATTTATCAGAAATGTTCAGTAGTGGAGGGAGAGTCCTGAAGGAATAAAAGGCCTCCTTGTAGTTACTGAGTAACTATGAAGTAGTATTTAAATTACTTAGATTGTCAAAGGGTCACATACTCACTTTGTAGTTATTCAAACACTTACGTTGTCAAAGGGTGATTCAGCTCCCTGGGCAAACTGAATGCCAAATGAAATCCAGGAGAAGACAGCTCCTATCCATAAAAGGATGGAAAACCCTCCCACCATCTGCTTGAGGAACTTAACAATTTCAGGAGTGGCTTTGGGAGGAGTGAGTGAGTTGGGACCATCACGAGCCAAAATCTCTGCTGCTCTTGAACTAGAGAGACCCTGCAAAAGCAAATGTCATGTTTAAAACGATGTCACAGAAAACAGATTTTTTATCTGAACTCAGAAATAAAATTTGCATGCTGCTTGTTCATTAAACGTTGTTAGTGTTACGGATCAGCTGCAGTAACCTGCATCTTTGATTTCCAAATTGTGATTTCAGGGTAGCTATTATTAGTTATCTGCTATGAAGACATAGATACTGCTTTTCTGGAACAGTGAATTTGTGGCTGTGTCCATTAGGAGTTTTCATTCTCTGTCAGTTATCTGTCAAGTACACCTGTACTAAATGTTTGGAAAGATGAGAAAAAACAGACATCTGTTCTTTTGCTATTGTTTCTATATTTCCACAATGAAGTCTGCAGTTCATGGGTTCCTTGAAATTATTGTCTGTATTTGTCTGTGTTAGATGCTTTGATATTCAGATGTAAGATATCAAAGGGGGCACAGCTTCTCAAATTTAGTGTTTCCCTCAAGACAAAATAATGTCCAGTGCACTCACTTGCCATAGGTTTTTACAGACACTGCCAGTGAAAAATGAATTGTAGTGAGATCTGAACATCTGATAAAAACTCTCTGTCCTTAGAAAAGCAGAGGTCCTTCTGAAAACTTTGAGGTCGGGTTTTGTACAGGGAATTTTATTTCAAAGCAGTAGATCGGACTGCTTCAGACTTGAGAAAAACTCTAGTCTGAATCCAGGTCACTGCTGCACGCTGACTTGCTGTCTGTTTTAGGCTTTATTGGGGGTTAGTGCATCATGCTTATGCATGCACGTATGTATCCATGAGTGCATCTCTCGATTTGGATGCTTTTCCATCGCCTTTATGAAGCTTTGAATCAGCCAAAGATATAGGAAGGCATGTGAATTGGGCAGTTTCTTAGTGATGCCCTAAGTACTTACTTTGTTGATGCTCGTGCCGTACTTTTCTTCCAGTTCTGAAGCGCTGAGTTTGTGGTCATCCTGAATTCCAAAAGAAAGAGAAAATGATAGTAAGCAGGATGTCAGACTGTTGGAAATTTTATATTGGGATCTAGAGAATGTTCAAACTGCCTTGATCTGGGACCATGGATCCAGTTGCTAGGATTACATCCCACTTCCATGAATAAACAATATGCAGTTTTTCATAAAAAGCACGAGTCTTCTCTTGTCTATTTCCACCTCTGCTGTTAGCTCATTTTTTACTGTTTGCAAAACATTTCTTCTTGTCTTCTCTTGACAGAAGTAAGATGTGTTTCACCACAAATGTCAGTCTTATGTGGAATCAAGAAGCTTAACTGATAAATGTGAAAGGTCTGGGGGAGCTGCTAGCAGTGTACACACCACTGGAAGATAGCATTTTCTTTAGATTTTGTGTGTACTTTTGTAAATATCTCCCTCCTCCAACAAATCTATTGCAAGAACAGAATGGTGTTCTCGTGTTAATACCATACTGTTTGCCACAAATGTGTGTGCTGCTTTCTGTTGAATAGTTCCTCTTTACATGCATGCTACAAGACCATGCATTCAGTACCATGGGCAATGTTGTTGATAGAAGAAAGGGTGTGGTGTTGGAATATGTGTGACAACAATCTTTGCATCTGATTGACAAGGTAAGGTATGTGAAATGGTTTGCCACAGTCTTGTAGAAAGAAAGCAGCAGGGTCTAAACACAGTTAAAAAGGCGCATGGGAGAGGGAAGTCTGAAAGCTCTTCTCCTTTCTCTGCAGTAACACCTTTGTGGTATCATTGACCTAATTATAACTTGTGCCCAACTGAGATTTAGAAGCCAAGAATTCGTGAGTTCTCACAATTGTTTTCACAGAATGATTCATTGGTACTTGGATGAGTCAATTAACTTGTCTGTGCTTTGGTTTCACTTTAGAAACATGAGAGTAATGTTACATCCCCTAATAGCAAACATAAGATACATTGAGAATTATTTAGCTGGTACTGAATTGGTCTTGGAAAGATGCTGGATAAATCAATGGCCCATTTTTGGCTTTCCTTACCTTTGAAATACTGTGTAGCCCCTAAATAGCCTTTGCTGTGAGTTGCTCTTAAAGCAATTCAGAAAAGAGGTCAGTATAATTACCTTCATTTTTCAGATTGGGAAACTGAAACATACAGAGCAGAAGTAAGGTTTCCAAGATCAGTTGTCAAGTCAGGAGCGACCCAGAAGTAAAATACAGGTTTCTTAGGCTTAGTGTGCAGTCCTTGAAGTACATTGCATTTAATTCAGGGCGGAAAAGCTGTGTTTAAAGCTGAGGCATGCTTTTAGATGTGCTAGAAATCTAGAGCAAGATATTTTGCTTCCATCTTCCCTCTGTTTCTTGGCTGAATGTACAGGTGGCAGTTCAGAGGAAATGCTGATTATAGTAACTCCATCTGGGAGAATACAGACCTCTTTAGGGAGATACTGTTCTGTACCATTGGTAGCTTAAGTAAGCCAGAATCATTCTTTTGTTATAGGTATTAATCCCGCACAACTTTTTCTCTGGCAGACTTCAGGAGAGTGGGGAAGGTAGTTCTTCCCGATTATGATTTTCATGCAATATGCCGTTAAAATGCCAGGTGAAACAGGAGCTTAGCAACACTCACCAGGTCCAGTTCTTTCTTAAGGTCTTCATTCTTTTTCTTCTTGTTGCCTTTCAGGTCTTTGTACTTCTCCTCTTCATCTCCAGTCTCTGTTTTTTCCAGATCTTTTATTCCATTGATCTCAACTGAGTAAACATCAGACTTTTTCTGTAGAAGAAATAAAGTTTTGGCATTGGTGTGAGCACCTGCTGCGACTAGAAGGAAGCAGTAAAAAATACTGCAAACATTTCAGACTGACAAATCCACTTTTTTGAGACAAGTTACAAACAGCTACTGTTTTTTTGTTTGTTTTTTGTTTTGTTTTTCTGCTGGCAACTTAGAGCACTAGTTCTTGTCCTGAGATTTCTAGAGCAAGTGTTAGATCACTCGTGATCTGGTCTTCAGCATATGTAACTGACAGTGATTCCTTAGAGAGTGCAACACTTCCAGTAGTTTATGATCTAACACAAAGCATAGGAATATTGCCTAGGATCTCAGGATCACCACTGAAAACCATTGTCATGTATTGGCTCTAAAGAGGAGATAAATATAAAAGCAAAAGTTGTTTAAAAGAAAAGTGAAGAGTAAAGGAAAAGGAAAGGAAAAAATTTAAATGAGAACTTTTTTTCTTTGGCTATTCCTGGATATTTAGATATGTGACTTTAATTTTTCTTTTTGAAATAAAATTAATGTTTATATTTACCCATTTACACTGGATTACATAGAAATTGAGGCAAACAGCATAATGGTTGCCAAGGAGAACCAAGCCTGTTACTTCTGCATTCTCTCTTTACTCATACTTGTCAATCTAGTAGCAGGTACAGGAGACTGTTAAATAACCGAGGGATGCTGCCAAACCCCTGATGTTCTGCTTTTATTGATAACTTGAGGGGGAGGGAGTTGCTGCCTCCCAAGTTTAAGTTAACACTGTAGTCTGAAGGGCAAACTTCCTGTGTTGCCAATTTACCAGCTTCTATAATCATAACGTTCCAGATATTAATTATCTTGTAAACTACATGCCATTCCTTGGAAGAACTATTGGTTGACCCCATTTCAGAGGCTTCCTTAGAGATTAACCATCAGAGCTTCGTGAGAGTCATACTGCATCTTATCTGATGGTGTGCTCTACTAGCGAGATGGATGCACTTGTATGCTGCTGCTGCTGTTACCTGTCTGTCTAACAAGTACATACACATTTTTGTAGGACAGATGTCAATGTTCAGAGTTGTTCTGCAAAGGTAATATTTCAGGTGAGATGAAAGTAGACATCCTACATACAGACTAAACCAGACAGCTCAAGTGATGGAAACAGCAAGGAATGGAAAGGTTTCAGACATCTTGCTATTATTATGAGTTCAAAACTGGCACCCTGTCCTCCAATGCCCTTTAGTTAGAGGAATGTTGAAATCTTGAAGTTGTATCTTGAGGAAGGAAGGGAAAAGCTAAGAGCTGGTGGTAGTTTGAGCAGTTACAAGTCTGGAAGCCTTCTCCCTAAAGCACTTGGATTTGTTTGATACATATCCCAGGTAAAGGTCATCTCTGTTACAAGATGTTCTAATTTTTTATCTTGCAGAAGTTTTAGTCTGGATTATCTGTTGGAATTTTTCCTTCAAGCTTCTCCTCCTTCCTTTAACTATCCAGCCCAAAATCTGTTTGGCTTTTCAAATATCCAGAAAGTAAAGACAAGGATAGAAAGAAAGCAACTATCTGTTGCAAGAGTGTCACAGGAAGAGAATAATAAAGAAAACTCATGAAGTTAGTAAAATCTTCTGGTCACTGTGCATGATGTACACGTAACCTTTAACCCAAACATTTTCATAAAATCTCAGATTTTGGCATTTGCAGAAGAGCTACCATTCATGAAACTGTTGATTACAAAACTAGCTATTCCTAGAAGCATTTCCTATCCAATCTGATCTCCTTACTTTTTAGGATTAGAAATGCATTCCTATCTAGAGTGAAAATTTTAGTTGTTACACTGGATGCCCAGCATTGTCTAGTATCAGTTCCATTTTCACTTAGCTCACAATTACAACACATACATGTATATTAAAACTTAATTCAGTGCTTATTCTTAAGAAACTTGTGCAGTGCCAGTAGTTCTGGTGAACAGTGTACTCACCTTTACCATCTTGGTGATTTTATTCCCCTGCTGATGGAATGAAACAGCCAAGCCAAAGGGTCTGGATGAAAAGCAAAAGCCCAGACGAACAACAGAGTATCTCAGAGCACTTCTGGCTATTGCAGTGCAAAAGCTCACAGAGGCTGTAGTTCCCTCTCAGCTGACAAGCAGACGTTAGCTGGAATCCTGCCTGTGCTTTGGCATCCTTCAGGCAGGACGGGTTCGTTGTCCAAAGCCTGTGGAGAAAGAGCACTGTTTGCTAGTGCTTTATAAATCAGCATCTTGTGCTGCCACTCCACCCCTTCCCTTCCAGGTCCAGCCCATCTTCTGTTTCACCTGTAGTAGGTGGAAAAATACCACAGTAATGGGCATGTGGGTTTCAGGTCAGATAGTTTCTAATTATTCCTTTGTAGTGTTTGCTCACGACTAGGGAACAGGTGTATTATTCATCTTGCTAGAAGCAAAGAGTTTCCTTCGGAGACTTTCCAGCACCGGACTCCCCTTCAGATTTCTAGCTGTCACGGCAGCATGTGGTGGGGTAAAGGAAGCCTGAGCACATTCTGTATCTCCTGGCTGTTAACGCGTTGTTCTGTTTGTCTGCCTTGGGTCCCTAAAAGTCAGATCCCTGCCCTATTTAGGTACTAGGGATTTTATGGAGGAGTTCTCCTTCAAGTTTCTTAACTTTGACTTCATTTTTTATTTTGGATTGCATTTGATGCGTTTTTAACCTTCATGTGGATCCGGAAAAAAAATCACTTCCCCATGCATTTTCAGCAACAGCACTTACCTGAACAGCTTGTGTAAATTGTTTGTCTTGTGCCAATTACAAGCTTCCATATGGGAGTGATAACAGGATTTATGACATGCCTGATACCTGGTATATCGCATCAGTCAGAAGTAAAGTTAACTTTTTCTTCATCCCTTTAATTTCACTGAAGAAAAACTAAGACATATATGAAAAATTTTCTGTACTTCAACATTACTTTGGGAAAGGGTGTCTTTCATCTGGCTGGCAGAACTGGTCTCACTGCACACATAACGTTCCAGCAGTGTTCTACGTTATATAATTCATGAGCTTAAAATTGCATCATTTGAGATGCTGTGAGGTACCACAGTCACTGGCAGATGACTCCATTTGTCGTAAGAGATAGAAGACATTACTAGAAATAACTAACATGGACCATTTCAAGCCATACGTGTAAGCTGTTAGAGTAGGGAAGAGAACCCAGAAACATGCTTTACTGCTTCAACAGGACCAAGAGCAAACACATTCAAATTAGGGACTGGCTTCCAGTGACTAGAGTTCATGCATCCTTAAGCTATGTTTACATTTAAAATCAGAACTTCATCTATTTCTCAAATTACATTTATTTGTCCTTTTCCATGGCATTCTTCAATCTTAAAACGTTATGTAAGATATAGAATTGCATCTGGAAAGGTTTCACCTTGAATTTCTGCTGTTTGCTAATTTTTTGAGAACTGGATTGTGTCCTGGAGCTTGAACAGAAACCTTTCAATATGCGTATAAACATTGGAGATTTCATGATATATGCCATATGCAAGAACATATGTTGACTATTCGGTGTCTCTGTGTGTCATGTGTTTCCCATTACCAAGCTACTAGAACCAAGCGGATCGAGAGGTACAGGGACACCAAAACCAGAATGGTATTGGACACTAAACCAGAATGCTAATGCTGGAAGTGAGGGGCTATCTGAAAGCAAACGTCTACTTGAAAATAGTGATAAGCCATCCAGGAACGCAGTTGTGTTGTCCTTCAGATCTATTAGTAAAGACGGTGAGCTGGAAAATGAGAGAAGAGGGCTAACATAACTTTACCTTTTGCATTTATAATTTTTAACTGGGAACTGGGATTTACAATCCAGCAGTGAGGAATAGCTGGTAGATGGAAAACAGGAGTGTGTATCATACCATGCTGTTCACTGACTTGTAAAAACAACTACCCTGTACTTCTTCCTAATAATTCATGATTTAGAATGTTTTCTGGGTCACTTTGGTGGGTTTCACATTTCTCTAAGCAGTTATCGTTTTTGTCTGGGGACAAATGCTAGAGACACAAGTTAGAAAGTGCTTGGCAACAAAGCTCTCCATGTGCCATTGTCTGGATGCAATATTTACATTGATGTACCTTCTTAAAGGTATGTCTTATAGCAAGTTAATTCAACTGGGAAAGGCCTGTAGGCAGTGCCATAGCTTAATGTTCACAAAGTATTGAGCTGGTTTTACTGCTTACAAACAATCTGTAGTGAGATTCCAAGTTGAAAGTACAAAAGCGATGGTTTAAAATTCTGTGGCTGGAATTTCATTCATTTTTTCACTGAAGGGATTGTTGATTTTCATGTGAATTACAAAGTAAAGATGAGAAGTGCTATAAAAGGCAAATTTCTTGTTCCCTGTGAACCAACAAACCACGGCAGGACACGGGAGGATCCCACTGTTGGGAGCACTGATGTTCTTGGGTTTTGTTGTTTGGCCCTGTGGTGAAGAAGTGCCAGAAATGGAGCCCACGTGAGAAGCCAGGCTGCAGTGCTGGACAAGTGCATAGACACCCTTGAATCCTGCCAGTGAAGCACTTGTCCCTTGGCTTGGCAAGATGTGGCATGCCCAGAGAGGAATATATTTGTGCCTGTGCCAGAGCTGTAATCATCATGTGGGTTCCCAGCGTGTCTCAACACTTCAAGCTGAGCCCTGTTTCAAAGGTAAAACAAACATGTTTTGTTCAGATTTCTAGCTGTTGGCCTAGGAAATAGTGAGTGTCCCTTCTGAAATATTGTCTCTTGTGTCTTCAGTATTAAGATATATTTTGATTCTGTTTTAAGGCAATGTCTGCTTGCAAGTGTTGCAGGAGGACAAACAGGAGAATATTTTGCTGTTATTTAACACACCGAGGTGTTTCTTCACACGTACTCTGAAGACTGCAGGCTCATTGTCGGTACGTGTGCTCAGATTCTCAAATCTGTTCAGGTAGTGCAGGGAAGGTGAAAATATTTGTAAAAACTTCTGGAGTAAAGAAACTATTTAATGGTTTTGCTTTCATTTATCTTCTTGACAGTGTGTACCTTTCATAACACTACAGTTTTATTTAAATACCTTCCATCTTGCATAAATTAGGGCGTGCATTACCAAAAAAGCAGCATGCAGTTAGAGAAGTACCTAAAGATGCAGGAGTGTGTGGGTGGTAGATCGGTGCTCGAGTTTGCTTTCACAGGGCGTAGGAGCTTGCTGCTTGCACAGGGAAGGCCAGCAGAGGGAGCGCAGCAGCCTCTGTGCTTAGGTCTTTCCTTGTTCATTCATTGCTTTCACAGCAACAAAAATACTCAGAGATTTCAGAGAACAGTGTGTGTCTCAATGTCCTATACAGGCCTGTCTCTAGCTAGAGAGAAGTGTGTTGTGGCTTTTTATTTTGTAATGTAAACATAAAGCAAAAACGAAGAAAAATCTGAACTACAGGTGATAGTTTTGTAGTGCTAAAGTCGTCTTCCAAAGGTGGGATAGAACTACAGATGAGCTAGGCAAGCACTGGCAGGTACCCAAATGAGCTGTGGGCTTCCCTTGTGCTGTCAGAGCCTTTAAAATGAGGCTTTGCAGCCAGCTCTCTCCAGTGGCTGTTGCAGCTGTTAGGCTGAGGACATGTTCTGGGTTGGGAACTTCCCTCATGTGGGAAGTTCTGGGGAGTCCTCGCTTCCTTACTCGGGAGAGAGGAAAAACTCTGAGCAGAGGGAAAAGCCAGTGTCAAATCTTACCCTTTTCCTTCTTAGTTGAATTCAGAGATGCTAAACCATAACTCACAGGCCACCAGTGATGAACAAAACACTTCTATAGACATGGAAGAAGCCAAATGAAAAACACAGGCAGTATTTTGACATTGATAATGTAAACACTGGCCATAAACCGCTCTTTGAGTGCCTACAGCACTCATCTTCCCATAATCAGCAAATTGCATGTTCTGTTTTATGTAGTAGTTTATGGAGGTCATAGAAAGGTATATTTCTGTGCTTTTTTATGGTTTTTCTTTCTTGTTCATCACAGGTGAATAGGAAATTTTGAAAACCAATAGGATCGGGTCCCGGCTTTTAAGATGGCACTCTAAATGATGAGCTGTAGTCTGCCTTACTCGAAGTGCCATGTTGACTTGATATCCCTAGGGGCCTGGCACAGTCACCACTGTTGTAGTCTGTTTCAGTGAAAGTTTTAGCTCAGTTTTATAAAAGGAATTGCCTTAAGCTTATGGGTTTTGAAGCTAATGTATTCCTGGGGTGAATTTTGTGTATGCACATGAGATAACAGATGAAATATATCATTTCATACATTCATTTCAATGTACCTTTTATTTCTTCCTCTGAAGAAGAGAGAATTAGGCTTGGGGGAAGTGTCTGATCTTGTTATTTCTAGCTAGGGAGTTGCTTCTCAGATTTCTATAACAATGCAGTCATTTGTATTCTGTCACTTTCTAATTTGCTCATTCAAAACATTTTCACATGGGTCATTGAGAAGCCATGAGTGTCTCTAATGTATCCAGAGAAATCGTGGGTTATTGGAAATAGTGAGCTACAAAGGTACGTCTTTCACAGCATGCTGTCAACTGCTGAACTAGCAACTCCCTATCCAAGGAAAGTTCACAAAGATGAGACAAATTTGCATGTTTCTTGTGAATGGGGTGGGGTGCAGGACTTTTGAGGAAAAAAAAAGAAGTCACAAATGAAACACGGGGTCTAGAACTTGGTTATTCTTCTTGCTATTTTATCTGCCTGCTTCTTATTGCTGTTAATGTGATCTGTTACTCAATTCTTATTGAGCTTGGTATAAAAAGAGTAAGGAAAATTGGACTTCCTCCTCTTCACAACTGCTGGGGCTGCCCAAAGGTACAGTCAGGACTGGAAGTTGGTGTAGAAGCACAGTACAACTTTCTTCTTTAAATGTGCTGATATTTTCAATGCTTCATTTGCAATCTTATGTGATTTACAGGAATTTGTAAATTCTAGTCGTTTGTTCAAACAGTTGCTGTCTTGGTGCTCTCATCATTCTCAGGCAAACCTTTTTTCCTTTTAAAATGCTCTCTAATGTGCTGGTCTAATCTGCCAAACCAGTATATCTAGAGCCTGCACAGCGAACCTGTAGTTTGCAGTCCAAATCTAGTCCTCTAGCACAACATATCCAACCTCATTCCTGAAAGATGTCACAGCACGTCAAGGGGCAGAGGCAAGCTAGCTCTTCGGGCTGTGCAATAGATGAAAAAGGAACAGTTAGAAGAGGGCTGTGAGTATGGGCCTACGTGAAGCTAAAGTTGGGTACGCAGGAGGAGAAGTCAGTAACACAAAGGGACGTTTACCGCAAAGCACCTATGCAAATATAGGAAAGAAAGCTTTGGGGTAGTTTCACTTGTAAAATAAACAGTATGTGTCATACGTGTTTCTAAAGAATTCAGTCTAGAAGCAGCATTGTGTGGTCAGCAAGTGTTTCCATACACAGCCTCTGGAAGAGGGTTGGCCATTATTTGTCTGAAGTCGCTCTTAACGGGCAATGGCACGATGCTCTTTTGCACAGAAAACTTGCAAAAGTTTGGGGCTTTTGCTTTTTGATGATGAAAAGCAGGTCATTGGACTAACGTGACTGCACAGTAATTGACAACCGATACAGCAGGCTTAGATGTTGACTAGCGAGATAATTCTCACTGTAAGACTGCTAAGGTGCCACAGCCAGCTGTTTACTGTCTGGATGACCTCTATTGGAAAGTGATTAAAAATGAGTCAGTTGGTTGAATGTGGGTTGCTCAGACAGATGATCTTCTTTTTTTTTTTTTTTTTTTTTTTTTTAAGCGCCGTGATGTCCTTACATTGATGTCATGTCACCCAGGAGTTCTGCTAACAGAAAATGACAGTTTGCGAGCACAGAAGTGGTGAGCGTTTCAGCTGAGAATGCCAAGACGCTGCCTCACAGCTTGCAACAGCTGCTAGCAGAGCAAGCCAGGATCTTTAGTCACAGCTTGCAGAGCCGAAGGCTGAGACTGACGAAGTGATGGCTCATGGTTTACAAGACCTGACAGCCAGCGACCAGTGCTCTGATGCAGATTGACCTCGGTGTTTGGTATTCCCATCAGGAACTGTGCTAGCAGATTTGCAGGAAGGAAGCAAAGTTGAAATTGTCAATAGTTGAAATGGACATTGAAAATTGGGGGCTACAGCAGCTTAGTGGAAGATAAGAGTGAACCATGTTTTAAGATGACTATTTTAAACTGTTTTTTCATTTCTGTAGATTGTACAGAGCTGCACCAGCAGATAAGGTAGGAATCTATTGAAGCATTTAATGGAGAATGTTGTGTCTCCCTCTTTCCTTTTCCACTTTAAAAGGTGGGTAAGGAGGAAGAGCTTCCTCTACTCAATTGTTCATACCTTTAGAGAGATTTCAGAGAATCTGTATGCATTTCATTTTTCATTTGTATTTCCTTACGAAAGTCTGTTCTTTAGCAATAGTGGTTATGTTTGTGTGCTGCAGCAAAATTCAGAGAAGGCTTACAGGGTGAGAGAAAATGGTCTTGAAATAGTTCAGGGTGTTACACAACTGAGATGTTTGAGCTGCGATACGAAGTTGAAAACAGCATTTTGCCTGTGGAATTTGAAAATCACATGGGCTTATGTGCAACCCAGAGCAGTGTGAAATCTTAACCCCTACAGACCTTGCACTTGGCCTTAGACTGAAAATACTTAGGATCAGGAAAAACTTGTTTTCATATTTGTCAAAGGCATGTGAAGGGGCTTGGCCCAGTCTCTGTGCCTTTGCCACCGGTGTTTCTGCCTTGGTCCTGCACCAGGCTCCGCACCTGTAAACCAGCATCCCAGATCAGTCACCCAGGTGCTCTGAGACACCGCAGGTCAGGTGGGCAGTGAGCAATCTGAAAGGTAAAGTGCAGAGCTAAAGAAAGTGCCGGTGTCATAGCATGACAAAGGAGCATGATGAGAGTGAGAAATTCCCAGAGCTGTTTCTCAGCAGTTTGTGAAAGCCCAGCTTTCTGGAAGCCCCTTTTGGTTGTACCCTGCTCTCCTAAGTTACTTGTGCTTCTGCCATGAGGCAGAAAGTCACGGTGAAAAAACTCCCTTGCCACTTAGCTCCGTCCAGAATTTTATGTGCTGCAGATCAGTACATGTGTGCTGGTGGCATCAGAGGGAGGAATGGGCATGGAAAGAGGAAGGTGGTCGTGCTCTCCTCGGAGCTTTCCGTGAAAGCAGCACGAGCGAGGCGCTCTGCTGCTGCCTGCGCCGCTGCCATTGCCTCCCTTCCAGCAGCGCTGAGCACATCCCCGTGCGTGGGCAGTTTCACCTCGCGCCCTCAGTCCTGGGGCAGTTGGTGCTGTCGGAAAATGGAGCCGTACCTTTCACCTACTTCCCTCTTGGGAAAATGCCCTTGACTGTGATTTACACTGGATAGTGCTTGGCTGCTGCCGAGAACCAGTCCAACCGCTCATTTGATGCAAATCAGTGTGAAGTCAGTTCAGTAAGAAATCCAGAAAGTTGGAGGAGTGGGGATGTGTTCCAGGGGCCGTGTGGCTCAGGGAAGCCAGCAAGGAATTAAGGCAGCCACGTTCAGTGACTAACTGTTTTTTTATATAAAGTGACTTAGGCCCTCATTCAATGAATGCTGTGTTCAGCATATTTAAAATAAGTTCACATGTGAATGTCGTTTGGAATTGGGATCATGGCTGGTACTTTCTGCTTCCTGACAGTGTTATCTATATTAGTAACACAGGCATAGGGCTTTGTCTTAAGGCATTTTTCATTCATTCCGTAATTCTAAATTAATTAGGAAATAGGCTGACAATAGATGCTCTGATTAGAAATAATGACTAGGTAATATTTGCTCAAGTAATATAATGTCTGGCTTTGTACTCTGTCACCAGTAGTTTCTATATAAAACTTGTTTCCGTACCTTGCAGCACTTAGGAGTTTGTAAAGTATTAGTCACTGTTGGGAGAGAAAGAAGATGGGATTCTAGGCCTCATGGCATGGAAGCATAGACACGATGTTCACGTCGTTTTTGAATTTTCTTCTCCTCGTGGTCCTTTTGACTTTGGAAGACACTCAGGACAGCATGGTCAACATTTTCTAAAGGCACTTCACAAAGATTGTATGTTGTTAGATGTAACATCTACTGAAGTGTTCTGTAGTCTTGTTTTGGTGAAGCATTTATATTTAACAGCTTCAAAATGTTATCTTCAATAGAAGATGCTAGCTGAGTTAGATTTTTTTCCCTGTAGATCTCCTTTGGTAAGTTGTCTGAGGTACTTTATTATTTACTGTGCTCTGCTTCAGGAAGGCCCCTGGAGGTTGCAGGGACTTTTTAGTATCATATGTAAAGGTTTACAAATACCCCTAGGTAGCGAGTGACCTGTGTCCACTCTGTGCTAGGGTGGTTTTTTCCACCAATAAATCTAATAACGTTTGACAAAGGCGGCCAGGAGCATCATCTCTACTCTGTAGATGGAGAAACTGAGTCATAGAGGGGCAACAAACCAACGGGGAAACCTGGAGTGCTATTCTGGCACTGTGGTGACTTGCTCATGATGTCACGGTCCCCGTTCGGTGTTTTTAGCCGTTGTGTTTGCTGGCTGCCACCGCAGGCTTGCAGGGGGCTGGGTGGACCTGCAGCAGCGCCCTGTGGAGTGGTGCAGAGCGGAAGGCGGTTTGCTGAGGACGTCAGGCTGTGCCACAACCCGAGTGCTCTCATAGGAAAATCAATAGCAGCAGTAAGGTCCTGGGGAACAAAGAGACTTGAGCTTTCTGCTTGCTCGATTTGTGCCCCTTCACCGTACAATTTGCTTGATAGCTGCAAAACGTAATAGGATCTCCTACTATAAAATTGCTTAGGACAAGATACAGCTCATCTAATTTAACGCCGAGGCTACAGTAGTCACTCAGATTGTCTGTATAGCCAAAGGGAAGAAGGAAGCACCTCCAGACAGCAATTCGTTTCATTTGTGTTAAGCATATATGAGATAATGATAACCCTGTAGAGGCGTGCTGTTCTCTGCCTGCAGAGAGGAGGAGCCTGGAAGAATAATTCAGATGAAATACCTAGCTTTTAGTGGAGATGAATCCTGTCCTTAGGAACAAATGCATATCAATGAGGCCAGGTGACGTGTTTTAAATATTGAAACAAGTATTTTCCAAGCGTGCGCTCTGTTAGGATTTGGCTTTTGTGTCTGGGCATGTATGAATTAGTCACAGGTGTGGGCACGTGTGGTCCTTGGGCTTCCTTTTAACACATTTTGCTAGCGATTGAGCTGCAGCCTGTCACATCAATTTGCCATGGAAAGATTTGCTGCTAATAGTGATTTTTACCAAGAGTGGCTCCTGCGTGTCCCATCAAGTTTTGCTTTAAGAGTCAATTATTTTGAATGCATCTGGGGTGAGAGGATTTGTGAACAAGCTAACTAGGAAGGAAAGGCTGCCCGTGTCACCCGGACCATGCTCAGTATGCAAAGTTTTACAAGTAAGCAGGTAGGAGCTGAGGTCTGTTGTAAGCTACGTGCAAATAAGCTTAATGCTAATATAAACACACAAAAAAAGCTGAAATATCTCGACAAGATCTCTGCTTTTGATGAGAGGGAAAGCAAACGGAGGCATCTTGGTGTAGTGAGTCTGCCCCAGGTGGCTCCAAGGGCTGGGGAGGTCAGGTTTGTCCTGGGAGAAGCGCCGAGGGCTCCGTGTCTTTCTCTGTTCGCAGGAGGGATGACTCCAAAGCCAGCAAAGCTCTAGGAGATGCCGTAGTGAAGGACTGTGCCCTGCAACACCTGCTGATGATCTCGGTAATCCTGTGAGGAGACAGACGAAGCAGGGGATAGTTACAGCATCCTGTCAAATGAGCTGTATCACGCCTTCCTCGCTGCTGTGCAGCCTGTCTGCAGGTACCTGTAGCTCACATATGGGGCACAGCTGAAGTGTTCAAACCCAGCTTCCTGCTTCAGAAGTCAGTTCTGATGCGTTGTGATGTGTCGTGTACCTCGCTGTACTGTGCCTGCCGCTTCCTGGTGCTTTTCCAGGGCGACGTGATGGAGATGGATGTGGAAGCGTAACCGTACCCTGCAACAGGAGGCAGGCAGGGCTGGGGCTGCTGGCAAATGAGCCAGCTCCAGAGCTGGAAGCAGCACAGCCACGTCAGCACTGTGCTTGTGGTAATAAGCTCTGCTGCATCACAGCGGTAATTGGTATTTGCGTAGCGCTTTGCAAATATGAAAGAATTGCTTAAATGCAAATGATAAATAGGTTGGCTTCCAGACCGTCTGTATAGCTTGCCCTCTCAGCTAATCAGGCACTCAGGCAGTTGATATGGATTTAAAATAAAAGATGGAGTCAATCAGCTTTTTTTTTTTCAGTTTGGTTCGGACTAGACAGTTTTATTCCTTTTCAAGGGTGTAGATGAGCTGTGAAACCATCTGAGTGTAGAGAGCTGTTAGTAGAGGAATGTGCAGCATTTTGGGATCGTGATTCCAGGAGGTGCCTTAAAAGCCATGGAAACAGCCATGCTCTGGTTTACTTAATGTGCGAGCTGTTTTATGATGAGATTTACTGTGCTTGGTGCCATAATGATCATTTTACTTGAGAACTTTTCATCCTTCTTGATGCTGATGAGAATTTAAATTTGGAAATGTGCAGAACTTAGTTACTGACTTGGGGTTTTGTTGGACACTATCCACCTGCTTTTTAGTTGGCAATAGTAAACTTGATCTTTGTAATTGTTTTAAACTCTAGTGCAGTTTGGGCAGCCAGGACACTATAGACAGATAATGCATTAGGAATGACTAGAAAAGTTCCAAAATGTGTCTCCTAAGAAAAATGTAATCATGGCAAATTAAAATACATGAGTTAGTATTTTCTTCCATGGAAGTGAAGCCTGATACTTTGATAGTTCACATGCACATAATAATACCTCCTTTACAGCTATTTCAGGACCTTGAAAATTTCCACTATCTGGAAAAAGGAGGTTTTGTAATCATAGCATGTAGAAATTTATGCTACTGCATCATTTGAAATTAGATTACTCTTTAACATAGTGTATTTTAGGATTAATAATTTCAGAAGATTTAAAGCATCCATTCAAGAAAGCTGCTTGGGACAATAACCATCTCTATTGGGTTATCGCAGAAAATCAGCATTGCATTCAAATATTACCGTCTTGCAGTATCATCCTGAAGTGTATTATTCAGCTGCTGAAGTGATACTGCAAAATGAGTGTCATTTTGTCACAAAATGCACGTAAAACTAAACATCAGAAAGGATAAATTATATGCTATACTAGTAGGAAAAGAAAAAACTAAAATCCAATAGTGACAGTTTTTTGAGGTCCACAAGAGTTGAGAAAGGGAAAAATAGCATCGTAAGGAAACCAGTTGTAATAAATTACCTCTCCTGTGGGAATTGTTTTGTGCTCTGAAAAGCAATTCTGTGATTAATTCACCAGAATGATTAATGGACTGATTCTGCAAGAGGTAGCATGCTTAAGCAAAAGATAAGTACAAAAAAAGGAAAGCTTAGTGGTTTTGCAGCTGCCCGTTGTGAAACCGGGTTCTCTAAGAAAGAGACAAAAATGAGGATACTTGCATAAGGAGTTGGACCAATGAAATACAGCAGTTCAGTTTTGATTCAACAGGGGAAACTGGGACCACATCACAAGGCTGTATCATCCCCATGCTGACTTACGCTCTTTCCTCCAAAGTCACCTTAGGTACTTAACTACGCAATTAAAGCCTAGCCACGACAGGCTGGCCCTCTAAGCAGAGGTTTCACCAACTGGATTCAGTCTCCTGCTCTGAATTACGTTTAAGTTTTTGTCTTTCTCCACAGACTCCGTGAAACCAAGATGTGTTTATCCCTCATGGTGGCTTCAAGTAGCACATTCACGTTGAAGAGCATTCCAGTTCTGCTTCCTACATGCTGCGGGTCAGTACCATTTCCCATTTGCCTTTGGACACCTCCCTGGCTGTTACCAGCTGCCTCGTGCTTTTGTGGTAGCTGCCTGTACGATTGTGTCTCTTGCAATAGAGCTCTAATCTAGTATAAAACATCTAGTTTGGCAGCTGGTGATAATTTATCCTATGAAATACCTGGATGTACTTTTTGCCAGTAAAAAATTCTGAAAGCCAATTCATTTGGCTGATGGAGTGGCACTGCTGAAATGTTCAATGTGAGAGGAAAGCCAGGCATGTGTCCAGGGTTTCTAGGTGAATCGGCCCAATTCCCAGGAGCTGTGCCATGTGCAGTGATTGTAAGTCACACAGATGGTTTTCAGCACTCCCAGCCTCCTGCAGGAAGTGTCAGTGATGGCCTTTGCTTTTGGTTTACACAAACCCTATTACCCAGCAAGAGCAAGTTGTAAATCAGTTCTTGACAAGTCTGAAATGAATGAATCCCTTTCCTGTTAAAGCAGGTGGCCTTCCAAAGCATATAAATGTCTACCGGGTTCGCTGTTCTGGATCAGTGTCTGATTTGCTTATGCTTGGTTTCCTTATGGAGATGAGTCAGAGACTAAAGAGTTTCAGTCTAGTGAGGAGCAGAGTACCCATTTTAAGTAGCCGTGCTTTCTTGATTTCTCCTGAGAGGGAGATAGCAGGGACTGAACGTTTCAGCTGATACTGTTGATATTTCACACAGTAATCTTTGAGATGGAGAGTATCAGAACAAAATTACAAGCCCCTACTGCAGCAAGCCAACCAGATAATGCCTCGACATTCTCGAGTTGTTGGGGGTAGATGGACTCTGCTTCTTCTGCAGCCAGCACTGTTCCTGTGCCTTTTGTGTAAAGCATTCTCCTGGTTCCCTCAAATGTGCGCATTAAAGTTCCTTTGTTCATTTTTTGCATTAGCTTGTGGTGCTCTCAGTACTGCATTTCCTGATGTAGTTTCTCTCTTTATGTTTCTTGCCTACTGAATGCTTTTTAGCTGGAGGTTTCGCTTTGTAAATTGTTCTGTTCACGCAGTGCAATATATACCGGTCTGTCAGCAGTTATTTACAATCTAAAGGTAAGTTCCGAATCTTCAAAGCTGCCCATCATGTGGTTTGATTTTCAAAACTGGAGAAGTGCTGTCAGTGTAAAACGTGTTGCTTGAAATTGTACATCTGGCCTGGGCATACGGCTGCCTCCTTCTGTGACCTTACAAAGTCCATTACGTGGGCAGAGCCTTCTGTAGTGTCACGGTAAGCATGAATATGCATTTTCTTATGTGCATTTCTCCTTTTTTTTTTTCCCTTCAGAACAAAACCTGGCTGCAATACTAGCACATTAGGCAGGAGAGGGAGCTTTTACCTTGGGATGGCACATCACTGGCTGTGATTAATTCCTTTGGTTTTTGTGAGCGTGGGGTGTCGTTGCATTATAAAGCATGTTTATGGAGATAATCCACTTATCAGCCCAAGCACACATTCTCTCTTCACTAGATGACAAATTAGTTCTTTCCTTACTGAGAGAGATTATAAGGGCTACCCTAACCTAGAGTAACAGGGGAGGGCATGGCACGAAACTGATAACATCAGAATCAAAAGTAGGAGCAGGAGACAAAAAAGAAATGCATTGAAAAATGGCTACAAAATACAAGCAATCTGCTAAAGCAACTCATTCATCAAGGGGATTTGGCCTTGCCCTACTCTAATCTAAATTGAATCTAATTTAGATTCCAAGCAAGGGATGGGAATCCTTTCCTGAACCAAAACAAGCCTTGCCACCTCCTACCTTTTCATTACTCATTCCTTAATTTGTTTGGGTTTGTTATGTAGGACGCTCAGGAAGAATAGCTTAAAGCTGTGTGTGCCTGTGCTGAATCTGGTGGTGTGATCGCTGCTTTGCTGTACGTTGGGTTGACTTTTTGAGGCAGTAAGAGCACCCAGAGCTGGCAGCGTGCCTCTGCCTGAGGCCCCCAGGAACTTAGGCGTGAACATCTTTCTCTTCTTCCCTGAATGCTCGCTTACTTGCACTGCTACTTGACCTAGTCTGGGGGAGTCCATTGCAGCCTCAGGCTCGAGCAGTTTCTCTGTTTTTTCACTCTAAAAATCCTCTCTGCTGGTGCCCAGATGCATCAAGACTGCCCCAGAGGAAGGGACTGGCGGGTAGTTTTCTTCATTTTTGAGATATTCTTGCTGACCTACTTTCTGTTCTTGCATTATACACTGATAAACAGCAAAGCTCAGCCTCCTGGTTTGTGTATGTCTGAGAAGACCAAATGGTGTAAATCCTTCTCTGAGGCTTGTCAGGGCTCCCAGCACCTGAGCTGAGTTCAGACTGTGCTCCAGGCTGAGGTCTTTTTTTTTTTTTTTTTTTCCAAGTCTTTATTCAGTGCTGTGTTGCTGATTCCCTCTTAAACTGCATGCCCTATTTTTTCTGAGACTATGTCCTGCGGAGTGCGAGGTTAGGAGATTTGGGCATTGATTCCAGGAGGGATTTCTGTAACATGGGGCACGTCAGGACGCTGCCTTGGAGCATGTCCCAAACCTTCACGCTGCCTCGCAATTTTCCAGCTCCTTGCCTGCTTCTTTGACCTGTGCCACTCAGTGGTTTGCCTCCCTCGCTCCCAGAAGCCCAGCCCAGTTCTGAGGCATTTATTACCCTACATATACTCTGCCACCATACAGAAATCTCCTGTGAACCTGTGGATATGTGCTGCATAGTCTGGTCACTGTCAGAGTGCCAGAAATTTTGTGGTGTCTACATATTTAGTTCCCATAGACTGAATTTGTCTCCTGCCGCTCGTAAAGAACGTGCCTCTATCTGCCCAAAATGGTAGCTTAAGCAGGTTGTTGGGCCCCGAAGGCTCAGGATGTGGAAAGCTTAGGGCATGGAAAAAACCTGCCTGCAAGTAGTGGGAGGGAGCACTGCTTTGAGAAAGGGGAAAACCTAGTAGCAAAGCAGGGATCGTAAGAGTGGCTTGGGAGAACTTTGGAGGCAAAGAGAATTAAATGATGGGGTCAGGGTAGATCAGGGTGCCACTGAGAATTTGCTGGAAGAAAAGGAAATTAGTACCTTACAGAATTGAGGGCATATAAAGAGCTAAACATGTACAGTGAACCAGAGCACATGTAGGTTATATACTTGAAGTCCTAACTGATGGTTTTCTGCTGTCTTTATCTTCATGCTTATCAGGACTGTGAGACCTTTTTGCAGCCTGCCAGCCTCCTTATGGAAAGTGTTAAAAGCCACGTGAGAGAGGTGGGTGCAGCAGGCTGGTAATGGGAGTAAGGATTGTGGGCCTGCTGCTTCCTTTCTGCTTCCGAGAACTGCACCAAAAAAAAAAAAAAAAAAAAGAACCTGTATCACGTGAACTGTGCTCTAGACTGCTTCAGGCAAGGGCTGGGAAGTTTTTGTTCTGGTTGCAGAAGGAAATTCCAGTCGAAACCAAGACTGGGTTGGCCTCATTAGAGCAGGACACAGGTGGCAAAACATCTCCTTTCCTGAGATTCCTTGAGTGAGTATTGGGGTCTGCTATTTAATGCATCCAGCCAGTTTTCATGATCCAATAATTGTGCTGTCTTCTCCAACAACCTGCTTTAGTGATGCCCTGTTCTCTCGTCTTGTTTTTCTCTCTGACATCCTCACTCTGCTGCTGCTCAGCACTTCAGTACTGATGAGGGTACTATTTTATTACATTTTGAGCTGAAAGGAATTTGCAGTTTGGTGCTCAGGAATGTAGAGACACCCCATTAAATAGTAATTGATGGAACTGACTGATGTTGTTCAAATTGTGAATTTTTTATTTTTGGGGTATGTATAAGAATCATATGTTTTTAATTTATTTTACAAACTTTAAATTTTTTTTTTTCAAAACAGCTGAAATTAACAAGTAACTGACACACTCTTGCTGATCAGCTTTTCTGGCTGCTCCAGTAAAGGGCAGGTGGAACTTCCCATTGGTAAGCCTGAGTTCTGCTCCAGTAGACTGGGCCAGAGAGGGTTGCTGTCTGGGAGCTATTTGTGTGGGTTCTGTGAAATACACCGTGGGCTTTTGTCTTTTCTGTGATAGTGCTTCCACGTGAATAGGAAATGGTGCTGCTGTTAGTGTGATTGCATTCCTTTGGGTGACAATGTCATTATCAAAACTAGAACAAGTCTTGGAGATAGCTCCTTCTCACAGCAGGGTATTTGTGTTGTATTTTCCAGGTGTAGCCAGAAGACACCAACCTTCCAAGCCAGCATTTTGGCTTTGAGGCTAAAATAACACACAGGAAAATCTATGCACTGCTAGAAGCATTCCTAACTGCATTAGATCTTCCTTATCAATCTAAGCCTGCCTTTGGAATTGTGCCATGGATTCTCAGGCTTGTGTTCAGGTTTGCTCAGTTTCATGCTTGTTTTGTGTGATGCATGGTGTGTCTATCAAGCTGGCTGATGAGTGTTTTCACCGGAAAACAGCAAATTAGTAGAACACAGAATCCGTTTATAGAGGACTGTAGCTATTTGCAAATGTAATGATATGCAAATCATTAATGCAAATGCCTTAATACCCCAAGGAAAAAAAAAGTATGAGAACAGGAGAAAAAAATGAAACATTTCATTCTGAGATAGCACCAAGAGGAAGGTTGGTTTTGTTATTGTATTATTGCAGTCAGTCAAGGACCCTGAAGTTTAAATGCTAAGATTTGGTTTAGTCCAGATTTATTGGCCTGACTGTTCCTTTTGCTCCCCCATTCTGCATTTTTCTCTTGCCTTCTACTGGAGCTATAGCACCTGACTTTGCATCTGTTGTTTGTACAACAGCTACAACAATGGAGCCCTCTTTCCCCAGCGAAGAATAAAGAAACTTTTCTGGTTTGTGCAGGATTAAGAAGGTGTCAATATCTTAAAGTAACTGAAAGGGTTGTAGTTGGAATGGTACTTCCTAAAGGGTTAGAACAAGGTCCTGTGAGGTTACCATTCTCCTTACCATACTTCACATGCACAGCTGGACACAGGTAATGGAGTATGCTGATGTTGCTGACCTTTTCTGTCAAAAGAGAAGATTTTTGTCCACTGTCCTACTGTATGCCTGCCTTGTGTGGCATTTCATTTCTTCCCATTCCACAGAATTGTGCGGGAAGAGGACCTTGTGCTGCGCTGCTGCAGCAGCTTGTGAAATTATTTAGGGTAAGAGGATGCTGCTATCATCAGCAGGCAAAGGCTTTTGATACTTTGAAGTACTGAAGTGCTTCCTGCTTGCACGTTGGCACCCATATGTTCCAACAGCATAACACAATGTGGGGAAAAGAAGGGACTGCAAAGCTCTGCCTAGAAAGGGAAATCAGGTGAGGAGGTTTTGCTGAGCAAGCTGCATAAAGGCAGGAGAAAAACTGATATTGCCAAACGAGCCCATGTGTGATCATGGGCCAGCCATGAAGGTATGGGGGTCAGTGGTGGGGTGAGGCTGCGTAACCTGGTCATTAAAGCAGGAAACAGGAAGCTAAAGGCCCTCACCTCAAGGCCAGATTTAATCTGTGGCCTTGAGCAAATCCCTTCACCTCGGTCTACCTGTGCCTCCACTCTGCCTCTTGGGTGGGAGGACCTGGTACTGCGTGGGCTCAGGTGTTAAAGGGCTGCATCAGTTTATGGATGGATACGTACCCAGTACCTACTGAAAGCAGAAGGAGGTGACACCGGAGGAGTATTCAAAACCTGAATGCATTTTGCATATGCTTGTGTGCAGAACTGACCCTACGTGTCTTGTCTGGTCTTTAAAATTCTGCTTTTATGGCCCCCACAGTAATTGAGAGGAAAAATACCATGCTTAATATTCTGCTACAGATTAGGAGCAATCGTGGTATTTTGAATCAACTCAAATATGCTGCTGTGTTTAAGATACTTGTTAATACTTTGCTGTGATGTTTTTTTATAATTATTTTAGGTTTTGGTTCCTCTAAAAATGCAGCTTTATTTCTTGCTTTCAGAGAATGAGAGAGGCTACTCTGACATATAGGAAAAAGCACATTTCTTTATAAATTGAAATAAGCTTTCTGCTTTTCTGAGGTTGTGTGAAATTCTTATTTCTGCTTCAGAAACAGCTTTATGCTTGTGCCTTCTGTATGTTGTGCTGATGGGTGTCATTTCTTAGAGAAACAACTAGTCTGATACTAGTTGTGTGCTGTTGCTCCAAGATGCTGGGAAAGGGTGGCAACGTCTGTGGTTGGTGAGAAAAAGACTATTTATAGAACAAACAGCTCCTGTGTTAGGAGATGTCATTCCTCGTGTGGCGTACATCAGGATGCGTGTAGGAGGAGGAAGGAGCGATGTCAAAGCGTTGGGAGTTGCTCTGCAGCAAGCAGCCCAAGCCCCACCAAGCACCTTTCTCTCCGGCTCCCCGGGTGGGGAGAACAGTTACACGCAGGAGCTGAGAACATAATCCAGGCAAATGGAGTACGGTTACGTGCAGCCAACTGCGAACATCTGTCGGGGTTGTGCTGCTTAGTGCACGGCTTGGTTTTTAATGTAATGAAATTTCTGGCATAAAACTTGTTTTATTGAAAACAAAAAAAAAATAACAACAGCAACAAAAACTCCCTCTTGAGATGGCTTTGTTTGAAGTCTTCTGACAAAAAGTGGACATCCCATCATCTTCCTTTGCTTGCCACGCATGAGGGTTGAGAGAGAGCTCTGCTTCCCTCAGCCTCCCAGCTATTGTTCTGCTGATCCTATACAGAAAAGCCTCTAGAAAGGCTTGAGAATATAAAATGTCTTGGTTTTAGAATGAAAACTGTACTTCCCAAACTGCTTTTAATCAAGGACTGTTTACCCTGGAAGCAATAACTAGCTGCTGTAGAGGTACTGTGAGCATCCTGGGTACATGAATGATCAGAATTTAGTAGCTGGTGTACTGTTAGGGGCTGAAGGCCATGTGTCGTGCCATTGGAATGGAAATGATCACACCACTCCTTACTGGGTCACATATGTAGCCTTTCACCTCATTCTTACTGGGATTTTATGACTATATTGATAGCTTCTGACATCACCACTTTTATGTAGAGGGATATATTTGTCTCTTTAAATGAAATATATGTGTAGTGTTCACTCTCTGATGCAATCAGCATGGCTCCTTATCCACAATCTGCTGTTATCATCGGATGATTGTATCTAGACAAGAATGCTCTGAAGCTGAATCTATACAAGCATGAAAGAAAAAGACAAAGGACATTACTGTACAAGTAATTTCCTGTTTTGATCATTCAACTGTATATAATAACAAGGAAAATGTTATGGAAGTTGCAGACAAAATTTAATTCTCATCAGACCAGAAAGCTTCTCTCTTAATTACGAGTAATAGCAAATATCTTCTTTTTTTTTTTTTTTTTTCTTTTAATAGGAAGTGTTTCTGATAATAATGGCCTTCTGGAAGCACCACGCTGAAATTCTGTATTTCTGTATTTCTGAGTGTGGTTAGGGAGAGCCCATCAGCAGTGTCCCTTGTTCTGGAGGTGAGATCCCCATCTCTAGTGATGGAAGGAAGCCGTTTCTGTTTCCAAAGTAAGTACCATCCAAAGAGTTGGGTTTGGTTTCATTTAGTATTGAGGGTGGGCAGGTAATTATGGTATCTTTAGGACCAAGAGCACTCTTGAACTTCTTTCATCCTCCATGTGGCACTGGCAGTTGGCACTGATTTTCAGTCCTTGCCAAAGCACAGACTTGAGCTGATGACCTGGTTTCAGCTTACCTTGAAGTAAGCAACCTCTGTGACCTTCGGGCAATTACATGACTCAGGTTGCTGGCTCTCCTGTCCACGGGATGTAGAACTAGGGATGCTTTTGTTATGTTCTGTACAAGGGCTGCTGTTGGAATTGCATTATTCGCTCTGCCTTCCACCCTGTCTGATTTCACAGTTGTTTGTTTTTTTTTATTATTATTATTATTATTTTATTTTAAAGAAGTGGCTGATGTGTGGCAGGAGCACATGGATATCTGTATGTGATATCAGCAGCTACCGATTCATTCTCCTCAGAGCATCGGATGTTTTAATTAGAGCCAAAGCCAGTGTTTTTATATAGTCTGTAGCTTCTAGTTAAAAGTAGTGACTCACTGTAGTTGGTTACTGCATGCAATACAGTCTATTTATGTGTAGCATCCTCTCTGTTCAGTGTAATCCACGTGCTCTTCAGAGACACCATGGAGGAAAGAGTAAGTGTCCATCAAACAAGCAGTGAGAGGGGACAAGGGCCGATGAGGCTTGCCGGTATGGTATACGAGGCAGCAGGGTACAGACAGATCAGGATGACAGAAATAAGGGTACCTGTTGGGGGGACAGGGGTTGAGCAGGGCAAAGAAGACAGAGGTGAAATGGGAGGAGTGAGGGAGAGGGGGAAAGCAAGGCAAGCTTGTGGAGCGGGTCAGAATTGGTACCATATCCCTAGGTTTAGTCTGCAGAGAGCTTTCTGTATCTCTCTTGCTTTTATCGTGTCACAGAAATCTAATTCTGAAGTCCTTATTAAGCATCACGTACGTCTTCTATGGCCAAATGCTTCTAGAGCTCGACAGGCACCAGACACCAAACAGAGAGCTGTTCTGCTGCAGGGATTTTATGTTTCTGCTAAATCAAGAACTTCAGATCCTTGGGGTGAAAGTGCAATATTTGCCCCTGCACGTGAGATATTAGGTATTGCGTTCTACCTGGCAGTTACTGTGCAACTTTAACATAGCTTTGTGCTGCTGGTTTTGTTTGTTTGTTTGTTTGTTTTCCTAAGAGAATTGATGTATGTCTGAAGAGTCTCACAGTAACCAGGGAAAAGGGATAAGTGATAGACACACATACACTATTTGTAGATAAATGAAAGGGAATTTTCAGAGCAATGAAGTAGTTTAGGACGGATCAGTTTGTTGGTAGAATATTAAGAAGAATCCATGCCAGAAATGGAATATCACAGGGTTATGGGATTCCTTTTTTCATACAACTCATGGCTTTTCTGATGAAAGTTTTGTTCTCCATTGACTTTTCATCAGTCCCCAACTGGGACCCTGAAGAACTCCCTGTCATGAAATCTCAGGACAGAACGCCTCGTCTGTGACGGGGACTTTCCAAGGTGAATAATGAACAGTAATACCATCAGATGACAACAAGTGCATGCAGCCAGAATGATGGGAGAACACAGAAACAGCGACACGGTATCTCTAACTCTTCAGATCTGTATTGCCTGAAAAACCTCTCTGAACAGAGGCGCCTGCTCTTGCCTCCTGCAACAGCGTGAAGCGCCTCTCCCCTCCCAGCTCTCTGCGGGAATACAGAGAGGACAGCGCTATCTGCCGGCCCTGCAGAGCACTGCTGGTGTTTTCCAGGTCTTCAAAGCAGAGCACTAGGGATATTTTATCTCCTGCCCACAGCACACATCTACTCACACACATTTTCCTTGGTATTTCTCCATGTAGCCTCTGCTTTCCTGTACAGAATTTGGCCTTTGGATGAAAACCTATGATTATTCTAAATCTGTTTTTTGTTGTTCTTGTTTGGTTGGTTTTGCTTTTTTTATTTTTATTTATTTTTTAAGTTAATAAAACAACTACTGAAGTTCAGCAAGCTGTAGCACAATATCTAGCCAGGAGAAGGTGCTTACTTGGATGCTGAAGTACGAGCAATGAGTTCCCTTTGAAAAACAGTGGTTTTGACAACAAAAGTGATTTTTTTTTTACAGATTAAAAGCTCTGTATAACTTGCATTATTTTACCCAGCCCCTATGAATTTGACCTGGAAGATGTTTCTTACTGTCTGAAGACAAAACATCTTTCAAATTTGTCAAAAGACCTTTCAGATTTGTCGTACTGAAGCTGGAAAAACTGTTTCTCCTTTTTTTGTGTGTGATGTCTAATGTATTATGTGTACTTGTTCTTTTAGATGACAGTTGTGTTAATAGGAACGGGAAGTTGGAAACCTACAGATAGAAGGTATATATACACAACATGACCAAAAACCAATAAAGTTTCTTTCACAATGGAGATGTGACTGCAAGATAGTAAGTATATCCAACCAAACATCTCCTGTACAAAAAAAAAAAAAAAAAAAAAAAAAAGTCTCTTGGAATCCTTTGTATTCCCTGGACTTCTGTGTAAACAAAGCACATTTGAGAGGTAGCCCAGAGGTGTCTTTTAGGAGGCTTGAAAATGAACTTAAAGCTGCATGCCCCTCGTTTATTAACGGCTGTGACGAGCTTCAGCCTTGCTCACCATTTAAGGAAAACCGCAACAGCCAGCTCTTCAATTCAGCAAAGGTAAGGTGCTAACACTTGCTGAACAAGATTTTTTTTTTTCCAGAAATACAGTCATTGCATGGTGCTACAATAATTGATGCTTTGGTGTATTTTACTAGCAGTAAAAGTTTAGAAATTAAATGAGCAAATGTGAATGAATGTGTGTGGCAATCTAACGCTAATGGATTTTCAGCTGCTGCTGAAGTGAATGGGCTGAGGAGAGGCCTAAAAGCGTATTTGTGAAAGTGCCACCTCATTAGATTCCAGGTTGGTAAAACAGCAGTTCAGTTACAGCACACAAAGGCTTGCTTATGTGCATATGCACTACTTGATTTTATTGGCATTGAGTCTCAGAAAACAATATCTCAAAAGTACCTGGAGCAACACCAGGGCTTAGAATTTCCAGGATGTATACCATAACACACCTCCAAATATGGCTTGCACTAAAGGTCTGAAAAAATGTTTATTTAGTTGCTGACCACAGAGTTAGCAATGTGCAGGAATGTCTCTCAGTGCCAATTTCTCAGACAGAGAGGACAATTTTCAGCCCAGCCTTCAGAGTGCACCTGCTGCTTAAAGGGATCCAAGTCCCCAGACCCTGCCAGCCCTCTGTGCATGCGCAGGCTTTGGCTTATGCAATGCTGTTGTATGTTTGAGAAAGCATTTCTCTGACAGGGAGCACCACTCTGGAAGCATTACGGGCTCACAAACAGCTCAGGCAGCCGGCTTGCCAGAGCAGTTGGTTCTTGTTCACAGAGAGAAGGGATCTCTGTATCCTGTCCTCCTCATTCTTTGTCCTGAAAGGAAAATAATTCTCAGAGCCAACAATAAATAGAGGTGTGTTGAACAGCCTGTGTTTTCTCTGGGAGGTAAGGATGGCAAAGGGATCAGGTCTTGTGTGTCTTAACTGAAAAGAGAAGGGAGAGCAGCTGGTGTTAAAGGGCCAGAGTATTGCCCATCCAGAGGCCTTGGAAATCAGCTGGTCTCTCCTGCAGGCACGAACAGACCTACATAAAGCTCTGCGAGTAGTAGTAAATCAAGAACATGCACAATCCTATACATTGGAAAGATGTTTTGCAGCGTGTATGGGACAGAAAATGGAGTGGTTGTTCAGTATGGAGCATAGCTGTCAGGAATCGTAGGGGTATGTGTGTTGGGAACCCGAATCTGCTACATTCGTGGGGAAATAGAAAAAAAGGCTGGAAAGCAAATTCAGGCAGGTGTTTATATCAGAGAGCAGGTCAGGCTGCACAGTTACTCTGGGTACCTGCGTTGTGAGAGCACCGACAGGGACCTCCCTTGTGTATGGGGTGGGTGTCTGGGAGGAGCACACAGCTGGGGCTGGGCGCACCTGAAACTGCACTGGGAGCTCTGCATCGCCTGGAAATGTAGGTCTGCAGATGGAAAGGTGTATGAGGAGTATCGCTGTCTGCTGCTTACAGTAACTGGGGCCAGATGTCAGTATGTACATGGCGAATACATTTAAAATCTTGCATGGGATAAAGAGAGAATTGAAATTGTCCTGTAAAGGCAACTAGAGAAGTCTGCCCTTACAGTGGATTTCTGTAGAGTGTTTTTTTAAGTGCTTGGGAAGGATGCCTTCATCTAATTCAGCATTTTTAAATGAGTCTTATCAGCATTATCCTGTGTGACTTTGCTGCAAACCATTTCTAGTTTGGTACCAGCTCGAGGCTGCTCTCAAGGAGCAGCAGTGAGCAAGCGTGAAGGGTGATCCCTTGCTTTTTGTGCTCCTTCCTCCAGCACTTGTTGTGCATCGGGAGCTTGCACTGCTGCTGTTGGCTTACTGCACGGAGACTGGGATGACTGACTAGGAGCAAGTGATGCCGGGGTGGGTCTGTGTTGGCTCCTGCCAGACAGGAGAGGCTGTGCAGGGAACAAGCTTTGCTGATGTGTAGCTGCACAGCGAAGAGGAGATTTGCACTGAAGGGAGCTGATGTGACTGCGATGGCAGAGGAAGCTGCCGCGATGGCTGTCACATGGAGACCAGAGATACAGGTTTTGTGTTCCCACTCCTGTAGCCTGGCTCGGAGACCATAAGAGTGAGGGATTAGTGGGGGCAGGGGTGCTGAATTTATTTTTATCTCCTTGTCTTGTTGTGCCTGTGCAAAAGTGCCAGCCTTTTTTTTTCCCTTTTTTTTTTTTTTGCCTGTGAAGCATTAACTGGGTGGGTTGCCATAGCAACTCCTTCACGGTAAGTTGGGCTGCTTCTTGCAGAGAGATTTCTCCCTCACCATTCAGTACCCTTCAGCATTTCCCCTGCAGCAGCAAAATGGCTGAGGGCTTTGTGGTGCCGAGGACCCTGCACCCTGTGGGTCACACCTGTCCTCAGCCTGCCCTCTGGAAGTGTCAGGGCAGGAAGGAGCGGCTGTGCATCCTTGGCTTGGGTGGGTTGTGGAGGATACGTGCTCTCCACCCCTTTCACAGCACAGAAAATTCAAAGAGGCTTCCAGTACAACATCCCATGTATTTGCAGGTTTTTCTGACGAGGTCTGGGCAGTGTTTCTTTTCTGCTCAAGACAGGCACATGGAGATGTTGGAGCGGTTCCCAGCTAAGCCCAGATTGCAGTAAGAGTGAAAGTATCTTATCCTTTCATTCTCAAAACATGCAGTATAGCTGAAAAAAAAGTCCAGGGAACACGTTCTAGCAGTTCAATAAACTGGACTGACTACAGGTATTTGTTTTAAATCACCTTTGGTTTTGTCTGTAGTACATGAAGCATACTCTAGGTGAAGGAATAAAGTTCAGAGCCAGGTGAGAGAGGGTGTGATCTCCATGTACTTCTCTAGCCTATGACTTTTTGTGTTACAATCCACCCAAATCCAAGCCCAGTTTCACCAATTTTCATCTCTGGGTACAGTTTGTCTCCTTAAATAGTAATTAGAGCTCCAGTCTCACCAGGATGGGTAGTGCGCAGCGCTTGAGGTCTGTACATGAGTGATTCTGAGGGACAAACTCATTAAGGATATTTGTTTGTTACTGTAATTTAAATTGGTTGACAGATGAGTTCTGGAGTGCCTGGGGTTAGAGGAGGAAAGGCTTCTGTTTCTTGCTGGAGGAGCACTGAGGCACCTGAGAGCAGGGTTGTGCTAAGAAAGGAGAAGAAATGATGAAGGGTCAATTAGTGGCTGCTGACCAAATGACAGAGCTGCTGCTTCCTCGTAAGCCTATAGTTCCAGCCCCTATTGTCCCTGGCAGGATTCTCCATGATAGATGTAATTAGAGCAGCCGCAGCACACGCAGTACAACTCTGCTGATCCATGTCCTGTGCTTCCTGGCAGTGCACCTGGCTTCCTGAGAACAGATGTGATTTCCACCCCACTTCATGAAACAGGTGGTTGTCAAATGAGATGGCCGTGGACATTGTTCAGTAGTTCCTGGGTCTATAAAAAAACCCTCCATCGGCACTCATCCACCACACACAGGCTGGATTGTTCCAGAAAAGTTAGGAGCAAATCCCATGGCTTTGTCTGCCCTTCCTTTTGTTGAGCTGTGAAGCACGGGGCGATGGGAGAAAACAACTGACTGACTGTAGTAGGCTGTGTCCTTCCGTCAGCTCTGGGTATCACAGTTGCTATTTTGTCTTTCTGTAGAGAAAAGTGAAATGTTAGGGTTTGGATATTCATCAGGGCTGGCTTTTAAGGGGGAAATTGGAAGTGTGTTGCTGGCATCTGCAGATGCGTTGCTGGCATCTGCAGGGCAGTGACTTGTCGGTCTCCCCAGTCACACCTGGCTCCTGGAGATATAGTGAATGGGTCTTAGCTGTGATGAGTTTGGGAGTGCACAGAAACCCAAGCAGCCTAGGAGCAGAGGGAGCAGCGAGTGAAACTTGACCACCAGCATACAGGAACCATCATGGCTTTGGTCAGTTGCTGCTGTAATACTTCAGGGCTGCAAAGGTTTCAGCTCCCAACCAGCCGAGGGTTGAAACCAGGCAGAGTACAACGTGTCCAGGGGGTAATAATGGAGCAGAGCAAGGAGCTGAAAAGATGTCCTTAGGTAGGAATTACCTGGACTTGTTGCATGGCTCCTCGTGCACCTACACCTGATGTTCTCTTCCTGAGCATTTGTGGTTCGGTGCCTGATGCTGCCTGGGAGATGTGGGTGCTGCTTGGACCCTGGCATGCCTCATGTAATTCTGCCATCGCAGAAATGCAGCATGCAAGGGAACCGCAGGAGGGGGTAGCGGGTGCTGAGGAGGCAGTTGCTCAGCACATGGTTATTGGCAGATAGTAATGGAGTGTACTGACATGAGCATCATCATCATCTCATGATGATGTCTAGGAAAAGCATTTGCTGTCTTTGTTCTGTGCCTGCTTCGCTTACGCAGCACAGGGACCAGATTGTACGCATGTGCCCTTAGCACCAAGCCCCCAGCACCAGGCAGGTCTGGACCTCAGCAATGTTGTGCCCTACTGAGAGTAAACGTCCAGCTGACGGGCTCGGAGCTGATGCTCTCTGCTGCCTGCAGTTTTTTCTGTTCGGGTGAGTCTGACCGTCTGCACGCTGCCTGTGTCCAACACTTGCTTCTGGGTTTTGGCACTGAAGTTGCTCACATGTCGTCTGATGGGATGGGTTAGGTTTAATTCAATAGACTGTGCTGTTTATTGAGCTGCCATCAGAGCAGACGCCTTAAAAAGAGGGAGCACATTTAACAAGCACTTCATTTTTCCCTCTCAGTCCACTGTGACCTTCAAAGTTGGAGAAGCCCTTCTGGGCGTGGTGGCTCCAGTCCAAGAAGAGAAAGCCCAGCCTGCTGCTGGCATCGACCCCCTGGGAATCAGACTGGAACATGAGGAGAGAGGATTTCCCAGTATTTCCAACTGCGACCTTCAGAGCTATACGAATGTTAATATTAACCTCATTAGAGGCGGAGGCCTTTGTGTGACCTCGCACGGATAACTCTCCCCCTCCCTCAATCCGGATTTATTTCGGAGGCCAGATAAGTGATGCTAGCATCGCTAACATCCTCCCTCCGGCTCCAACCAAGCCCCACGTCCGCGCAGCCGGGGCAGGAGGATGCCGGAGCGCCGCCCGCTCCCCTGACTCCACAAGGCGCCGCAGGGGGGGCGCAGCCGAGCCCCCCGAGCTCCTTCCCCGGTGCCGGGAGGAGCCCGGCTGCTCCCCGCGTTGGGGCCGGGGCCGGGAGGAAGGGAGGGGAGGGCCCGCGCATGCTTGCCGGGAGCCGGGCCCCCCGCCCGGGCTAGGCAGGGCTCGGCGCAGCCTTTGCCGAGCGAGGGGAGGCTGCCGGGGAGGCCGGAGGGCGAAGCGCCGCCAGCCCCATCCCGCGGCCACCTGCTGCTGGCTGCTGCCCCGGCCCTGTCCGTGGTGCTGCCGCCGGGCCGTGGATCCCGCCCCGCGGGGAAAGCGGCACCCGAAGATCCGGGAGCGCTCAGCAGCATCCACCCACCCTCGGCTCTCTCCTCCAGGCACGCCAGAGGCATCCTGTTGCACCGGGGACGAGGCGGCGAGAGGAGCCGGAGCGTTTTCCGCCAGAGCCGCTGCCCAGGCTGGGATCTGCTCCTCGCTCCCAACAATGGCTGCGCTGCCACGGCTGGTGTGGGTGTCCTCGGCCGTGCTGGTGGTCTGGGGTAGGTGCTCCGTTCCTCGTCATCTTCAGGTTCTCCTCCAAATCCTCTGCTTCCTTCCCGGAGGATGCTTCTTTCAAGTGCCGCTTTTCCTAGCAGGGTTTCTTGAAGGCTGCCGTGGAGCCCAGCCTTCAGAGTGGATTTTAGTTTTGTTTACAAGAGAAGGAAATAACGTTTAGAGAGTTACTATGAATGTAACGGAGTTAATGTGAACAAAGAAAATGTATTCTTGCTAAGTGGATTTACCACAGAAAACGTGTGCTTTTATATGCATGCAAGTTCTTTACTGTTTCCTTTTTGCTGTTGTTCTCAAATTTGCAATGTAATTTAACGTGTAGTTTCCTTAGAGAGGTTGTGCAAACCAATATGCAGTGCGTGTTCAGTGCTAGTTGTCCATGCAGTGTGTGTAAACTAGAGGAAATGTGTAGCTTTTATTGCAGTTTCAGTTTTTCCTCTGAAATCCAGCAAAGGTTTGCTAGTTTTGCAAATACAGCTAAATGTAATATGCACGTATACCTACAGCTCTGTGTACGTGTGTGTGTACGTGAATGTGGGTGTACATATTTAATTGAACTGGAATAAAACATGATCCAGTATTTTTTTCTTCCTTTCTCCCAGAAAGCTGTTGCTACCCACGGAGCTGGTAGTATGGGAGAACTGGAATCCGGCTGTTCCCCAGGATAGGTCCCAGGATAATTCAGTGCTCAAGATGTGGGGGTTAATGGGATCTCAGAGTCTGGGGAGGAAGGGAGCAGCTAGCAAAATCAGCATCTTCAGTCAGCTACACTCTAGGCTTTGGAGACAGGTTTGGACAGACGTAACCCAGCATTGTTTAGCCCAGAGGACGAATGTCAGCAGGGATTTAGTCTGAGATGCTGTTTTGAAGCATTCGTTTTCACATCAAGTATTCGACTTCACAGATTGTGATTTTTGTCTTGGTTGGGAGAGCAGTATTTTATAGTTGCCAGTGTTAGCACAAATCTGATTGGAAACATTTTGAACAGGAATGCATATAAAATCAATAACTCCCCCAGCTGCCAAATGTACTCGAGTCCAAGCCCCTTGGTTCCTTGGACTGCTTATGAAACCTAGAAACAGGAAGCGAAACAGGAATCCTACCCCTTTGTTCTGAACACATTGCCAGATTAAAACATCCAGACCTTTTAAATTAGCACAAAGAAGAGCGAGCTGTTCCTCCATGCTTGAATTCTGGGCTTTCTCTCATACCAGACACTGTAATTGCTGCTGAAACAGGAGCATGCTCAGCATGTGCGAGAGAGAATGAACGGTGCCTCTAAAGCAGCATTAATTACTAGAGGGAAAATTAAAGTTGTGGCGAGGCAGATGCTGAAGAGGTGAATCTGCATGAAGTGATCACCCTCTGTTAATTATTATGAATTATTTATGCCTCTGAGAGGGAAGCTTGGTAAAATTTGACATTTGAGACTTATTTGTTGTCAGAGGGTGCTAGTAATGAATCAAAAGGTTTTTCATTGGGGGATGATGGGGTCATAAGTGCTGAGATGTGGATAACTGATATGTCTCTTTTTCTTTCTTAACATTTCTTCTCGCTTCTCCTCCTAGCTGGTTTTTGTTATGCAGTATGTGTTGAAGTTCCATCAGAGACAGAGGCTGTCCAAGGAACACACATGAAGCTTCTCTGCATCTCCTGCATGAAAAGGGAAGAGGTCACAGCCAGCACGATGGTGGAATGGTTCTACAGGCCGGAGGGTGGAAAAGATGAACCCGTATGTATGTTTGGTAGCTGAGCCCTTGCTTTCCTAGGTCATCTTGTGTAACATGGGCCAGTGAAGGCATGTAGGAGAAGCCAAAAGGTGCTAGGAGAGTGAGTTTGTCTTGCCACAGGGTCCTTGATGAAGAAGAGAGACCTAAATACAAACAAAAGGTTTATGCCTCGTTTTCATTCAAAGTCTGTAGAAATGTCTAGCAGGCTGCTTTAATGACATGGAGGAGAGACAAGCTTGGAGCTAAATTCAGCTCCAAACTGCAGGTCTGCACCGTTTGTATAGCATTTTCACCCAGAGGTTCCACAGCACTGCTTTTGGTCAGTATCTAAAGTGTCTTTTCCATGTTTAGCTGTTATCCACACTTGCACATAGCAGGTACCTGTGTCAGGAAAAGCTGGAATCTGTTGGTGAGCCCAAACATTTGGGGCTGTACATGAATGTACATGAATGAGAATTTCTAGTTCTTTTCCTTTAATATGTATTGTCCAATATATGAGGGAATTGAGAAGGGAAATAAAAGTATGGAGTGAGTCCTGGCTGCCTTGGCCAAGTCTTATTTCCTGGGCAACTTCTTAACCCTGAAACTGTTCTTTGGAGGTTAAATCAGGCTCTGCTAAATCTGTAGAACATAATTTAATTCTTTTTTTTTGCTACAGAGAAAGCAGTAGTGTGCTGACTGTGGCATGATCTCTGTTGTTTTGGATCCCTGTCAGGAAAGGGTAGAATTAAGTTTTCACGGTGAATTAAAATGAGAATCTTACACAAGAGGCAACTGGAAATCAAGAAAGAATGGTAAATCTGAGAACAAGGTTTGAGTGCACGCATTTCTTTCTAGCTATTTTATGTAAGTGTGAATAATTACGTAAGTACCTGCATTTTATTGTGATTAATCAGAGACAGACAAGACAGCAAATAGTCTCTAACTGTCTGAGAACAAAAGGAGCCACACTAGGGAGTGAGGCAGGCATTCACTTTTAGTGACCCAGGCGATGTATGTGCTGGTGGCAACCCAAAGAAAGGTAATGACGGTGAGCTGGGGCAGGCAGTGTAATGTTGTGAACTGTGGTCAGCCAGAAACTTACCAAAGATTAGGCCTGTGAAAGCCACCTAAGATCTGTTCTTCTGACATATTATTTTCACACTGCTCTATTTCTTCTGCAACACTTCGATTTCAGCTGAGTATCCCAGGGCTTACTGAAGATGACCGTTTGTCTTTGCAGTATTTATTTTCTGTGGTACCTTCTGAAGATGATCCAGTGACTGACAGGCTGGTCATTAAGACTACGGGATCCTAATTTTAGTTCCATTGCTGATCTTTTGTGTCATTGTCCCTGTGTCTCTCTGCTGTTCTGTGCCTCAGTTTTTCTACTTCCACAATGGGGATAATTCAGTTTTCTCTCTTTTGCAAAGTAGTTTAAGATTTTGAGGTAAAGGATGATAGAATCTGAATACATGTTGTTCCCAAGGAAGTCATATCCCAGACCATACACAGGTGTACCTAGGGAAGAACAGAGTTTCAACCATTTCTTGCATATTCTGTGGTGTTGTCCAAGATATGAGTCAGTGATTAATCTGAGTATCCCTTCATGTTTCCTCACAGATCTACAAGTACAGGAATACAAATCAAGAATTTCCAAGCCGCTTCAGTGGTCGGTTACAGTGGAATGGGAGTAAAGACATGCAGGATGTGTCCATCACTGTGTTAAACGTGACCTTGAACGATTCGGGTATCTACACCTGTAATATCACCCGGGAGTTTGAGTTTGAGATTCACCGGCCTCTCTTCACAAGCTCCAGACAGATCCACCTCACCGTGGTGGAGGAGGGTACGGAGGACTGGCAGACAGTGCGTTGTGTCCTAACGTGCCATGGGCATTGTCTAACAGGGACATAATTTTGTATTGCATGGCAGGAGAGGGGTGACTGAGCTCCCAGGTAGCTGTGTCTTTCTTTGCCAACAGCAAGTACTGTACAGGGTTCAAGAGGAAAGCCCAGCTTTATTTTGTTTCCTGACTGCAGCCTTGCCTTGGGCACAGACTGCTTGTGTGAGTGTGGGAAGGTATAAGCATGGAAGGCTGAGGCAATGTCTGGGAACAGCTGGGCAGGCACATAGTGCAAGCAGAGGTTTCCAGTTCCTCTGCTCAGAGAACCCTCGCTTCTCCCCTGGTGGCTCTGGGATGCTACAGCACGGCCTTTGCCAGGATACCCACAGCTTCTCCTTCCTCACTTCCGCCCCCTCCCTCTTTGAACAACTCAATCTCCATTTTGATAGCAGTCTGTTGCTTCTTCCCTCTCCCAGCCCCTCCTTCCCTTTGCACTGCTCCTGTCTTACCACTCCTTTTGGTTTTGCTCACGTCTGTGCTGAGATCCTGGCTTGTTAGAAACCATTAGGAATCCTGCTGTCCTCTACAGAGAGGGACAAGAGTTTTTAGCCCTCATCTTTTCCTGTTGTGTCTACCCTTTCCTTCTTCCCCACAAGCATCCATGTTTTGATCTCTCTCAAATCACTGCCGGCACAGCACAGTCAAGTAACAGCAGCGAGTAAGACGTACAAAGGAAGCAGAATGTGAAGATGAGACAGGCACACGGTGAGCAATCTGTAGGAATGTGTAGGTTGCAGAGAATGCAAGACACGTGCAAGCCTGTGCATACTTGATGCCTGTGGAAACACACAGTGGAATCACTGCTGGCATACATATTCTGCTGGCAGCCTTGCCTGCTCCCTGTCTTTTGACCCATGACAGTGTAGTGGCACTTGGGTCTGTGGCACGGTGGGTTAGGAAGGATGACAGGAGGGTGGAAAGTTTGAATGGAGCTGCTGTGCTCTGACAGCTGCATGTAAATGATCAGAGATGATTTCATTTTCTCAACAGCTGGAGAAGACTTCACCTCAGTCATCTCTGAAATTATGATGTATATTCTGCTGGTCTTCCTCACCTTGTGGCTACTGATAGAAATGGTCTATTGCTACAGAAAAGTCTCTAAGGCAGAGGAGGCTGCCCAGGAAAATGCGTAAGTGTGACATCCCTCCAGATGTGAGTGGTTCTGCAAGGGTCCTTCAGATGTCTCAGTCCAGGTCAAGCTGCAAGAAGACCAAACCTTGGTCTTGCACGTTTCTAGCTGATGCTTGCTATGTCTGGAATAATTGCGGTGTTCTGGAGTACCAAAAGAGACAGTGTAGTAGCAAGGTGAGGGATGTTGTACGGGGAAGGGAGGGTGGCCAAGGTGGGCAGTATTCCAAAGTAGCCCAGCATGAACTGTGCGGAGATGCTCTCCTGGAAGGCCTGCCCTCAAGAGATCTGACTCACAAGTCTGCAGCCTGTGCTACTTTGAAAAAGCAGAGGAAGAGAAGGGCAATTCTGGCAGCTGACACACCAGAGATGTTCCAATTTTTACGCTGGCCCATTCCCATCTCTAGGAAAGCTGTATGTATAGGATTTAACAGTTGGGAAGGCTCACTGTCTGCTCCTGACTATGCCAAGGAGAATATCCTACTGTGAGCATCTTCTACAGGTGGAATTTGTTACCTTAGGGATACTTACAGTCGTTCAGTATCTCTGAAAGGGTGAATGGGCCTGAAATGTGCACTTGAAGTTAAGCTTTCCTCTTTCCTTCCAACTACAGAACAGACTACCTTGCAATTCCATCAGAAAACAAGGAAAACTGTGCCGTGCCTGTGGAGGAATAGCAGAGAGGATCCAGTGGAACAAACGGCACCAGGGTAGGTGATGAGGGAGCAGTGAATTGCTGCTTGTGCCTGTCAACCCCTCACCCTTACTACAGCGGGTTAGGTGTGTGTGGGACTGGAGAAATGGCAGAGGGGAGATTCCTGGAGTCTGGCTTTGCCCCTTCTCTGGAGCTTCTCCAGTGACCTTAAAAGCAATTCAGGTGTCTTTGGATGGTGGGTATACTAATTATTTTAAACCCCAAACCAAGGCACATATTTAGGCCATGATTTCATTACTCCTCCTTTGTGCGTTCCTGTGGAGTTGGAGACAGTCACTGTCCCCTGCAGATGGGGAACAGGAGGAATAAATGGCACCGTCTCCAAAGGATACGTCTCCTAGGAAGGACTCTGTGTGCAAGTCTGTCATCTAGATCTTCTAAAGACTTGTTCATGTCCTGTCAGGTATCACGCTAAATGTATCACGATCCTCACTTCAGTACCTTCAAATGACTTGCACTCCAAGGGAATTCTCTCACTTGCAGGGGCTCTGAAGACAGAAGGACCATGTCATGCCAGCCAGGTTTGAGGGGGAGCTCTACGCCGTCGGGAGGAAATACGGGGAAGTGTAAATTCTCTTCCATTTGCCTTGGACTCTGTACAGCCTTGACTTTGGCCTCATGACTCCATTCTGAGCTGCCAGCCCATTTGTTAATGGACTCTCCTTTTGAAGCATGCTGAGCAAAGGGCACAGGGGTGTGGGCAGCTCGGCTCCTTCCCAAGTTTCAGTCCCCTCATCACGTTAATGGCTTTGTAAATGTTAGTGTCATTCCTTAGCTGCTGTCACCACCACTTTTATTTGCAAAATATGCTAGTTCTCCATTGCAGAGGTAAAGGTTGTATGTATCGTGTTGTTCTGACCTGCAGGACTGGGAACGAGGTCATTTAGGGTGATGTTCCACCATTTGTTACAGCCCCAGCATTTATTGTAGGTGATAAACAGAAGGAGTTCAATTATTTGAGTTATTGCTCAGTAAGTTGCTCTGGACTTTGGGCTACCAGTGCAGATGTAGAGTATGAGGTATGAAGACTATAAACGCATTGGAATTGATGAAAAATGTGTAGTAGGAAGGATGAGTCCCTGTGCCATGTTCACACTTGCTTCTGAAGGAGGGAG